>NC_134780.1:18120258-18277758 GCF_046742065.1 Oratosquilla oratoria | reverse complement strand
CCTTTAAATCTATATTGAATCCATTTATTATGGTGACTTGCTTTCAGGATTTTGCTCTAGTTTATACTCCTGATACAGGGGAGTTTGTGATGTTAAACCAAATCAGATTAAGATTTTACTGTGTGAAATAAACTAGAAATAAAAAGGAACTATTAAAACAGAGATATGAAAAGAAATGGTGGGGGAAAAGAATATGCCCAAAATCACAAACTCCTTTGAATCCATCCAAATAAACCATTATCTGGCCTCTTTACTATTAACTCAATTATAAGTATCCTCTGTACAATCCATCAACTGATAACACTAAAGTGAATCATGTCGGTGCCTTTCCTGTTGCACAAATTCCTCTGGGACACAAGATGCATTAAAAATCTTAGGATGGCTACTCCTTTGTCAAAGATAGAAGCCATAGAAATTGACATCTCTATAATACAGCATCATACTCACCCTTTGCTCCAACCTGGTGATTCAAGATCTGTGAATGACACTTAGCAAGCCAAGAATAATTATGTTCTGAGGTTATGGGAATCCCAAAAATTAGGAAATGAATGAGTGGTACCGAAAGCCACACCTAAGACATTCCACTGGACCACAAATTCTTTTCTTTATTCATTATAAAAAAAAAAAAAATAAAAAAAAAAAAAAAAAAAAAAAAAACACTATGATAGCAATACCAAATTCAGGTTCAAATACAAATTTAAATTGTATAGATACATTCTTATAGTTCTTTTAGTGCTGTACTAGAAGAGTAACATTATGAAACTGTTACTTGATAACCTCGTATTCCCTTTTAGTTTTCAGCATTAATTCTCAGCAGTTAAATATTTCTACACTAGCCCATGCATACATAATAGTTTTCAAGCAGTGAAGCATGCACACAGGCTAATTTTTGACAAGCACTGGATTATACATACAAACAAAAAATTCTTGAAAAATGTTTTGTGATGATACATGCAAGATCCTTTAACACAACTTACTACTTCAACAAACATCTTGGGCAACATGAACAATTAATTTATTCCACCTTTAGAGATTATAAAAAAAAAAAAAAAATTAAAATGGAGAAAGAAGTAAACTGACTAAATTTAATAATGGCTGCAAACGACAGTGAATTTAAGTTGTGGTAAAGGGCTAAGTCACACAAGGTACTACATAAATCATATATACACATTCGTAAGATCCCTTTACATCATATCACAGTGGGCCAGAATAGGTGATTATGGGACAAATATTTTCACTGCAAAAAATATGTTTATTTTGCCATGATATGCTTTTCCACACACAATAATTAAATATTTATCATAAATTATCTCCGTAACTTATTTTGAACTTATAAACCTAGTGGGCTTTTATATCAATTAAATGTAATTAACATGCAATAATGGTAACTAAAGGTATAATTTATTTTTTGCATATACAGTGAAAAATATGAAAGAAACATAATATATTACCTCCTCTGAACAGGTTTCAAAATCAAATAATGTTATATTTAATGTAGCCGTAGGTAAACATTAGTTACTGCTGTAACTAAAACACAAATTATGCTGAACGGAGGAGTCAAATTTGTGGAATACTCATGAATTGTGTTCAGTCACTCTGCATACCAATAATTAATAATTGTATGCTTCAGGGTCTGTAACAAGGGGCTTCCATGCTTCAGCTGGTAGGTCTTTCATAAAAGAGGTGCTAAGTATGGATGATCTCAACAACACACCTGTCACGAACAGTAGCTGAATAAACAATGACCAGTTTTTGCAAGCAAGGGCTGTGTGCTCTGAGCAGCACACGTTATGTCATGTTTCAGCCTGTACAGCACTATGAGTCGAGTGCCACACTATATACAACAGCATAGCATTTTCTTGTCCCTGATATATGTATTTTAAAGTTTTATTACTCCTAGAGTAATTAGGCAAAGTCAAATTTTGAATTTTGTCCACATGCTGGCCCACTGTGCATATGGGGGGATGTTCAAGGTAAAGCACACACACACATGCTAGGTTCACCCTAAGTTCATCTAAAAATCTATTTGTTGTCCCTCCCATGTTAGCCACTCATGGATGAAAGGACATCCATTGTCCCTTATTACAATTCCTGGATCAGGTAATGCAGTAAGATGCACACACAGCAATGTACAGTGATAAAAAATCAAAATAAAATAACACCTATTCCTAGTGCCAAATAATCCACTTCACTCATGCTACAAAATCTAAGCTTTAGACAGCTGTCTCAACAAATAATTTAAATGCAAACATTTCTTCCATGCAAAATTCTTTTAAGCATTAACTTAAAGAATACATGATTTATGAATTTAAGCAACATAAAAAAGTTAAATGGAAATATAACTGAAACATTATAGTATACCCAATGTCTAACTGAAAACTTTGGATCAAGAATTCTAAAATCATAAGAAAAGAGGTGAAATACAACTTAAAAACTGTAAGAAATTGAAGATGTTACTAGCAAAAATAAAAGATCTTGTAGACAGATCCACGAACTACCATTCTAGATATAAATACAAGGTTTTGTATAAGCCTTATTCTGTACAGAACTGTATTTAGATACCAATCTGAGTACTGTACCTGTTAACAAACTAACATCTTTGATCCAAAGGGACTGAAGTGAATCATTATAAATCCAAAACCTCTGAACCATAAACCTATCTATTTATATGCCAAATGGCTTATTCCTTATAAGGGTGGTAGCCAGCTAAGGCATGCACTCACCCCCATCTATTAGTTTCCCTTCCATCTTAGCACAGACTATGTTTGTCCACACCAAATTTTTACTATTTGTGGAATATACATTTTTTCCTAATCCATAATTTACGACTCCAATAATCCCCATACAAGGTGGGTATTGATTGCATCAATTTCATTCAATCAATACTTTAGGGACTTTGATTACACCATGGACCAAAGTCACACACACCGTTCTTTTATGACGACTGGTGTCTATCTCCATATAAAGAAGACTGCTGATCACTATTTCTCCTTTTGTTTCCTTTATTACCACCTCTGTAACTCCACTTATTCAGGGTGATAGTCCTTATGGAAAGAAGCAATGGTCACTGACGAAAATACACTCCACTCATTTTCATAAATCAAGGACCAGTGCAATGAAAACAACATCCTGTCCATAACAAAGAGCACATAGTCCAACCCAAACATATTACTTCTGACTGTTCTTCTATTTAAGAACATATATATTACTACCATATTCATACAAGGAACAAGAAGGCAAGGAGCCTATGCTAAGAGGCACTGAGTAGCTGCAGCCAATGCCATCACCTTTGCTCTGTGTGCTTGAACTGTTTGGGCAGGTAACAGTCACAGCTGGGAATCGAAAAAGGAAAGCAGGATTTGAATCCAAAACTAAGCAATTGTTGAAAACAGCATCCTCCTGACTATGCCACCAATGCACCAAGAAGGAACAAACCCCACAAATATCATCATAACACCTGGATTACAGCATTGCTGCCATGGAGCTAACAAACTTTTAGCATGTTGTTGAAGTAATTGAAGACCATGAGGGCAATTGATAAAAAAGAACTTTTCCATCTGCTTGACTTACTCAGGTACAAGCACCAAAAGTTCTGCTAAATGCCCTCGACATAAATCTATGTAGAGGATGAAGATATTTAATGGAAATCATGAAGCACAACACAAAGGGACTTCAAGAATGTATGCTGCAATACCTAAATAGACTGATGGAAATCTCAGTCAATCAATTAACCAGTCAATCCATTGTCCTAAGCCCCCTAAAATCCATCCAGTCAACAAGTTAGCCAATAAGTCACTCATTGAATTTTTTTTTTGGAGTTGTCTGGCATGAGTGAGTGCAGACACGTTCAAGATGACATTTGTCTCTTCTGAGTGGTGTTATCATCAGGAACATTTGATGTCTGGTGCCAGACCTATCCTGTGTTAGTATCATTTTAGCAATGGGCGATGACCTAACTGTAGGCATCCCAGTGTCATTTTTCATTTTTGCATGTCCTGGAGATTTTTTTTTCCGAGTTAGCAACCACAGGTGCTTGATTGGAGTACCAAAAGTGTTTATTCTGTAATCTAAGTGTTTATATATATTTGGATGAATGGTGGTGTATTTGGTGGGTTATAGATGTTTGTATAGTATGCTGTGGATTGTAATTGTGATATGACATTACTGATGATTCTAAATTTTTGAGGACTGTCAACAACCACCTAATCTAATTACAACGTTGACTTGGTGGCCTCGTTTTATCAAAATGATGCACCACATAACTTTCATTTACACCTCACCCTAGATGGGGGGGGGGGTATGTATGAAGGATTACAAAGGAGGAGCATGCCAACACGAGACCTTTTGGTCCATAACTAGGTCGGATGAAAAAAAATTATAATGATAAATAATATAAATAATTGATAAAATAAATAGGTAAATTTAAATAATAAACAAACAGGTACATAGTAAATAATAAATGGACAGATAAATAATAATAAAAAATAATCAAATAAATAACAATAAACAGACACATAACAAATAATATAAAATAAATGGCAAGCATTACAGCAACTTGCTTAGGTGTTTATCTAAACAAATCTTAAAGCTTCAAACTGAACTACATTTAACTGCCTCTGCAGGAAGATATTGCATTCATTAACTACACAGTTGTTTCTACCCATTTCCAAATTGAATCTAAAATTTCCTGACAGTTTGAGACCATTATTTCTTGTTTGATTCTCATGTGAAAATTTGGTCACTTTTGATGTCAATTTCTTTTAGAATCTTAAAGCCCTTGTCTTCTCTTTTTCTGCATGAGGGGATGGAGGGGGGGGGGGTCGCCAATTAAATGAAGCAGCCTCGCTGCATTGCTTCTGACCCAGGGCAGTGGGCGAGATGCAGGGATGACCCATTACCCAGGAGGAGCCAAGAAAAGAGGGAGGAAGGTGTGGTGAATGGGCGTGGAGTATGTGGGGATGATATGGGTGGGAATGGATTTATGCCTTTGACTTTGGCTACCTCACTTGTAAGGGGGAAAATGCAGTTGGTATATGTATGTTGACTGCATCCTCAAGCTTTCCACTTGATGTAATAAGGACACTGCTGACAAAATGTACTTTATGAACTGCAGTCTATAAAATACAAATCAAGAAACTTAAAATGCTGAAACTGTCAAAATAGTTTTCAGATTTGAAATATACGAACATGAGAACTTGTCACAACCTTTCTTGTGAAAGAATTACCAAGTAATAGCAATCCCAATGGAACTGCCAGTTGTTATATAAATGCCACAGGCAAAACTTTAATGTAACCTAGCAACTATATATGAACTGAAATACCCAAAGCTTAAGGAACAATGTATATCTAACCCTTGAAACTTTTCTTGTCACCTCTAGAGCTCTTCTTCTGACTAATGCCTGGGTATTTGAGGGTGAGGACATTCTGAGCCATCATTTAACTCCTAAACTCAAACTATGAAGAACAGTTTATAAGAACCTTGACCTCAGAAGTTTGGGTTTATCAACCAGCTTACTTATATAGAGACCAGCACATGTGTATGTATGTACCTACCATAACATTTCCTAAACCATTTGTACGACCATAGCTATTGACCACTTTGCAAACATGCAAGGATGTCTCACCTGTACTCCTTTTTCTTTCCAAACATTCAATCTGGTATTTCCCTTTACTCCAGGTAGGAATAGCATCAGAAATACTTATTGAGCAAATATCCTTTATGTACTGCAAGCATTTTTTTTTTCTTTTTTCTTTTTAACCACACCATCTATGACACAGATGGGTTCACTTCAGAAACCTAATGCCAAGGACTGGACAGATTAATTCCACCAATTATAGCCTCCTTCCAGCATTGAGAACTGTGCAAATACAGCTTTTAGCTGATATAAACCCATGAACAAAATAGCGAACTCCTAGACACATAAACCTAATTACTTCAACCTGCTGGTGGTAGCACAACTTGCCTAATGTAGGTATCTGGATCATTGTACTTGTTGCAGACCTCATTGCCCTCTAGCACAAGTTCAGTGAGATACAATCCAGTCAGATGCTTCAGGGACTCAACATGATGTAGCTGTAATAAAGTAGAATAGCACTATTATTTCTCCAGGATAGAGATAATACATGCATACATACATATAATATGATAGTGATGGGTGATGACAGAAAAGACCATGATGGGTGAGGAAAATGGAGAATCAAGAAAAGATGTGCTGCAAATAGTTATTAAAATGATGAGAGCAGGTAAGGCACCAGGGTTAGGTGGGTGTCATGCAGTGTGTCTGAAGAAGGGAAGTAATAGTGGACTGGCTGGTGAGGTTGTTTAATGTGTGCCTCAGGGAGGGTAGAGTGCTGGGGGAGTGCCTGTATAATTCCACTTTACAGGGGAAAAGAAGACATACATGAGTGTAGTAGTTTCAGAGGGATCAGTTTATTGAGTGTTGTTGGGAAGCCTTATGGAAGGGTTTTAACTGAGAGGAACAGAGTGGGTTTAGGAAAAGTGGGGTTGCATGGATCAGATTTTTGTGGTAAGACAGATAAATCAGAAAGCTTTAGCTAAAGGTAAGCATGTTTTTTGGGCCTTCATGGGTTTGGAAAAGTCTTATGACAGGGTGGATGGGAAGGCACTAAGGGAGGTTTTGCATATATATGCCATCAGAGGAAAACTGTTCCAGACAGTCAAGAATATTTACAATAGTAGAGCCTGTGTTAGAATAGAAATGGAAAGAGCAAATGGTTTGAGGTAAAGGTGGGATTGCATCAGGGATGTCATGTTGCCATGCCTGTTGTTCAATGTGTACATGGATGGGGTGGTGTGGGAGGTAAATGTGAAGGTAGGCAGGGGATTGGAATGGAAATGGCTAAAGACAATGGAGAAAAGTGGAAGGTAAGCCAGTTGTTGTCTGTTGATGACACTGCACTTGAGGCAGGGTCAGAGGGGGGATTAAGGGATTTAATGGAGTTTGGGAGGGTATGCAATAGGAGAAAGTTGAAGGTAAATGTGGATAAAAGCAAGGCAATGAGTAGTACACAGAAAGAGGATGGTAGCAATTTGGAAGTAAGGCTTAAAGAAGAGAAGCTGGAGGAAGTGAATAGTTTTAGGTATTTGGTGTTGTATGTGGCTGGAAAGGGAGGACTGGAGGTGGAGGTAAATTGTAGGCTGAGAGAAGCAAGTGAGTACCTAGGGGGATTAAAAAATGTAATAAGAAATAGGCATTTGGGAATGAATGCAAAGAGAAGATAATATGAAAGGATGATTGTCATCAATGTAAAGATACCACTTCCAACTACTATTATCTTACTGTAATGATACTTTTCTAGTGTTAGCTTTGTTGTTTATGGTGGCAAAGAATCATTACAATAAGATAATCAATAGAGGTTCAAAGTGTATCATTATCATTACATTGACAACTATCTAATCATTACATACAAAGATACATATACAGACATACTATTACAAAAACTGAATGAAGTCCATAATAAAATACAGTTCACTACAGAAAAAGTAATGGATGAATCTTTATCATTCTTGACACAGTCATCATTAGAATGGATGTGAGCATGAAATTTAAGGTGTACAGAAAATCTACATATAAGGATGACTTTATTTACTACCTAAGTGTGCATGACAAGAAAACAAAATCAGGTGGTGATAGGATTCTTTCATCGAGTTCTCAGAATATGTCTTGGGACATACTTTTCCACTCCTTTTTTATAAATTTTTGTCAAAATATTCCACTTCTCTTCAACTGTTGTATCTTCTTTGTGTATTCTTTCCCAGTTTTCATTTTGAAAGAACTCTTATTTTATAAAAAAAAAAAAAAAAAAAAAAAAATTCATACATCAATCTTCCTTTTCTATATTGTTCATTTCTTTTCATGTATTTTTTCTCGTTTAGTTCTAGTTCTATCAATATGTGGTCACTTTTACTTATTGGTGCCTGGTATTCTATCTTTTCCACTATTTCAGGTTCTGATGTGATTATTAGGTCTAGTCTCGATGGTTCTTCTTCATTTCTATACCTAGTGTTCTCTTGAATCCATTGTGTCATTGTGTGGTCAATAATCATCTCAAGTAGAACATTTCCCCACGAGTCTTCTCCACCCTTTACGGTCATCTCTTCCCAGCATAACTATTCTTCCTCCATCTTCCATTATCTTGTTTAATGTTATTCTTGTGTCTTCTAACATACTTTTATGTTCACTCTCTTCCCACGAGGCTGTTTTTGGGGGCACGTAGTTTATTACAAACTTTCTGCTCTTCTCATCTCTGTCTTCTACTTCTATCATAATCATCTCTACTCTATTCTTTCCATATGTGACACTCTTCACGTTTATATCCTTCTTAGTCAGGAACATAACTCCACCCCCTTGCATTATCTCTCCATTTCTAATCCAATAATTATATGCATTGTGTCCTATGCTGTTAGGTGGTAGTGGACCTTTTAATTTTGTCTCTACAATTCCAATTATGTCCGGTTCTTTTTCCTTCAGATACTCGTTCAGTTCATTCAGTCCTGTTATTAATCCATATATATTTGTGTAAGACACTGTTAGTTTTCTGCCACTTCCATTGTATTCTCGGTTTCTTTTTTGTTTCTCTCTGTTATGGTCCATTTCCTCAATTTCATATTCACTACTCTCCAGTAGAATTCTTCTTTTTCTGACTCCGTTCTGGTCTCGTTTTTTTCCTTAGCTTCTTGTCTTTTCCTTTTTTCTTCCTCTCTTTCCTCTTTATTCATTTCTCTTTTTATCCATACCTTTTTATATTGTTCACTCTTTGCTAGTTTCCCTGTTTTTGCTAAGATATTCTCTGGTGTCGTTTGTGACCTGAACTTAATTTTAACCACTTCACTACGGGACTTAAATCTCGCGGGCAGCAGCCAATGCCAGCCGTACGTGTCGTAATAATACTCACATCATAAAATATAGTCACCGCTTATATTTTTATGATTTCACCAAACCTACTCTCCCAATGTTCGGTCATTTTCTCTAGTTTTTTTTTCTAGACTTGCTAATCAGGGGAGGTTGGCATCCCCCCCCTCATTAAATCCATGGAAACTATTATTTTCACTTTCGATTGTATTATTCTTATCTATATTTCTGATCTTAATGCTTTTGCTGATATTTTCGATTTCCCCGGTGCCATCAGCTGAGCGTTTGTTTACAGATTTCCTGTTGTCGGTGGGAGCCCGTTAGTCTCCCTCCTCATTTCCCTCAGTAATCCCCCCTCTTCTCCCCTTTCATTACCTTTCTACTACACCACGAGTCTTCCCCTTCCCTGTAAATACAAGAAGGTACTTCCTTGACGTTGAGATCCATGTAGAATTTTGGATTTTCTTTGGAGTTCCAATCCTCGTCATCCATCCAACGACAGTGTGTGTGTGTGTGTGTGTGTGTGTGTGTGTGTGTGTGTGTGTGTGTGTGTGTGTGTGTGTGTGTGTGTGTGTGTGTGTGTGTGTGTGTGTATTTACCTAGTTGTATTTTACGGGAAGGGGAACTATGCTCGTGGGGTCCCGTCTTCATATCTCATTTTATCTAAACTATTTTTAAATTCATGTATTGTTTTTGCACACACCACTTTCTCATCTAACTTGTTCCAACTGTCTATTACTCTGTGAGGAAAGCTGTTCTTTTTCAAATCTCTTCTATAGCTGTCTTTTTTTATTTTCTTTCCGTGTCCTCTTGTATTTCTGTCATCCCATTTTATCAGATTCTCTCTATCAGTAATTTCTATGCCTTTCATGATTCTGTAAATAGCTATCAAATCTCCTCTCTCTCTTCTTTGCTCTAGTGTCTGTAGTTCAAGTTTTGCTAGTCTCTCTTCATATGATAGTTTTGAGAGTGTTGGTGCCAATTTTGTAATTGCTCTTTGTATTCTTTCAAGTTTTTTAATACATTTTTTTGTACTTGGTGACCATATCGTTGCTGCATATTCCAATCTTGGTCTTATCAGGGTGATTAGGATTTTCTTCACCATTTCTTCATCCAGGTATGTAAATGCCACTTTGATTGTTCTTATTAAATTATAAGTTTCTCCAAAAATATTATTTATATGTTTCTCAGGTGACATATTATTCATAACAATGACTCCCAGGTCCTTCTCATTTTCTACTTTTTTTATTCCTTCTTCTCCCAAATTATATGATCCTGTTATTCTGTTTTTGCTTTTTCCAAATTCCATTATACTACACTTTTTTGTATTGAATTCCATCTCCCACTTCCTACCCCATTCCTGTACTTTATATAGATCTCTCTGTTGTGATTCACAATCTTCTTCTGTTTTCACTCTTTTTAGTAGTTTTGCATCATCTGCATCTCATCTCATCTCATCTGCATCTCATATAGCTTTCAATTCCTTCATCCATATCATTAATATATATAGCAAACATTATTGGGGCCAGTACTGTTCCCTGCGGAACACCGCTTATTACTTTATCCCATTTTGAGTGTTGGTCTCTTATCACTACTCTCATTATTCTTTCTTGCAAAAAGTCTTCCATCCAATTTAGCAGTTTGCCCTGTATTCCTCCTTCAGTTTCTAATTTCTTAAGCAACTTCTTATGTGGTACTTTGTCAAAAGCTTTCTTTAGGTCTAGAAATGCACAGTCCGCCCATCCATCTCTTTCTTGTATTATATCTATTAGCCTTGAATAGAAACATATAAAATTGGTGACACATGATCGTCCTAGTCTGAATCCAAATTGCCTTGGATTTAACACTTTGTTTTTTTCTAAATATTTTACCCATCTACTTTTGATAATTCTTTCACAAATCTTTGCTATTGTACTTGTTAGAGAGACTGGTCTATAGTTTGTAGGTTCTTCTTTATTTCCTCCTTTATATATAGGTACTATATTTGCTTTTTTCCAATCTTCTGGAACTTTTCCTTCTTTCAAGGAACTGTTTAGTATGCTATGTATTTTGTCTGCCAGTTCATTCCTGCATTCTTTCAGAATCCAGTTTGCTATTTCATCTGGTCCATGTGATTTTCTGACATCAAGATTACTCGTGTGTGTCAATATTTCATTCTTTGTTACTTCTATTTCTTCTATAGGGGGGACTTTCTCTTTCCATTCAATCTCTTCAGGTTGTATGTTCTCCCTTGTAAACACAGATTTAAAATGTTTGTTCATAATTTCTGCCATTTCCATTTCCTCAGTGTATTCAACTCCCCCACCCTCTTTAAATCCCTGGAAAATATTCTCATCACTTTCTACTGTATTGCTCTTATCTATACTTCTAATCTTTACATTTTTATTAGACATTTCGTCGTCACTCAGTTGGTCGGGGGGCCGTTTTTTGGTGTTTACATTTCGTTTGTCTGCCTGGGCCAAGTCTTCTCCTTCCTCATTTCCTTCCATTTCCCTCCCCTTCTCTTCTTTCCCTACTTTCCCACTACCCCACGAGCAATTTCCCCCCACCCTGTAAATACAATAGGCACTTCCTTTGCTTTGGGATCCACGAAACTTCACTTTTCTTCAGAACGTCCTCTAAGCCGTCCGTTCGTTGGTGTGTGTGTGTGTGTGTGTGTGTGTGTGTGTATATATATATATATATATATATATATTTTGCAGCATTTCGCAAATGGCACGTGAATATCATTTGCAGAAAAAAAACACTGGTAAATAAGAAAAGTAGTCCAAACATTTTCGTCTATTGCACTGAAGATGTAATATACGAAAGCACTCTGCTTCGTTAGTTTCTTTTTACAAGTGGTCTACTTTGCATGTATATGTATATGTATATGTATATGTATATATATATATATATATATATATATATATATATATATATATATATAAATATATTATATAAGCTAATACAAGAGGGGAAAAATTACTGGTTGAGAATGGAATGGGTAGGTGTGGGTGTGTGTTTTGATGGATACCTCCTTAACAAGGAAGAAGAGGCCCTTGGTATATATAGATAAATGCTGCCAATTATAGTCAGCGCAAGGAGAAATGACCGATAAGGCGGGGCTAGGAGATTTCCCGGTGTTGCCACACATGGGCATCCATGGCGAGAACGTGTGTGTGGATGCAATGTTTTCTGAATGCAGTGTGAGGGGGGCGGGGCCAGAGATTAGATGTAGCGGCAACGTCGCTCTCTCTTTTCCATATGCCATGTCTACACTCGAAGAAACGAAACCTTTGTATAGAAAACATTGCTTTGATTTTTACCTCAGTGGTGTTGTGTGACAAAAATTATAATATAATCATATGTGGCAACATTATAAAATCATAAAATAGAATTATAAAATAAAATAAAATTATGAAATAATTAGATGTGGCACCACAGGGGAACTCCCAGTGCTCCGCCCTAATGGCCAGTTCTCAGTGCAACGGGTATAGTTCACTGATCTTATCCTCCTTTTATCTATGTCCTGGACTTGATTGCTTTTATGTTATCAATAATTAATTTTATGATTTTGCTTGTCAAAATCTCAATTTCCTTTGAAGTTTATAAATTTCTTCTTTCTAACACCCTTTTTTTCAGGTCATAAACCTTTTGACTGATAGCAGAGAGTAATCTTCTCAATTGTTACAACAATGGTAAATTCACTTACCTCCAGTGTTAAATTATTGTGACCTTAGAAGTTATCCCTTTCTTTAATTTTGGCCCACTGAGCAGACAAGAAGAAATCCCTTCAGGCTATGTCATTTCCTCATTCATTCACCACTCTCCACTCAAATCTATCTCTTACATTCTACTGATTGAAAGGCATTCTTCTTGTATCTGATGCCCCCTTCCATCCCATCCATCTACCTCATTCTCAGTTTCCCCTTTTATGTTATTTCCATCCACACTCTTATTTGATATTCTTTCTTCACTCATTCTTTCCATATGCCCAAAACACTTCAGCATTTTTTGGACAACCATATCTGTCAGCCCTCTTTCCAATCATACTCTCCAAATCTCACTCCATCCATTATCATAACCATTACCACATTTTTTTTATATATATATTTGGGCTCTTCCATTCTGTTTCCCCAAGTCAAAGTATGCCTTAATATAACTAAATACCATCAAATACTTACTCTGTTGTACTCTAGGCTTAAACGCTTTAACCTATGGCAGTTGGTAACAAGAGGTTTCAGTTCTTCTAGTTGTTGCACTTTGTTATGGCTGAAATCAATATCACACACTTCAGGAATGTGCGATATGATGATTCCAACAATGGTGGTCATATTGGGGGCCCGGTATAATGGACAGAATATTTCCTCCTTTGTAAGCTCTGTAGAGTACATGAAAAAAAGATTCACTTCAATGCTGATTAAAGGCAACATTCAAATGGTGAATGGCATGAGTGGATATGGGAAAAGGGCAGAAAAAAGGAAAAAAATGGTAACCATATAAACTAGTGGGTGGGAGAGAGGACACCAGAATAACCCTGCACAATGAATAAAAATGAAGCCTCATGCAATGGATCTTACAATTACAATTTTAAAATTCTGAAAGTTTTATGACTTTAGAATTCTTACATTTCTCTTTTAATACTGTGGACAGATCAAACAGCACTTACCAGGATCATTGTGGAAATTCTTGAGATTCAATCTAGCCATCTCAGGACTATAGCGGTTGCTCATCACCAACTTAATTTTTTCAACCTGGAAAAGCCATCATACAAAAACTCTTAAAATCAGATCCTGAAACAATACCAAAAGAGACCAATGCTCATCCATTCATTCACAATAGGCTTCTTTCCCCTTATAAGGGAGGTAGCCAGCCAAGGTAGGCAACCATGCCTACACATCCTAGTCCCATCTGTCAATCATATCCCCTTCATCTCAACTCCTTGTGGATGATGGGTCACCCCTGTCCCCTGACAAGGTCATGTGCAATACAGCAAGACAAACCACATTCAGAGTGGGACCAGCTACCTCATTTACACAGCAACCCTTCCCTCCTCATCCCCTCATCAATTTGTTCATAATACATACATACATATACCAACAGCTTTTTCCCCTCTTACCAGGTAGGTAGCCAAAGTGAAAAGGCATAAATTCACTCCCACCCATTTCATCCCCACATGCTCCACTCCCACTCACGACCCCCTCTCCCTCTTTTCTTGACTTCTAGATGACAGGTCATCCCTGCATCTGACCCACTGTCCTGGGTCAAAAGTAATACAGCAAGACACGGCAAGGCCACTTCATTTATTTGGCGACACCCCCCTCTCTATCCCCTCTTGGAGAAAAAGACAAGATGGGAAGAAATCCTTTCATGCTGCATCAAAATATCACTCACATGTACTCCCTAGCCCCCTATCCCCCACCCACTCCCTTCCATGCATTACAGTATCATCCATTCACAACCATACTCCATTCACCCCTATCTTCTGTCTTCTCCCTTACTTCCTCATCAGACATTTCCCACTTTCCCAAAGTGCCTTTTACCCCCATCCATCCATCTCATCCTCAGTCACCCCCTATGTTCACTCCCTCCACCTCTGCCTTCCACACTTCTTTTACTAATCTTTCTGAACACATTCTTTCCATGTGTCCAAACCATCCCAACACTATTTCCACACCTGCTCTTCCTCACCTCCTTGTTTCTCACTCTATTCAGCTTAGTAACCCTTACCATAGTTCTCAGGCATTTCATCTCACTTTTAAACTCTTCCTTCCGTAAGTTCCATGTTCCTGCCCCATACAGTGTTGTCGGCACAATCATTCCTTCATACAATCTCCTTTTAGCATCCATTCCTAAATGTCTATTTTGCATCACACTTTTTAATCCACCAAGGCATTCACTTGCTTCTCTCAATTTACATTCTACCTCCACCTCAACTCCTTTTCCTGCCCCATTCTCACCCAGGTATCTAAAGCTATTCACTTCCTCCAGTCTCTCTCCCTTAATACTCACTTCCTATTTACTGTCATCCTCTCCTCTTGTACATCTCATCATCTTACTTTTACCCACATTTATCTTCAACTTTCTTCTTTCACACACCTTCCCAAACTCCATCACTAACTTCCTTAATCCCTCCTCTGATTCTGCCACTAGCACAGCATCACCAGCAAACAACAACTAGTATCTCACACTTTTCTCCATTTTCTTTAACTTTACCACAACAAAATGCAGCCAATACCCCAGGCTCTACTACTTTCGTAAAAGCTCATGACTGCCCTTAACAGCTTTCCTCCTATCTGATATAGCTGCAATACCTCCCAGTGCCTTTCTTTTTACCCTGTCAGAAGACTTTTCTAAATCCATAGAGGCCCAAAAACATCCTTACTTTTTTCTAAAGCTTTCTCACGAATCTGCCTTACCACAAAAATTTGATCCATAAAACCCTTACCTGTCCTAAATCCACACTATTCTTCACCAATTATATACCTCTGTTCCTCTCCTAATCCTCTCAATCAAAACTCTCCCATAGGCCTTGCCTTCCTAACTACACTCAACAAACTGATACCTCTGAAACTACACTTACACTTGTCCCCTTTTCCCTTGTAAAGTGGAACTATACAGGCACTCCTCCAGTCCTTTGGTACTCTACCCTCTTTTAGACAAACATTAAACCTCACCAGACAATCCACCATCACTGTACCTCCCCTTTTTTAGACATCTCCAGTCCTTCGATACTCTACTCTCTTTTAGATACATTAAACCTCACCAGCCAATCCACCATCAATGTACCTCCCTTTTTTAGACACTCCGCATGACACCCACCCAACCCAAGTGCCTTACCTGCTTCCATCATTCCAATAACTGCTTCCACCTTATCTTTCCTTATTTCTCCTCCAGTTTCCTCATTCATCAATGTAATTTTCTTAGAGCTTCCCACTTCAATTACCTTTCGCTATCCTCCTTCACATTTGGCATACATACATACCTATACCAACAGTTTTTTCCCCTTCCATGGAAGGTAGCCAAAACAGAAAGGCATAAAACCCACTCCCCTTTATTCCATTCCCACATACTCCACTCCTATTCACTTCACTTCCTCTCTCATTTTGGCTCCTCCTGTATGACGAGTCACCCCTGCATCTCGCCCACTGCTCTGGGTCAGAAGCACATCAAGCAACTCCTTAAAATACTCTGCCCATCTTCCTCTTACTGCTCTCTTCCATTATCATCTCTCCATCTGCATCTTTTACCTTTTCTTCTCTACTTGGTTCACCTCCTCTTCCTCTCTTAATTTCCTTCTAAAACATTGTTTTATTACTTTCAAAATTCTTGGTTATACTCTTACCCCATTTCACATCTGTTCTCCTCTACACCTCCTTTATCTTATGCTTTACATCTCTTCTCTATTCTTTGTACCTCTCATGATTCTCTTGTCCTATTTTGTAACCAATCTGTGAATGCTCATTTCTTCTCTTCTACAACCTTCTGTGCTTCATCATCCCACCACTCACTAACCTTCCTTCTATTTCCTCATATACTCCTTGTTCCACACACCATATTTGCACACCTTGTCCTTGAAACATCCTCATTCCTTGCCCACTCCTAATTCTACTCTATCTTTCACTCCCTTCCACTTCTCTCAGCTTCTTGTACTCCTTCTCCTGTTCTCTCTCATTTAACGTTTACTCTATGCACCTCCCTACCTTCTGTCCTTTTCCTCTTTCTCCATCTATCCTCCACTCTCAATTTACCTTCCACCAAAAAATTATCTAATATTCCTCCACTCTCTCCCCTAAGAACATGTACATCCAAAACTTCCTACTCTTCTGGTTACCACTATATAGTCCATTAAAGATGGATGTGTTAGAAATGAGTGACAAGGAGAAAAAATGCAGCAGCATACTATTCAAATATTTACAATAATCTGCCACCTGTACTCCACAATACATCTACACAGAAATCATTAAACTCTCCAAGACAGACCACCAAACTAAACATTTCACCAACAGCCCCAGACATGCTGTACAGAATAAAAAAAATAAAAAATGAATAAAAAAAAAATGTCCACAATAACTACGAACCACAATGCCACACTTGGGTTCAAAACACCATTCAGCATTGAAAACAATCCCTTGACAACAAAACAATACATCTTCTCTGCCTATGGGTCATTGCCAGTCTACTGGAGACCATGAGCCTCCTGCAAGGAAGACCAGGGGCTATGAATTGACTGACTGAATGACTTGAGGTTTTAAACACAGATGAATGATGTGTGCCTCTGGTCCACAGGGGCACCCTAACAGTCCCAAAACGATTTCTCGTCCTTTTTTGGTTTACATTATTCCACAGCTCCTTCCATCCTCACTCTCTACATTGTTCACTATCTCAAACACTTCACAAACACACTTATGTCCAGGGCCCTTACATGGGGGCTTTGCATGCTATATATATATATATATATATATATATATATATATATATATATATATATATATATACATACATACATACATATACCAAGGCTTTTTCCCCCTTCCAAGGGAGGTAGCCACAAAGGGAAAGGCATAAAAACACTCCCACCCATTTCATCCCTAAATACACTCCACACCCCTCCCACCCTTCCTCTCATCTGAGCACCTCCTGGATGACGGGTCATCCCTGAACCCTGCCCACCGCCCTGGGTCAGAAGCAGTGTCGCAAGACACAGTACATCCACAGCAAGGCCGCTTCATTTAATCGGCGACCCCCCCTCTCCGTCCCCCTTTGCATATAAGGAGAGGACGGGGAGAAATCCCTTCGGGCTGCGTCAAAATTTACTCACACATACTACCCCACCCCCCACCCCCCCGCCCATTCCTCCTCATGCAGTCACAACATCATCCATATACAACCATTCTCCACTCACCTCTGTCTTCCGTCCTCTCCCTTCCTTCCTCAACAGACATTCCCCTCTTCCCCAAAGCCCCCTTCACCCCATCCATCCACCTCATCCTAGGACGTCCCCTCATGTTCACTCCCTCCACATCTGCCTTCCATATATATATATATACATACATACATACATAGAGAGAGAGAGAGAGAGAGACCTGAATATTTTGCCCCATTAAACGAATTTTGTTAGAATCAACAGGATATGAAACATTTTTCCCTTATCCTTTCTGCAATAAGGACATTGAATAACATTTTTAAAAGCTTTTTAATTATTTTGTAAGTAAATAGCTATAATAGGCAGTAAGGGATGGGGAGGGAGGGGGGAGCATCACTGAGAACTTTGCCCCAGGGTGGCACTTAGGCATATAAGGACTGCTCAAGAATATCTTCACCTCCTTTAAATTCCAAGTGTCTGCTCCATACTGTACATATTATTCATAAATTGTGAACATTCAGCACCTTATAAACCTACTTCCCAATCCCCTGACTATAAGGGATCAACTAATGTGCAAGTATATTCTTTAAGCTTCAACAATATAGGGGTTCCTGTCCATCACTTCCCCAACTAAATTTTTACATACCTGCAGTGGCGTGAGCTTTCTAATGGGTGGGACTGATTGGTTGGTATGAAATACAAGCCTGTGGCCATTGGACATTGCAATACGACGAGAGACTTCAGTAATAGCCCGAGCTGCTTGGCCATTGTCTTCTAAATAGAATACAAAGTCACTTCGCTCAACATCCATCTGAAAAAAATACATGTGCATGTCTATTAATCAAGTAATTAAGAAACATTTAATTCTGTAAGGTTTAAAATACAAGTATGACCCTGTTCAAATTTGGTCTACAGCACTATGAGATGGTTTGGACACAGTGAAAGAATGAGTGAGGAAATATTAGTAAAAGAGATGTGGAAAGCAGAGGTGGATGGATGGGGTGAAAGGAGCTTTAAGCAAGAGAGGAATGTCTGTTGAGCAAGAAATGGAAATGGCAGGGGATAGGGGCGAGTGGAGGATGGTTGTGTACCGATATTTTGATGCAGTCTGAAGAGATTTCTTTGCATCCACTCTTATTTTCCACATGTGGGGATGGGGGTTTGCTTTTGCTGATTCAGTGAAGTGGCCCTGCTATGATGTGCTGTCTTGCTGCACTGCTTCCAACCCAGGTAATGGGCAAGCGACAGGGATGACCTTTCATCCATGAGTAGTTAAAATGAGAAGGAAACAAAGGTGGTGGGTGGGAATGGAATGGGCGGAAGTGGGTGCATCCCATGAGGAGGTTGAAGCCCTTGGTATAATAGTGAAAATCCAGATAGAGTAAGAATAATTAAAATGTGGTTGACCAATAACAAATTTGAAGTAGTTGTAAGACTGCTACAAGACAGAAGGGAAGGTGTGACACTATACCAACCCAAAAATGTGGTCCTGTGACCTCTAGACATCCTGAAAACATTATCAAGGGACCCAGAAGTTTCCTCCATATTTCAGCTCATAAAATCTAGGCAAGCAACAGTATTATGTAAAGTGTCTGTACTTTACCAAGGAAAAATGCTAGTGAGGTCCTGCCTCTTAGTCTCAGATTTATCATACTTATCTTCAAATTCATGTATGCTTCCAACTTGGACCACATCCTTATTCTCCAATTACCATATTTAAGTTACTAAGTAAATAAGAAAAGCTAAGTTGAGAGGGAGGCAAGGGTGGTCAATGGGAGTCAAATGGGTGGAAGTGGGTGCATGTCTTTTGACTTGGTTACCTCCCTTAAGGGGGGAAAAAGCCCTTGGTGTATAGATGGACCATACTTTGCATGCATGTATTGTTCCAGCCTGGGCTATATCACCTTCTAAGCCATTCAAAATATCTAAGCATCTGTATGAAAAACTGTATCTATCATTCATTATTGGTCATCCTCTCCAGTTTCACTTGCCTATCCAAATACTAACTCTTTGGAAAATATACATACAAACTACATATCAAATAAAACCAAACTTAACTTACAGAGATTGGTATGAAAGGTTCCTCCACCAAGTTTCTAATAGCTCGAAGTATTTCTTCTTTGGGGTACTGGGCTCCATTCCTTACCTGTCAAACAAACAAACAAAAAATTAAACCACCACAATCATCAGACAGAATTTAAGTCTGCTCATGGTTAACCTTTTCATGAAACAACTCACTCCATGCATACATATACCAAAAGGCCCTTTCCCACTTATACAGGAGGTGGCTAGCTTCATCCATTGTTTTTTCTTTTACATTAGCTCCTTCCTGTTGAGGAAGGAGGGGTGAAGACAGAAGATAGGGGTGAATGGTTTTGTACATAGATGATGCTGTGATGCAAGAAAGGGAGTGGATGGGGGATGGGTGTTTATATATGAATGATATTTTTATACAGCCACAAGGGATTTCCCCTGTCTTTTCTTTTTCTGCATGAGTGGATGGAGAGGGGGGCATTATCAATTAAATAAAGTGGCCTTGCTGTAGATGGGCTGTGTCTAGCTGCATTGCATCTGACCCAGGGCAGTAGGTGGGATGCAGGGATGACCCATCATCCAGGAGGAGCCAAGAAAAGAGGGAAGGAGGTAGGGGTGGTGACTGGGAGTAGAGAGGAATTATGCCTTTTGATTTTAACCCCTTCGTTACCGACCCGTCAACCTTACGTAAACAAACGTTTCAAACCGTCCCACGAATGGCTGGAGCCTTATGTTTGTAAACACAGACACTTGCCACCACATGGGTAGAAATAACCCAGAAACCAAAGCCTTGAGAGCCCTCAATACACACAGCTTATAACTGTGACACGTGCGTGTCATGGGGAGCACGCTCAGTTCCTGGCAGGTGCACTCAGCCGTGACACGCAGGTGTCACAAAACACACATCCGGTACTCAAGGGGTTAACTACCTCCCTTGTAAGGGGGAAAAAGCCCTTGGTATGTGTATGTATACTGTATATTAGTTCCTTGTGAATGAAGGATCATCCCTGTCCCCATCCCACTACCCAGGCCACAAGCCATGCAACTAGACACATCATCTCCACAACATGGTCTAACAGCAAAGTTGATTTACCCCCATGTTACATGGCAATCCTTCTGCTCATTCATTCACAAAAATTTAGAGCAGACAATAAGAATTCCCTGAAGGCTACATCAAATTATCATTCATTCACACTCATTTAAATCAATCTCTTCTTCACTTTTCTCACTACCAAAACTGTGTGCACCCACAAAAGCCTACATCTCCACAATTTCACTTTCACCCACATTATCCTTGAAAGCATTTCCCTCCAATCCACTACACACACATCCCTAGCTAATCGCTTACCAGCTGAACCACTCCTTCCCTCCCTCATCCACTCACTCCTCCCCATCATGCTACTAAACTCAAATCTCCCTTTCAAATTTAGTTTCTCTCAATGGTTACATATCCATCTTCATTCTCATAAAAATATTACCCATCATGTCCCTTTCACTCTCATCTATACTACATCCATGCATCTTTAATGATGCAATTACAGTAGTCCCTCAAATAACGCGGATTCAATCATACGCGGATTTTTTTTCAAGACCATCTCAAATGTAGAGAATTGTTTTAAAATTCGCACCAAGTTGGGCACGCATACGCACACACGCGTCAACATCGCAAACATTTGTGGTGACTGCTTTCTATTTTACCATATACAGTCGATCCTCATATAATGCGGTCATTATGTACACTGGGAACTGCTCAAACAAGGGTGTGGGGTGAGGGGAAAGCCGTGGGTGGCTGCCTGAGGTCACGTGTCAACCTCCGGGGTGTTACAATAAATTGCGTTATCTGAGGAACGACTGTATATATTTGGTATTTTACTTATATTCATTTTATTTTATTTTATTACTAGATTTTGTTAGAAAGGGGCTTCGCCCCTGAGATCTCAGCATGTTGATGAATTCGATAAACTCTTAATTTAAAATTTTGATATTCCCTATTTCCACTCCTAATTCTCACTTATTTTCTTTTTTTTTTTACTATTACAATTTTCACTTCTTTTTTTTTCTACTTCTACTGTTAACAGTGTTAATGATGATATTAGAATCCATACTAAAAGGATTCAAGTCTGAAATACTACCGCTATAATTACCAGTTTTATTGAGCGAATGAGGTGACGACCTCATTTATTACTAACCTAAAGTGCGATTCGACGAACAACAAATCGGGCAGTTCGAATCGCGTCACCTGGATCGATTGAAAAAATTAACAAATTTTTAAAAGAATAAATTGTATAATATAGAGACGAAATTGATATTAGCTCGTTTAAAAAAATTTTTTTATCGAACTTATTCTCAATTTTAATAACTTATCAAAGGTATGTATGGCAAGTATTTCATTATTTTTCTTATATATTGTTTTTTTTTTATCATTTTTCATTTTTTAGAAAAAATTAGCCAATATTGGTTCGGAAAGCTCAATTACTTTGAATGCTACTCATGAATTGGAGCCAAATTTAATCTGAAACATTTACAAAGCAAGGTTGAATCATCGAAATCGAAATTAGTCGATCAATCGAATCGAGAAAAAGTCCGACTATTTTTCTTTTTTTTTTAATTAGCCAATATTTGTTCGAAAAGCTCAATTACTTTGAATGCTACTCATGAATTGGAGCCAAATTTAATCTGAAACATTTACAAAGTAAGGTTGAGTCATCGAAATCGAAATTAGTCGATCGATCGAATCGAGAAAAAAGTCTGACAGACAGAAAACCGCTTTTGTTCGAAAAGCTCAATTACTTTGAATGCTACTCATGAATTGGAGCCAAATTTAATCTGAAACATTTACAAAGTAAGGTTGAGTCGTCGAAATCGAAATTAGTCGATCGATCGAATCGAGAAAAAAGTCTGACAGACAGACACGAAACCGCTTTTATTTATTAGATTATATTCCACTTTCCAATATTTCATTATTGCTGTTTTGTCTCACTTTGATCATTTATGTACTCGTAAAGTTAAGGTTGTTTGTTGGTTGCAATCCATTAGCGGTGCGCTTGATTCTACCTGTTCCCGCGACTTGTGCGGTGACCCATTCCTCAGTCTCTCACCATTCGTAGTGCTGGTCAATTGCTCTGGAAGTCATGTTCATTACCCCTCCACATGTTCTTCACATGGCACCGATACACTCCTCTAAGCCAACAAAGACAAAGATTCAAGGAAAGGCTGGAAAATTTGCTAAGCGAGAAAAGAAGTGTATGACGTTATCAGAAAAAAATCGTCATTTTGGACAAACTGAGAAGTGGTATGTCCTATGCATCATGTGCCAGAGAATACAGACTTAAAATCTTCTGTGCGAACCATAAAAAAAAAAGTGAAAATGACATGCCGTAACACATTGTGCTCCTGTTTCTGTCAAAGTGGCGCATCACATCAGACGAATTTATCATCCTTTCATATCTTCGACGTCGGCATCTACCATAACAAACATGGCGTACCATTTGTCGTACACAACTTCGTTACTTAAAAAAAATCTGTTTTAGCATCTTTTTTGTTTTTCATTTCCGCACACAAAATTGCATATTACGGTGATACATTTTAATTTACAAAATTATTATTTAATTTTCTATTGCTATATTACTCCCATGGTCGAAACTAAAGATTTACCCTGGTATTTAATATGAAATATCAGCATACGCGGTAATTTCAGGAACATAACCCCCGCGTTATTCGAGGGACTACTGTACTAGGGTTCTGGTTGGAGTTCACCTTCCACACACTCTTTTGGCTTGACATCTTAAATTTTTAAAAGAAAAATACAGTTCTATCACTTTGTCCTATTTCAGTGTTATCCACAAATAACTATTAATTTCCCCAATGTCCTTACACTTTCACCCATCAATATCAAACATCTTTCCAGTTCACTTGCATTTATCTCTAGTACTAACCCACCCATATACATGACACCATATACTGCAAATCAATCAAATCCATATAAATGTTGAAGAACCATAGTGACATCACAAAACCCTGACATCCTAGAACTTTTCAAGTCACCTAAAAGAAACACTGCTTTATACATTACTATACATTCCTGCAGTTTTTTCATTATGTAAATACAAAGTCACTACTGCAAAAACATGAACACATGATTCATATATTTGGATAAAAAGGTCTGTGCCACTCACAATTATCTTCTGCCATCCAAGGTCTGTTATAGCTTTGGGTGGATGTGTTGGGCGCTTTGAGCCACGTCCTCTGCCTCTTGACCTCTCATACACTTCTTGAAGTCTGTAAAAATTATTACAAAATCAACATTGGATTACAGGGAAAAAACCATGCTGAAAGGGAAACATTTTGGCCCACAATGAGGCAAGATGCATGAATTCTATGGATGATAAAGGAAGGGGGGGGGAGGGGGGGAGAGAGAGAGAGAGAGAGAGAGAGAGAGAGAGAGAGAGAGAGAGAGAGAGAGAGAGAGAGAGAGAGAGAGAGAGAGAGAGAGAGAGAGACAGAGAGAGAGACAGAGAGAGAGAGAGACAGAGAGAGAGAGAGACAGAGAGAGAGAGAGACAGAGAGAGAGAGACAGAGAGAGAGAGACAGAGAGAGAGAGACAGAGAGAGAGAGACAGAGAGAGAGAGAGAGACAGAGAGAGAGACACACAAAGGCTCTCTTCCCCCTTATACAGGAGGTAGCCAAAAATAAAAAGGCATAGAAACCACTCCCACCCATTCCATCCCCTACATACTCCACTCCCCTCTACCCTCCCTCTTATCTTGGCACCTCCTGGATAAAGGATCATCCCTGCATACTGGTCTGAAGCAGTGTCGCAAGACACAGCACATCCACAGCAAGGCCTCTTCATTAAATCGGTGACCCCCCCCTTCCATCCCCTCATGTAGAAAAGGAGAAGACAGGGAGAAATCCCTTTGAGCTGCATTAATATATTTCTCATACATACTCCCTCACCCACTCCCCCTCATGCATCACAGCATCATCTATACACAACCATTCTCTATTCACCCCTACCTTCTGTCATTCCTAAACACATTCCCCTCTTTCTCAATGCCCCTTTTACCCCATCCATCCATCTCATCCTAGGGCACCCCCTCATGTTCACTCCCTCCACATCTGCATTCCACACCTCTTTTACTAGTCTTTCTTCACTCATTCTTACGATATGTCCAAACCATCCTAATACTCTTTCATCAACCCTATCTCCCAGCTCCCTTACCACCCCTGTTCTCCTCCTCACCTCCTCATTTCTCACTCTATCTAGCCTAGTAACCCATATCATACTTCTCAGGCATTTCATCTCAAACACATTCAAACTCCTTCTCTCTTCCTCCCTTACATTCCATGTTTCTGCCCTGTACAGTGCTGTCACACAATCACTCCTTCATACAATCTCCTCTTAGCATCCATTCCCAAATGTTTATTTCTCATTACACTTTTTAATCAACCGAGGCATTTACTCACTTCTCTCAATCTACATTCTACCTCCACCTCCACTCCTCCCTATAAAAGTATATAGATAAAGAGAGAAATGAATGAGGAAAGAGAAAGAAGAAATCAAGAAGAGAAGCTAGAGAAAAAAAAACGAGAAAAGAACAGAGACCAACAAAAAGATGTTCTGTTGAATTGTGTTAGATGTGAAGATGAGAAAATGGTATACTCAAGAAAAAGAAATGAAAGGAACAGAGAACGAGATGGAGAGGGAAAAAAAATAAAAGTGGCTTATACTAACATAGATGGATTGATCTCAGGATTAAGTGAACTAAATTATTATCTGTCAGAAGAAAAACCAGATATAATGGGGATTGTGGAGATGAAATTAAGGGGTCCATTACCACCAAATAGTGTTGGACATGGATTAAATAATCACTGGATTAAAAATAGTGTGGAGAAACAAGGTGGAGTCATGTTTTTGGCTAAGAAAAACTTAAATGTGATGAAGGTTACAGAGAAAACAGTGTGGAAATGATCATGATAAGAGCCAAGGGCTCAATCACCCTTACCACCACTCCCACTTCCATCCACCACACATTAGTTTCCCTTATATCTTAGTTCCTTGTAGATAATGGGTCATCCTGGTCTTCCCATAACTGCAAATTTCTTCTCTTGCATACTTATCTGTACCATAAACATGCACATTTGTGGCACCCCATGCCAGACAGGCAGACACCAAAATCATATTCGAGTTATCGCTGTCTAAAGTTTGACCAAAGGAGGCACTCAAACAAGATGTATTTTTGAAGTGCTGGCATCTTTGCCTACCTGGCACATAGCGCCTTATCTAATGATCCAAAATTTAGGGTTTTTGTTCAATATCTTCTTCCAGACCCTTTTATACCTTGATTTCTTGTATGATGAACATACAGACAGCAGCATCCCTAGTCCCATCACTCTGTTCTACATTGTTGTCTTTTATGAATCCCATGGGAATCATGGCAACAACCCCACCCTACCACAGGGGATAAGAAGAGGAGTCACAGAGGTTGTAAAAGAGTTTCATGGGAACGGCATAAAGCAGTGATAGTCATGGTACAAAAGTGGCAATATTTCTCTAGGAACAGAGATGATACCCTAACATATACAAATGATGTGTGGCTCCATTCTGTAGAGGCACAGAAGAAACACTAGCAACATACTACTCAAACATTCACAACCTCTCAGATATGTAGCTCCACTTTGTAGCGGCACAGAAGAAGAAAAATTAGCAAAATACTACTCAAACATTCACAACCTCTCACCTGCACCATACTACACATACAAAAACATATTTGCAAAACTAAGCACAAAACCAACCACCCTACTCCAACAACCTCCATAGACATTGATCCCACAAATCCTTCGAAAGAGAATCAAGATACTATCATGACTTCATTCAGGTCATTAACCAGCACTAAACACCACCAATACAAAATATGCCAGGCTACAAAACAATTACCCCAGACACAACAATGACACAAAAGGCACTGAATACCTCATCTTACATTGCCCCGCCCTAGCCATACCCAGATACAATATCTATTCCTAGTGATTTGCAGCCCAATCCAGTGGCTATTCCTTTACCCAGTTGTCTTCTGCCTCCTGCATGAAAGATCTGGGGCAATGGATTGATTGATACCACCATCATTAACAACCAATACTTTGATTACAAATGTCCTGATAAAACTTACCTGTTTGGATAGTCCCTTCCATCATTATTTGAAATTCGCCCACGTCCTCTTTGTGATGACCCACCTCTTCCACCACGCCGGCCCTAAATACAGGATGTAAAACATTACTTAATGCATTGCATTCACAACTACACCCTGAGCATTACACCAAAAAATAATCTGCATTACTATTAAGACATCCATGAAATGTTATTATTGACAGATTCAAGGACATCACTGGTCTTAACCCTTCTGCTATGGTAACATTCCCCAAACTGCAATAAATTACCCAATATTAGATCTAATAATTTATAAATTCATACTGGCATACTGTACACCCATTCCTTGATTTATAAAACAAAAGGAGGATCGGTCCAATATCAAGTACAAAATTAAGTAATACCTGTGAAATGACAATTAAAAACATTGTACACTATAGAATATATATATAATAAATTCAACATTTTTACTGCTTCAGATTCTGTCAGTTCCTTTTGAAATCCACTGAGGTCTGGACATGTATGCATCAAATCAATCAATTGTTTCCTCAAGGTTTGTCAAGTGGAAAACCCATAGCCCCATAGTGGCTGCAGCAGTCCTCAGGTCCTCCCATACATCTCTCTGGTAAGAAACTTCAGACTCTTTTGTGTTGTATTTGTGTGGCACTGTTTCAATGGCATTGATTGTAAGTGGTAAGGGGAGGGTGAGTAGTTGCCGATTGTCAGCTCCCTCTGTAAAAGTGTAAGAAATAGAGTTGAGGATGAAAGAGAGATATCATGGACCTAGTCCAAAGATCAAGTGTCAGCCCCTAACGGCTGACCTACTGATGAAGGTGAGGGGATTGATGGCCTGATTTATTAGTCTGGGGTCAAGGGGAAGATGTCTATTGATGAGGCTGGTGATAGCACGTCCAGATATAATGTTCAGATATGATGATATAGTTTAACATCACAAACTTCCTCCTATTGGGAGGCTAGGACGGCACCCCTTACAGAGGACTTTGTAGCTTGGAATTCCACTCCCACCCATTTCATCCCCACCCACTCCACTCTCATTTACCACTCTTTTTCTTAGCTCCTCCTGGATGATGGGTCATCCCTGCATCTCACCCATTGCCCTGGGTCAAAAGCAACGCCACTTCATCTAATCAGTGACCCCCTCCCCCCCCACTGTCCCCTCATGCTGAAAGAGATGACAGGGAGAAATCCCTTTTGGCAGTCAAAATATCACTCACACATAACCACTCCCTAACCACCCCATTCCCCACCAACTCCCTTCCATGCATCACAGCATCATCCATTATCAGGAGGTGCCAAGATAAGAGGGAGGGAGGAGGGTGGAGGGGAGTGGAATATATAGGAAATGGAATGGGTGGGAGTGGTTTCTATGCCTTTTCTTTGTGGCTACACCCCATGTAGGGGGAAAAAGCCTTTGGTATATGTATGTACAAACTGTGTAACCATGGTGAATATTTTAAGACCCCTCACCCACTCCATTTCTTTAATCACCTAAGTTAAGAATGGCTACCAAAAATAATTTAAACTTTAAGTAGTTGGTCAAATTTTTGAACACATATAAACGGACATTCAACATCAAACTTTCATTGTCTAATAGCTCATAACCTAACCTAACAATTCCACAGGAAAAAAAAATTACCTATATTTTTCTATAAGTGCACACCTGTATGATATGGCATTTGAAAATTAAATATTGATTTTGTAAGTCATAATACATCGACATAAAATACTTTTTTCTTGGCGGAAATCAACAGAAAACGTTGCTATAAATGATACACAAACTTCCTTGAGATGCAATCTTTGTTTTGATAGATTCGGAAGTCAAAGACAATGAACCTGACCCTGAAGATCTCTAGAATTACAGGTACCACATTACTAAATGTAGATTAGGAGTTGTTGTTGTCATTCCCTAGACTGTCTGTCCGAGCAGTCCCGTCTCCCCAAGGAATGCTACAGCCGAAACTGGGTTTTCCCACAAATCCTTTATAGAGTGTATGTTGTGTTGTTTGCGTGCATGATTGTGTATAATGCAGTCATCCATTAAGGTTAAGTAGGGTACATAGGTAGGTTAGGTTAGAATAGATGACTTTATCATACTTTAATTTCTACGACTTCTGCATCTACCAAAACAAAGATGGTGTCTCAAGCAGTCACAGCAGCTACATTTGTTTGAGTACTGCTTTCAGCAACTTTTTCTATTATTGATTTCCATTTATACATATACCAAAGGCTTTTCCCCCTTACATTGATGCATTATAATCTACAAGATTAATATCTAATTTTCTATTGCTATATCACATGACATACGAGTAGGTGTGCACTTCTAAAAATTGTTAAATTTTTAGAAAGGCACACCTACACAATATAGCAATAGAAAATTAATTATCAATTCTGTAAATTATAATACATTAATGTAATATGCAATTTTCTTGGTGGAAATCAATAAAAAAAGTTGCTAAAAACGATTTATTAACAAACGAAGTCGTGGCAGTTCAATGATATGCTGTTTGTTTTGATAGATGCTGGAGTCGAAGAAATGAAAGGATGATAAATTTGTTTATTCTAACCTAACCTACATACCTCACCTTACTTTACCTAACCTATATTTAATAATTCGGTACCTCAAATTCTAAAGATCATCCAGGTCATCGTTGTCATCACAGATGCTGACAGCCTGATTATTATTGTACCTCAGGCAATTAACAGATGATGTCACCTGGAGTTGGAGAACACCCAGTCGACAACATGAAAACCACTGTCTAATTGACAGTGACTGAACTGGACAGACAACAACATAGCATCTGGACTGTATCCTAGTGGCTTCGTTCAATAATAGATTTGCTTGTAGTAAGGTCTTTGTCACTTATTTCCACCAATATCACATATTATGGTCATGTATTATAATTTACGCAATATAACATCAGAAAATTAAATATTAATTTTGTACATTATATACATGAACATATGTGATTTTCTTGGTGGGAAAAAAAAAAAACTTGCAACAAGCAAATTTACTAACAAATGAAGCCACTAGGATATGGTCCAGATGCCATGCCAGTCCAGTCACTATCAGACAACGGCTTTCACTTTATGAACCAGGTGTTCTCCAACTCCAGGTGATGATAAGTGCTGTTACAAAGACAATAGGGCTTCTTTGGACTTGAGAGAACACAGGATTCTGCCATTGTCTGTTAATTGCCCAAGGTACAATAATAATCAGGCCATCAGCATCTGTGATGACAATGACAACTCAGATGATTTTTAGAATTTGAAATACTGAATTACTAAATATTGGTTAAGTTACATAGGTTAGAATAGACTAATTTATCATCCTTTCATTTCTTCAAACTCGGCACCTATCAAAACAAACATGGCGTATCATTCAAGCACCGCAACTTCATTTGTTGGAAAGAAAATTACATATTACGTTGGCCCATTAGCTGTTTCAGATGTGCAGGACCCCACCTTGGGAAAAACTGCACAGAGACGACTCGGAAATGCATAAATTGTGAAAGGTTTGGAAAGACTGAAACTGATCATGGGGTGAATGATCACTGTTGTCCTATATATGAGAATGAAGTAAGGAGGATAAAGGACAGCACTGACCATGGCTACTAATAACAAAGTGAAAATCAAAGCAGGTCTATTGAATGTACAATCAGTAAAAAATAAAACATTTGAAATAAAGGATTTGATGAGTGAAGAAGGCTTTGATATTTTAGCATTGACAGAGACTTGGCTAAGTGAATATGACTCTGCGGTTATAAAAGAAATGACGCCGTGTTCTCACACCTTCCTACATGCATCGAGAATGGGAAAACGAGGAGGTGGGGTTGGACTATTTCTTACTAATTCATTTACTAAAATCAGGTTATATCCTACCCAGGAAACAAACAGTTATGAACTACTTAGAGTTGGATGTGAAATCATGAATAGAAAATGCATGTTCGTAGGTGTACAGACCTCCAAATTTGGGTATTAACGAGTTTTTGGAGGAGTTTGGTACGTATCTGGAAACATTAGACATGGTGACCATGAACACTTTCATTTGTGGAGACTTTAATATGTGGATGCATGATATAAATGGGAGAGGAGTGATAGACTTTATTAATTTAATGGACTCATTTAATTTAACAAACAAGGTAAACAAATCAACTTCAGTCAGTGGCCACATGTTGGATTTGGTGTTTTGTGAGAAGGACAGAGACCTAATTCATAAACTCGATGTTGAAGAGATATGTCGTTTATCACCTATACATAAATTAATTACTTTTGCTATACCGATCATTTTGTGACCTCAGTGATCCAAATACTATCAGATAAAAAACATAATCAATGTGAACATGAGATGGATAAGGAAATTGTGGACTGTGTTACATGTTCTTTCGAACTTTACAATAGAAGTGTGAGTGAGGAGTACAATAAGGTGTGCCCTATTATTGAAAAAGAAATTAAACCTAGAGACAATGCACCTTGGTTTAACGGTGAAATTTCTCGAGACAAGAAAGACAAAATTAAAAAGGAAAGACTGTGGCGCAGACATAAGAGTGAACAGACTAGAAATGATTATAAAATTGCAAGAAACCATGAGAGAAGGCTGATCATAGAAAGGAAACATAACTTTTATAGGTCTAAGACTATTGAAGCACGAAATGACATTCATAAGTTATATACAATATTAGATAATCTCACTGGTACAAAAAAGAAAGTCAAATTACCAGAGGGTTATACAGACAGTGCCCTTGCAGATAAATTCGTAGAATTCTTTGACAATAAGGTGAAAAATATAGTGGCGAATTTTCAGGATGATACAAATGAGTCACTACCCGTGACTAGAGACATAAATGAACCAAGACTGCTATCTTTTAGACCAGTAAATCTGGGTGTGGTAAAATCCATAATGCGTAGAGCACGGTCAACATATTGTAGCAATGATCCCATCCCGATAAGTGACATCGAGTGTAGCGAGAATTTTGAAGACTTTGTAAGTGTTATCAAAGATTTAGTTAATCTTAGCATTGAAAAAAAAATACTTTTCCATTCTCTGAGAAAAGAGTGATTGTTAAGCCGATAGTGAAGGGTAGTCTTGATAGCCAATCCTTAAATTCCTACCGGCCCGTCTCAAATCTGACATTCCTGTCAAAAATTATTGAAAATGTTATCCTCGAACAACTGAACACTCACCTTGAATTAGTACATGCTCTTCCTGAGAGTCAATCCGCCTACCGTAAACTACATTCTATGGAAACAGCACTGTGTTCGGTAGTAAATGATATGCGAATGTTAATGGATGAAGGAAAATGTGGTGTATTGATTCTACTTGATCTTAGTGCTGCTTTTGATACAGTGGTGCATTCTATATTATTGCAAGACTGTAGGAAAATAGGTATAGAAGGGAGGGCACTGAGGTACTTCGAAAGTTTCCTTGAGAACAGAACATATCAAGTACAAGTTGGTGAATCGCTTTCACTCCCAAAGGAGCTAGTGAGAGGGGTTCCGCAGGGAAGCGTCCATGCTCCAATTTTGTTTTGCATATATACTAGAGGGCTCTCTGATCTACTGAATAGACACAGGGTCAGTTTTAAACTATTTACAGATGATACACAATTCTATATGGCAGTGAACAATGTGCATAGCATAGAGACAGTGCTGAATGACAATGTATGACATTAGAAACTGGATGAAACTCAAACAACTAAAACTTAATGAAAACAAGACAGAGTGCCTGATAGTTGGGAAAGAAATTGATTTGGTAAGGCTAAACATTCCAAGGTTGCACATAAATGGTGTCTCGATGACTGTGGGAGACAATATTAACCCCTTCCATACGGTGCCGCACACGTAGGCGTCATGGGGAGCGAGTGTATTCGCGAGGCTGCCATATCGGCGTCTTGATTATATTTATTGTAGTCGCCCCTCCATAATGACATTCTTTCTAATTCTTTTGTAATCGCATTTTCTATGGTTATCAAAATTCACGGGTGAAGAGAGAACGATCGATATAAGCGGTGACTATATTTTATGATGCGAGTATTATTACGACACGTCGTACGGCTGGCATTGGCTGCTGCCACCGAGATCTAAGTCCATGACGCCTACGTGTGCGGCACCGTATGGAAGGGGTTAAGAACCTGGGAGTGATCATAGACAGAAATGTAAATCTCGCAAGTCAGGTGCATCATGTGGTTAGAGTGGCTAGTTATCACCTGAGAAACATAACTTTTGTAAGGAAATATCTTGATAAAGAAACTGTCAAAATGCTTGTTCATAACTACGTGATAAGTAGGCTTGATTATTGCAACTCGCTGTATTATGGACTGCCTAACCACTTATTGAAGAAACTACAATTAGTTATGAACAGAGCTGCGAGGATGATACTGGGTTTAAAGAGGCGTGAGAGAATAACTCCCGTACTGATAAGCTTACACTGGTTGCCTATTAAGGCGAGGATCATTTATAAAATATGCACGCTAGTATATCAAGCGATTAAATTTGAAAAACCAGTCTACCTCAAAGAATTGCTTAGTGACTTCAGTACAACTTCCAACTTGACGTTAAGGCATAATGTTCAATTAGACAGGCTAAATGAGCCAAGATTCAACACTGAAATGGGTCATAAAGCCTTTATGAATAGTGCTCCAAGGTTATATAATAAATAACCCGAATCCGTAAGGATATCCGAGTACTACATAACCTTCAAGAAGGAACTAAAGGCATATTTGTTCACCGAGTGCTATGACACGGACAGCAAGCCTATGAGGACGGATTTTGGTTGCTAGTATAATCGTTTTCAGCTAAGCAGAGCGTCATGCAAGACGGAGCTCAGCATCGAATCGTCACATTACGTATCAAGTAAGTATCAAGGTGTGCACAACTAAAATTTTACCAAATTTTTAGCAATAGAATAGTATCAATTTCGTAAATCCTAATACACCAACATATTTGTTTTTCTTGATGGAAATCAGGAACAAAAAAGTTCCTAAAAGCAATAAAGAAAAGTATATTGTATATTATGTTGATGTATTATAACTTACAAAATCAATATTTAAAAAAAAAAAAAAAAGTGAAAAATGTTTGCCTGTTACTGGAACAGGAAGTTATCCACCCAAAATGAACAGCAGACTTATGCCTAAGGACAAAAATACAGTATCTGATTACATAAATGGTAATAACTTACACATGCTATAATTGTCAACAAATAAAAAATTAACAAAATATCTATAATTTTCCAGAATCACGCAAACTTTAACTTGTACATGTATCATGAAATTTATTTGAAACATCCCAAATTTAACTATTCCATTGGAAAAATATATCTTTGAAATGTGTTTGTATGACACTGGAATGATAGCAAATATTCAATTTAGAAAACACGTAAATCCTACTAAACCATAAATCATACCTCTTGTCCATGGTATCTGTCATCATCATATCGATTGTGACCACCTCTTTGTTTTCCCCAGTAGTTATCTCTTCTCCAGTTTCTGCCTCCATTTCCTCCTCCACTTCCAACATTTCTGTCCCTTTCATCATGTTCTAGAAAATAAGAACAAAACTTTACAATAACAATCACCTGTATCATATGTACTAGTCGCCATTTTCCTCGTTTAGACCTAGACAAGATCCCAAAGATTTCCGTCATATCAGAAGGTAAGCTAAATAGTGAATAGTCTTATTTTAAATGCATCTTAATATAATTTAAACGAGTTATATCCACCTTGTGATAAGTGTACTAAATTTAGAAGGTAATACGTTTGGTGACACTTCCATACGCAAATACAGCCGACATTTTCAATTCATCCTCATCTTGCAACTAATATATTTACAAACATTGAACTTTCAATACTACATACCAAAATAATGTCTACTGTTATCATTGCGAACATTTTTATAAACATTCGGATATCTTGAACCACCTCCCATTGGCATTACTTTGTCAAGCAACCACCAAACGTAACACTATTTCCGCTTGTGGACAGCAGCCCTCTTGTTTGCGTACTGTTATGGTTCCTGTAAAATCGTGCGACAACAAAAGAAACTGCCGTATATTGATAAGTAAATGCAGTTCCATTTCACGAAATATGTACTCGGTAAATATTTAGTAATATACTTTTAACAGTAAAAGATATATAAACAATCTAAGAGTTCTAAGTAGTTTATTTTGACCCGCCATTGCCCTCAGGCCTGATTTTGGGGAGGTCTTGTTACTTGTAGGTAGGTTTTGGTGTTTTAAGGGAACCTGGGAGTTCTTATTCTTATATGTGAACGTGTCATAAAAGTTGTTCAACTTCTCTGGTGAACTTATGTATAATTACCCTTTCCAATAGAGTATAATTCCCCCACTAAACTGTTTCAGTCACATGCATATGTTATGTGTAGTGAATATTTTTATTTTGTATAATATTGTATAGTGAAGATGATATATCTGAACATGAAGGTGTCCATATTAACCTCCTATTAAGGAAATGAAAGATTAGAATCTTGGTAACAACTTGGTAAGATTATATTTTATTTCATTTTCATTTTTTCATTTTTTTTTTCTATTTTGAATAGTAAAAAAATGTTGTGAAAATCTGTTAGGATAAATGAAACAAAAAATTTAAGTTACAGTTTCCTTTTTTTTTTTCTTTTTTTTTTAACAAATATGTATGACTTTTTCCCTTCACAATGGCACAGCATTAAAAATAATATGTAAAATAGAACCAGAGATATGGCTTATTAAAGAACAAAAACATTCATTTTTCAGGAGAGAGGTATTTAAACTAACTGGGAGGCTGGAAAGCGACATGCCCCTCCCTTAAACTTTGAAAAAGCACTGAGAGGTGTAGAGTAGTGGTGGACAGGTACCGGTAAAGTTACTGGTAAAACCGGTAACAACCTTAATGATACTTTACCGGTAAAAATTCTGGTACCGTTAGGGTTGATTCACACTATCGGTCCGGTCACGCTCCGGTCTCGTTCCGCTCCGGTTCTGAGGTATTCAGGGTTGATTCATACTATCGGTCCGGTCGCGCTCCGCTCTCGGTTCTGAGGTATTCACACTATCGGTCCCCTCTCGTTCCCGTCATCCCCCCTCCCTCGACACCAGTAGAAGTCTTACCATCAGTTACGAAGGATGTGTGACTTTTCTGACGCCGAGTTGGCAATAATCGCTATTGCACTTGATGAAGAAGAAGAAGGAAAACAAAATAGAAAAAGAAAGAGATTGTGGGTTCATCCTATGTTGCAAGATAGGAAGACTGAAGGAGAATTTCATACTCTGTATCCTCGTCTTATTGATAATGAGAGTAAATTCCACAGCTATTTCAGAATGAACAAAGGAACATTTGAGAAAATACTATCCAAAATTGAGGATGACCTGAAATGTACAAGAAGATGCTGCACTTCCTGACACTGATGTGCTTGCACCATACGTTATAGTGGGAGATGAGGCTTTCCCGCTGAAGAGAAATTTGATGAGGCCCTACCCAGGTTCACAGACTGAACATAAGGTAGAGAAGAGGATTTTTAATTATAGATTATCTAGAGCCAGGAGGATAGCTGAGTGCACATTTGGTATTCTAGTGCAAACCTTCAGAATATATTTAAGGAAACTTAAAGCTATGCCTTCTAACGCTAATGCGATCATTACAACAACATGCATACTTCACAATCTGATACACCCAAATGCTGTTGCATTACCAGATACTGTTGTCATGCCTCCATCAAACATAGTACGTCCAATGAGAGGAAGAGGGGGGAAATGCTACGAAGGAGGCTTTTGGCGTGAAAGAAACACTGAAAGATTATTTCAGCTCCCTAGCTGGTTCAATGCCTTGGCAAAAGGATGAAATATAAGTAGACAAACACACTTGTGTAAGAATATTTGTTGAGTGAGCTAAGGAGATGCATTTCCGCAGTGGATAATAGGTTATTATACATATGGAATTTCTTTCTTCGGTTAATAATGTGTATTTTTTTTTCTCTCAGTACCTTGGCAATATGATAAGTATGCAAACATTATTGTATAGGAAAATTGTTTAGTGAGGATAGGAAATGCATTTCCACAGTGGACATTAGGCAATTGTATGGAATTTCTTATCTTCACAACCCAGCTGCCTGCTTATTTCAACACAGCTTCTTTTCGCCACGTTATCACTGTAGTGCAGCGAAGTCAGGTCATACAGCTCTGGTTTACCTTTTGACTAATTCTATTAGCATTTCATCTGAATCCACAAAATTAAAGTAAGTTTTGTAGGTTATATTTCATTCAGTTGGTGCTTATGTATATCCTCGCTGTACGCATTGTCATTGTATCAGTGATAAATAAAAAGAAAACGTATTTTTATCATTTTTCTAACATTCTCATGATCCCATTGTGGTGTTTCCTTTGGATTACCCATGGTTTGGTAGGACAGCAGGTAACACTACTTGCTTATATGAAGGCTGAATCTCGACTGGAGTGGAGCAGGACCGTGGCAACTGAGTTCACACTGGCGCTCACGGTCCAGTCACCCTCCGGTCTCGCTCCAGTAAAAATATCTTTTGACGGAACCGTGACCGGGGCGAGAGCGCCAGTGTGAATGCTTCCATTGAAATTAATGAGACAATATTGGACCGGACCGATAGTGTGAATCAAGCCTTAGGGTTGATTCACACTATCGGTCCGGTCGCGCTCCACTCCCGCTACGCTCTCGGTTCGGTCTAATATTGTCTCATCAATTTCAATGGAAGCATTCACACTGGCGCTCTCGCTCCAGTCTCGCTCCGGTTTCGCTCCGGTCACGGTTCCGTCAAAAGATAGGGTTGATTCACACTATCGGTCCGGTCACGCTCCACTCTCGGTCTGCTCTCGGTTCTGAGGCATTCACACGTACGGTCCGCTCTCGTTCCCGTCATCGCCCCTCCCTCGATACCAGTAGAAGTCTTACCATCAGTTACGAAGGAAGTGTGACTTTTCTGACGCCGAGTTGGCAATATTCGCTATTGCACTTGATGAAGAAGAAGAAGAAGGAAAACAAAATAGAAAAAGAAAGAGATTGTGGGTTCATCCTATGTTGCAAGATAGGAAGACTGAAGGAGAATTTCATACTCTGTATCCTCGTCTTATTGATAATGAGAGTAAATTCCACAGCTATTTCAGAATGAACAAAGGAACATTTGAGAAAATACTATCCAAAATTGAGGATGACCTGAAATGTACAAGAAGATGCTGCACTTCCTGACACTGATGTGCTTGCACCATACGTTATAGTGGGAGATGAGGCTTTCCCGCTGAAGAGAAAATTGATGAGGCCCTACCCAGGTTCACAGACTGAACATAAGGTAGAGAAGAGGATTTTTAATTATAGATTATCTAGAGCCAGGAGGATAGTTGAGTGCACATTTGGTATTCTAGTGCAAACCTTCAGAATATATTTAAGGAAACTTAAAGCTATGCCTTCTAACGCTAATGCAATCATTACAACAACATGCATACTTCACAATCTGATACACCCAATTGCTGTTGCATTACCAGATACTGTTGTCATGCCTCCATCAAACACAGTACGTCCAATGAGAGGAAGAGGGGGAAATGCTACAAAGGAGGCTTTTGGCGCGAGAGAAACACTGAAAGATTATTTCAGCTCCCCAGCTGGTTCAATGCCTTGGCAAAATGATAAAATATAAGTAGACAAACAAACTTGTGTAGGAATATTTGTTGAGTGAGCTAAGGAGATGCATTTCCGCAGTGGATAATAGGTTGTTATTATCCATATGGAATTTCTTTCTTCGGTTAATAATGTGTATTTTTTTCTCTCGGTACCTTGGCAATATGATAAGTATGCAAACATTATCACTGTAGTGCAGCGAAGTCAGGTCATACAGCTCTGGTTTACCTTTTGACTAATTCTATTAGCATTTCATCTAAATCCACAAAATTAAAGTAAGTTTTGTAGGTTATATTGTATTCAGTTGGTGCTTATGAATATCCTCGCTGTACGCATTGTCATTGTATCAGTGATAAATAAAAAGAAAATGTATTTTTATCATTTTTCTAACATTCTCATGATCCCATTGTGGTGTTTCCTTTGGATTATCCATGGTTTGGTAGGACAGAGGGTAACACTACTTGCTTATATGAAGGCTGAATCTCGACTGGAGTGGAGCAGGACCGTGGCAACTGAGTTCACACTGGCGCTCACGGTCCAGTCTCGCTCCAGTAAAAATATCTTTTGACGGAACCGTTACCGGAGCGAGACTGGAGCGAGAGCGCCAGTGTGAATGCTTCCATTGAAATTAATGAGACAATATTGGACCGGACCGAGAGCGTAGCGGGAGTGGAGCGCGACCGGACCGATAGTGTGAATCAACCCATATTTTTACTGGAGCGAGACCGGAGGGTGACTGGACCGTGAGCGCCAGTGTGAACTCAGTTGCCACGGTCCTGCTCCTCCTGCTCCACTCCAGTCGAGATTCAGCCTTCATATAAGCAAGTAGTGTTACCGGACCGATAATGTGAATCAACCCTGAATACCTCAGAACCGGAGCGGAGCGAGAGTGGAGCGCGACCGGACCGATAGTGTGAATCAACCCTTAAGGTTCCGTTAACCGATAAGCTATACCATAACACTCAGAGAGCGGTAAGCGCGTCTCGGCTTGGTGGTACTAACGGGACCAGTGTCCCCCTAATTTACCGGTAAACTTTTGCCATTAAACGAGTATGTACCGCTAAGGTCTCGCTAAGCGCGTTTTGGCTTGGTGGTACTGACGTGACCAGTGGCCCCCTAATTTACCAGTAAATTTTCACCATTAAGCGAGTATGTACCGCTAAGGTCTCGGTAAATTTTTACCATTAAGCGTTGCCGGTAAAATATTTACCATTAAGACTGTCCCGCGCCATGTTAACTAGTTCCCATTTAAAACCGTTTTTTCGACACTTTATTTAATTAAAAAAAAAAAAAAAAAATCTGTAATCAGCATTCGAAATTATATTGATTGTAAAAGTTTCGAGAAATTCCGCGTCGCCAAACGGAAAAGACCCATATATATATATAAATATATATATATACATATATGTATATATATATATATATATATATATATATATATATATATATATATATATATATGATGTAAGCGGAATAGGAAACACAGGAGTCTTAGTCTTGAGTTTATTCCTGACTAAACTCAAGACTAAGACTCCTGTGTTTCCTATTCCGCTTACATCAACCTGTCAGAATGTCTCAACATATATATATATATATATATATATATATATATATATATATATATATATATATATATATATATATAATTATTATTTATTTATTATTTATTCATTTTTTCCTTTACATTTTGCCTATAGCACCGGTAGGCATGTGGGGTAGGTTGGTGCTTCCCTGGCCCGTTCATGATGCAGGCCGGATTTTTATAGTGACGACGTTACAAAACTTGAGTTGTGACTTCACACTATAGTAGGATGAAATTTCTTTAAAGATTTAAATCATTAAAGGTGACTCGAACTTGGGACGTCACTACTGCCAGATAAACAAAACAGAACTGGCTATCGAAATTTTGACTTTATTTCAATATACAATGGGGTTGCCAGAGGTTGCCAATAATTCATCTATTTTATTCTGTATAAAAAAAAGAAACGGAATTGAGCTGTAATATTTGGTCGAAGTGTTACCACCATCATAGAGATTCTTTTGAAATGTTTACCTAAAATTCGTTCATGTGCCAGAATTTTTTGAGTGATCGCGTCCACAGGTCCCCTTAACACCATGGCCAGTCTGGGGACACGCCACTCTCGCATCTCTGTCTGTATCTCACATATTGGAACTGGTCTGCGATCGAGTTCGTTGCCGCTCCTCGCGAGGTTGAGCTATGCGGCATTGGAGGCTCATTTGGGATGTTGTCCAGGAATTTATCTAGCCTCCTCTTGAAAGCCTCTGTGTTGATTCCGGTTAGCTCCTTTATCTCTCCTGTGAGATAGTTGAAGTCTGGGGTCAGCACAGGTGAAGCTTTACGCTTGGATCGTCCTCAGTCGATTGGGAAAGCTGCTTATGGACCTTCTTTCACAGGCCCTACCAACCCTGGGGTGTTATTTCCTTTTAATACAGCCTCCTTCATTTTGTGATGAGTTTGGTACTATCCCCTCCAGGATTTTCCAGATGTAAATCACCATATAACACTCTCTGCATCTATGCAGTGGATAGAGTTTGAGGATTATCAGTTTCTCCCAGTAAATCAGGGAGTCCCCAACTAACCTCCTTGAGAAAATGGTCAAAAGATGGAGGCTCAACTTCCACCCAGATAAAAATAAACATATGAGAATAGGTAGGTCTGATGTTAAAGAACAAGAGTACAAGATGTATGGCAACATAACCAGTACTAAAAATGAAAGGGGCATTGGAGTTGTCATCGATGACAATCTGACATTCATTGGGCATTTAGCCGAGAAAATCAATAAGGCTAACAACATTCTTGGCATTATTAGAAGAAATTTTGTCCACCTTGATATATTCATCCTGAAAGCACTGTACACTGCACTAGTAAGACCTCATTTAGAATATGCTAATCAGATATGGTGTCCTCATCTAGTTAAAGACACCAAGGCTATTGAAAATGTTCAACGAAGAGGCACAAGAATGACACCACAGCTAAAAGGACATAATTATGAAGAAAGGGTGAATAAATTAGATCTACCGATACTGGCCTACAGAAGATCAAGAGAAGATCAAATTGAAACTTGCAAGATTATTACCCAGAAGTATGACCAACAATGTATATGAGGTATTTCTAAGATGAGGGAGGACAACACAACAAGAGGAAATTCAGAGAAGATTTTTAAAGAGAGAGCAAGACTAAATATAAGAAAATATGTCTTTTCAAATCGGGTAGTAAATACTTGGAATGATTTGCCAGAGTGGGTGGTCAGTGCAGGCACAGTATTACAATTTGAATCAAGACTAGGTAAAATATGGAAAAGCCAAGAACAGAAATTTAACTATAGAGCACAAATAATCTCCACCACCACCGTACATGCCGGGAATAACGGCAATCAGGTTATCGAGCTGGAGTCACAGACGTGAGCCTCTTCCAGAACTTCATCTGTGAGTTGATGTCCTCTGGATCTGTTCAGTTCTTGTATTTCCTTGACTTTGAGTGGAGACCATAGCTGGCATACATACTCCAGTTTTGACACCATATCAGGATCTTCCATAGAGGGAGCAAATGCTCGGGCTCCCTGGTCTTAGAGATCCGGAGGATCCACCTTTTCACTTCACGAACAGCACTAATGGCGTGGGTTATTTGTGCTTTAAAGCTACAGTCATCACTCATCCACCCACCAAGGTCTCTCAGTGTTCCCATTGTTTGTCTTTCTTCTACACCCACTGTGTACCGGTACTCTTTATGTCGGGAATAAATCCCGACAGAGTTTTTTTTAGAGTAAATAAGCTATTATTACAAATTAGTATAGACATCTGTGGTTACGGCCTCAGTTAATTTAGTGAATTGATAGCTGTAGAATTAGGATTAAGATTGAAATACAGCAATTAAGCATATCAAGCTGTATGAAATCTGTATTCTAGAATGCTTAAGTATATGAAAGCATGCATAACAAATTATACAACTTTACTTTTTCCATTTAGATAGAGTGGCCTATAATTTTTGTTTATATATACGAAAACATTATATAAAGTATTATGTAAGGACTCGACGCGTAGTTACACCACGCATGGTTGACTACCCTCTCCAGGAATGTCGAGTTACCGATATATAATTTTCATTATTAATCTTTTTATTTACCACCTGGTGACTTCTCCGTCTTGAGTATTGGTTCTGGTGTATTACCCATCTCTAATTCCCATGTATGGGGATTATCTATTATATGTATCGCACAGCATTTTCACTTCAGTTAAGGTGAAGTTGTACCTCCCATAGACCTTTAACAACGAGAGGTCAAAAGTCACTGCGTTCGGCTCAAAGTCGGACCCCTGTCAGGCAGTCCAAGAGATGACACGAAACTGAGGAAGTGTTAGTGATTCGTGACTGGAGAGTGATATGAAATTTACCTTAATCACAGACCTCAAACCTAATAGTGTGAAGTGTAAATGCGACTAAGCGTGTGTTAATCCAAAGTGAGGGGACGCGTTCTATGAGAAACCCAGTCTCCACTCAAGGCATACCTCCATCCTTCCCCCCATGCTACGCCGGGAGTCGACGCACACATCACCACCGCCAGAACAAAGACGAAGAAAATCACCAAGTGACACCAAGGCCACGGTAAGTTATAACATGATATTTAAATTTAGTGCAAATGTTGGAGCTCTCTGGCCAATAATAAAGGAAAAACATGTACCTTTACAAGTGAAAAGGATTATTTTCAATACTGTATTGACACCTACCCCAACATATGGTTCAGAAAATTGGGTAATGACAATAATAGACATGAGCAGGATTCAGGCAGCGGAAATGAGACCACTGAAAGCCATAGTTGGAAAAACGAGCAGAGATAAACAAAGATATAAGGAAAAGCATTGGGGTCTGTTCCATGCTATGCAAAATAGATGCTGCCCACCTAAGATGGTTGGGAGATTTAGAAAGAATGGAGGAAGAAGGAATAGCAAGGGGATGCTGGGAGTGGATGCCGGACGGAAGAAGGCCAAGAGGAAAACCGAGAAAGATATGGAAAGAAAATGTTAAAGAAGCCCTCAGCAGACATGGCTTGCCCAACATCGAAACTCTGAGGGAGGAAGGGGCCTTCCATGATAGAGCCAGATGGAGGAACTTGCTGGGACCACTGATAGGCATAACGCCTACTACTGGGAGCTGAAGTAAGAATTTAAATGAAATATCCAAACAAAACAGAATGATTGAAATTATTACATATTCACAAAGATACATAATGCTTTGTGATGCCATTGTACTATTCAGGGTTCGATGAGTCCCTACCGATCACAGGTATGTAGTTTTTCTTCCGCTGAGCGTTGTATATTAGTTCACAGGAGCACACCGGAATTAACTCGGTGGGGCAGTCACCATTACCTATTAAGAGGAATAGGAAATCTGTTGGAAGTCGTAATATTCCCCACACTTCTAGATTTTCGTTTGGCCCATATCTTATCAGCTAATTTTTTTTCTTTATTGAACGCCATGTTATTTTCGCTTGGCCTATTGTATACCGCTTCCGGATCTTTTTGTAATTTTTTTAAATCTTCTGGTTGTAATATATCGAGAGATCCTGGTATCATCCTCGAACGAGGAAACTTGAGATGTTCTTGCAATGCCTGGTTTTTATCTTTTGAGTAATAACAGTAACGTGAGTGAGTGATGTACTGATCAATTCTATTTTATTTAGAATTAACAATAATTATTACGAGCAAAGGCGGTCCCATCCAATCGCCGTTTTGGTCAGTGTAATGGTAGCTCATTTAAAAAGTATTGTTTGCATATTACAAGTTGGGCAGCAGTGACACCAAGGTAGGACGATTTACGCGTTTATTAATTGTCAGATTATGCGTACAGGAGGGCGCGTTATGCGCGTAAGGAGTCTAACGGCGTGGGATCCGAAGGGGAGCGTCTTTCGCTACACAGAGCGAAAACGTTGCCACGCCAAGTATAAGTATGTTTGGAACTCTACCTAGCAGCTACGTCCTCTGGGCGCTGTTTCGCGCGTGTGACATCGGCATGCTTCCGAATGTCTGCACTTATACCTACGTTCCATCTTGGCCCCAATAGGTGTCCGTTTGAGTAGTCATTCGTGTCTATGTGGCAGAGTGGTCCTGCCTGGTATGTATGGCCCTGCTTGACCCTCCCACGTAGCTGGCCGTATGAGAAGGGGTCATGTTGGCCGTATGAAAGGGCCCTTGTACGAGGAGCGTCGTTGCTGGTCAGGGCATCACCGTGTCGCGCTACAACACTATTGTACAGCATATCATGCCACAGTATACTATGCCACATCTCCCCGCCCCCCACCACTCTCGTAGAAGCATCGCGAGGGGTACGTCTATCCGCGAGCCGGGACGAGCGGCGGGGAGCCGTGGGGGGTTGGGAATCCGCGTACGAGGTAACCATATGGTGGACGCCCCAGTCTTCCGTGAAACGGTTGAATTCGGTGCTGGTAAAAGGGGGCCACCATCGGTGTGAAGGCGGAGGGGGACGCCGACCTCCCGGAAGTAGCAGCAGAACTTCCGGATGACTTTGGTAGACGTTAAGCCCTGGCTGCAGGGCACGATGACGGGCCAACCTGAGAGCCTGTCCGCTATAACCAGGAATGGCTTTCCTGCGACGTGAAAGAAGTCGGCAGACACGGATTCGAAGGGCCAGGTGGGGCGGTCGTCGCACAGGAGGGGCTCCTGCATCTGGCCAAGGTGCAGCACTTGGCATGGCTCGCAGACCTCCACCGTGCTCTTGATGTCGGAGTCGATGCTGGGCCAGGGCCAGAAGACGATTTGCCTAGCCCGTCGCTTGGTGGCCTCCGCACCGCGGTGGCTGTCGTGGAGGAGGGCCAGTGTGGGCTTCCGTACGGCGGCGGGGACGACGATGCGGTGGTCGTATAGCATCAATTCCCCGTCAGCGAAGAGGGTGTCCCGGAGCTTCCAATACGGGAGGACGGAGTTGAGTAGGGCGAAATGATTGGACGGGAACCCGGAGGACACGCAGGTAAGCAGGTGGCCGTAGATGGGGTCTGTCCGTGCCGCGGCCTGGAGTTCCTGGAGTGTCCTGTCGGCGTCGGCGACGGACGAAGGATCGTCCATGCGAGCGCCGGCATTGCCGGTGACGACGCTCCTGGCGTGCGCGGCATCCCTGTCGCTGTCGGTCTCGTTCTCCGGTGTGGGGCGGAAGTTCGGGGCTCGTGAGAGGGCGTCTGGGATGCAGAGCTGCTTCCCGGCGCACCACTTTGCCGTGAAGACGAAGGGTGAGAGCCTCTCCTTAAGCCACTGTAGGCGGGGGTTCTCGACGGCGTCCAGGGTGTAGGAGTTGAGTATGGGGATGAGCAGACGGTGGTTCGTCATCAACGTGAAATGGGAGAATCCAAACAGATATAGTTTGCATTTGGATGCGGCTCAAGCCACAGCAAGCATCTTCAGTTCGATTGTGGCGTATCGGGTGTCGGCGTCCGTCAGGAACCGCGAGCCACATGACGAGATGCAAGTGTCCCTGACCGTGGGATTAGAGGAGGGCGTGCCCGATGTCGTAGAGGCGCGACGCATCCGTCTGTAGTACCACTGGCAGGAATGATACGAAAGGCGCCAGTACGGGCGGTGACGACAGAGCTCGCTTGACGTCGGCGAAAGCCTTGTCGTGATCCGGGGTCCAGGTGAATGAGCGCTTAGGGCTCATTTGGGGCCGTGAGGATTGAGCCGTCGCCGCTATGGCCGGGGTGAAATCCGCCAGTTGGTTCATCAAGCCCATGAAGGAGCGTAGATCGGTCAAGTTGGCGGGCGCGGGGAAGTCCCATATGGCCCTGACCTTGTCCTCGTCGGCAGAGGTGACGTTGGCGGAGAGGCGGTAGCCACAGAAGCTGATGCTGGAGACGGCGACTATGAATTTCTCCTTGCTAAAGGTAATGCCGTGGTTGCGGCACCTAGTGAGCATATGGTGGATCCTCCGGAAGTGGGAGGGGAGGTCCTCGTCGAACAGGAGGATGTTACCCAGCACCTTAACGCAGTTGGCTACGCCTTGCAGAGCCGCGTCTCCACGAAAGCAATAGGCGTCGCCAGTGGCCGCAAAGCCCATCGGTCCCTGGCAGTGGTTGTACCGCCCGTAATGGGTGATGAACGTAGTCAGGTGCTGGTCCTCTTCTGCGAGGTCCATCTGCCAATAACCGTGGAGGGCGTCCGCCGTCGTAAAGAACCTCGCAGAGGGGGTGACGCTGCGGACCGTCGCAAAAGGTGTGGCTGAAGGATGAGTGGGGCGCGACACCTGGGGGTTGAGTTTAGTCAGTTCCACCGTGATGCGTACGCCTTATTCTTGGCCACAAGGACCATCGGGTGGCACCACTCCGAAGGTTCCTCATCGACAGGTGTGATGATACCTTGCTGCACCATTTAGGTTCTTCCTTCACTTGATCCTAAAATCCGAACGGTATCGACCTGGGCGTGTGGATGGCGAAGGGCACCGCGTCGGCTTTCAGGTGGATTCTCATGGGGGGGGGGGGGTCCACCATCTTTCCTAAGGGGGCGGTGAGGAGGTAATCGTTGGAGACCAGTACGTCTCTTAATTCCCACGAGGTTACGTGCGTGTGACATCGGCATGCTTCCGAATGTTTGCACTTATACCTACGTTCCATCTTGGCCCCAATAGTTGTCCTGTAACCATCACTAACCATCACCCACCACGCACGTGATCCACAGGCTTGCAACATAGCGAGACTCCCCTTCTTGCTAACCTTGCATTTCCCACAACATACCCCTAACGCAGCATATTTCATGACAAACAAGATAGATACCCAATGTCACCAGACTAACCTATTAAAATCCTTTATTATAACTGCCCTAGTATATTACGCATAAACTAACATAGATATTATATACCTAACAACATCCACTAACTATAGGACTAACCCTCATATATAAACTGACCCTAATACATAGAATAGCGAGACTAACGCCTTTGCTTACAGTAACCTACTAACAACCTATATAACCTTTAACACCCATGTCACACCGGAGAGGCTAGGTAGGTCACGAACCTACCGGCCAGTCGTCAGAGCTAGGCAGACCAATAGGCTGCCAGCCTATTGTGCCCTAGGTCAAGGCCTGGCACTTATTGTAATCTGCCCACAGGGCCCATTTGTATCTTTATCATATTTGCAAACCAGATTTGCCTCAATTGTTAATTAAAAGTAGAAAACTCCCGTTTTGGAGTTTATCTCGCCCGCATTAAGTCCTCCTTACGTAACCAACAAACCTATTTAACGGTTACACAACCTATCCAACGGTTACACAACCTATCATAACGGTTACAGTTCGTTTGAGTAGTCATTCGTGTCTATGTGGCAGCGTGGTCCTGCCTGGTATGTATGGCCTTTCTTGACCCTCCCACGTAGCTGGCCCTATGAGAAGAGGTCTTGTTGACCGTATGAAAGGGCCCTTGTATTATGAGGAGCGTCGTTGCTGGTCAGGGTAACACCGTGTCGCGCTACAACACCATTGTACAAAAATGCGATCTACTCAACAAATTTTACAAATCAACCAACAATACATCAACTTCTGTGGTAGCAATGGCCGAGAAACAAGGTACATAAATTTTCTTAAGTTAATGAATGTTCTGTGGTAGCAGTGGACCTATAAGGCACATAAAATAAATTCCCATCAACATCGAATGCGGAGAGTGGGTTGCTTACGCTAGTGTCCGCAGGCCGTAATACAAATATATATGTATGTATATATAAAAACATAAGAACATAAGAATGAAGAAGATTGCAAGAGACCATAATGCCTACACTAGGCAGCTCCATGTCCATTACCACTTGTCATTCCCATCCATAAATTTGTCTAACCATTTCTTAATACAACTGATAGTTTCAGGGCTCACTACATGGTTGCTAAGTCTGTTCCATTCGTTGACCACTCTACCAGTATTAGTAAACCAATTTTTGCTTATTTCCTTCATAGACTCTAAATTTGTCCAGTTTAAATCCATTACTGCGAGTCCTGCCCTGTTGCCTTAATATGATGACCTGGTTTGCGTTACCCTTGTTAAAGCCTTTGGTTCACTTAAACACCTCTATTAGCTTACCCTGTATTCTGCGTCTTTCCAGAGAGTTAAGGTGCCTAAACCTCCCTTCGTAAGGTAAATTCCTGAGCCCATGTATTATTTTGGTCATTGTCCTCTGTACTGATTCTAGTGAACTGATGTCCATTCTATAAGACGGAGACCAAAACTGTACTGCATAGTCAAAGATATGTCTAACTAACGCTAGAAAGAGTTTGATAATTACCTCTGCTATTCATAACCGTCCTAATGCTTTGTTTGCTTTATTTCTGGCGCTAATGCACTGTTTCCTGGATAGGACTCATTAGAACTCTCAAGTTTCTCTCGCACTCAGTTTTCTCTAAAAACGTGCTATCTAACCTATATATAATTTCGGGGTTGTGTAGCCCTACGTTTAACACGCTGCACTTTGAGATAATGAAGTTCATTTCCCATTTGACCGACCATAGCCATGTGGACAATTTGTTTAGATCGTCCTGCAGAATCTCGGCGTCGTCTCCTGACCTAATTAGGCGTCCTATTGTACTGTTGCCCGCAAACTTACCAACATCACTATTAATCCCATTGTCTATATCGTTTACATACATAATGAACAATAAGGGACTCAAAAACCGAGCCTTAGGGAACCCCACTAGAAACATTCCCCCACCTGGATTTAACACCATTTATGGTGACCTGCTGTTTTCTGTCATTGATCCAAGCTCTAATCCATTCTAACACTTTTCCTCCTATGCCACGGGCTTTGATTTTATTTAGTAGTCTCTGGTGGAGCACCTTGTCGAACGCTTTGCTTAAGTCAAGGTAAATAACATCGTAACTATTATTGTTATCTGATTCCTTATACATACATACATACATACATACATACATACATACATACATACATACATACATACACACATACACACCGTGCGCATATTATATATGTGTATATATATATATATATATATATATATATATATATATATATATATATATGTGTGTGTGTGTGTGTGTGTGTGTGTGTGTGTGTGTGTGTGTGTGTGTTTTGAATTATATATATATATATATATATGTGTGTGTGTGTGTGTGTGTGTGTGTGTGTGTGTGTGTGTGTGTGTGTATTCACCTCGGATCTGCTGCAGTCTCTGTCGAGACAGCCAGACACCACCCTATGGCAGTGAGCTCAGAGCTCATTATTTGCCGATCTCTGGGTAGGTCTGAGACCACTCACACACCACACACCGGGACAGCAAGGTCACAACTCCTTGACTAACGTCCCGTACCTACTCACTGCTAGGTGAACAGGGGTTACACGTGAAAGGAGACAAACCCAACTTATCTCCGCCCGGCCGGGGAATCGAACCCCGGTTCTCTAGCTTGTGAGGCCAGTGCCTTATGTGTGTGTGTGTGTGTGTGTGTGTGTGTGTGTGTGTGTGTGTATTGAATAATATATATATATATATATATATATATATATATATATATATATATATATATATATATATATATATATATTACACCCACGGGACTCTTTCCCCTCCGTATCTTAATATACAGCTAACCAGTGGGGATCCAGAGGCCACAACTGTGCGATTTTGGGTTGGGGGCGCTAGGTGTGGCGAATATTATGACTTTCGACAGATTTCCCATCCCGTTTAATATGAAATGATGACGGTGCAAGTTAATCTAGGTGACCGTCCCACCGAGTTAATTCTGGGGTACTTTGTGTGAACTTATATACAACTTTCAGCAACAACAAAACTACATACCTGTGATCGGCAGGGACTCATCGCACCCTGAAAAGTACAATGGCATCACAAAGCATAATGTATCTTTGTGAATATGTAATAATTTCAATCATTCAGGTTTGTTTCGATATTTCACGTAACTTACCGTGGCCTTGGGGCCGCTTGGTGATTTTCTTCGTCTTTGTTCTGTTTGGTGACTGTGATGTGTGCGACGACTTCGGGCGTGGCATGGAGGATAGACATAGGGATGGGGAGAAGGATAACGGTATGTGTTGAGAGGAGTGATTCTCTCATAGAATCCCCTCACTCGTTTAACACACGCTTCGTCGTAGAAGCATTACACACGATAGAGTATATATGAGGTCTGTGATTGGGGTAAATTCATATCTCCCCCGTCACGAATCACTAACACTTCTGATCAGTTACATCTCTTGTCTTGGACTTGGACTTGTACTCCGTTACAGGGGCCCCTCTTGGCGCCGAACGCCTAGTGACCTTTGACCTCTCGTTGCCAAGGGTCTATGGGAGGTACAACTTCACCTTAACTGAAGTGAAAATGTTGCACGATACATATATTATATAATCCCCATACATGGGAACTAGAGATGGGTAATGCACCAGAACCAATACTCAAGACGGAGAAGTCACCAAGTGGTAAATAAAAGGATTAATAATGAAAATGATATGTCGGTAACTTGACATTCCTGAGAGGGGGTAGTCAACCAGCTTGGTGTAACTACGGTGTCGAGTCTTTTACATAATGCTTTATATAGTGTTTTCGTATATATAAACAAAAATGATAGGCCACTCTATCTAAATGGAAAAAAGTAAGACTGTGTAATTTGTTATGCATGCTTTCATATACAGGTACTAATCTTTTAGAATACAAATTTCATACAGCTTGGTATGCTTAATTACTGTATTTCAATCTTAATCCTAATTCTACAGCTATCAATTCACTAAATTAACTGAGGCCGTAACCACAGATGTCTATACTAATTTGTAATACTAGCTAGTTTACTCCAAAAAACGCCTCTGTCGGGATTTATTACCGACACTAGGCACCTTGTATGGCAAATCTGTCAACTAGAGTGCTTGTGTTAAAATCCTGAATACCCTTTCAGCACTTTAATACTTTTAATACTTAACCGACAAATTTTACTTAGGACTACTGAAATGAGACTGAAACGTTTGATGGCAAATTCCAAGCATTATTCAACAAAATACCAGGCTACCATATCTGTAACTAGTGGTGGGCAGCTACCGGTGAAATTACCGGTTTTATCGGCAACAAACTTAATGATAGCTTACCGACAAAAATTCTGTTACCGGTAAAGCTTCGTTAACCGATAACTCGATAAGCTATACCATAACACTCAGAGAGCGGTAGGCACGTCTCGGCTTGGTGATACTGAGTGACGGTGGTGACAGGCCCAGTGCCCCGCTAATTTTACCGGTTAAACTTTTACCATTAAGCAAGTATGTACCGCTAAGGTCTCGGTAAGTTTTTATCATTAAAATAGTTTCTGTGATCAGCATACGAAACTGTATTAATTGTGAAAGTTTCATGAAAAAAAAATTCCGCGTGTCGCCAAACGAAGACCCATATATTATATGGGTCTTCGTTCGGCAACACGCGGAATTTTTTCTATGAAACTTTCACAATTAATACAGTTTCGTATGCTGATCACAGAAATAGCATTAATTCTATTGAGAAATTAAAAAAGTGCCGAAAAAAAACGGTTTTAATGGTAAAAAAAAAAAAAAATGACCGAGACCTCAGCGGTAGTTAGTGCGGTACATACTTGCTTAATGGTAAAAGTTTAACCGGTGAAATTAGCGGGGCACTGGGTCCGTCACTACCGTCACTCAGTACCAAGCCGAGACGTGCTTACCGCTCTCTGAATGTTATGGTATAGCCTATCGAGTTATCGGTTAACGAAGCTTTAACGGTAGCAGAATGTTTGCCGGTAAGCTATCGTTAAGGTTGTTGGATAAAACCTGTAACTTTACCGGTAGCTGCCTACCACTACCACCTCCAAACATGAACCCATGCATGCAGACACGCGAACGAAAATGTATACACCACACCCACTCTCAGACACCCTCCATTCACTCACTCGCACGGTAGATAGCAGACTATAGTAGCACCAATTAAAGTATGACCTTTTCCCTTTACAATGACATAACAATAAAAACAATATGTAAAATAGAACCAGAGATATAGCTTTTTAAAGGACAAAAACATTGATTTTTCGAACTAGACTCGAACTTGTGACGTCACTACTACCTCACGAGTCTTTTACCGGTAAACTGTCGGTAATTTCGGTAACTGTAATGTTGTTCACCAATAATTTCGATATTGAAATTAGCGATATTTGCCCAGCACTACTGTGTAGATCGCAGTGCTTTCGTGTATCTGGTTCCAATTTCGGTATTCATGGACTTCACTCGTGTTTGGGTTTTTGGAAGCCGATATTTTTTATGTCTCGAAGGAAAAGCATTTCTCGTTCACTGCGGTATTTTGCACTCTGAAGAGAATACTGGGCGGTTTTGACCACAATTTGCGCATATACAGTAGGTGGATCTGGACATGGGAAACCATGTACGGTGGTCGAGCGTAGTTCATTATCAGTGACAGTTCACCAATGATTCCATCCTCATAGACAATGTGGCGCTGTCGCCGTATTCAGTGTTGGATTGGTTAGTAGGGGGTGGGCTTATGTTGGGGTATAGCTTTCTCTAGCTGTGGGAGTATTAGTGTTTCATATTAATGTTTTTATATTATAAAGCTCCATGCAATTTGAAGAAAAATCTTGTTTTTAAAGAATAATATTGTGGGATGGCACAAGTAATTCATCACCTAAACTCTGGTATAGAGTGATTGTCATTTGAGAGGGACAATCGAGAAAGTAGAGGGTTGTTGCGAAAAATTCATTAACAGACATTCCATTAGGATATGTACTATTTTAGGGTAGACACTGCATGGGTAAATGAAAAGTCTATTTCCTGTCATGAAGTGGCCATGTGCAAGAAGAAGGTTCTTGAATGTATTAGAGCAGTCTCAAAGCGTTGGTTATGTTGGTGCGAGAAATAACGTGCGTATATGGAGTTTATACATATGTATTTTTAATATTATTTCCTGGGTGTTTTTCCTAGCGTTTTTGTCACGTGTTTTTTGTATTGCGGATGAGGTGACCGAGTAGTAGTTTGTTATGGGCAGCGGGGTACAGACATCGTAGCCTGTTTCTCAGACTTTCAAGCTTTGGGATCCTTTACATTTTAAGGGAACCCATTGATACATGATTATTTAAGATATAGTCACCTTTTCCTAGCACTTAGTGGTATAGACATTATAACATATTGTACAAACTATCGCCACCTTCCAAGAGACGCAACGTCAGGGAACATGGGGGAAAATATGGACATCTTGATTAAGACACATTGTGTAATCATGGATTATGAAAAACTGAATAATGACGAATACTGTAATATGTTGAATTCCATGTCCTATGGAGTCTGGTAGGTTTCTGCGGCCCCCTGGTTGAGAAACTGTGTCGTCGAGGGTGTTGATCCCGCTTCTCGAGCTTTCCTGTCGACTTGTTTACCGCCGAAGATTCCAACATGAAATGATCGTACTTAGGATATGGATTTCAAGCGAGTGGAGACCTGGAGGGTTCATGGATGGTGGGAGTTGAGGGTGGGAAATATTAGAAGGGAACTTTGAGTCCAAACTTATTATGTAAGGTTTAGGCGAGGAGTTTTAAGTACTGTAATGCGAGGGCGGAGAGGATGGTAAAAAGTTGTGGTAAAAATTTAAGTAAAGGGTAGGTGAAATATAGGTGAAGCTCGGACTAAGGCCACAGCTTAGTGGAGCTTATGGTTGTAGCTTAACGTGGAGCTTAACGTCAACGAGGCGGTAGCAGATGATGACAGCGAGCCTTGATGGGACGGCTAGAAGATTGGACGAGGAGATGCTGTTGTATGTGCTGGTCGATACTGTTCTGCCCATCTCGGCGAAACGCCGACCTTTTAAGGGAGGCTGGCGGGAACGTGAGGAGCTTTCCAAGTTCCTGATTGGCTGACCGCTGGCTGGCAGGGACACCCTTGCGAACTACGCTTGCCAACTACAGGAACTTGGATGCATCACGTCACTACACCACTCCCCCCGCTCTTCGAAAGCGGGCGTCGAGGAGGATAGGGAGCGACGCGCGCGACGTACTTGAACCGGTCTGGCCTTCGGATCAATCGCCCCGAACGAGTGGTCATGCCGTCAGGGGGCATGTCTGGCGAGGAGGGCCTTGATGGAGGGGGGCTCGAGTGCAGGGTGTTGTCGAGGTCGGAGGCCTGGTGATGGGAGGTCGGTTGAGTATGGAGCTGTGGAGACATAAGGTTGGGTGAGAATTGTTGCATTGCATGTTCGAGCGGGGGCGTGGGGTGGGGAGGATCTTGGGGGGGGGGTGCCGGGAACAGTTGTAGAAGGGTGTGGTTGTGGGATAGAAGGATAAGGGTTCGCCGTCGCGTACCCGTGATCTGTGCGAGTTTTTTTTTTTTTTTTGGGGGGGGGGGCTGCTGCAGGTGCTGTGGTGGTGGGGAGTTAGGGGCAGGCGGGGAGTATTGGTTTGGAGGGGAGAGTTTTTCGGGGGGTGGGGAATGACTTGGTTCGGTGGTGAGGATGGGGTTAGGACCATGTTGTAAGAGGTATTGTAGTGGCCCTGGAGGTTTGGTAGGGGGAGTGGTGGGGAGGTGGGCCGGCTTGAGCCTGTCGATGGAGACGCGATCTGGTTTGTCATTGGGGTGGAAGCTGCTGGCTGACCGGTCTTGTACCGAGATATGACGTTGGAACAATCTATCTGCTATTTCGCAGTATTGTTCGTCGTCCTCATCGCCGGCTAGAGCTTTCAGGTGTAAGTGGAGGGCGTCCGGCATCTTGGAGAGGTGAATGGAGCGGAATTCCTTGGGCAATGACATCTTTGCCCGGGTGTTGAGGGCGGCCATACGGGTGTATAATTGTGACGGGGTGATGTCGCCGAGTTCACTATGCTGGATATCTCGGTAGAGCTGATCGTCGGGCTTGGTGTAAAGATTTCGTAAGGCAGTCTTGAGGGCGGAACACTTGCCTTCTTGTGGAGGAGAGGAGACGACGTTACGGAAAAAGGGCGATGACGTCCGTTGGTAGAGCGGCGATGTACGCGCCGAAGGCTTGGAGGTCCGGCACGTTACCTTGAGTGGCTAAATAGGCCTCTGTGTGAACTAGCCAGCTCTCCAAGTCACGGGAGAAACTGGGAAGTTTCACTTGTGTGTTTTCCATAATCCTGGTTGTCCTTCATCGGGGTCACCACTTTGTAGTAGTTTTAGTTCGGAACAACGGCAGGACAAATGAAAATCAACACAAAATATCTAATCTCTTTCTTTTGATAATTAGCCACAAGGTGCGACACTAGAAGTGTCACATGAGAAATATAGGTGAAGCTCGGACTAAGGCCACAGCTTAGTGGAGCTTATGGTTGTAGCTGGACGTGGAGCTTAACGTCAACGAGGCGGTAGCAGATGATGACGGCGAGGCATAATGGGACGGCTAGAAGATTGGACGAGATGTTGTTGTATGTGCTGGTCGATACTGTTCTGCCCATCTCGGCGAAACGCCGACCTTTTAAGGGAGGCTGGCGGGAACGTGAGGAGCTTTCCAAGTTCCTGATTGGGACACCCTTGCGAACTACGCTTGCCAACTACAGGAACTTGGATGCATCACGTCACTACAAAGTAACTGCAGAGTTTGTGTAGATGTCGTGATAAGATGTATTTTGCCATTTATTTTCAGTGTGCATAACAATTCTGCTATTTCTTGTTATATGGTTTCCTAGGGTGGCCATTTCCAAATTTCCAAAAAGGAGGACACTACATATCAATTATTATAATATACAGTAATTATATATATATGTATATATATAATATATATATATATATATATAAATATAATAAACTGAAAGTGAATAATATTTTTCACTTCTAATGAAACCGACAGAAAACAAATACCTGTAATTCTTACTAAGTTGCGACACAAACAAATCCTAGTTGTATCCTCACCTTGATTGCCAAACTCTTTGGCCCAGTCAGAGTTAAACAAAGTCTTTCTTCTCGGCATTTTCAGACTCTTTAACCTCATAAATTAATTGCCAAACCACACTGCACCGTGGCCACCTCAGGACTGCAGCCCAATGTATGACATGTGAATCATGCAATCGCACGTTCACAATTACATTGGTCCTGTGCAGTTCCTGTCTACTTCATCTGCAGAATTCCGATGCTGGGTACTCCCACATAATTTAATTGTATGGCATTATTGTATACCTAGGGTTATTAACTTATTTATATATTCTTTATTCATTTGTTTTTGTCACACCCCAAGAAAGGAGGACAAATGTACGTCCGGCATGAGGTTGCGCCGGATGGAGGACTGCTCCAAAGGAGGGTCTGGCCACCCTAAATTGGCTGGACACGGTGTTCACGTTTATCAAATACAATCAATGGTTTCAATAATCATTGATAGTGCGGGAGATTAGTTTGGTGGGAATGCTTATGATATGTTAAAAGATACTCCAATGTTATCAAAGTGGTGGATGTCTAGGGGACTATCTCCGCTTTCAACATCAAATATTTTTAGTGGGATGCATGGAAAGGCATGTGTTGGGGAATGGGCCGAGGGAATGTGTAGGGTAAAGTATTTGGAGGGCTGTGGGTGCTGCAGTGTGGGTTTGACATCTGTAGTTAATTTTTCGTATGAGGATTTGTTAAAAGCTCCACTTGGATCATCTGCTTGCCCACCAGCTTGCGTTTGATACCAGGTTTGGAAGACCAGACGGAAAAAAAAAGTATGTAGTCAATACATCATTACTGGGTTACTGACTGCATGGTAACATACAAGCTATTATTTAAAGACTGTTTGGGGCACCCTTATGGACCAGAACCACACATCATTAGTATAGATTACAGTTAAGCTCTACTCATATAAGGAACAATAATACTTTTGTCCTGTTGTTCCTCATTTATAATGTTCTCTTGATCCTGTCCTTTACCATTTCTATGACTACCTTCTCTGGATCCCTCTGTGATGGAGAGAAAATAATTCTGCCACTGTATTTCCTTGTGTATCATAAAAAGGTGACTAAATGGGACAGAGCGAGTGGACTAGGGATTGTCCGTGCTAGATTTTTCTCTTCTGAAAAGTCAAGGCATATGAGGATCTGGGAGGACTGATGAGAATAAAAGGGAAAAGACTGGTGGTATGTGTATGAGAGGAAAGGTGGGTGTGTTAGTGCTGAATATGTTGAAAGAAGGGGAAGGTAGTGAATGTCGTAATGTGATAGGGTGAGTTGTTAAGAGTGACAAGTCGGTGAGGGAATAAATGAATAGTACTCAGATGAGAGGGAGGGTGGGAGGGGTGTGGAGTGTTTTTATGCCTTTCCCTTTTTGGCTACCTCCCTTGTAAGGGGGAAAAAGCCTTGGTATATGTATGTATGTACTGTTGATAAGTACTGACTGCTGGAGTTGCAGTTACAAATGCTACCACTGAGCCGTCAAGCCATGTTTAAGAAAAGAGATAAGCATAATACAAGGGTGGTGGCGGCAAGGGTGGTTAAGAAGATATTAATGGGGAGAGGCCAGGTGAAAAATGGGTGCAGAAAAAGTTAAGGAGGAAAAAGGAGGTAGATAAGTATCGAGGGTCAACAAATGAAATGAAAAGGACAGAGAGATAAAATAACAAGAAAAGCTGAGAGAAGTTTGGGAGGTGGTGAGGCATGGAAGAAACAAAAGTAGAAGACTGGGTATATTTAAAAGAAGAAGTGATAAAAGTGCAGAGAGATGGTATGTGGGACGAGGAAGATGGAAGGGAGCAGGTGAGGTAGTGAATGGTGAGATGAAGAGGAAGACAAGAAACGAACTTATGAGAACTGATTGCAAAGTAGAACTAGGGAAGCATACTATATGAGAAATAAAGAAAAAATAGAGAAGTAAAACAGAAGGTCAAGGAGACAAAGAAGAGAATCTTTACATGCTACTCTTTGGGGTAGGATTTTGATGGAATTAAAAAAGTATATATACATATATCTTTTTTCAACCACATTAACTTTTCACTTTAATTCCATGTTATCACGATTGAGACTGACAATGCGCTCAATGGAGACATATGCGGAAACTGATGCATAGTGAAGCCAAGGACTCGAACTCAGCTCCGACATACAAAGTGAACAGTGACTAACCACTGCGCCATTAAGAGATATAAGTTGAGCACAGTTTCTTATATTTGTATGCTCCAGTTACATACATATACACGAATCTTATGCTTAACCCATCCCCACTATGATGGTGCAATGGCAGTATGAATGCATGGGTGTTATACACACACACTGAATGGTCCCCAGTGCAGATATTAATCTTTTTTCAACCACATTAACTTTTCACTTTAATTCCATATCATCACGATCGAGACTGACAAAGCATTTGACGGAGACATATGCGGAAACTCATACGTTTTTAAGCCAAGGACTCGAACTCAGCTCCGACGTACCAAGTGAACAGTGACTAACCACTGCGCCATCAAGAGAGATACAAGTTGAGCACAGTTTCTTATATTTGTATGCTTGAGTTACATACATATACATGAATCTCATGCTAAACCCATCCCCGCTATGTATGTATGTAATTCGAGCATACAAATATAAGAAACTGCTCAACAGTGGGTGGGAGACAGATGACCTTTTTTTCATAAGGTACTAAAAGGGCAACAAATGGGTATTGGATGGGTGTGGGGTCTTTGGAGAGTGGGTATGTGTCTTGGGGAAAGGGCCTTTTGATATATGCATGTACTTATGTACAAGCTTGAAGGCAGGGAGCTTTCAGATGCCTAAGATAGGAACTCCAGTTTTTTTTTATTCAATTATTATGGATGAGGCCTAGAATTCTGGTCTGCTCTAGCACTGAAAGGATATCTAATGTTATCGATGGTATATCTTTGCTGTGTCTTACTGGCAATGGGCAGGAGACAGGGATAACCCTTCATCCATGAGGAACCAAGATGAGAGAGAAACAAAGGTGGTGGATGGGAGTGGGAATAGGTGCCTTTGACTTGACTACTTTGTAAGGGGAATGGTAATGTTGCCATTCCCTAGGCTGTCTGGCTGTGCAGCCCTGTCTCCCTGAGGAACACTATGGCTGGAACAGGGTTTTCCCATAAATCTCTCAGAGTGCATGTTGTGTTGTTGGCATCCATATAGTGTTGAATAGTATAGGGCGAGGCATTACATCCTGGACCAATATCCATGATGTGTTCATCCACTTGCCTCTGGATGGTGGAAGAAGCCCTAGGTATACAGAGAAATATAATTTGCAGCATTGCTGTCTACAAAACTGCAAGGCAGATTTTGGGGTGGAGAAATAGAATCGGTCTTCTGTCCATTGTTGTACTGGGGTTATGGCTTTTTGGAGGAGAATGTTAGTATGAGTAGGGTGGGTTCTAACACAGAACAGGACTAAGTTGTTGATATAGACTGGCACTTTTTTATTTGTAATGCCATCACTTGTAATAGTGAAAAGAATGCCGAGGACACTTCACTGAAGGAATCCTAATTCTTGGTTAAGTGGTGACTATATGGCTGTTACTGTGGATACTAAAAATGTTTTTGGGGCTAGGAATTGGGATTCGGATATGAAGCCAGACTTCACTTTCCAAAATCATTGGAGATAGATCTTATGTAGGACCTACAGGTTTCAAGAAATGTTGAGAAATGCAGTGTGGATTGCTGTTACTAGTTGCACTAGGATGTCTGTAGTGCTGCATCCATTTCGGAATCCTGTTTGAATGGGTTAGATGGGTGTCATGTGGCATCTCAAAAAAAAAGGGAGGTACAGCAATGGAGGACTGGCTGGTAAGATTGTTTAATGTTTGTCTAAAAGAGGGTAGAGTGCCAGAGGACTGGAGGAGTGCATGTATAGTTCCATTTTACAAGGGAAAAGGGGACAAGTGTGAATGTGGTAGTTTCAGAGGGATCAGTTTGTCGAGTGTATTTGGGAAGGCTTATGGTAGGGTTTTGATTGAGAGGATTAGGAAAGGAAGAGAGGGAGTAATTGGTGAGGAACAGTGTGGGTTTAGGCCAGGTAGGGGTTGCAAGGATCAGATTTTTGTGGTAAGGCAGATATGTAAGAAAGTTTTAGGAAAAGGTAAGGATGTTTTTTGGGCTTTTATGGATTTGGAAAATGCTATTGACAGGGTTGACAGGAAGGCATTGTGGGAGGTATTGTAGATATATGGGATTAGAGGAAAGCTGCTAAGAGCAGTCATGAGTTTTTATGAGAGTAGTAGAGCCTGTGTTAGAAATGGAGAACACGAGTGGTTTGAGGTAAAGGTGGGGTTTCGCTAGGGATGTATCATGACACCATGGCTGTTCAATTTATACATGGATGGGGTGTTGCGAGAGGTAAATGCAAGGGTAATGGGCAGGGGATGGGAGATGGTTATAAATGGAGAAAAATGGGAGATAAGCCAATTGTTGTTTGCTGACAACACTGTGCTTTTAACAGGATCAGGAGGGATTAAGGAAGTTAGTGGCAGAGTTTCAGAAGGTATGCAAGAGGAAGTTGAAGATAAATGTGGGTAAAAGCAAGGTGATGAGATGTACTAGGGGAGAAAGTGGCAGCAAATTGGAAGTGAATATTAAGGGATAAAGTATATACCTTTAACTACTTAGGGGTGAATGTGGTGGGAAAAGGAATAGAGGTGGAGGTAGAATTTAGATTGAGAGAAGCAAGTAAATACCTTGGTGAATTAAAAGTGCAATGAGAAATAGACATTTGGGAATGGATACTAAGAGGAGATGGTATGAAATGGTGATTGTGCTGACAGCACTGTATGGGGCAGAAACATGGAACATAAGAGAGGAAGAGTTTTAATGTGTGAGATGAGATGCCTGAAAAGTATGGTATGGGTTACTAGATTAGAGTAAGAAATGAGGCAAGGAGAGTGGGGTGGAAAGGGAGTTGGGAGATAGGGTTGAAAGATTATTGGAATGGTTTGGATGTATAGAAATTAGTGAAGAAAGATCAGTAAAAGAGGTGTGGAAGGCAGAAGTAGAGCGAAAGAACAAGAGGGGGCAACCAAGGATGAGATGGATGGATGGGGTAAAAGGGGCATTGGGAAAGAGGGGAATGTCTATTGAGGAAGGAAAGGAGAAGACAGAAGATGGGGTGAATGCGGAATGGTTGTATATGGATGATGCTGTGATGCATGGGAGTGGGTGGGGGATGGTGGGGGTGAGGGAGTATGTGTGAATGATAATTTGATGCAGCCAAAAGGGATTTCTCAAAGTCTGCTCTTTTTATGCATGAGGGGATGGAGAGGGGGGTCACTGATTAAATAGTGGCCTTGCTGTGGATGTGCTGTGTCTTGCTGCATTGTTTCTGACCCAGGGCTGTGGGTGAGATGCAGTGATGACCCATCATCCAAGAGGAGCCAAGAAAAGAGAGAGGGATGGTGAGTGGGAGTTAAGTAAGCGGGGAAAAAATGGGTGGAAGTGAATTTATGCCTTTGACTTTGGCCATCTCTCTGTAAATTGGAAAAAGCATGCACAGATGTGTGTGAACGATATTTTGATGCAGCTCGAAGTGATTTCTCCCCATCTGTTTTTCTGAACGAGGGGATGGAGAGGGTGTGTAGCCAATTAAATGAAACGGTCTTGCTGTTGATGTGTTGCGTCTTGCTGCATCACTTGTGACCCTGGCAACAGGTTAGATGCAGGGATGACCCGTTCTCCACAAGGAGCCAAGAAAAGAGGAGAGGGTGGGAGGGGTGGTGAATGGGAGTGGAGTGGGTGGGGATGAAATTTGTGGGAGGGTAATTATGTATTTTGACTTTGGCATTTCCCTTGTAATGGGGAAAAAGCCCTTGGTATCTGTATGTATTCTTGAGGATTTGATTATTTGAGAATGGCAGAGATCCATCTTTGCTCTATGGACTGTGATGGTACAGCAGACCTTTGTTATACCAAACATTGTTAAACAGAATTCTAGCTATATTGGCCCTAGTGAGACCTACTGACCATTCATGTGATTTAAGAAACAAGATCAGTGTATGCAGTTCAAGGTTTGGTATGGTTGGTGGGTGAATGGAAAATTTAAATATATATGTACAATTTGTACTTTAGGTTATAAAGATGCCTTCACCCTAATTGGTTTGATATATCGAGGGTTTGCTATAACTAGTACACTGGTTAGACAAGGTTTACGAGATGGAAGTTTGGTGCACAGACGCAATTACATATAATAAAAGCTTCAGATATATTTAACATTCTGCTATGACAACCAAGCCTTCCACTCAATTAGTTTGATATATTGAGGGTTTACTATATTTGGATTCCACTAGAGGGTCCAAATGATGGAGTGGTTGGGAAATGTGGAGTTCCAGGAAAGAATTGTAGTGGAGAGTTGATGGTGGAAATGTGTCTAGAAAGAGTTGATGATAGCAAATACAGTGTTTCGGAAGTCAAGCATAAGTACACATGGGAGAGGGTGGTGGAGGGAAGGGTGGTAGATAGAGCGCTAATAGATTATGTAGTGGTAAATAGGATTATGATAGGAAGAGTTAAGGATGTACATGTGCTAAGGGGAGAGGGTGGGGGAATATCAGATCATTTTTTGGTGGAAGGTAAGTTGAGAGTGGAGGATAGATGGAGAAAGAGGAAAGGGACAAAAGGTGGGGAGGTTCTTAGAGTGAACTCTTTGAATGAAAAGGGAAAGGAAAAGGAGTACAAAAAGAAGCTGAAGGAGGAGTGGGAGGGAGTAAAGGATAGAGTGGAGCTGAGTGTGGAGGAGGAATGGGGATGGTTCAAGGAGGGAGTCATAAAGTGTGCAAGGATGGTGTGTGGAACAAGAAGGACGGGGAAATAGAAGAAAGGGTAGTGAATGGTGGGATGAGGAAACAAAGAAGGTTGTAGAAGAGAAGAAGCGAGCTTTCACAGATTGGTTACAAAATAGGACAAGGGAGTCATATGAGAGGTACAAAAAAAAAAAAAAAAAAAGAAGTAAAGCAAAACGTAAAGGAGGCAAAGAGGAGAGTAGACGTGAAATGGGGTAAGAGTATGACAGAAAATTTTACATACATACATATACCAAGGCTTTTTCCCCCTTACAAAGGAGGTAGCCAAAAAGGGAAAGGCATAAAAACACTCCCACCCATTTCATCCCTACATACACTCCACACCCCTCCCACCCTCCCTCTCATCTGAGCACCTCCTGGATGACGGGTCATCCCCGCACCCTGCCCACCGCCCTGGGTCAGAAGCAGTGTCGCAAGACACAGCACATCCACAGCAAGGCCGCTTCATTTAATCGGCGACCCCCCCTTGCATATAAGGAGAGGATGGGGAGAAATCCCTTCGGGCTGCGTCAAAATTTACTCACACATACTACCCCACCCCCCACCCCCCTGCCCATTCCTCCTCATGCAATCACAACATCATCCATATACAACCATTCTCCACTCACCTCTGTCTTCCGTCCTCTCCCTTCCTTCCTCAACAGACATTCCCCTCTTCCCCAAAGCCCCCTTCACCCCATCCATCCACCTCATCCTAGGACGTCCCCTCATGTTCACTCCCTCCACATCTGCCTTCCATACCTCTTTTACTAGTCTTTCTTCACTCATTCTTTCCATGTGTCCAAACCATCATAATATTCGTTCATCAACCCTATCTCTCAACTCCCTTTTCAACCCTGTTTTCCTTCTCACCTCCTCATTTCTCACTCCATCCAGCCTAGTAACCCCTATCATACTTCTCAGGCACCTCATCTTAAAGACATTCAAACTCCTTCTCTCTTCTTCTCTTATATTCCACGTTTCTGCCCCATACAGTGCTGTTGGCACAATCACTCCTTCATACAGTCTCCTCTTCGCATCCATTCCCAAATGTCTATTCCTCATTACACTCTTTAATCCACCAAGGCATTTACTCGCTTCTCTCAATCTAAATTCTACCTCCACCTTCACTCCACCTTTTCCTGCTACACTTGCACCCAAGTATCTAAAACTATCTACTTCCTCCAGTCGCTCTCCCTTAATGTTCACTTCCAGTCTACTGCCACTTTCACCCCTTGTACATCTCATCACCTTACTTTTACCTACATTTATCTTTAGCTTTCTTCTATCACATACTCTCCCAAACTCTGCCACCAGCTTCCTCAATCCCTCCTCTGACCCTGCCACAAGCGCAGTGTCGTCCGCAAACAACAGCTGGCTCACCTCCCACTTTTCTCCATTTTCTTTAACCATCTCCAATCCCTGACCCACTACCCTAGCATTCACCTCTCGCACCACCCCATCCATGTATAAGTTGAACAGCCCAGGCGACATAACGCATCCTTGACTAAGTCCCACCTTTACTTCAAACCACTCACTCTCCATTTCTAATCCTGACACAAGCTCTACTACTCTCATAAAAACTCTTGACAGCTCCCAGAAGCTTTCCTCCTATCCCATAAATCTGCATAACCTCCCACAGTGCCTTTCTGTCTATCCTATCATAAGCCTTTTCCAGATCCATAAAAGCCCAAAAAACATCTTTCCCCTTTCCTATAGCTTTCTCACATATCTGTCTTACCACAAAGATCTGATCTACACAACCTCTACCTGTCCTAAATCCACACTGTTCCTCACCAATTACTCCTTCTGTTCCTCTCCTAATCCTCTCAATTAAGATCCTCCCATAAGCCTTCCCTACTACACTTAACAGGCTAATCCCTCTGAAACTACTACATTCACACTTGTCCCCTTTTCCCTTGTAAAGAGGAACTATACAGGCACTTCTCCAGTCCTCCGGTACTCTACCCTCTCTCCAGCAAACATTAAATAACCTCACCAACCAGTCCACCATCACTAAACCTCCCTTTTTCAGACATTCTGCATGGCATCCATCCAGACCAGGTGCCTTACCTGCTTTCATCATCTTTACAACTGCCTTCACCTCATCCTTCCTTATTTCTCCTCACTCCTCACTCTCATTTTCTTCGCATTTCCCACTGCAGCTATCTTTCCTTCCCTATCCTCCTTCACATTTAGGATAGGGAAAGTAATAAAAAGATGTTTTGGAAAGAAATTAAGAGAGGAAAAGGAGGCAAATCAAGTAGAGAAGAAAAGGTAAAAGGTACAGATGGAGAGATGATAATGGAAGAGAAGGCAGTAAGGGGAAGATGGGCAGAATATTTTAGGGAGTTGCTAAATGTGAAGGAGGATAGGTAGGGTAGGATAGCTGCAGTGGGAAATGCTAAGAAAATGACCGTGATGAGTGAGAATGGAGGAGAAATAAGGAAGGATGATGTGAAGGCAGTTGTTAAGATGATGAAAGCAGGTAAGGCACCTGGTCTGGATGGATGCCATGCAGAATGTCTGAAAAACGGAGGTATAGTGATGGTGGATTGGCTGGTGAGGTTATTTAATGTTTGTTGGAGAGAGGGTAGAGTGCCAGAGGACTGGAGGAGTGCCTGTATAGTTCCTCTTTACAAGTGAAAAGGGGACAAGTGTGAATGTAGTAGTTTCAGAGGGATTGGCTTGTTAAGTGTAGTTGGGAAGGCTTATGGGAGGATCTTGATTGAGAGGATTAGGAGAGGAACAGAGGGAGTAATTGGTGAGGAACAGTGTGGATTTAGGACAGGTAGAGGTTGTGTAGATCAGATCTTTGTGGTAAGACAGATATGTGAGAAAGCTATAGGAAAGGGGAAGGATGTTTTTTTGGGCTTTTATGGATCTGGAAAAGGCTTATGATAGGGTAGACAGAAAGGCACTGTGGGAGGTTATGCAGATATACGGGATAGGAGGAAAGCTTCTGGGAGCTGTCAAGAGTTTTTATGAGAGTAGTAGAGCTTGTGTCAGGATTAGAAATGGAGAGCGAGTGGTTTGAGGTAAAGGTGGGACTTCGTCAAGGATGCGTTATGTCACCCTGGCTGTTCAACTTTTACATGGATGGGGTGGTGCGAGAGGTAAATGCAAGGGTAGTGGGCAAGGAATTGGAGATGGTTAAAGAAAATGGAGAAAAGTGGGAGGTGAGCCAGCTGTTGTTTGTGGACGATACTGCGCTTGTGGCAAGATCGGAGGAGGGATTGAGGAAGTTGGTGGCAGAGTTTGGGAGAGTATGTGATAGAAGAAAACTAAAGATAAATGTGGGTAAAAGTAAGGTGATGAGATGTACAAGGGGTGAAAGTGGCAGTAGACTGAAAGAGCACTAAGGGAGAGCGACTGGAGGAAGTGGATAGTTTTAGATACTTGGGTGCAAATGTGGCAGGAAGTGGTGGAGTGAAGGTGGAGGTAGAATGTAGATTGAGAGAAGCGAGTAAATGCCTTGGTGGATTAAAGAGTGTAATGAGAAATAGACATTTGGGAATGGATGCTAAGAGGAGACTGTATGAAGGAGTGATTGTGCCAACAGCACTGTATGGGGCAGAAACATGGAACATAAGAGAAGAAGAGAGGAGTTTGAATGTGTTTGAGATGAGGTGTCTCAGAAGTATGATGGGGTTACTAGGCTAGATAGAGTGAGAATGAGGAGGTGAGGAGGAGAACAGGGGTGGAAAAGGAGTTGAGAGATAGGGTTGATGAAAGAATATTATGATGGTTTGGACACATGGAAAGAATGAGTGAAGAAAGACTAGTAAAAGAGGTATGGAAGGCAGATGTGGAGGGAGTGAACATGAGGGGACATCTTAGGATGAGGTGGATGGATGGGGTGAAGAGGGCTTTGGGGAAGAGGGGAATGTCTGTTGAGGAAGGACGGGAGAGGACAGAAGACAGGTGAATGGAGAATGGTTGTATATGGATGATGATGTAATTGCATGAGGTGGAATGGGTGGGTGAGGTAGTATGTGTGAGCAAAATTTGATGCAGCCCGAAGGGATTTCTCCACGTCCTCTCATTTTATGCAATGGGGGGACGGAGAGGGGGGGGGGGTCGCCGATTTAATGAAGTGGCCTTGCTGTGGATGTGCTGTGTCTTGCGACACTGCTTCTGACCCAGGACAGTGGACAAGGTGCAGGGATGACCCGTCATCCAGGAGGTGCTCAGATAAGAGGGAGGGTGGAGGGGTGTGGAGTGTATTCAGGGATGGAATGGGTGGAAATGTTTTTATGCCTTTCCCTTTTTGGCTACCTCCCTTGTAAGGGGGAAAAAGCCTTTGTATATGTATATGTACTAGAGGGGTTTGCGTGTCTTATGGTAGCGAGGTTTTTGGAATTGACAGAAATGCTGCAAATACTATGTAGGTTGTGAAATAAGCCAATATTGTATCAAATGTTAGGTAGTCTCCTACTGCTATAGTTATTTATGTTGCTGTTTGAAAAAAAATTCAGTGTGCTCAGGAAAGGGACAACTGGTGTGGACTTTTTTTTGTGGAGTAGGTGTGGGGAAAATCTGTATGGGGTACAATAAGATGTAGTTTGCATAGATGTCAATAGATATGCAAGTTGTTAGGAAGTTAAGGGTTTTAGGTTGGTTTGCATTGCATAGTGATTGGGAGTACATTGTTAGTAGTTTGCCTTGTTGGTTATTGCAACATCTCCCCAAATGGAGCATCTTGCATTGAAGGGCAACCACAGGACCTACACTGCTTGCCATGTGTGTTGTAACTAAGGACTTCCAGAAATCACAATCTCCTGCCTCCATCATGCACCAGTGCCAGAAGACTTGTGGTTACTAGATGGAAAAATAAAATTATTGATAGTGAGAGACAATGACTGAATGTACTGTCAGTGTCAGTCACTTCTTTATTTTCAACATAACTCAGAGGTGGTAAAGTAGCTGTTGGTTTCCCTTCAATCTACTTTTGAATCCCCTTTCTAGATCTTGCCTCCCTCTTCTTAGGTAGTAGATAGGATGTAGAGGGCTGCAATATCTTTAAATGGGATTCATAGTAGTCATATAAAACCTAACCCTTGTAAATAGGTGGGCTCCAGCTTGACAAGTTTCAAATGCAGAGGTCCAGTAAGTCAAGGTCTATAACTTTCTGTGCAATTAGGAGGGAATGAAAGGGGTATTCATGAACTGGGAGGATAAACGAAGTCCCAGTCCACTAAACTAATCATTACATTAGAATGAGGGTAAGGTTGGCGGGAAGAAAAGGGAAGAATGATATGTTGAGAAATGGAGACCATTCATCAACACTAACCTTTCTCAGTGAAGCTAATCTTATATCATACTAGTGTGGGTATATAAAAAGTCAAAAATGGCATGGGAATTGGTCAGCATACTTGCACAGGTCCAAGGACTAGCCTCAGACGTGAGCTAAAATGATCTATGACCCCCTAGCCAATGGCAAGGTTTCTCATAGTGTTAGCAAACAATACTTCCACAAACATTTTCCAGAAATGGAAGTCCCCTTGAAAACTTGTGCTCCGAGTCATGTTTGTTTCAAAGGAGTGCCATACACAAAAATAGAAAAATTTCAATTAGAAGTCTTTATAAGAAAATGGTACATCACTTGACAGGTTTATACATGGACTAGGCAAGAAGATTGAACCAAAAACAGAAAATCCAGATGTGGCACAGTATCCTTTATCACACAACTTTCACAATGAAAACAAGTCTTTGCATCCTATTCACAATACTCATGAAAAAAGTTGCTACATGAAGAACCAACAAAAATGGCTTATCTTATAATAAAAGAGCAATCCATAGTGTAGGTATTTATAGTTTTATTAACTCCAAATGGGGTGGTACTAACTGGGTTATTAGATTCATTCAAGCAGCACCTAAAATTTCATATTAGAAGAGGAATAAATAAATCTGACGAGTTTATAAAATGTGTAAACAACACATCTTTACAGTCCTGTACTAACATGGTGTATATCTGTGGACAAAAGCTGGTACAATGTCCTGGGAATTCAATGACAGTATAAATAAATTTTATTGTGACTACAATGTCAAGCATTGTTTACTAGGATCAATATTTAACATGCCTTTATCTAATAAAAAAGCAAAGTCAACTTAAGAGTTAAAAGTGTTCATGAAATGGTTACAAAAATTACTCCAATGAGACTGAGGAGTACTGTTGTAAGGTAAATCTACTAGTATCACATAGCCAGAGGTGCTACTGAATCCCCTTAATAAATAACTTTTCCCCACCATCAGTACAAGCAATGCACCAACCAGCCCTCCATTGCCTTAGAAACAGCTGTTATCCATTGCCTTAACATTCAACAATCTAAGAAGTTTGCAGCCATCAAGAGCTCTAAAGCAATTTCTGGAGCAATTGGAAATTCTGGAATCTCTGTGGAGCTGTTTGTATATCGTACTTTGTATGTGAAGTACATGCACACTTTCTGAAGAACGTGTGATCTGGAAAATGCAAAAGATTAAATTACATTAATAGCATTCAAAAACACACATTTAACAAAATGGAAATAGTTATTGTACATAAAAAAATATATACACAAACACACACACTGGACACTGAATCAAAAGGAAATGCAGTGATTGAGCACATATCTAGCGGTTTTGTTGCCGAACACGAAGGGCACTTGTTGTTATTTTCGTTGTTGTTGTTGTCGTTCCCTAGACTGTCTGTCCGAGCAGTCCCGTCTCCCCAAGGAAGGCCACAGCCGAAACTGGGTTTTCCCACAAATCCTTTATAGAGTGTATGTTGTGTTGTTTGCGTGCATGATTGTGTATAATGCAGTCTTCCATTATGTGTTGTATGGTATGGGGTGAAGTGTTACATCCTGGGCAGCTGTTCACAACACGGTCGTCCAGCCTCTTCTGGTAGCTTAGAAGTGCTGGGTGGTGACCGCATCGCAGTCTGGCCAAGTGGACTCTGTCCTTACGTGGGAGAGAGGATTCAGAAGGGTGGATATCAGGGGGTCTGGCATGTAGCAGTGTGTTGTCTTTCAGTGTGTTAATGGAGCGGTGAGTGATATGATTATGAATATGTTTCCGGAGGCTGGTATTTGGTGGTTGTGGAGGAAGAGAAGAGAGTATCTGTGTGTAATAAAGGTCTATGGGTGTAGTTTTAATGTTTCTTGGTGTGTGTGGGTGTTCTGCTATGTAGTGTAGCGGGTGTGATGTGTTTGTGGTGGCTGCAGCAAGTGTTTGTGTGCCTCTCATGTCGAGGTGGTCCTTGACTTTGAGGACTTTTGTTTCATGGTGTAAATGGTCTGTAGGTGATGTATTTGTGCAGCCTGTAATTGTTTTTAGGGCTTTGTTTTGTATGATTTGAAGGGTGTTGTGGTGTGTCTCACTGAGATTAGGAGCCCATGCAGGACTCGCATAATTCATCACTGAGCGTATGCATGGTAAAATAATCACCATTCCAAAACCGAACAAAGACCCAACAATCCCAACATCGCACCGCCCAATCACACTTCTCTGCACCCCCTCTAAAGTCATTGAACGCCTAATACTTAAACTTGTCACACCATATATTCCCCTTTCTGACTCACAACACGGTTTTAGGCCACTACACTCCACAAACACTCTTCTGACAAACCTCACACAAAGAATTTTAGATGGCATCAATTCAGATAGGCCCCACCACAGAACACTTCTTATAACATTGGACATTAGTAAAGCTTTTGATGCTATCCCCCGCCACAACCTAACAAATAAAATATATAACACAGACATGCACAATAACACCAAAAGATGGCTGGCCAATTATCTGGCAGGCAGGAATGCTCATGTGTCATATAATGGCCAATCATCGCACATCAGAAACATTAAGAACGGAGTACCACAGGGCTCAGTTCTATCCCCCACATTATTTAATCTATACATGCATGACTTACCCACGCCAGACACCTCAGAAATACAAATCTCTTCCTACGCAGACGACATAACAATCACATGCACACATCGTAACACAGACAAAGCTGCAGAAATAATCCAGCCTTACCTTGACACACTCAACACATGGTTCATCACAGACTCAAAATAGCTCCAACCAAATCTACAGCAACACTTCTCACCAACTGGACAAAAGAACACAAATACATACCTCATCTCTACATCAACAACACTCTAATACCACACACAAACACACCGAAAATTCTTGGTGTAACATACGATACATCCATGTCTTTCAAACAACACCTCACAAACATAAAAAACAAATGCACACCTAGACTTAACGCACTCAAGTCAATCACTGGAACAACATTTGGACAAAACAAAGAAACTAATATAACATTATACTTGTTGTTATTGTGCGGGATGGGTAAGCTGTTTCTCGTGTGACCAATAAAGGAAAGGCAGTTCTTGAAAAAAGTATAGTTTTGGCAAAATGGAGAAAGAGAAGAAAGAATAATAAATGAACCAACGAAGAGAGGACTGGATATAAGCAAAGTGGAAAGTCATAGAGGTGTCATCCCCAAAAGAATTTGTTTGATAGATACTCCAAGGAAAAACCAAAGGTGGGAAAACAACAGTTTTTCAGGGTTTCAAAGAAACCCTTGTGAAATAGTAAAAGCTTATAGAAGATATAGTAATGCATTAAGAAATTGCAAAGTAAACAACTTAATGGAAGAAATCGTAGATTTAAAATTGGATTACCAAGCTGTACTTATGGAATTGATTACTTTGCGTATGAGTAATGAGCAAACGATTAAAGAATTAAGTGACCTAAAGAGCAAAATTGAAATCCTCAAAAGAGAAAATGAAAGAATGAAAAATGAGGACAAATAAAAATGAAGAACTGTAAAAGAAGGTCAAAGAGCAATTACAAGTAGTGACCGCAAAGGTGGAAGAGTCAAAGAAACAGATCTCATTGAAATAAAAAATCATTGGAAACAAGAACAGGATAATAAAAAAATATCTTTTAGAGAAATAGTACAAAAGCAGATGGAAGAAAAAGGTCAAAGAGCAATTACAAGTAGTGACCGCAAAGGTGGAAGAGTCAAAGAAATAGATCTCATTGAAATAAAAAATCATTGGAAACAAGAACAGGAAAATAAAAAATATCCTTTAGAGAAATAGTACAAAAGCAGATGGAAGAAAATACGAAAGAAACGGTTAGGGAAGTAATCAAAGAAAAGGAAAATTGGGTGAGACATACAGTTAACATACAGTACAAACATACATATACCAAAGGCTTTTTCCCCCTTACAAGGGAGGTAGCCAAAAAACAAAGGCATAAAACCCATCCCCACCCATTCCATCCCTAATACACTCCACTCCACCCTCCCTCTTATCTTGGCACCTCCTGGATGATGGGTCATCCCTGCATCTTGTCCACTGCCCTGGGTCAGAGGCAGTGTCGCAAGACACAGCACATCCACAGCAAGGCCGCTTCATTAAATCGGTGACCCTCCCCACCTCTCCATCCCCCCATGCATAAAAGGAGATGGGGAGAAATCCTTTTGGGCTGCGTCAAATTTTGCTCACACATACTACCTAACCCCCCCATCCCCCCACCCATTTCACCTCATGCATCACAACATTATCCATGTTACATTGTGTTATTCCCTGTTCTTCTCTTAATCATCTCAATTAAAACCCTCCCATAAGCCTTTCCAAACATGTTCAATAAACTAATCCCTATAAAACCATTATAATCATAGTTGTCCCTTCTTATCTTTAAAAGGCAGAACTACACAGGCACTCCTCCAGTCCTCCAACACACTCCCCTCCCTTAGACACACATTACACAACCTCACTAACAAGAATACTTACGGAATCTCTCTAAAGTTGACTTCATTTGTTTCATTTTCAGCGAACTGTCCAGGGCCTGATAACATAGCTTTGATGGTTCCTGATGTAAGAGCATGATCTCGTTTCACAATAAACTCGTGGCCATCTGAAGATATGAGCTTTACATACATAGCATCAGGGCCTTCACAGCCTCCATACACACGTTCATCATCTTTGTTGTCATCCCCCATGATGTCTACTTTTCTTCCTGAAAATAAATAAAAATAAAAACTATACCAGCATTAGTATTTTAAAGATCATAGTTTTTGTATGGCAGAATTAAAAATGGGTAGGGGGTGGGTACATGCCCTGGATGGCTACCTCCCTTACAAGGGGAAGAGATCCTTGGTATATGGATACAGAATTATAACAGATACTCTTCAACTTATAGGGTTTGGAACCAATGACAAGTATCTGCAAGATGGGCAGCACAGCTGCCCAGTTTTAAAACACAGTCACCCCCTCATCTACAAGTGCTGCCCTGATGGGATGAGTCTCCAGAGTGAGCCCAAGGTTTACTATGTTCAACTGTATTTCTTGTACCTTTTTTAACCACTTCAGTATGAGTCAAATTCTTGTGTGCAGCATCAGCTGCCATATGTACGATGTATAACACTACTCATAAAATATAGTCACTGCCGTATTACTTGTTCTCTTTTATTCTGAGTAATAAACACAGAAAATGTGATCAAACCAGTTCACAGAATCCGGGGGTAACTCATGTACAACTATCATCATATCTTGTCGCACCAGAACCGTGTCCATATAAGGGCAGTTTCATTTGCTTCCCTAAGGTCTTGGTCGGAGCAATGGGGACTCAATGGACATTCCCAAAGGACGTGGACCATTGTCTGTACTTCGCCACAGGGACATTGGGGGCTATTGGTGTATCCCCACTTGTGTTGATTTTCTCTCGTTTTGCCCACCTTGGCTCTTCCTCTGTTTAAGGTAACCCAGTCCTTCCTGGTTAGGTTTGCTCCTCGGGGCAAGGTCTTGTTTGGGCATGGTATGGCCTCGTTATGGCCCAGATTGTCATATTCCTGCCAACATTCTAGTCTATGGGCCACAGCTTGGGTCGGATCCAGTCCCTCCACCGTCATGAAGCTTTGGCGGGACTTCAGTCTCTGTCCAACCTGAAGGTGACCGTATAGTGGATGCCTGGGATCATTTTGTTGTTTATATTTTTCTATCTTGGTAATTATTTCGCACCATATGTGGGTAGGTGGAATCCCTGCCAGTCTGTAGATAGTAGGTAATGGCGTTGGTTTTAGGGTACCTGTAATTATTCGACACGACCTGTTCAGTTCTGGATCTATTTTGTGTGCATGGCATGACCTGGCCCATACTGGTGCGCAATATTCTGCAGTGGAATAACACAGTGCCAAAGCTGTTTGGGTCTGTTCCCCAGCTGGTGGTGGCAAGTTTGCTGAGGAGGTTGTTTCTGGTTGAGATTTTTCCAAACAACTTGTTGATATGCTCTTTGTAAGAGAGAGTCCTGTCGAGAGTAACACCTAAATAGACAGGGTGTGGGTGGTGTGCCAGATCAGTGTTGTTCCATCCGATTTGTAGCCCTCTCTTGGCTTGGTGATTTTTAAGGTGGAATGCATACACCTGTGTTTTGTTTGCGTTCGCATTGAGATGCCACTTTTTGTAGTACGTGGAGAGTGTGGTTAGGGCCTCTGATAGTCGGTCTTCGATGGTGTTGAAGGAATCAGACTGAGTGGCAATGCACAGATCATCTGCATAGATGTACCCATGGATATTCTGATACTGTGGCTGGTCATTGGTATAAATGTTGAACAGTGTTGGAGCCAACACAGATCCTTGTGGGAGTCCGTTCTTCTGGAAACTGTACCTGCTTTTCTTGCCATCCATTTCCACATAGAAACAGCGGTTTGTTAGAAGAGACTGGATGATGTGAACCAAAGTGTGATTCTGTAGTGTTTTGGCAACTTTCAAGAGGAGTGCCCTATGATTGACTGTATTGTAGGCAGCTGTAAGATGTACAACTATAAAAAAATATATCAAGATGTCAATGCCAGCATCCTCATGTACCCACTTGTGCCTCATGAACCCTACTTGGGCATCATTGTACTGAAGTGGTCCCACCGTTTCCACACCTCTGCTCGCACTTCAGGTATTGAAGCTGATCAATGATGGAATTTGATGCAGCTCCCCATGAAGTTGGGCTGTGTGGTATAGGAGGCTCATCGGGTAATGATGTCAACAACTTGTCTAGCTGTGAGAATAAACACCGTGTGAGATCGAAACTTTATTGGTACGACGTTTTGCTTGTTACAGCTTTTTCAAGTACAGACATGGCAAACACTGAGTATATATAGGCCAACAGGGAAGGAACTGGGAGAGGTTATCAGGAAAGGGGGGGGTAGGTGGAGGGGTGTGTGTGTAAAAAGGAGGACGGGTGGGACTTGGTGGAGATACAGGAGGGCATTTCGGACAGTTTGGTGAAGTGAACTAAGGGGAACATTTCATACATTTGTATAATGCGGGTAACAGATGGATGATAGGAGGGGCGATGTTAAACATGCCTCTGTTCTGCTCAATGGTTTTGAAGATGACAATATTGTGATCACCCAGGCAAAGGTGGCGGAGTGGTCATTTTAAACAAAATTGATTATCTGGAAAAACTGTTGAATGACGAATTGACTTATGTTAGACAACCAACCGGCAGCACAGATAGGGAAGCTACAAAATTTAACATACATATCATACATATATACATCATACATACATCATATACATATATATATATACTGTATATATCATATACATATATATATACATACATGCATACGTACATATACATATATATACATATATATATATCATATACATATCTATATATCATATACATATATATATATCATGCATATAAACATATACATATATACATAGATATATGTATATACACATATATATGTATATATATACATATACACATATATATGTATATATATACATATATATACACACATATATATGTATATATATACATATATATACACACACACATATATATACATATATATATATATACTCTTTGGTTTTGCTCCATAGTGTACAGCAGGCGGTTTCTGATCATTATCCGGCGACTGTTGTAACCAAAGAAAAGTTGAGAATGGCTACGTGGAATGTCCGAACATTACACCAAGCGGGGAAATATTATGGGGTATGGAGAGAAATGAACAGAATGAAGATAGATGTTATGGGGCTTAGTGAGGTTAGGTGGCCAGGAGTGGGAGAGGTGAAAAATGAGCATGGAGTATTTGTATATTCTGGAGAAGGAGCAGAAAAAGTGGTAGGGATAATGATGAACAAAAAGGTTGCTATTACTATGAAGGGATTCTGGGCAGTGTCAGACAGAGTGCTCTTAGTAAAACTCAGGGGAAATCCTTTTGCATACGTTTAATACAGGTGTATGCTCCCACAGCAGAAGCAGAGGAAAGGATAGTAGATGATTTCTATGACAAGTTAGATCAAGCAATGGAACAATGTGGAAATCAAGAGGTTAAGATAGTTATGGGTGATGTAAATGGAAAAGTGGGTTCAGGTGGAGAAGAAGAGGTTGTGGGGCCATTTGGGTTAGGAGAGAGAAATGACAGGGGAGAAAGATGGATTAGCTGGTGCATAGAACATCAACAAATAGTAATGAATACGTGGTTTAGGCAACATCCGTGAAGGCTATGGACATGGAAGGCACCAGGAGATACAGCAAGAAATCAAATAAACTATTTTACTATCAACAGAAGATTTAGAAATGCAGTGATAAAGGTAAAAACATACCCAGGAGCAGATTGTAATAGTGATCATGTGCCAGTTGTTGCAGATATTAAAATAAAATTGAAGAAATTAAGAAAGGAGATGGGGAAACCAAGAAGAGAAGTGTGTTGAGAAAGGACGAAGACTTGAAACAGAGGTATTTGGTTACAGTAGAAAATAAATATGAAGTGCTGCGAGAAGAAGGAGATGTAAATGATCCGGGGTTTCAGTAGCAAAGGTTATGTGAAGCAATAGAAGAGGGAAATAAAAAGGTACTTCCTGAAAATAGGAGGAAAAACAAATGGATAACAGAGGAAATATTCGAACTAATGGATAAGATAAGAGAAGCTAAAAATAGGGATAGAAATGAATATAGAGAACTTAACCCCTTCCATATGGTGCCGCATATGTAGGCGTCATGAGGAGCAAGTGGATACGCGAGGGTGCCATATCGGCATCTTGATTATATTTATTGTAGTTGCCCCTCCGTAATGACATACTCTCTAAACTGTCTGTAATCACATTTTCTATGGTTATCAAAATTCACGGGTGAAAGAGAGAACGATCGATATAAGCGGTGACTATATTTTATGATGCGAGTATTATTACGACACGTCGTACGGCTGGCATCGGCTGCTGCCCGCGAGATTTAAGGCCCGTACTGAAGAGGTTAATAGACAAATCAAAAAGAAATGTATAGATGCCAAGGAGAGTTGGCTTGATGAACAATGTAGGGAAATTGAGGACCTTGAAAAAAGGGATTCTAAAATGATGTATGATAAGATTAGAGAAATTACCAAGAGAAAGGGGAGTAATGGGGGGGCCAATCAAAGATAGAGAAGGAAAGGTTTTAATGGACGAGGAGGATATTAAACATAGATGGGAGGAGTATGTAAGGGACCTATTTGAGGACGACAGACAAGAAAGAGAAGAGGAAAATTATAGATATCTAGATGGGGATGAAATAATGGAAGAGGAAGTGAAATTTGCAATGAAGAAAATGAAAAAAGGGAAAGCCATGGGTGAGGATGGTGTGATGATCGAAATGTTAGAGGTATTAGGGGATTTTGCAATAAGAAAACTCATTAGTCTAATAAACCAAATTTACGAAAAGGGTACAATAACGGAACATATGTGTTACTTGATTTTTATACCACTACCAAAGATAAACAGAACAATGGAATGTAGTAAACATCACACAGTCAGTATCATGAGTCAAATAACCAAAATTATATTAAGGATAGTTTTAAATAGAATAAGAAATAAAGTGAGAGAATAAGTTTCATGGGAGCAATTTGGTTTCATGGAAGGGAAAGGAACAGCAAATGCAATTTTTATAATAAGAACAACTATGGAGAGGATGATAGAAAAACAACAAAATGTATATCTTTGCTTTGTTGACTACGGGAAGGCGTTTGATAGGGTAAGACATGAGGACTTGATAAATATTTTGGAGTATCATCAGAAATTTGTATTGGAAACAAAGAGCAGCAGTGAGGGTACGGGGAGGAAGAACAGAATTTCAAGCTATAAAGAGGGGAGTGCGTCAAGGCTGTGTTATGTCTCCAGATTTATTTAATTTATATGGAGAGATGATCCTTAGGGAATTAGAGGGAATGGAAGGGATTAAAATTGGAGGAGTTAATATAAATCATATCAGATATGTTGATGACACGGTATTGGTGGCTGACTCAGAAGATAAACTGCAACATCTATTGAATGTAACCATAAGAGCTAGTGAGGAGAAAGGTTTAAATGCAAATATGGAGACAACTAAAATACTAGTGGCCAGTAAAACAGATCCACTAAGAGTGCAAGTACAAATAGCAGGGAGGAGAATAGAACAAGTAACCAAATTTTCGTACCTGGAAGCGTATTGACAGAAGATTGTAGATATGAAAAAGAAATAAAATCAAGGATAGCTATAGCTAAAAGCACGTTTCAGAAAATGAAAGGGGTTTTAACAAACAAGAAAATGTCTACAGATATAAGGATAAGAACAGTTAAAACATTTATATGGTCAACACTATTATATGGTTCAGAAGCATGGGCAATCAGCAAAAAATTGCAGGAAAACTTAGAAGCAGCAGAAATGTGGATATGGAGACGAGTATTAAGAGTACCATGGACAGCGAAGAAAACAAATGAAGAAGTATTGAGAGAAATGGAGACAGATAGCGAATTGATGACAACAATAAGGAAAAGACAGTTGCAATTCTTAGGACATATAATGAGGAGGGAAGGGTTGGAAGAGGTGGTGATGACGGGAATGGTGGAGGGAAGGAGAGCAAGAGGAAAGCAGAGGGAGAAGTATATGGACGGGCTGATGAGGGCGACGGGAAAACAACTCAAACCTGCACAGATGTTACAAGTAACTAGGGACTGTGAACGGTGATGCTCCATGGTTGCTGAAGTCCAAGAGGATATGGCAAGACAGTAAGGTAAAATATATATACAGGTTGTCGTCGACTTACGCCCGAGTTCGGTTCTGACAGACAGGTCGTAAGTCGATCTGGACGCAAGTCGGACTTTATATATATACAGTATATATTACCCTTTATATATTATTTTTGTTACTGTATATATATATATATTGTATATTTTGCATACAGAAATTATCTTAGCATCTTTGAACTATTTTGTATAGTATTTTTAACCTTTTCATAATTTTATCTGATTTTCTTTGGGAAACGTAGCTTAGGCCTAAGCATACTGAATAAAATCCTATCATCTTTGACCTATGATACTAGATACTGTATTTTTTACCATTTTTATTATTTTACCACCAGACTTTCTTTAGGAAACGTATGCATACTGAATAAAAGCGTATTATCTTTGAGCTATGTTCTTTAATATTCCTTAACCTTTTTATTATTTTCGTTAGGAAACGTAGCCTGAAAGTCCTGTCATCTTTGACCTACAAATACTTTTTTGTTTGTTAAATTAAAATCATTGCAAGGCACAATTAGGAAAATTTCTATTTCAAAACACATTCTTTTCGTTTACGTAGTATACCGAAAATATCGTTATCGACAATAGACTAGGCATAAACAAAGTTTACTGTTACATTTTATAATCGCAACACATAAGACTACAAAATGCTGTACTGAACATCATTATCGACAACAGACTAAGCATTAAAAAGTTTTACTGTTACATTTTATTAATTGCAAAACATAAAAAATACAAAATGTAAGGTAAAATTTTATTTAAAAACACATTCTTTTCGTTTACGTACTGTACTGAACATATTGTTATCGGCAACAAACTAGCCTAGGCATAAAAAAAAGTTTTGCTATTACATTTTATTAATTGCAAAACATGAAAATACAAAATGCAATGCAAAATTAAGAAACATTTTACTTCAAACAAACAAAATGAAAGAATATTTAGCTGGCTGAGGTGCTGACGCTGCCGGCAGCCTGCCAATACTATCGTACTTGTGTCTCGCGGCGTGCAAAGTAATTGTACTGCACTGCCAGGCATAACATTACAGTTCTATTACTCTATTAAATGTTAAATATTATTGCACTATCTCGTGGTCGTAAAGTCGATCAGTCGTAAGTCGACAACTACCTGTATATATATGGCATTCTGTAGGTCTTCCAGGGTCTGTGGACGGTCGTTGTAAACCATGGATTTGAGATAACCCCACAGGAAATAATCATAGGGGCCTAAATCAGGCGAGCGCGCTGATTTCCCTGAGAGGCGATTTAAACTGGCCAGCGTGCTCGCCTGATTTAGCCCCCTGCGATTATTTCCTTTGGGATTATCTCAAATCCATGGTTTATAACGACCGTCCACAGACCCTGGAAGACCTACAGAATGCCATCCGCACTCAAATAGCCAATATACTGCTCACCATGCTAGAGAGAGTAGACCAAAGCTTCCAAAATCGTCTGAATCAGTGTATTGACAATGGAGGTGGACATTTAAAAGATATTGTATTTAGAACTGTGTAAAAGGAAATCTCCCATGTCGTGTGACAGACATAAAAGAATAAAGAATTGTGAAGTGTAAACACTTTATAATTCAATCCCCAAATCGGGAAGTTTCTGCGCCCCACCCTGTATATATATACATACACACACAGACACACGCATATATATATACACACACATATATATATATACACACACACACATATATATATATACATACATATATATACATATATACATACATATATATATAGACATATATACATACATATATATACATATATATATATACATGGGGAAGGGTAAACGAAGATGGGCTAAGAATACATTTATTGTGTTTACGTTTCGGTTATCATAACCTTCCTCAGAGAACTCAAGTTCTCTGAGGACGGTTATGATAACCGAAATGTAAGAACAATAAATGTATTCTTAGCCCATCTTCGTTTACCCTTCCCCACCTATCACTCTCTAATTTGTCTTAAACAATTTATCAATATATATACATATATATATATACATACATATATATACTATATATATAATATATATATACATATATATACATACATATATATACTATATATATAATATATATATATACATATATATAATATATACTATATATATAATATATACTATATAATATATATATACATATATAATATATATATACACATATATATAATATATACTATATATATACATATATATATAATATACTATATATATACATATATATATAATATATACTATATATATACATATATATATAATATATAGTATATATATACATATATATATAATATACTATATATATACATATATATATAATATATACTATATATATACATATATATATAATATATAGTATATATATACATATATATACTATATATATATATATATTGTTACGGGCTGGCTGGTTAGTGAAGAGACGTTACGTATAACGGATAAGTGCTTAAGAACCAGCTCACTTCTAGAAGCCACTGTAGGACTGAACTATCTGGTCAGGGCCTAGATAATTCGTAAGACTAGAAGTAAAGGTAACAAAGAAGATTCCAGGAAAGGAATATTAAACTAGCGATAAAACTAGTAAACGAAATTATTAATGGAAAATATTTACAGGCAATCAACACAAAAGAGAATGGGCAGTAGGGTCAATGGGACCGTTACATGATTATAAGAATATGGAAATTATCGTTCAAATAAGAAACACAAGATAAGTATACAATATGGTACTATCTAAGTACAAAGAGATCAGGAACATGCATCAGAATAAGTAATAAGTACAAATATAAGTAAAGTAATGCAATGTATATCAGACACGTAATGTAGGCAAAAAGGGTGATCACTTCACACCAATCGTCTCATGAGTCCAAACTTGTATTTTTATCAAGAGATCAATAGAGCGAGAAATGACAAGGAGTCAGCGATTTCAACCGCTTATATACCATTGGACCGAAAGTGGGATACTTCCGGGTGAGTGTGCGAGTGAGAAGGAGGGTAAGTTAACACACGTCAACATGGGTAGTTTTAGGACCCTCGACTCGCTTGAACAATCTATTTATTTAGTAACTGTCAAATCTGTGCGCTCCGAACTATTCAGGATTTCGCTTGTCTGTTTGTTCTACAAGAGTGCGCACCTCTCCGCACGTAGGCAAGATTACATATAGTGGACGGGCGTTACTGCTTAACATTGTTACAATACATACATAGACAAGAAATATGAACATAGTTATGTAATACAATTCTATAACATAATTACACATATGACGTAATATCTAATATTACGTTACACCTCCACCGTTTGGGAAAGCTTTTCACTTTCTGTTGAAAAGCTATGTTCTAGAAAGGACGTCGGCTAAAACATTAAAGACGCCTTTTATATGATGAATTGTTAGATTAAAGGGTTGGAGAAATAAACTCCAACGTGTAAGTCTCGGATTCTTGTTTTTCATAGTCTGTAGGAACTTTAAGGGGTTGTGATCCGAATATACTTGAATGGTAGTTGAGGAACCCAGGTAGACTTCGAAGTGGATAAGGGCCTGGACCAAAGCGAGCGTCTCCTTCTCAATTGTTGAGTAGTTCTTCTGCGCAGGGGACAGCTTCTTGCTGTAGTAGGCGATAGCGTGAAGAACTTCATTGTGTTCTTGCAAGAGGGCGGCACCGATACCGGTGTCGCTGGCGTCGACTTGCAGAAGAAAGGGTCGTTGGAAATCGGGTGCCCTTAGAACTGGTGCGTTAGTGAGAAGGGACTTCAGGTTTTTGAAGGCCGTCTCACAGGTAGGTGTCCACACGAAGTCGTGGTCTTTTCTCAACAGGTCAGTCAATGGTTCTGCTACATCTGAAAAATTTGGACAAAAACGGCGATAATAGCCACTCATTCCAAGGAATCGACGTACCTCTCTACAATTAGTGGGTGTTGGTACATCATTGATGGCTTTTATCTTGGCGTCTATTGGAAACACTTGGGAATTTCCAACTTTAAATCCCAAATAGGGGACCTGTGTATGTCCGAAATCACATTTGGACAAATTGATGGTAAGGTTTGCTTGTTCTGCTCTATAAAAGAAATTATTTAGGTGTTCAATGTGTTCTGTCCAAGACTGACTAAATATTATCACATCATCTAGATAAGTTTTTACTCCTGGCAATCCTGCAACAAGATTACTTATCATTCTTTGGTAAGTGGCAGGGGCATTTTTAAGCCCAAATGGCATTGCTCTGAATTGGAACAATCCCTCTTCCGTAATGAAAGCGGTAACTTCTCTTGAGCGAGGGTGTACAGGGATTTGATAGTATCCCCTTAACATATCCAACTTGGATACATACTTGGCAGTTCCTAGACTGTCTATGATATCATCTATCCTAGGGATAGGAAAAGCATCGGCCTTAGTATGGGCATTGATTTTCCTGTAGTCAATGCACAGGCGATAAGAATTGTCAGATTTTGGGACAAGAATGCAAGGAGATGCCCAAGGACTACTGGAGGGTTCAATTATTCCCTGTTGAAGCAGTGTGTTAATTTCTGCTTTTATGAAATCCTTCTTTTTTGGATTGACTCTATAAGGGGCTTGTTTGATAGCTCTTGGCGAGTCTAGAATTATTTCATATTCTATCAAAGAAGTGAATCTTGGGGAATCTAGAAATAATTTTGGAAAACTTCTTAAGAGAGAAAGAATGTCTTTACCTTGTTTCTCAGATAAGTGTCCTACTTTTATCTGAAGATTTTGTAGTATCTGAGAGTTTTCCAAGGGAATCTCAGGAGGATTAGGCAGGTTATCAGGAGGCTCTTCCAATTCTATTGTGGTAGAGCTGCAAGCTGGAATTGGATCTCGGGAATGATAAGGTTTTAAGGTATTTATGTGACAGAGACGGGAACTCTTTCTTCTGTCTGGAGTTTTGATTATGTAGTTGAGATCACTGGCTCTGGACAAGACTTCATAGGGTCCTTTGTATTTAGCCTGCAATGGATCTCCTGGTATGGGAAGATAAAGTAACACTTGATCTCCTGGAGAGAAAGTTCTAAGTTTAGAATTTTTATCATACCGACCTTTCATTACTCGTTGAGCATTCGCCAAGTTCTCTCTTGCCAACTTCCAAGCTTCTAACAACTTCTCGGTGACCTGGGACACGTATTTCAAAGAAGGAACTGGTGGTTCTTCTTTCATCCATTGTTCATGAAGTATCTTTAGGGGACCACGGACTTCATGACCGAAGACTAATTCTGACGGGCTGAATCCAAGGCTTTCTTGAATTGTTGTTCGGGTGGCGAACAACAAAAAGGGGAGTCCGTCTTCCCAATTTCGAGTGTTCTCAGCACAGAAGATTCTTAACATTGTCTTGAGCGTTTGGTGAAAGCGCTCTAGAGCACCTTGTGATTGAGGATGATAGGCGGAGGAAGTTACATGATTTATACCTAGTGTTACAAGAGTTTCTCTAAACTTGTTGGAAAGAAAATTACTTCCTTGGTCACTTTGAATGTTCTTGGGAAATCCTACCATAGTGAAATATTTCAACATTTCTCTGATTATGTTTTGAGCTTTAATATTTTTCAAAGGAATTGCTTCTGGAAAACGAGTGCTCATACACATGATTGTGAGAATGTACTGATTTCCTTTACTTGAAGGAGGTAAAGGTCCTACACAGTCAATAAGAACTTTTTTAAATGGCTCTTCCATTACAGGAATGGGATGGAGTGGAGCTTCTACAATTTTCTGGTTGGGCTTACCTACAAGTTGACATGTATGACATGTTTTACAATATTGGGCAACATCTTTGACAACCGTGGGCCAATGGAAATGTTGGGTTATGTTGAACAAGGTCTTTCTTACCCCTAAGTGACCTGCTAAGGGAGTATCATGAGCCAATCTTAGAACATTATTCCTAAAACCAAGAGGGAGGACTATTTGATTCCTTACTTGCCATGGCTGGTCAGCGGTTGCGGTGGATGCTCTCCATTTTCGCATTAGGACTCCGTTTTCTATATAGAAACCTCGTGACATATTTTCAACTTCTCCTGGAGATGAAACAATCTCATACAAATTTTTAAGAGAAGGATCTGACTTCTGTTCTTTGATTAATTCTGCTCTAGATAGAGAAACTGGTGAAGAAGAAGATGGGTCAGTTTGGGAGAATAGGGATTCTAAATTATAGGTCTCCTCTTCAGATTTCTTGTACTGAGATCTGGTTACAGCACAAGCGGGGAACAACTGTAAGTTATCTGAAGGTTCTACTGAGGTCTTAGGGTTATTTGTTATTAAGGGAGAAATGACTTTGCTTCCAGCGATGTCATTGGCCAACAATAAGGATATTCCTACTATGGGAAGAGAGTCTACTACTGCTACTTTAACCATTCCGGTTGTTAAATCAAACCGCAAGAAAACGTTATGTAATGGACATTTTACAATTCCTCCAACTCCTTCTATCAATATATCATAACCTGTATATGACTCACCCAGATTCTGCAAGACAGAATTTAAAATCAGACTTTGCTTTGCTCCTGTGTCTCGGAGTATGGAAATAGGATATTGTTGTGAACTACTACTATGAGATATAGTTCCTGAAGATACAAATGGTTTGAAACAAGGATCATGATCTGATGAGGGGGGGTTCTACATTACTTGATAATACCGGCTTCTTTGGTAGTGTATCCTGAATAGAGGATTTTGAATCGTCTGATTTTATATTACTTACAAGAGTTGGTGTCTTATTGGAGAACGAGGGTGTCAGTCTCTTTCTGCAATTAGAAATGTGATGGCCAACCTGTTTACAATATGAACAAGTTACAGGGGGATTAGTCTTAAACCTTTCCATTCTTTGCCAAGGTTGGTTTGGAGGATATTGATTGAAATCAGACCTGTAACTGAAATGTGATGGGCTAGACTGATTTTCAAAGTGTTTCTTTGGGGACCAAGGATCAGAGTATTTTGTTGAATCTGGAATATATGACTTTGACTTTTGGGATTCCATTTGTCTTGACTTAGGTTTATGATTTAGTGTGAACTCATCAGCCAATACAGCAGCTTTAGTTAAAGTTTCGGGAACATGATCATCTATAAAAATCCTAAGATCTGTCTCTAAGGTATTCTTAAACTGCTCCAATAAAATCAACTGTTTAAGTCTATCTAAGGTGTCCGTTTCACTAGCCAAACACCACCTATTGAATAACCTCTCTTGTTGAGCCGCATATTCTACGTATGTTAACTGAGGTGTCTTCCTATAATTACGGAATTTCTGTCTATAGGCCTCTGGTATTAGTTCATAAGCTTTTAAAATACAAGCTTTCATATTATCATACTCGCTTTCTGCTTCTGAAAGAGAAGTATAAATTTGCTGAGCCTTACCCTTAAATTGTGTTTGAATGATTAATGGCCAATTTTCTTTAGGGATTTGTAACTGTTGCGCCAATTTTTCCCACTGAAGAAAGAAAATTTCTGGCTCTCCTTCTGAAAATTGGGGTAGAAGTTTTACATACTTGGAAATATCTATATGACCTTCCTGAACTACGGGTTGTCTATCAACAATCCTAGCTTCTACTTCTGTCTTCTTTAATTCTAACTCTACTTGTTTCACTTTAGCTTCCTCTTCTCTAGCTTTAAATTCTGCCAATTTGATTTTAGTTTCCTCTTCTCTAGCTTTAAATTCTGCCTCAATTTGCATTTGTTTCAGTTTAGTTTCCTCCTCTTTAGCTACTTGTTTCACCTTAGCTTCCTCTTCTCTAGCTCTAAATTCTGCCTCAATTTGCATTTGTTTCAGTTTAGTTTCCTCCTCTTTAGCTTTAAATTCTGCCTCAATTTGCATTTGTTTCAGTTTAGTTTCCTCCTCTTTAGCTTTAAATTCTGCCTCAATTTGGATTTGTTTCAGTTTAACTTCCTCCTCTTTAGCTACTTGTTTCACCTTAGCTTCCTCTTCTCTAGCTCTAAATTCTGCCTCAATTTGCATTTGTTTCAGTTTAGTTTCCTCCTCTTTAGCTTTAAATTCTGCCTCAATTTGCATTTGTTTCAGTTTAGTTTCCTCCTCTTTAGCTTTAAATTCTGCCTCAATTTGCATTTGTTTTAGTTTAGCTTCCTCCTCAATTTCTACTCTCCTGACCTTTAATTCAATCTCCTTAATCTTAAGTTCGGTTAGTCGTGCCTCTATTTCTAACCTATTTGAAGGAATTTGTATAGCTGTAATCTCTTCTGGAGATAAGATCTCATCTTCGATCAGATTTTCAACGAGTTCCTGAAGTATTTTTTTCTTTCGCAAACTTGTATCAATGTCTACTCCAAAGTGCTTGCCTATTTCTATCAAAGTGTCTTTAGTTTGTTTCTTTAAGAAACTTACCTTGGGATTTTGAACGAATTCTTTAATTATATCATCCATCTCTAAAAGAATGTGTTAAATACCTGATCCAATATCCTGGCAAGGTCGCCACTTTGTTACGGGCTGGCTGGTTAGTGAAGAGACGTTACGTATAACGGATAAGTGCTTAAGAACCAGCTCACTTCTAGAAGCCACTGTAGGACTGAACTATCTGGTCAGGGCCTAGATAATTCGTAAGACTAGAAGTAAAGGTAACAAAGAAGATTCCAGGAAAGGAATATTAAACTAGCGATAAAACTAGTAAACGAAATTATTAATGGAAAATATTTACAGGCAATCAACACAAAAGAGAATGGGCAGTAGGGTCAATGGGACCGTTACATGATTATAAGAATATGGAAATTATCGTTCAAATAAGAAACACAAGATAAGTATACAATATGGTACTATCTAAGTACAAAGAGATCAGGAACATGCATCAGAATAAGTAATAAGTACAAATATAAGTAAAGTAATGCAATGTATATCAGACACGTAATGTAGGCAAAAAGGGTGATCACTTCACACCAATCGTCTCATGAGTCCAAACTTGTATTTTTATCAAGAGATCAATAGAGCGAGAAATGACAAGGAGTCAGCGATTTCAACCGCTTATATACCATTGGACCGAAAGTGGGATACTTCCGGGTGAGTGTGCGAGTGAGAAGGAGGGTAAGTTAACACACGTCAACATGGGTAGTTTTAGGACCCTCGACTCGCTTGAACAATCTATTTATTTAGTAACTGTCAAATCTGTGCGCTCCGAACTATTCAGGATTTCGCTTGTCTGTTTGTTCTACAAGAGTGCGCACCTCTCCGCACGTAGGCAAGATTACATATAGTGGACGGGCGTTACTGCTTAACATTGTTACAATACATACATAGACAAGAAATATGAACATAGTTATGTAATACAAAGGAACACAATTCTATAACATAATTACACATATGACGTAATATCTAATATTACGTTACAATATATATATATATATATATATATACACACATACATTACAATAGAAGGGTAGCAGGTCCTCTTTCAGGCAGATATGATTAAACTTTGCAGCAGCTTCTGCATTCACGAGTTTCTTGCTGACATGTTCAACTTTTTTAACATGTCAGCAAGAAACTCGTGAATGCAGAAGCTGCTGCAAAGTTTATACATATATATACACACACACACATATATATATACATATATATACTGTGACATCATGACAGGTTTCTGAATGGTAAGACACAATTGAGAACAAGAGACTTTATTCCTGACCGGTTTTGCCTTTGAGGTTTCTTCAGAGGTAACATTTACAGAGAATGAATACATAGGTATTTGTAGGGCAGTTGTGGTTTATGAGGGACGCGGGGTGGGATTACGTGTGTTGCTAGGCTAGGTGGTCATGTGGGGTCAGGTGTGAGGCAGGTGGATGTATTTGTTTGTTTGTTGTGTGTGGACATTTGTCTCATGGCGTATTTGGCGGCATGTTTTGCAATCTTGATGTCTCCTGTTCTGTTGATGCAATCGTTGGTGTTTATGTATATTGCTTCTAGTCTTTCTTTGTGGTTTGTTTAGATTTTCATGTAAAATGTTTGCTTGGTTCCATTGAGATAAATGTTGTTTATCGTCTATGTGGTTTACCAATGCGTTTGTTACAAAGGATTACAAAGGATTACAAAGGCAAAGCATGCCGACAGGAGACCTTTTGATGGATGTCAGCCTTGTGTTCATGTATGCGTTTGTTTAATCCCCTGTATGTTTCACCATAATAGGCAAGGTTGCATCTCGAGCAGGGGATTTTGTATATGATACTGTCTGGTTGAGTGGGATTTTGTCTGTTATTTGTGAAGTCACGCATTTGTCATCCTTTGTCTGAAATTACTGTGATGCCTATGGGTTTTAATTTCTTGGTTAGGAGGTGAGTTAGGTCCAATGATGGTGCTATGAGGAGGACGTTTTCATTTTTAGTACTTGTCATTAGACGGTTTCCAGAAATTACTCTAGACCACCCAGGCTTATGCAATGTTCTCCAACATAATATCCAGTTAAAAGATACAAATCAAGTTCCCATTAGACAGCATCCATATACCTTAAACCCTGAAAAGACTGAAATCCTTAAAAAAGAAGTCCAGTATCTCCTAGATCATGATTTGGCAGAACCTAGCCATTCCCCTTGGGCTTCACCCTGCCTTTTGGTACCAAAGGCAGATAACACGTTTCATATGTGTACAGACTATCGTAAGATAAACAATGTCACCATCCGGGATGCATACCCGTTGCCCCTTATTGAACAGTTACTAGATATGACAGGTGATGCCCCTTTCATATCTACCATAGACTTGCTCAAAGGCTATTATCAAGTAGCCTTAACCCAAGAAGCGAAAGCCATCTCTGCCTTCGTAACCCCTTTTGGTCTGTACCAATACAGAGTGATGGCCGTTTGGACTTACTAATGCCCCTGCTACCTTCCAGAGGTTAATCAATGCTGTCATCCAAGGTCTACCTGGAGTAGGAGCATAACTTGATGATGTGGTGGTGGTAGCTGACAACTGGGAAGACCACTTGACCCGACTAGATGGTCTATTCCATTGTCTGAAGGAGGCGGGCTTGGTGATCAACTTGCAGAAGTCCATGTTTGCTCGAGGGACCGTGACTTACCCAGGCCACACCGTAGGTTCAGTGTGGCCCAAGAAAGCCAACGTAGAAGCGATCCTAGCCTTCCCTACACCAAGGACAAGGAAGGAGGTGATGAGGTTCCTTGGGATGGCCGGTTATTACCGCCGCTTCTGTAAAAACTTCTCCACCGTCGCGGCTTCCCTTACCGACCTGACCAGCTTGGCCAAATCCTTCCAGTGGTCCCAATCCTGCCAGACGTCTTTTGAGAACATCAAATTGTTCCTGACTTCCGAACCGGTGCTAAAGATGCCTAACTACCACCTACCATTCCACCTGCAAATAGATGCCAGTGGAGTTGGAGTGGGCGCAGTGTTGCTACAACCTGATCCTACCTCCACCATTCTCCATCCTGTGGCCTTCTTCTCGGCAAAGCTCAACAAACATCAAGAGAGCTACACCATAGAGAAGGAAGCCCTATCCCTCATCCTGGCAATCAAGAAGTTTTGGTGTTATCTCCAGTCATCAACAACACCCATCAAGATATTCACCGATCATAACCCTCTCGCTTTCATTTAGAAAGCAAAGCTGCAGAATCAGAAAATTCTTCGTTGGGCTCTAACCTTACAAGAGTACCATCTAGATATCCACCACATAAAAGGGCCTGACATCATAGCAGATACTCTCTCCCGGGCTCCAGTCAGCTAACCTCCTTCGTGTTCCCCTTCAGAGGTCTTCGGTAGGGGGGTGTCACGATATTACCCCTAGCCAGGTGACATGGTACCCCATCCGGGTGTCAAAGTACCCATTCACCTAAATGACACCCTTCCTACTACACTGCCATCCTACCCCGAAGAAACAAGCAGTCAGCCTCCTCCACCCCCCACTTCGGTCGCTCTGCAGCCAAGCAGTAGTTCAGCAGTTATGTCTGAATGACTGCCCTCAGCCAATCACTGGCCAAGATGTCAGCCTAGTTCCCCTATATAAAGCTAGGCATTCCCCACGTTCGTCAGACTCGCTTCTAGCTAGCTGCCAGCTTCACCCCTCTGAATTGAAGTAATCATTGCTTGGACAACCGACGACTCGACGTGCCAGGTTTCAGTCTTACCCATTCTCAAACATTCTACATATCTCATTCCCCGTTTATTCCTATTGTGTGTTAGGATTAATATTATTATTGTTTTGTTAACATATTTTGTATGTTTGATTATATTTCATACTGAAATATTAAATGGTTGATACTGTCCTGTCTTTTGGCATACCAAATGTCTGATGCGTTCTATATCCCCCTTCTAACTTTGTTGTGTCTTGGGCACTCGGTACGCCATTGTGGTTAACAAATATCTTTCCAGCCTGAGTCATAACAATACATATATACATATATGTATATATGTACAGTATATATATATATATATGTACATATATGGAGGTGAGGTGGCAAAATGAAATGTTAAGGCTAGAGTATGGAGCTTTGTGTGTGGGGGGACAACGAGACTGGGATGAGGTCATCCAGGGTCGTCAGATCACAATGTAAGCTGTTGACGGACTTTGATTCTTATTCTGTATTCATTCCACTGAGGAAGGCCCAAGAGGTCAAAACATCTGGTTCTGAATAAAGCTCTATACTCTAGCCTTAACATTCCATTTTGCCACCTCACCTTCATATTTGTCTGTCTTTACATATACATATATGGTTTGGTGCAGAAAGTTGATGAAAAAATGAAAGAAAACCGATGCTTCACGATTTCATCATTATCTGACCAGTTTCCTGGAGTGTCAAGAAGCATGGTTTACAAAGGATTACAAAGGCAGAGCATGCCGACAGGAGACCTTTTGGTCCATATCTAGGTCGGATACGAAAAAATCATAATAAATTAATAAATAAAAACTATAATGTAAATAACAAATAAATGCATAGGTATAGTTAAATAATAAACATACAGGTAAATAGTAAATAATAATAAAATGACATAACTAATAGTAAATGAAAATCAAACAGACAAATGATAAAAACAAATAATATAAAATAAATCATAATCATTACAGCATCTTGCTTAGGTGTTTATCTAAATGATTCTTAAAGCTTTGAACTGAACTACATTGCACTACCTATGCAGGAAGTTTATTCCATTCATTAACTACACGGTTGGCAAAGTTGTTTCTACCTAATTCCAAATTGAATCTATTTCTGGAGAGTTTGAGACCATTGTTTCTTGGCTGATTCTCATTCAATGTGAAAATTTTGTCACTTTTGATGTTGTCAATTCCCTTTAGAATTTTAAAGACCTGTATCAAGTCACCTACTATTCTTTAGAGAAAACAAATTCATATGCTTTACAGACCACTTAAACTATCGAAAGTTATGCTCACGCAGGGTACCAAAATGCTGATAGAGGTTCACAAAAGCAAACGTTTAGCCAGTATTTTGACTTTCCTAGAGCGGTATAGCCAGGAAGGTGACCAGTTTTTAAGCCAAATTGCCACAGGCCCAGTGACTACCACGTCTTCCTGCATTTGAAGAAGCATCTGGGTGGTCAGCGCCATGATGACAATGAAGACGTCAAAACGGCTGTTGCAGTGGTTCTCTAATCAGGCGGCAGATTTCTATGAGGATGGTATTCAAAAGCTAATTGTACGACATGCCTTAATATTGGTGGAAATTATGTTGAAAAGTAGATTATAGTACAGGCTTTCATGTAAAAATAAAATGGCTAAAAAAAAGTCTACTTGTTTCATTTTTGCTTCAAAATGGTACTTAAAAAATATGCCTCGTATAATCTATTTTCTATTTTTTCACATTCGACCTAGTTATGGACCAAAAGGTCTCCTGTCAGCATACTCAGCCCTTGCAATCCTTTTTAAGAACAAGAATAAAGGAGACTGCAAGAGACCATAAGGCCTATACTAGGCAGCTCCGTATCCATCACCACCTGTCGTCCCCATCCATAAAGTTGTCTAATAGTTTTTTAAAACAACTGATAGTTTCAGCGCTTACTACATGGTTACCAAGTTTATTCCAATCATCGACCACCCTATTAGTAAACCAATTCTTGCCTATTTCCTTCTTCAATCTAAATTTGTCCAGTTTATACCCATTACTGCGAGTCCTGCCCTGTTGTTTTATTATGATGACCTTGTTTGCATCTCCCTTGATCCACTTGAACACTTCTATTAGATCACCCCGCACTCTGTGTCTTGTTATTGATCCAAATGATGCATATCCTGGATGATTCAACTCCTGGGCAACTGATGCACTGAGTGTGTGGTAAATGAATTTTAGTGGAAACACTCAGAAATAAATTCCGAGAATGGGCCAGTTACGATTATAGAAAGGGAATAAAAAAGTTGAAAAAATTGTTAAACAGTACAAGAGTATACAATGTGAATTTAAAGTCCAGGAAAGCATCATTATTGATCCAAACTATGTATATCCTGGACGATTCAGCTCCTGGACAACTGGCGCACTGTGAAGCATTTTGGCGTTACTGCCCATGACTCCCAGCTTAAGGCCAAGCCAGAATATCCACGGGGCCAAGTTGGTCAAATCACAGGCAGAGTTGGTGGGCCAAGTTGGATCTACACCACCTAGGAGACCATAAGTGATTCTGGAATTTTACTGAAGTGGCTTGCAATTACATTAACCATTGGAATACACTCCAAGCCAAACCAAGGGTGTGGAGTGACTATCCTCAATTGCCTTCAGTACAGTATGACAGATTCATTTATATGAATTAGACTGGCTAAAATACCCAGGGGTGGGGGCATGACAAGAAGACAGGAGACTACTTTTTATTTCTCCACTACTCACTACTGCTTGAACAGGTAAGTAAATGAAATAATAATGAAGACGTTTTCATGAACCTAAGGGCGTTCTCTCCGGTAACTATCAAAACTTGCTGAACGCTATCAGAGAGAGTTGAATAAAAAAATAAATAAAAAAATACATAAAAAATAATCCTGGCCAGGTCCCAGGAAGGTACTGGTGCGATTATACACATGTCCATTCTCTAAACAACATATTTTCATTCCTGTCAAATACTTATGGAATTTAACAATACTGTTGTTCCATGTACACACAACCAATCAATACAGGCAACGTAAAACAATTATGGTAAACTAGTACCAAATACTACCAGTGCGAGTGTCCGTGACCATGCAATTGTGAATTGACAAATATACGGTAATTCACCTTTCACAAAAATAAATCAATGTATAATCTGAAATTAGCATATAATTCAGTCTTCAAACCGCAGTATCTAGAATATAACAATGATACACTCATCAATAGATTACACTTCCACTTTACCTGCCCTATCTGATCTACAGTACGTAATTGAGAGTCACTACTACTCCCTGAAGTTATGAGATTCTATCACGTATAAATACCAAGATGTAAACATGGTGAAGAATTTTCACTAAAAACTATTTAAAAGCTTTCTTTTGTTTTATTGACAAGTTTGTAGAAGATCTAATCCTTACTGATGGGATTCCTTCCATTCTTCACTTCATATATTCAACTATCAATATCCACACTACCCACAGTAGTTTTATATAAATATCTATATATACATACCCATATAATATATAATTATAAAATAAGGTTTAAGAAAAAAGATTATCTAAGCCCCTTGAATATTCTATATTGATATATTTGTACAAAAAATCATAAGAACCAAAACACAAGCCTCCAAGTATTTTTTTGCATCGAAAGCGCGCGCACTTCAGTAATTGTTTGCAGTTGGATTTCGTGAAAGTGAACAATCTATTAAACTGAATACTGTGGTATTAAGGTAATTATTTTACTTAAATCTTAAAAGTGATGCACAAAATTACACATAGGCTGGTGTATAGCCTTCTTACTGATATTAACAATGTTTATTATACGTATATATTGATGTATTTGAAATATAAGTCGATGACCCGTACCGATTCCCGCCAAACGGAAACAAGTTTGAAATGTATGAGTTTACTTAGTAGAATTTAGAGGTTCTTCCTCATAGCTTTGGTGATTCACCGCTACTTCCAGCCCGAGTCTTCCTCTTGTAAGTCAATCTGTTCTGGTATGGAGGTTGAGCCTGCCCTGCAGTGAGCTGTGTACCAGGTACAGGAGGCTCGTCTGACTGTCAGATACTTGCATGGACTTACGTTCTTACGTAGTTGGAGTTTCTCGGCCGTATTCCGCCGCTTACACGGCGCTCATTATAGCCGCCCTCATACAAACTAACATTTGTATTCTTGGTTCATAGTATCATCCAGATCATAACAATCGGTAAACAAGTATGTCTTCAGTCTTTTCTTGAATATTTCAACATTTTCGGCCATCTTAAGGTTCAAAGGTAATTTGTTATAGTGTCTTGGAGCACAATGTGACAATTTTCAAAGGCTCTAAATCCAATTTCCAAATTATACCGTGGCTCATGTAATCTATGTGGCATTACGCTGTGTCTTAACTACATATCTGAGTCTATATGAAAGTCCTCAAGGAGATCACGTATATATTTGGGTCTACCAGAATTTAATGCCTGATAGGCCATCACACATATTTTATACACAAGTCTGGCCTTAATTGGTAACCAATGCAGGTCAATTAAAGTTGGTGTTATTCTCTCACGTGAAGATAACCCCTTAATTAACCTTGGGGCTCTATTCATGACAATTTGCACCTTTCTCAGTAGATAGTTAGGGAGGCCATAGTACAAACAATTACAATAGTCGAGTTTACTGATTACATAATTATGAACGAGCATTTTGGTAATATTCTTGTCAAGATACTTTCTTACAAAGGCTTTATTTCGTAAGTGATAGCCCACTGCTCTCACCATCTGATTTATCTGACACTTAACCCCTTCCATACGGTGCCGCACACGTAGGCGTCATGGACTTAGATCTCGGTGGCAGCAGCCAATGCCAGCTGCACGACGTGTCGTAATAATACTCGCATCCTAAAATCTAGTCACCGCTTATGTCGATCGTTCTCTCTTCACCCGTGAAATTTGATAACCATAGAAAATGCGATTACAAAAGAATTAGAAAGAATGTCATTATGGAGGGGCGACTACAATAAATATAATCAAGACGCCGATATGGCAGCCTCGCGAATACACTCGCTCCCCATGATGCCTACGTGTGCGGCACCGTATGGAAGGGGTTAAAACAGTCAGAGCTTGTGAAACAACGTCTTTTTTCTCTGTTGCTTTCTCATTTTGATTAGTAGCTTTTATAACCAATAAGTTTTTTTTCTTTACAACCTCTACCCAGGTATCGCCGCTTACCGCTACATCATCCGATTTGCCAAACGTACCGTCAGTAATTCCTCCTACCACTGCACTAACCTCGCTTAACTTATCCTTCACAACTGCTATTTCAGAGTCAATATAATCCCTCATTCCCTTGAATTCTTCATACATTGCTTCCTTAATAGACTTCAAATCTTGCCTCATTAATTTCAACAATCTATAGTCCCGTATACAGGGGTCACAAGTCCAGTTCACTTTTCCAATAAGTTCATCCTTCAACCCATGCATATTAACACATTTTCTATGAGTCCATGCATTACAAGTTAAACAACCCAATCCATTTCTCTTTCGGAACCGCATCATTACATACGTAACAATCTGTTTCACTTTCATCAACTGCCGCGGCCATCGTTACGGCACCGTGTCATGAGACCCCCGCGACACATCCGTCTCCAATGTCCACTCGAAGTCTTTGGACACCCAGTTATTACTTGAATATAACAACTGGGTATCCCCGATAAATTGTCCATTAATATATACGAACACTGATCTTTTCTAGACACGAATATCTATTGCACAGTAAATTGCCAAAAACTCGGGTAAAATAGTTGAGACCGCGTTGCACTTATCGGATCGACGGAGCTCGCCTTGCATGGACAAATTTCTGGAAGAGGGCCCTAATGAGCCTGTGACTCCTATGCTGCAGCCTCAGTACAATGTCTTTGGCTGCGTGTGGTGGTTTATTTTGGCTCGATAGTTATATCTTTGCTCTTGGTTTTTCCAATACCTGTCCAGTTTGGATTCAAAAAGTGTAATCGAGCTAACACTTACAATTGATCCTGGCAGATCATTCCATGTGTCAAACACTCGGGAAAAAGTATTTCCTGGTATTTAGCTGAGCTCTCGTTTTAAATATTTTTTGGAATTCCTCTACTGATGGTGTCTTCCCTCATCCTGAACAATCCCTCGGTGCATTCACTGTCATATATCCCACTCAATATCTTGTATGTTTAAATGAGTTCACCTTGGGATCTTCTATATGCCAGTGTAGGTAATTCTAATGTTCTCAGTCTTTCTTCATATGACATCACCTTTAGGCAGGGCACCAGCTTTGTGGCTGTGCTGAACGTTCTCCACTGCATCAATATCCTTCACCAGATGTGGACACCACACCTGGTTTGTGTACTCAATATGTGGTCTTACCAAAGATGTAAAAAGTATCTTGAATGTGTCCAAATCTAGATGTATAAAGGTCCTTTGTATGATTCCCACAATTTTGTTAGCCTTGTTAATTTTTTCAGCTGGATGGTCGGAGAATGCTAATTTATCATCAACTACCACTCCAATATCCTTCTCTGTGTTAGATCTCTCAATGTCCTCATACATCTTATATCCTGTGTCCTCAACATCAGTTTTCCCTATTCTCATATATTTACTTTTATTAGGGTGAAAGTTGAGAAGCCACTTCTGTGTCCAATTTTTGAGTTGTTCCAGGTCATCTTGTAGTTTATTACAATCCTCGTTTCCATTCAATACTTTATATATCTTGGTGTCATCAGCATAAAGAAATACGTGGCTTCCATTCTTTACCACATCAGGTAAGTCGTTGATGAACATTACAAAGAGCAGAGGACCCAGCACAGAGCCATGAGGGACTCCACTGTTTACGTTTTTCCATTCGGACGACTGGCCATTTACCATAAACCCTCTGCCTCCTGCCAGTGATGAAGCTCTGAATCCATTTTTAGTAACTTACCCTTTATATTGTAGCTGGATACTTTCTCAATTAGTCGCATATGTGGTACTCTGTCAAAAGCCTTCATGAAGTCTAGGTATACCACGTCCACAGCCAGTCCATTGTCGAGAGCTTCAGTCCATGTATCTAGTACCATTAATGAGTTGAAGCACTGTTGATCTCCAAGATATAAACCCAAACTGCTTATTACTAAAGAGCTTATTCTCTTTCATATGTTGTATGATTTCTTCCCTCAACAGTATCTCCATCACCTTACACAAAATGCTAGTTAGACTGACTGGCCTGTAGGTACCTGGGTCACCCTTACTCCCCTTCTTAAAGATGGCAGTAACATTAGCAATCTTCCAGTCGTCGGGTACCACACCTTCATTCAGCGAGCAAGTATAAAGTATATACAAAGGCTCCACAAGTTCTTCCCTCAATTCTTTAATTATCCTCGGATGTATACCATCTGGCCCAGGTGACTTGTTTGTGTTCATCCTCTGTAACACCTTAATTTTATCCTTAGTTATACAGATATTTTCCAATCTTGGGACTGCTCTTGGTGAAGCGAGTGGAGATTCCCCTTCAGGTTCCTCTACAAACACACTAGCAAGTCCCCAATTCGTGATTTCACTTTTGTCTTCGATGCCACATGCTTCCAGAAACAACTTGGGATTCTTTTTAACATTCTTAATTACTTCTTTCTCCTTGGCTTTGACTGCATTTCTGGTCTCTTTTCTAACTTGATTATTAAGTGTACTCTGATGAAGTTCTGGAAGAGGCTCACATCTGTGACTCCAGCTCGATAACCAGATTGCTGATATTCCCAGCATGTACGGTGGTAGTGGAGGTTATTTGTGCTCTATAGACTATAGTTAAATTTCTGTTCTTGGCTTTTCCTTATTTTATCTAGTCTTGATTCAGATTGTATTGACCACCCACTCTGTGACTCTGGCAAATCATTCCATGTATTTACTACCCGATTTGAAAAAGACATGTTTTTATATTTAGTCTTGCTCTCTCTTTAAAAATTGTCTAGATGTATCTTGAAGTTGCTCTCTCCAAAAATGTCTATATGTACATTGAACTTGACAGGGCAACTCTCGGTCTCTAACATCATACGTGTTTTGGAGTGTGTTGAAAATTCTGGGGCCGTTGTAAGTAAAACAGGAGGCCAAAAGTGTCCTAATTCTTTCTGAAGCAGATGTAGGTAGTATTTTTTTTTTTTTTTTTTTTTTTTGTGCACATCTATGCAATATAGTATTAGAAAATCAAATTTTAATTTTTGTAAATTATAATACATGAACATGTCATGTGTGATTTTCTTTGAGCAAAAAAAAAAAATACCCTGCTACAAGCAGATCTGCAAATGAATGAAGCTGTTAGGATATGGTTGAGACGCCATATTGTTGTCTGTCTGGTCTGGAATAATACAGACCTCTCATGCCTGCCCTGTGTAGTGGCAGGCTGTGGTAGGCTTATTTTGAGGCTCTTAACTTCCTGTCAACCAAATTATGTAAAAACTTGTAGATTTGAAAGGGTAAAGATACCACCAGGGAATATTATTAGATTTATTGCATAAGAATAAGTATTGAAAAATGAAGACAAATTATGCAATATAAATATACAGGTAAACGTCGACTTACGATGGCCGCGACTTACGATTGTTCGACTTTTCGATGACGACGACGACGATATGATAATTTAACCCCTTCCATACGGTGCCGCACACGTAGGCGTCATGAGGAGCAAGTGGATTCGCGACGCTGCCATATCGGCGTCTTGATTATATTTATTGTAGTCGCCCCTGTGTTTTTACATTCTCTCAAATGTGCCCTAAATCCCATTCTCTGTGGTTTTCAAAATTCGCGTGTGAAAGAGAGAACGATCGATATAAGCGGTGACTATATTTTATGATGCAAGTATTATTACGTCACGTCGTACGGCTGGCATTGGCTGCTGCCCGCGAGATTTAAGTGCCGTACTGAAAATACATATTATAGTGTTTGAATATGGTAAAAAGGATAAAAATAATTAAATAAACTACTGTACATGTTTAATAGGCTATATTCAGTATCTCTGGTGGTTAATATACAGGTAGGCTAGGTACAGTGACCACGGAACAGAGTGGGGATCGACTTACGATGAGATCGTCTTACGATGGCTCTATCGAAACCTAATGCCATCGTAAGTCGACGTTTACCTGTACTTATGAAGGTGAAACTAGGGAGATGTGGTTTTTTGTAAATGCATATGAGCCTGGTAGTGAGAAGAGTGTAGAGGAAAGGGAGGATTTTTGGGTAGACTTAAACGAGTGTGTAGAGGATTTAGGGAGAAATGTCATTGTGGTGGTATTGGGAGACCTTAATGCTAGGGTAGGAAATGAACCAGCAGGTGTGGTTGGAAGTGTGGAGTTCCAGGAGAAATCATAGTGGAGAGTTGATGATAGCAAATACAGTTTTTAGGAAGAAAGTCATGCATAAGTATACATGGGAGAGGGTGTAGAATGGAAGGGCGGTGGTTAGAGCATTAATGGACTATATAGTGGTATAGTAGGTAAGTTGAGTGTGGAGGATACATGGAGAAAGGAAAATGACAGAAGGTAGGGAGGTGCTTAAATTGAACTACTTAATGAGAAAAAAAGGAGTACAAGAAAGCTGAGAGAGGAGTGGAAGAGGAATGGTTCAAGGGGGAGTCACAAGGTGTGCAAAGGTGGTGTGTGGAACAAGGAAGGATAGTGAGTGGTGGGATGAGGAAGCAAAAGAAGGGTTGTAGAAGAGAAGAAATGAGCATTCACAGGTGGGTTACAAAATATAGGTACGCACCACTCCTCATGTGGCTCCACCATCGCGCATGTACTGTTTATATCACCATCTTTTGCGGCCCGTTGGAATTTGTTTGGCTTAGTTTGAATGCTCGGGACCGTTCAGTGCATGCGAATAATATTCAAATTGTTTTGCAAGTGTATGCCTATTTCTTTAAAAGCAAACAAATTTTTACAGATTTCAATGCAAAATTTGGATATTAACCTTGGCTAGTTAGTTTTTCAGAGTAAAAATCTAAAGGTAAGGCATCTGTATATAAATATTTTAATGTTATCTTTCTGTTTTTTCTCTTGGAAATGAAGCAATTTTAGATCGTTGGAATTTTGTACAATTGAGCCTAAATGTGATACATGTAGGTAGGTACGCACGAACTCGCATCAGCACCACCATCGTTGATATAATGCCTACACTGCCATCTATTTGCAACCCTTTCAAATGGGTATGTGTCAATTTGAATGCTTGAGTAGTTCAGCGCATGCGCAGAATTATCAAATTATCTTGCTGTTCTGCAATTGTATGCCCATTTATTCAAAAACAAAAACAAAAGAATAACAAATTTGGCTATTAGCCGTTGCGAATTAGTTCTTCAAGTAGAAATTTAAAAATAAGGCATATATGAATATCTTAATGTTCATATTTTTAGCCTATTTTTTCTCTAAACTGCGAAATTTTAAGATCGTTGGTAATGAGACAGCTGTGCCTAAATCGTCAACATGTAGGCATGTTCTCCGATACTTAGTCGTGTTTGGCACATGACCTGTCGGAGATACTACGCGTAGTAGTTGTAGTATGAATTATGGTATGAATTTTAAGATGGACAGGTTATGCTATACCCATTACATAGCAGACTATGGCTATGATAGCAAGTATATGACTAGTGGCTAGACTTAAATTTTCCTCTTGGTAAATATGAGCTGTTGAAATAAGGCTGTTTATTCAGATTGTCGTGATTGTAGATAACATGATTAAGCAAAATAACTCCTGTGAAAGTAAAAATACTTAATTAATTTTTCTATTTCAGTAAATTGGTGTAAAAAATAATTTACCGATTTCAACATAAATTTAAGTTAGCTCTCAGGATAATTGCATTACTGACTGGTTAGTGTACTGAGAGGCAATCTAAGGGTAAGGGCTAAAGCACCTATATATGCAGTTTTTAATGTGATCATAGAGTTCTAGCTGTGTATACATTACATTGATTGAACCTGTTGCATGATTGGTGTTAGTAAGAATAGTCCAAATGGAAGGTCCTACATTGTTTTTGACATGCTCAGGTGATTTGTTGACCCGTAAAACCTCCAAATGCCAAGTTGTATGTCAATTGGGCCAGGGGTTTGGGTTTTATGAATGGTTGTATCTAAATTGACTGCACTGAATGGCCTACCGGCTCCGGTGCTTGGCCTTCAAGCCAAAAATTCCATAAATCAGTTGATCTCTAAATTGACAATAGTCATGGCATCATGATAGGTGTTTGTAAGAATAGTATAAAAGGAAGGTCCTGCATTGTTTTTGATGTGCTCAGATGATTTGTTGACCCATAAAACCTTCACATACCAAGTTGTATGTCAATTTGGCCAAGGGTTTGGATTTTATGGATGATTATCTCTAAATTGACAATAGTTGCCATGGCAACATGATAGGTGTTAGGAAGAATAGTATAAAAGGAAGGTCCTGCATTGTTTAGACATACCCAGATGATTTATTGACCTTCACATGCCAAGTTGCATGTCGGTTGGGCCAGGGGTTTGTATTGCACTGATGATCATCTCTAAATTGACATCATAATAGTTGCCATGAAAAGGCAAATTTGATATGATAGAGATGTTCCACAATGTTTTTGACATGCTCAGGTAATTTGTTGACCCATAAAGCCCAAGTATTCCAAATTTTGATAAAATTGTACTAGTGGTTTGGAGTTTGTATTTCTTTACCAAAATCTTTACAAATTACCACCCTTAATTCAAACCTTTTTTATGGTAAAGTCTAGCCAAAAATTTGGGATAAAAAAATAATTAGAAAAAAATCATATATCCCTTATTTTTCAAGTTATTTAAAAATAAAAAGTATTTTGTTTCTATGAAATTGTCTTTCATATGCAACAAGAATTTAAGGGATAAAGTTTTTACTTTTGTGCCCATATCTACAAAATAGGATGAGAAAATCATGAGAAGTACAAAGAGAAGAGAAGTAAAGCATAAGGTAAAGAGGAGAGCAAATGTGAAATGGAGTAAGAGTATGACAACATTTTGAAAGTAATAGAAATTTATTTTGGTAAGAAATTAAGAGGAAGAGAAGGTGAATTGTGTAAAGAAGAAAAAGTAAAAGGTGCAGATGGAGAGATGATAATGGAAGAGAAGGTAGTAAAAAGAAGATGGACAATTTTAGGGAGTTGCTAAATGTGAAGGAGGATAGGGAGGGAAAGGCAGTTGCAGTGGTAAATGCTAAGAAAATTATAGTGATGTGTGAGGAGAAATGAGGAAAGATTATGTGAAAACAGTTGTTAAGATGATGAGAGCAGGTAAGTCACCTGGGTTGGATGGGTGTCATGCAGAATGTCAAAAAATGAGGTACAGTGATGGTGGACTGACTGGTGAGATTACTTAATGTTTAAGAGATGTAGAGTGCCGGAGGACTGTAGGAGTGCCTGTATAGTTCCACTTTACAAGGGAAATGGGGACAAGTGTGAGTGTAGTAGTTTCAGAGGGATCAGTTTCGGTGTAATTGGGAAGGCTTATGGGAGGGTCTAGATTGAGCAGATTAGAAGAGGAAGAGAGGGAGTAATTAATGAGGAACAATGTGGGGTTTAGCCAGGTAGGGGGCTCTGTGGATCAGATTTACATGGCAAGACAGATATGTGACAGTACTTTAGGAATAGGTGAGGGGTTTTTGGATTTGGAAAAGGCTTATGGCAGACAGGAAGACACTTGGAAGTAATGCAGATATATGGGATAGAAGGAAAGCTTTTAAGAGTATTCAAGATTTTTGACGAGAGTAGCAGAGCTTGTTTTAGAGAGAGTGAGTGGTTTGAGGTGGGACCGCCAGGGATCTGTTGTGTTGCCTTGGCTGTTCAATTTATACATGGGTGGGGTGGTGCAAGAGGGAAATACAAGGTTAATGGATCAAGGATTGGAGATGGTTTAAAAAATGGGAGATAAGCCAGTTGCTGTGTGCTGAACACTGCACTTGTGGCAGGATCAGATGAGGGACTGAGGAAATTAGTTACAGTTTGGGGAGGTGTGGGAAAAAAAGGGGGTGGTATTCTTCCAATTTAATTTTTTTTTTTTTTTTTCTCCTGACAGTGATCTTGATTTTTTGTCATTAATTCCCTATTGTAATAAATGATCCTGTTAAAAAAGAAATTGTGATCAAATAATTTTTGGTTGATGTGAAGTTTTGGGCAGTTTGTATGTAGGCTGTACCTGTGTAAGCAGTTTATTTTGTGCTGGCCCACAAGTGATTCATTTTGTACTGTATAGCATTGCGTGGTGTGGTGCACACGTGTATGTATAGCAAGGTGATGACTGGGGTAGATTTGATTTTGGCCAAATTATATCGACAGCAGCATCAACAGAACAGCTTACATGCATTTGTTTACTTGCAATTCAGCCTAGGCCCGTGGCCCCCTGGACCCCCGGCCAATGTAGATTTTTTATGTCATGCCTGAAAGAAGGAGGCTGAAGATAAATGTGGGTAAAAGTAAGGTGATGAGATGTACAAGGGGTAAGTAGCAGCTGACTGGAAGCGAGTATTAAAGAAGAGAGATTGGAGGAAATGGATAGTTTTATATACTTAGGTGCGGATGTGATGGGAAAGGGAGGAGTGGAGGCGGAGGTTGGGAGAAGCAAGTAAATGCCTTGGGGGATTAAAAAGTGTAATGAGAAATGGACATTTGGGAATGTATGTATGAGGAGATTGTATGAAGAAGTGATTGACAACAGCACTGTTCAGGGCAGAAACATGGAACATAATAGAGGAGGGGTTTGAATGTGTTTGAGATGAGGTGCCTGAGAAGTATGATAGAGGTTACTAGGCTGGATAGAGCGGAAAGTGAGGAGGGGAACAGGGGTGGTATGGGACTTGGGAGATAGGGTTGATGAAAGAGTATTGGGATGGTTTGGACACATGGAAAGAACGAGTGTAGAAAAATTAATAAGAGGTGTGGAAAGCAGAGGTAGAAGGAGTGAATATGAGGGGGTGGATGGGTGTGGAATTTGTGGGGATGAAATGGGTGTTTTTTTTGGGGTATCCCTTATAAGGGGGAAAAACCTTTTGTATATGTGTGTATGAAATAGTGTAGATTGATCCATGGCATGTATCATTATCATTTGTGAGCATTTGTCACATGTTTGGGCTATGGGGAATATATTTTTTCTCTGGTGGTTATATCATACTTGAGCCATGGGGAATCTATTTTTTGTAACTGAAAAATAAGGACTATTATTTACTGACAGTTACTGTCAACTGATATTGTTTTTAGTTAATGACATAAATGGTTTTATATCTGCAAGTTTGAAAGCATGTGGCCATGTCGATATTGAAATGTTAAGATTTCTGATATGATATGCTCACACCCATAATGGAAATAGTGACAAATGCTCACAAATGTTATTGATCTATGGGTCATGAAGTTACTTTTGCATGCAATCTACACTTTATACTGCATGCCAAGGTATACTATATAATTTACCTTCATTCTAATTATTCTTATGCAATAAATTAACATTCTGTGGTGGTATCCACACAAGTTATGTGTGGATCATGTTGGCTATGTAGATAACATATGAAACTATATATTTAGATAATTCCTGTCTTCCTTCTCAATATTCATTCTTAAGCAGTAAATTTATTAATATTCACAAAATGGAGCAGAAAAGACCAGAGGTCGGATATGACACCGATGTGCAGTTTGGAGCATAATTTGACCAACGTTTACATTGACCATGTCTTACAAATATGTGAGTTTTCATATCATGTGATAGACAAGAACTTAAGGTTTTAGCCTCAATAAACCGACCACGGCTACGACGTCACCGACAGGGCTGACATGAGATATTTCAAAGATCGATTTTTTATGGAATGGTTGCGTTACGTTTGGAGCTATTGGGCGAGGTAAATTTCATGTTATATACAAATGTTTGCGTAATTCTAGAATTTTACCCTAGTGCGGTAATCATTCCATAATAATAGATCTTCGAAATAAAAGAATAAACAAGTGGTGTGCATACAAGATGAAAATAAAATATAATGAGAGGAGCATTTAAGTTAATATATTGACGGTAGAAGTATATTCGAGCGATATGTTTGCAACTAGGCTGATTGTAGAAATATTTATGAACCATATTAATTAATGGAGGAAATAAGTCCTGTAAAAGATTCATTGCGGACAACTCGACAGTTTGCCGAATGCTTCTAAATATTTTTCCTACAGCTCGTACCGTTACTCGCCAATAGGTCACGCGCGAGCATCGACAGTATGCGTGAAGATCGCGCTCGAGTAGATCATGAATATATACTGAAGTATGTGTGTATGCAGCATAAACTTCGCGAAGAGCACGAGCGCTATTACGCTAATAGGTAAGCGCGTATGAGCTGGGAGTAGTGTATGTATATATATATATATATATAAGCATTGGTGAGGCTAACATCATTACTTCTCGTCAATCCAATTGTATGAAAATTTGGATTTGAAGGACAAATGTTCAATGTAAATATTGGTCAATTAACGCTTCAAACTGGAAGGGCCGACATTTCAAAAAGAGTGGTTACGGTAAATTTCCAGCCACGCAAATAGGTATATTTAACATAACATATAATTTACCTTGTCCCAACGAACTTCGTCAGTCAAATGGTATGAAAAATTACGTATGGGGAAATGTATAATGTAAACATGGTCGAATATTGCTTCAAACTGCATATTTGTTTCATATCCTACCTCTGATCAGTTTTTGGTAATTTAAATAAATTCATTGCGTGAAAATGAAGATAGAAATTATATAAATATAATGTATATTAGTATGCGATCTACATGACCAACGTGATCTAAGTATAATTTTCGTGGATACAGCTGAATGACATTTATTGCATGGAATAAATATTGAAAATAAAGACATATACAACACTATGCTATGCAATATCAAGTGTAGATCGCATGTCAAAGTAACTTCGTGACGTGGATTGCTAACTTTGTGAGCATTTTATGTGGAACTTCTGTTGATATCACCAACAACTATCTATCTAAAATACTTGACGTCTCGAAGCTCGCGTCGAGCTCCGAACTGTCGGTAGTGTAGCACATCTTGATTATTTCGATATTGATGTGGACAAATGCTTTAAAAATCGGTACAACCGAAAACCAATGAAAATTATGAACAAAATTGCCAAGTCCCCGAGAATCATAAATTACCTGCTAAGATTAAAGTTTCGGTTACACGTAACTTCTGCAATTAGGCAAATGAAACATTAGTGAAAATAAGATCGGAAATGTATAGCCCCGAGGACGTTATGCTCGTTTGAAGGTGAGGAGATTTCGGTCTGAGGATATATTAACTGGATAGCGGCAAATTGGCCTATGCAAGACACGAACTCCGTGGCGGTGTTATTGTAGGATAGAATGGGAAAAACACCACTCGCTGCGGGACGCTACTCTCAGCCAATCAGCGCGCTGCGCAACATGTCCCGTCGCTATGGTAACGTAGGTATGCGAGTTGTGCCAATATCTTTGTTTACGTCGCCCTGTTAATTAACGGATAGAATAGTATGTACTCACGTCGTATATTGATTACACTGGCCTGCGTTTAATTTTTTTTTTTTTTTTTTTTTTCCAAAGGTCGGTTTTTCAAGTGATTTACAGGTTTTTTGGTGCGCTGAATCAAAAAATGCCATCCGTTTCCTTGGATCAGGTCTAATTTTTGAGATATGAGAAGTGCGACTTTTGGGCCTTGTATAGTACTAAGTATAAGGAAAACGAGGCTGCAGGTATAGCCTATTCTTTTTTCTTTTTTTTTCCATAAAAATTATACTGTAGCATCCCGAAACTGATACTGAAACCTAATGATCATGATGTTTTTGTTTACTTTCAGGAAACTGAAACTTAAACTGCATTGACAACACTGAAACTGAAAATGGTTTAGAAAAGTGTGATCTCCAATCAATGTGACTGATTTTATAAGAATCTGTGCTTCTTGTGTTTCTATTTTGGACACGTATCTTAGATTGACAGAAAATGGAACGCAAATGCACAAATCATCCTGATAGGTTCTGCTACATATGTGGTAATGTGATTCTTCCTCATCGACTAGCAAATATAACTGATTTTGTGAAGAAGGCATATCATGCTTACTTTGGTGTTAAGCTTGGGGACCAGGACAAGCCATTTGCACCCCATGTTAGCTGCAAAACATGTGTCGAGAACTTGTGTGATTGGAGAAATAAAAAAAGGAAGAGTATGCCATTCGCTGTTCCAATGGTTTGGAGAGAGGGTAAAGATCATGTGTCGGACTGCTATTTCTGCATGACTAATCTTAAAGGAGTCAACCGCAAGAACAATCATTGTATTCAGTATCCTAATGTTCTGTCTGCCATACGACCAGTCCCTCATGGTCCAGGCCTGCCCGTTCCCGAGCCAGATGTTGCAATGGAATCTAGCTCTGAATCGGAATCTGATAACGCACTAGACAGGGCAGAGGGTGGAGAATACATGCCAGATGAGAATGACCAGCCAGTGCCTCTAACACAAGCAGATCTCAATGACCTGACATGGGATCTAAACCTATCAAAGGAATCAGCACAGCTTCTGGGTTCTTGTCTTCATGAGAAAAATTTGCTAGCACCTGAGACAAAATTCTTTTGGTACCAAGAGCGTGAAAGAGAATTTAGACAGTTCTTCACAACCCAGAAGGACTCGTCATTAATTTACTGCAACAACATTGCTGGTTTGATTCAATCAATGGGGCTGGACTATGTTGCTACTGAATGGAGACTGTTCATCGACTCTTCCAGCAGAAGTCTCAAGGCAGTCCTCCTTCACAACGGAAATAAATACTCTTCAATTCCAATTGGTCATTCGGTGCAAATGAAAGAAACTCATGACAACATGGATCAGCTACTGTCTGCTCTGAAATAGAATGACCATGGTTGGTTGATCTGTGGAGATCTTAAGGTAGTTGGATTGGTTTTGGGACTACAGGGTGGGTACACAAAGTATCCATGCTTTTTGTGTTTGTGGGATAGTCGGGCTGATGATCAACATTTTGTCAGACAAGAATGGCCACCACGACAACGTTTGGAACCTGGTTCACACAATGTTCAGGCTCGTTCTCTTGTTGAACCAAACAAGGTCTTACTCCCACCTTTACATATCAAACTGGGACTGATGAAGAACTTTGTGAAGGCAATGGACAAGGACGGCATGGGATTTACTTTTCTTCAGCAGAAGTTTCCTCGGATCAGTCTGGAAAAGCTTAAGGCTGGCATCTTTGATGGGCCTCAGATAAGGGAACTTATGAAGGACTCAATGTTTGACTATGCACTGAATGCAGCTGAGCTGTCCGTTTGGTGGTCGCTTAAGTCAGTGATAAGAAACTTTCTAGGAAATAACCGAAGTGCAGAATACGAGAAAGAAGTCGATGAGCTCTTGAACAGCTATCAAAAATTAGGGGCTCACATGTCAGTTAAAATGCACTTTCTACGGTCCCACTTAGACTATTTCCCTCAGAACTGTGGTGACTTCAGTGAGGAACAGGGAGAACGTTTCCACCAGGATATTCGTGTCATGGAAGAACGCTACCAAGGCCGGTGGGATGTGAACTTTCTTGCGGACTACTGTTGGTGTTTGAAACGAGACGTGGTGGCTGCCCAACACAGGAGAAAGTCACTGAAAAGGCCCTTCATCCATGATTAGATTTTCTGTAATATATCCTCTTTATCTTCTGAACTATGCAAGAAAAAATTATTTCTTTTGTCAAGAATTTTTTTCCAAAATTAAAGGGAATAAATAGCACTAAATGGCGTTTTTAATTATTTTTACCGCCTCGTATCTCAAAAACGTGACCTGATTGAACAAAATGAATGTGATTTTTAGATTCTGCATAGCAAATTACCCTAGAATCAGTTATCAGATGCTTTACCTTTGAAACTTCGCAGGCCAGTGTTATTATTCAGTTACTGATAAAGTTGTGATGTTCTATTATATTGCATCAGTGTTAGAAAGTGAAGATTGTGCTCGGGATTGTGGACCAGTGATAGAAATAGGACATTTCTATTGTTGTGCTTGTGACAAGCTAAACCGAGATGGCTAGATGCCTTGGAAACAAGGGACCTAGAGTACAATGACTGGGATGAAGTGATTGACGGCACTGACTTTGATAAAGATTGTTATCCTGGTAAAGACAATGGTAGTGATAGTGACACTGATGTAATAAGGAAAAATGAAGACTGAAAAGCGTGGTGACAATAATAGTGGTGATGGTTGTGGGGCTGATGGTGATGATGCTGATATGTTGAGTAGTAGTCGTGGTGGGGCTGGGGGTGATGATGTCGATGTTGCTGGACCTAGCATTGTCAGGAGACAAGGGAGAAAGAAAACCAGGCGAGTGAGTGAGTGGGGGCTTACTAAGGCAAAAATAGCCAGAAATTTAGGGCAGCAATACATTAGTTATAAGACCAAGAAAGTGGTGCCAGCGAGGACGATAGGACCACCATGTAGTGATGGTTGTTTCACGAAGATAGGACTTGAGAAAATAAAGGAAATTTTTAATGATTTCTGGGCCCTGGGTGATGTTAACCATAGTAACAGCTACCTTCTTGGCTGTATGAGAGTGGAAAAGTATAAGAGAAAGTATACAAAAAAGGAAACTTCACAGAAAAGTGTTAAACTTGACTTCTATGTGACAAATTCTAATAAGGAGTTTAAGGTGTGTCGTAATGGTTTTATGAGTATCCATGGTATTGGCATAAAGAAGATGAAGTTGATGGTTGAGAAAAAGAAAATGGCAATAAAAAATGACACTGGGACCATTGAACTTGATCAGCGAGAGAAGCAGCCATCAGGAAAAAAGATAGTTGGTCCACCTATTGACTGTGTACATGAGTACATACGCAAGCTGCCTGTAGTTACTAGTCACTACACTAGGGCAAAGTCTGAGAATAGGCTGTACTTGGCTTCAGGTGGTTCTATACCACAGGTATATCAAGACTATAAGAGATTCATGGAGGCCAGCCACCCCCAAGTGTCCATTATTTCAGAGTCAAAATTTCGGGAAGTGTTTACTACAATGTATAACATTAGTTTTGCCCTACCAAAAGTTGGCCTCTGCAATACCTGTGAATGGCTGCCATTGAAGATTGAGGGTCTAACTGCAACAGGTCATGATGCCTCTCACCTGGAAGCTGAATCAGCCCAAATAGCCCAGAATCTCAGCAACCAAGTTAGAGATACTGCTGGCAGTGAAAATAGCAGAGATATCTCCACTGATAACGATCATCATTGTGGTAAAGGCAGTTATAGTGATAGTGACACTGATGTTATAATAAGGAAATTTAAAAAGATTAAGAGTGAAAAGTGTAGTGATTATGGCGATAATGTGCAAAGTATTGATGATGGTGGTGTGATGAGTTGGGGTGGGGCTGGTGGTGATGTTGCTGGACCTAGTTTGGCCAGGGAACAAAGGAGAAGGAAGACAAGGCAAATAAGTGAGCTTACTAAGGCAAAAACAGCCAGAAATTTAGGGCAGCAATATATTAGTTATAAGACCAAGAAAATTATGCCAGCAAGGAAGATAGGGCCACCATGCCATGATGGGTGTTTCACAAAAATAGGACTTGAGAAGATAGAGAAAATTTTTAATGATTTCTGGGCCCTGGGTGATGTTAACCATAGTAACAGCTACCTTGTTGGCTGTATGAGAGTGGAAAAGTACAAGGGAAAGTATACAAAAAAAGAAAATTCGCAGAAAAGTATTAATTTTGGCTTCTATGTGACAAATTCTAATAAAGAGTTTAAGGTGTGTCGTAATGGTTTTATGAGTATTCATGGTATTGGCATAAAGAAGATGAAGTTGATGGTTGAGAAAAAGAAAATGGCATTAAAAAATGGCACTGGGACCATTGAACTTGATCAGCGAGGGAAGCAGCCATCAGGAAAAAAGATAGTTGGTCCACCTATTGACTGTGTACATGAGTACATACGCAAGCTGCCTGTAGTTACTAGTCACTACACTAGGGCAAAGTCTGAGAATAGGCTGTACTTGGCTTCAGGTGGTTCTATACCACAGGTATATCAAGACTATAAGAGATTCATGGAGGCCAGCCACCCCCAAGTGTCCATTGTTTCAGAGTCAAAATTTCGGGAAGTGTTTACTACAATGTATAACATTAGCTTTGTCCCACCAAAAGTTGGCCTCTGCAATACTTGTGAACGGCTTCCATTGAAGATTGAGGGTCTAACTGCAACAGGTCATGATGCCTCTCGCCTGGAAGCTGAACTTTAAGCTCACAAGGAGTCAGACCGTATAACCCAGAATCTCCTCAGTAACCAAGTTAGGGATACAGCTGGCGATAAAAATATCAAGGTTATCTCCACTGAAATCCAGCAAACATTGCCAGTGCCAAAGCTACCTGTGAATGTAGCTTATTATAAGCGGAAGCTCTGGCTTTATAACTTCTGCATTTACGACATAACAAAAAACAAGCCATACATGTTTCTGTGGAATGAAATGGTCGCTGGATGTGGCCCAAATGAAACTGGGAGCTGCCTCATCAAGTGGCTTGAAATGGTTCGAGAGGAAGGGGGGGGAGACTTTACAACCCTTCGAATTTTCGCAGACAACTGTGCTGCCCAGAATAAAAATATCTACTTGATCTTGGCAATGCTGCAGCAGGTTCAGCAAAAGCGGCTTGCCAGGGTGGAGTTTGTTTACCTGGTTAGTGGCCACACCAACCTACCATGTGATGGGGCCTTTAGAGCCCTTGAAAAGTACTTGAAGTCCTTCAGCTACATCTGCAGTGTTCCCCGTTATGTTGAATTAATAGGAGAGGCACGCAACAGCAATAAGTACAATGTTGTTAATGGTCTACAGTGACTTGAAGGATGGTAAGGTCCTTGAAAAGGCCATAACCATCACACCTACTGGTCTGTCACGAGCACGGGTGTTTGTCATAAAGTTTACCAGCAAGACTGGCTTCTACATGAAAAATACCTATGACCTCAATCAACATGACTCTGAGGCTGACTTTGTGTCATTGTTGAAGGAGAGGAAGTCCACTGGAAACAGGCATGGCCAGCTAAAGGAAGTGGTACTGCAGGACATCATCCTACCTGTCAAGTACCCTCATGGTAGAGTGCTTAAGCCTGCAAAAACGGTGGATCTGGATTTCCTGATTCCATTCTATCACCGGGAGATTGACAAGGTGTGGATGAGAGGAATGGTTGAGAGGCAGAGGACTCTCAGTACCATTCTGAGTCTAGATGAGGAGGATAACTTAGATATAAACCTGACTGAGGACCTTGACAACCCTGATAACCATGTCTGGGCTGACACATCTGTCTATCCTGTTAGTGCATAGCATGAAAGTCCTACCTTCTCTCACCTTTATGTTGAAGACTGGTATGGAATAGGACTGTGGTTCAGGAAAAACATAACTGGAACTTTGGAGGATTTGGGGTAAGCATTCAATTATTGCTTTCTTTAAAGTGATCTTTCCTATCTATGTATGTGTGTATTTACCTAGTTGTATTTTTAAATTCGTGTATTATTTTTGCACACACCACATTTTCATCTAACTTGTTCCAAATGTCTATTACCCTGTAGGGAAAGCTGTTCTTTTTCAAGTCTCTTCTATGACTGTCTTTCTTGATTTTCTTTCCGTGTCCTCTTGTGTATCTACTATCCCATTTTATTAGATCCTCTCTATCAATAGTTTCTATGCCTTTCATGATTCTATAAATAGTTATCAAGTCTCCTCTCTCTCTTCTTTGCTCTAATGTCTGTAGCTCAAGTTTTGCTAGTCTCTCCTCGTATGATAGTTCTGAGAGTGTTGGTGCCAATTTCGTAATTGCTCTTGTATTCTTTCAAGTTCTGCTGTACTTTTTTGTACTTGGTGACCATGTCGTCGTTGCATACTCTAATATTATCACCACTCATTTTTCTTTCATGCAAGAAGTCTTCCATCCACTTAAGCAGTTTGCCCTGTATTCCTACTGTGCGTATTTACCTGTGTGTGTGTGTATTTATTCATTCTCTCCCTCCCCATAAAGTTTGCCTTTATTATCATTATTCTGTAACATTGTTCATGACTAAACACTTATAATAAAATGACAGATATTAAATTATTGCATTATCTAAAGTTGTTTTTCCTATCCATGTTTTTTCCATTATTAGTAATTTTTTCCTGTTTGTCTTTATTGCATTATTCCATAAAAAGTTTCACAACTACACACTAATATAATAAAGCATATACATATTCATTTTGTATAGAATACTTTACCAAAAAAAAAAATGTAAGAATTTGTCATGACTAGTTATCACTAGTCATTAATACTGGTGGCTAGTGAACACTAGTAAAAAAAAATGGTTAGTGGCCCCACAATTATGATGATAATAGAAAAAATATGGTAAAAACTAGATATCAATACTGACCACTAGTGAGCACCAGTTTGTCATGATCTGGTGTGTTTTTGGTTAACTGTGCTATGTCTAACCATGACTTGAAGAAATCCTATCAGTCCTCAAACAGAGTGCTATTTCCTCTTCATAATGATCGATTTCTTCTCATTCTGGGCAAATAAAATGTGATGTACAAAAATATTAAAAAATACATACATAATGATATAAGTAGACTTGAATGATAATATTACAGTGGTTGAGAACAAGGGTGCACAAGAGAGAACGAGCATGCAACCCTCTTTATATACATGGCACTTGCATGAGCTAGGCATAGGTGCCAAGAATCCTAAAACTATAATCCTAATCTATTTTCATATTTACCAGCCTATGCACATTAGTCACGTATCTTTATTATGTGTGAAGGTTTACAAATAATCATTAATTATTTAAGTTCCGCATGATACTCCACTTATATTTGCCAATGTGCTACTTCCCTGTGTCATCTTCATCCAGGACCTCTGACCCTGGATAGCATTGTGGCCCTATTTGTGTGTGTTCATCTGACTCAACTGTGCATCATTTTCTCATTTTGACGATCTGTGACTAAATTTTATATTTTAGTTCTACAGTCCTACATCTTATTTGATATTAGTTATATCTTAAGCTAAGACCAATTTCATATGAAATATATCATGACCCACAAGACCTCAAGCAAGAGCACTTATAGCATTATATAACTCTTGTGGATGCATGGACAAGCATTACCTAACACATCTTATTTAAGCTGCTACATGACAAATGATAGGTAATGGTCCCTCAGTAATAATAATGATAGTAATTAGAAAGTAAATACATACCGTGGTAATACCCTAGATCAAAGAACTGATGCCCCACACCTTTCATTTTCATATATTGGAGTTGGTTGATGACAGAGTTTGACACAGCTCATCTTGAAGTTGGACCATAAAGGACTGGAATCTCCTCTCCTCTCTCTCTCTCTCTCTCTCTCTCTCTCTCTCTCCTCTCTCTCCTCTCCTCTCTGTCTCTCTCTCTCTCCCTCTCTCTCTCTCTCTCTCTCTCTCTCTCTCTCCTCTCTCTCTCTCTCTCTCTCTCTCTCTCTCTCTCTCTCTCTCTCTCTCTCTCTCTCTCTCTCTCTCTCTCTCTCTCTCTCTCTCTCTCTCCAGGTAGTTATTCAGCCTCCATTTGAATGCCTCTGTGCTGACCCCAGTTATGCCTCTGATCACACAAATCAGGCTATTAGATAGCTGCAGACCAGCATGGTGGAAACTTTACGCATGAATTGTTCTCATGCCCTGGGAATATCCCCTTGGTGTCTTCCTCTTCCTTCACCTCCCAAGCCTAGAGTGACTTTTGGGGTGTGATATTACTTATTGGGTTTGGAACCATTCCCTTGCAGTGGCATAGCTACAGGTACAGTTTACAATGACAGATAATACAGATCTTTTGGCTCAGGCAATCTGTGACAAAGTCAATCATGTGCAAGGCATGAGCCAATCAGGAATGAATAATGCTGGGTCAGCTTGCCATTATCAGTTGCCTACCTGGCTGGTGAGGTTGACACGCTTCCTGGTCTGACCATGTGATGTTATCAGCAGGCTCATATACTCTGTGACTAATTACTTGACCTCACATAGATGACAGGAACCCCACCCTCTAGGATCTTCCAGGAATTGATTATCATATATTGTTCATGCCTTGTTTAAAGCTACTAGATGTGGTGCCGTAACTTCTAGTATTTCATGTAATCCCAGGTCAATCTCCTGGTGAAGAATCTGTGCATGTGTTCCACCTCTTTATCTCCCTAATTTTTGCTCTTGTACTCAATTTTAGAGACCATAATTGCTATTCATAGGGGCAGCAAGTGCTCTGGCCTCTGTCACAAAGTTCTAAGGATCCATCCACTCACCTGTGATGCTATTCTTGTGATGTGTCTGAAGTGTGGATCAAATTTGCAGTTGTTACTCAGCCACACACCCAGGTCTTTAACCTCTTCACTCCGGGGCCCATCACATGTCTGGCAGCATTAGCTGCCCGACATGCGATGTTGCGTCATAATAATCGCATTATGAAAAATAAAGTCAGTGCTCAATCGTTTGTTCTCTTTCACCTGTGAAATTTGATAACCATAGAAAATATGATGAAGCCAGTTTAGAGAGAATGGAGGTTACGTAGGTACGACTACAATGAATATCATCAAGACGCCGACGTCGGCATCATCACGTACCCACTTGCTCCTCATGACGCCTACGTAGGCGTCACCGTATGGAAGTGGTTAACTGTCTCACTAGTATTTATTTCTTCATATTTCTTCTTTTCTTTCCTTTATGTGTGTACAGGTAAACGTCGACTTACGATGGCATTAGGTTTCGATAGAGCCATCGTAAGACGATTTCATCGCAAGTCGACCCCCAATTTGTGTATCACTGTTCCGTGGTCACTGTACCTAGCCTACCTGTATATTAACCACCAGAGATACTGAATATAGCCTATTAAACATGTACAGTAGTTTATTTAATTATTTTTATCCTTTTTACCATATTCAAACACTATAATATATATTTTCAGTACGGGACTTAAATCTCGCGGGCAGCAGCCAATGCCAGCCGTACGACGTGACGTAATAATACTCGCATCATAAAATATAGTCACCGCTTATATCGATCGTTCTCTCTTTCACCCGCGAATTTTGAAAACCACAGAGAATGGGATTCAGGCACATTTGAGAGAATGTAAAAACACAGGGGCGACTACAATAAATATAATCAAGACGCCGATATGGCAGCGTTGCGAATCCACTTGCTCCTCATGACGCCTACGTGTGCGGCACCGTATGGAAGGGGTTAAATTATCATATCGTCGTCGTCGTCATCGTAAAGTCGAACAATCGTAAGTCGCGGCCATCGTAAGTCGACGTTTACCTGTATATATATATATATATATATATAGCGTTTCAGATGGTCATCTGGCCAGTACTTCATCAGTTCAAACTTCTTGCTGTTGAATTTCATGTTTTTATTTGACCATCTTAGTATTTCATCTAGGTCACTTTGCAGTCCCTGGGAGTCCTTGTCACTGGTTATACTCCTTGAGGTCTTGGTCTCATCAGTAAATTAGTAAACTCAGGATGGTTTCACATGTAGCTTATGAATCCCATCATGATCAAGAACAATAGTGGTCCCAGTACAGAGCCTTGTGATACTCCACTGGTGAATGCCAAGCCCTTATTTAATGCCAGGCCCTTTTCACCACTATGTTTGCCTCCTGTCTATTAGGAAGTTGTACAGTCACATACCAAGTTTGCCTTTAATGCTGATATTTTCAGCTTTGTGTAGTACCACTCCATGGTCCACCTTGTCAAATGCTTTTTTTGAAGTTGAGGTAAATCACGTCGACAGTGTTCCCCATGCTCACCTCTTTCAGAATTTTTGAATAATGGTCCAGGAGTTGTGAAAGGCAGGATCTTCCTTTCGGTAACCCATGTTTTCCATCATTGAATTGCCTAATTTTCTCTAGATGTTTCATTATTACCTTCTTAAGCACTAATGTTTTTGGGGTCTATATTGCATATTTTCACCTGTCATGGCCAGTCCTAGAATGTAACCCCTGCAATAAATGGAGGATTGCTGTATACTGGTGAGGCATGTATTAGGAGTAAAGCAGTATGTAGAACATATCTGCTGATTTTTAATTTTCATGTTGTTTCCAGTAAGACATCATGTCTCCAATGCTGCCAGACTGTGGCATCTTGACAGCACCAAGGCCAAGAGTTTCTCCACCTGTAAAGAAGTTCAGTATATCTCCAAGGGTGTCTCCACGTGTAGCTGTAGAAGCTGATACACCATCACCAAAACAGACCTTTGGACTAGCTACTGGTAAGTCAATCCATGTACTTATGGACTTGCATGTATATTTGTGTTCCTCTCCCACTCACTCCCCCTTAATCTTTTAATGGCCTAGTTCTACAATACTTGGCAATACATTGGACACAAAAGACCACAATAACTAAGAAACTGAACCTGCTTAGAGCAGTCATACAAGATTTGGTCACCAGAAACTAATAAATTTATAGATGATATGGTTTAACATCACACACTCCCCCCTATTGGGAGGCTAGAATGGTGCCCCACACAGAGGGCTTTGTAGTGTGGAATTTAATGAACCATGCCCTTGGTTCAACTTTGCTGGTGGCAATATTCGAACCGCCCTCACCTCGACCTTCACCCCAAGTAATGACACCGTAACCCACTCAGCCATTAAATATGCATCCTCAGTATTGTTCGTAACAATTAAGTGGGCAAGCCAAAACAGCCCACAGACAGCACAAACCTCCTCCTCCTTCTTCTTCTTCTTCTTCTTCTTCTTCTCCTCCTCCTTCTCCCTCTTCTCCTTTTTTTTTTTTCTTCTTCTTTTTTCTTCTTCTAACAAAAAAAAAAAAACATACACATACCTTCAAATTTGCAGTGATATACTTTTAGTGATTACATGGCCTTTTGCAGCACATGAAGTAAACAATGAAATAATAGCACAAGTTTCTCTTTCAGGTTTTACCTCTAACTTCTACAAATCCTCAAAGTCCCCTGTACTCAAGGCATACACCCCAACACCTCCAGTTGTAGAAATACGTAGGAGTGTCAAAAAAGATGGTATCAACAAGGGTGTTGTGCATAAAATCAAGAAACCCAAACTGAAGGCAAAAGACAAGGTATGTATTTATAATTTTGAATGTGGTAAAGACTGGCACAGTTATGTACATGAGCCACCCACCCACCCTTCACAAATACAAACAACTCACCAAATGCAAGATGAAAATAGCCCCAACAGTATATTCTTCAAACAACTACTATAACGTAACCACCACTGCTACCCCACAGTATCCATACAAAAACACTTGCACACTTTTTGTACTTCACCAGACTCCCCAGAAATCCACACAACAGAAATCACTTCCAAGGCAAGCAAGAATTCTATTGGCATATATACATTCAGGACACTAGTCCACTTGAAAATTATATCAACACAGATTTAGCCTGAGAGCTAACAAATTGCCCTAGATGCAACCAACACACATGTTAGCACCTTATAATACAATACTACACTCACTGTTTTCAGACAAAATTTATTTATAAGCTGAATTGGTGGTCATGGCTGATTACCTGGGGGACCACAGATATCATGTAAGTGATGGCTTGGGCAATGGAATGATTGAAAACTCAGACCATTGCCCCCAGATTTCTCTAATAGAAGAGTTACAATCCCCAGGTAACTGGTCATGGACACTGATTCAGCCCACAAAATGTTTAGAAAAGTTATTTTACTTTGTATGGAAAGGGTGAGTGTAATGTAGTATAGTAGGTGTTCTGTCTCTTGTGTGTGGTGGTTGCATATGGGGCAATTGGAATTTTGCAAATATAATATATATATATTTTTTTTTCTCATTAACAGAAAAAGAATGAAGTTAAAGCTGTTGTACATCGTTTACGTGAGGCAAAGGCTCTTCCTTGTCTAGCTGCTGATCGCAGTCCATTAGGGACATCCACATCTGGAAAGGTAGGTTTATATTTGCAAGCCCTCCCTCCCCATCTTGTATGAGATGAGATGGTTAGGCATTGGAGACAAACATCCTTATTACTTTCACTGTTCTTGTTTCCTCCCAAGAAGTATTTCTAGTTTGTATCTTGTACACATGTTGCCATATTATGTCTATTCCAAGCATTAATTTAGAATTACAGTGAAATTCCTAATATCAGACCTTGGCACAACCTAAGATAGGTCAGACAACCAGAAAAGTGGCATGATTGGGCATCCACTATAAGGGGTGCATTTGAAGGGGGTTATTTTTAAGGAACATGAAACTCTATGTACACCCATGAAAGGAGCAGGTACTGTATTTATGAATTGTATTACACATATTAAGGTGATGTCTGTTAGTTTATTTCTCATTTCCAATTATATGGTAGTTATCACTTCATGCCTTGGAAAAGAAAATAGAGATAGGTGGGAAGTGAGCCAGCTGTTGTTTGCTGATGACACTGCTGCTGTGGCAGTTATAGGGGGGATTAAGGCAGTTAGTAATAGAGTTTGGGAAGATGTGCGATGGGAGAAATTTGAAGGTAAATGTGGGTAAAATTAAGGTGATGGCAGGAGAAAATGGCAGTGATCAAGGCGACTTTACTTAATTGACAAACCTGCCCTTGCTGTCCTCTTGTGTGGAAAATATAGATGAGGAGAAATCCCTTTATACATGCATGTGTTTTTTTTTTTTTTTTTTTCTCTCTCTCTCCTCCTCCTCCTCCTCCTCCTCCTCGTCCTCCTCTAAGGGAGATAGCCAAAAACAAAGTCATAAAATCCACTCCCACCCATTCCATCCCTGCGTACTCCACTCCCATTCACACCCTTCTTTTCTTGGCTCCGGGATGACGGGTCATCCCTGCATCTCACTCACTGCCTTGGGTCATAAGCAATGTAGCAAAACACAGTCCATCCACAGCAAGGCGGCTTCATTTAACCACTTCAGTACGGGACTTAAATCTCGCGGGCAGCAGCCAATGCCAGCCATATGACGTGTCGTAATAATACTCGCATCATAAAATAGTCACCGCTTATATCAATCGTTCTCTCTTTCACCCGTGAATTTCAAAAACCACAGAGAATGGGATTCAGGGTGCATTTGGGAGAATGTAAAAACACAGGGGCGACTACAATAAATATAATCAAGACGCCGATATGGCAGCGTCGCGAATCCACTTGCTCCTCATGACGCCTACGTGTGCGGCACCGTATGGAAGGGGTTAATTGGTGATGCCCCACATCCCTTCATGCAGAAAAAGAGAAGACGGGGAGAAATCCCTTTGGGCTGCGTCAAAATATCATTCAGAGATACTCCCGCATTCCGCCCACTCCTTTCCATGCATCACAGTATCATAAATACATAACCATTTTCCATTCCCCCCATCTGTCTTCTCCCTTCCTTCCTCAACAGACATTCCCTTTCTTACCCAATGCCCTTTTACCTCATCTATCCATCTCATCCGTGGTTGCTCCCTCATGTTCACTCCTTCCACCTCTATCTTCCACACCTCACTAGTTCTTCACTTGTTCTTTCCAAGTGTCCAAACCATCCCAGTACTCTTTCTTCAACCCTATCTCCCAACTCCATTTCCATCCCCGCTCTCCCCACCTTGTTTCTCGCTCCATCCAGCCTAATAACCCCTACTATGATTCTTAGGCAGATATGGTTGATGAAAGAGTATTGGGATGGTTTGGACACATGGAAATAATGAGTGGAGAAAGACTAGTAAAAGAGGTGTGGAAGGAGTGAACATGAGGGGGTGGCCTATGATGAGATGGATGGCTTGGGTATAAGGGGTTTGGGAAAAAGAGGAATGTCTGTTGAGGAAGTATGGGAGAGGACAGAAGATGAGTGAATGGAGAATGGTTGTATATGGATGATGCTGTGATGGGGATGGGGGGGTGAGGGAGTAGTGAGAAATAATTTGATGCAGCCCAAAAGGATGTCTCCCCATCTTCTCCTTTTCTGCATGGGGGGATGGAAAAGGAGGACTGCTGATTTAATGATGCGGCCTTGCTGTGGATGTGCTGTGTCGTGCGACACTGCTTCTGATCCAGGGCAGAGGGCAAGATGCAAGGATGACCTCTCATCCAGGAAGTACCAAAATAAGAGGGAGGGTAGTGGGGAGTGGAGTATGATAGGGATGGAATGGGTGGGAGTGGTTTTCATGCCTTTGTTTTATAGGGATGGAATGGGTGGGAGTGGTTTTCATTAAGAAATTGTTTAATTGCTATCACCTCCAGGACCTTCTTGGTATTTACCTCATTTTCCATATGCATCCATTTTTTTTAGGTCACTCCTTACATTCCTGGATCCATGACCGATATCCTTCCCAACTTTCTGAATTTCTCTCTGAAATAATCTGGGGAAATTTTATGCCTTTAGTATTTTACTCTTAATCTGATAATAATCATATATGCCATCTCAATCAAATACTGTGTACACACTTAAGGCTGATCAGAGGTCCTTTTTGCATCCCACCTGTTTTACTATGCCTTCATATGTAGAAAATAACAATTCTGTATCCTTTTTGGTGAATTTGGGGATAAGATGTCTTGCTTTTATGATACTATCCATTACACTTCCTTCACTACTCACCACTGTTGACCATTGCATAGGCTGTCCTGGTCCAGCCCTACTTGTTTTTCTTTGGGCCTGTCCATCTTCTGGGATAAATGTTCATGTGTGATTCAGATTTAGGTTCCCTACTTCTTCTATTTCCACTTGTATCATCTACAAAGTCATGATATCTACCCCTTTCCTGTGGAAGTCTTTCATCTTCAACTCTAACTTCATCCATGTAATACCTCTTTTATCCTTGGCAATCCGTCATCTATCCTGTTTTCTCTCCTGTCATCCTCCCTACTATAATATTTGCCCCTTACCTGTGTGAATTCCTCAAAGTAGTGCAGTTGTGATCCCTCCCTTTGGTTGATTTCATTGTGTCTCATTTTACTTTCAAATCTAATTTCCTCCATGGAATATCTATTACCTATGCTAACCTCACTTCTGTTATTCTTTATGTCATAGTACCTGTTCTGGACTTGTGGGACTTCCTCAAGACCATGAAATTCTGCTCTGTCTTTGATTGATTTCATCATCTATTCTGCTCTCACTGATGCTGCTTCTCATCATAATACCTGTCATTCCCGTCATCCCTTGCTGTATAATATCTCATTTCTGTTGTCTTTTACATTATAATAGCTACCGTTCCTATTGCTTTCTCCATCATAGTATGTATCCTATTGTTCCTTATATTGTAATGTTCCCCTCTCCTATCATCTGTTATATCACAATATCTCCCTCCTACCCGTGAGAATCCCTTAAAATCATGACTTTTCTGAGCAGCTTGAAATATTTGAATGTGGCATCCTTTATTAGAAGTCCACACTTTGAACAACAACAACAAAAATGGCACAGCACTGTATGTAAACAAAGATGGAGGATGTACTTCTGTTTCTATGATCGATCACACAACACTAGTGCCAGGCACAGGTGCCAAAGTGTGCCAATATATCCTATTCTATCACTATCTGCTCAGGTCAACAAAATTTACTCATTCCTTTATTTTTGTGTGAAGAAGGCTCACAAATTGCCTATCTCTAGGCATCAACTTGCATGAATTACTTATGTCTACTATCAAACATTTTATGCAATTGGGGGACGGAGAGGGGGGGTCGCCGATTTAATGAAGCAGCCTTGCTGTGGATGTGCTGTGTCTTGCGACACTGCTTCTGACCCAGGGCAGTGGACAAGGTGCAGGGATGACCCGTCATTCAGGAGGTGCTAAGATAAGAGGGAGGGTGGAGGGGTGTGGAGTGTATTCAGGGATGGAATGGGTGGGAATGATTTTATGCCTTTTTCTTTTTGGCTACCCCCCTTGTAAGGGGGAAAAAGCCTTGGTATATGTATGTATGTATGTACCATCAAACATCTTGGTAACTACATTTTATGTAATCCAATATTCACGTCGTGGGACATGACACAGGGATGACCCTTCATCCACAAAGAGCCAAGAAAAGAGGGAGAGAGGGGTGGTGAATGGTAGTGGAGTTTGTGGGGATGAAATGGATGGGAGTAGATTTATGACTGGCTACCTCCCTTTTAAGGGGAAAGAGCTATTGGCATATGTATATATGTAAGATGACTTGTTTTAATTGTATTCCCAAAGGCTATTCCTCAACTTACTTTATACACATTTTTCTTTTCAGAAGAAGCGCCTTCTGGCCACCCCAGGAATGTCTTTACTAGATGCACCAGTAAGATATGAATCGTGTATTGGATGTTAGGCATCCTTTGATTTCTTGATTATAATGATTATGCTTAGCCTCTTCAATATAGTCAAATTCTCATGCACAGTCTGATGCCTGAGTTAAGATGATTGATGCATCATAATACTATTGTTATAAAATGTAAAGTCACCATTGTATTACTTATTTTGTTTCACTGAGTAATAATAAACAACACATGATCAAGCCAGTTCACAGAGTTTGTGTGATTCTCAGCTACAACTACAAAATAAATATAATCAAGACGCTGACATCAGCATCCTTGTATATCCCGTTGCGCCACGTGACACCTGCGTAGGGGTCATTGTATTGAAGAGGTTAAGTCATAATGCTTTTGAGTTGTTTTCATGTTAATTTTATAGCCTGCATTGAACTTATAAACTGATTAAAACACACTTGCCTTCTGTTGTGCCGCAACTCAAATAAGAGCTAGACACAGTTGTCAATGCATACCTGTGTTGATTTTCTGGTTTAAAATAGTCTTGTAATGGCAGCATGATATCTATAAAATGTATGCAGTACTGGAAAGATGTTAGGGCTAGGGGATGCAGCTTGGGTCAAATTTGTCTCAAAAAGAAGGATTTTGTTGGGGGTGTTTGATTTTTGCCATAAGATTGGGTGGGATACAAGAGAGACCTAAGAGGTATTTATATGAGTCTAAGGGAAGGGAGAATGCCAGAGGACTGGAGGAGTGCCTGTATAGTTTTACATTATTTCAATTTGAGTGTAGTTGGAAAGGTTTATGGGAGGGTTTTGATTGAGAGGATTAGGAGATGCATACATATACCAAACCCCCCATACGAGGGAGGTAGCCAAAAAAACAAATGCATAAAATCCACTCCCACCCATTCCATCCACACACACTCCACTCACATTCAACCCCCTACCTCCCACTTTATCTTGGCTCCTTCAGGATGACGGGTTATCTCTGCATTTCACCTGCTGCCCTGTGTCAGAACCATTGTTGCAAGACAGCACATCCACAGCTAGGCTGCTTCATTTGATTGGTAAAAGAAAAAAAATCCCCTCTGGCATTTCCTTTTTCTCCATTTATCCTCTACTCTCATCTTACCATCCTCCAAAAAATTATCTGATATTCCTCCACTCCCCTTAGAACTCGTCCTACTATTCTCCTGGTTACCACTCTATAGTCCATTAATGCTCTATCTACCACCCTTTCCCATGTGTACTTATGCTTGACTTTCTTCCTAGACACTGCATTTGGTAACAGTAACTCTCTAGACACATCACCATCAACTCCAGTACAATTTTTTCCTGGAACACCACACTTCCCAACCACAGCGTCTCTTGCTTTATTTCTACCCTAGCATTTAGGTGTCCCAGTACCACTACATTGACATTTCTCTCTAATCCCTCTATGTATTCGTTTAAATCTATCCAAAAAGCCACCCTTTCTGCCTAACTACCTGGCCCATATGCATACATACATATACCAAGGCTTTTTCCCCCTTACAAGGGAGGTAGCCAAAAAGGGAAAGGCATAAAAACACTCCCACCCATTTCATCCCTACATACACTCCACACCCCTCCCACCCTCCCTCTCATCTGAGCACCTCCCGGATGACGGGTCATCCCTGCACCCTGCCCAACGCCCTGGGTCAGAAGCAGTGTCGCAAGACACAGCACATCCACAGCAAGGCCGCTTCATTTAATCATATAAGGAGAGGACGGGGAGAAATCCCTTCGGGCTGCGTCAAAATTTACTCACACATACTACCCCACCCCCACCCCCCTGCCCATTCCTCCTCATGCAATCACAACATCATCCATATACAACCATTCTCCACTCACCTCTGTCTTCCGTCCTCTCCCTTCCTTCCTCAACAGACATTCCCCTCTTCCCCAAAGCCCCCTTCACTCCATCCATCCACCTCATCCTAGGACGTCCCCTCATGTTCACTCCCTCCACATCTGCCTTCCATACCTCTTTTACTAGTCTTTCTTCACTCATTCTTTCCATGTGTCCAAACCATCCTAATATTCTTTCATCAACCCTATCTCCCAACTCCTTTTTCACCCCTGTTCTCCTCCTCACCTCCTCATTTCTCACTCTATCCAGCCTAGTAACCCCCACCATACTTCTCAGACACCTCATCTCAAACACATTTAAACTCCTTCTCTCTTCTTCTCTTATGTTCCACGTTTCTGCCCCATACAGTGCTGTTGGCACAATCACTCCTTCATACAGTCTCCTCTTCGCCCATATGCACTTACAAAAATCCTCTCCTGGCCCATATGCACTTACAAAAATCCACATCTCCCTTGTTTCACCACATGCTTACCTATCTCTTCACTTACTAGTATAGCCACCCCTTTTCTCCCTTGTCCTCTCTTCACTTACTAGTATAGCCACCCCTTTTCTCTCTTGTCCTCTCTTCACTCCAGAGATCCTCCCAACTACATTCCCAAAATCACACTCTTCCCTCCGTTTCAATGCCAACACCTCCATCTTTCTTCTCAAACATACTATCTCTTCCCTTTTATTCTCACCTGTACCACATCCATGCACACTAAATGACCCAAACCTTAGGGTACAGATTCCTCCCAGTCTTTTTTTTTTTTTTTTTTTCTCCCTTCTTCTTCTTCTTCTTCTTCTTCTTCTCTTCTTCTTCTCTTCTTCTTCTCTTCTTCTTCTTCTTCTTCTTCTTCTTCTTCTTCTTCTTCTTCTTCTTCTTCTTCTTCTTCTTCTTCTTCTTCTTCTTCTTCTTCTTCTTCTTCTTCTTCTTCTTCTTCTTCTTCTTCTTCTTCTTCTTCTTCTTCTTCTTCTTCTTCTTCTTCTTCTTCTTCTTCTTCTTCTTCTTTCTTTCTTTCTTTCTTTCTTTCTTTCTTTCTTTCTTTGGGGCTACAAGAAGAAGAATTCCTAGTCCTATCCCCATTCCATTTTTGTCACCTTGTATGACTCAAGTGGAAATATTTGATGGCCGTATTCTTTTTCCCCGACCACCGGGTTCGGCAAAATGAGAAAATGACTATTGAAGAAGTGGTACTGGACAGTAACAAGAGTGGGGGGACAGCATAATGGAGATACAGTTGCAGTGTAATAAACTATCATCATTTCTATGAATAGAGATTTCCAATCAGTTATAGGTAAAATGCATGAATCAATAATGATTAATAAACTGATATCACATTGACAGGCAATTTGATTCGTGACACACAGCATGGTTTCTGCAAGGGTAAGTCGTGTGACTTATCTCCTATCCTTTTACACTGAAGTATATAAGGCATCAGATAACAATGATAGTGTTATTTATCTTGACTTTAGCAAAGTGTTCGACAAGGTGCCCCACCAGAGACTACTAAATAAAATCAAAGCCCATGGCATAAGAGGAAAAGTGTTAGAATGGATTAGAGCTTGGATCAGTGACAGAAAACAGCGGGTCACCATAAATGGTGTAAAATCCAGGTGGGGGAGTGTTTCTAGTGGGGTCCCCCAGGGCTTGGTTTTGGGTCCCTTATTGTTCATTATGTACATAAATGACTTGGACAATGGGATTAATAGTGATGTTAGTAAGTTTGCGGATGATACTAAAATAGGATGGCTAATTAGGTCAGGAGACGACACTGAGATTCTGCAGTATGATCTTAACAAATTGTTCACATGGTCGGTGAAATGGTGAAGGAACTTCAATATCTCAAAGTGCAGCATGTTAAACGTAGGGCTACACAACTCTGAAAATAGATATAGCTTAGATAACACATTTTTAGATAAAACTGAGTGCAAGAGGGACTTGGGAGTTCTCGTGAGTCCTGACCTTAAATCAAGGAAACCGTACATTAGTGCCAGGAATAAAGCTAACAGAGCATTAGGTTATGAATAGAACTGCAGAGGTAATTATCAAACTCTAGTGTTAGTTAAACCCATCCTTGACTATGTGGTACAGTTTTGGTCCCTGTCTTATAGAATGGACATCAATTCTAGAATCGGTAGAGGACAATGACCAAAATGATACATGGGCTCAGAAATTTACCTTATGAAGAGAGGCTTAGACACCTTAACTTACAATCTCTGGAAAGAGACACTGTGCAGGGTGATGTAATAGAGGTATTTAAGTTGGTCAAAGGGTGATGCAAACAAGGTCATCATATTAAGACAACAGGGCAGGACTTGCAGTAATGGATTTAACCCCTTCCATACGGTGCCGCCTACGTAGGCGGCATGGGGAGCAAGTGGATACGCGAGGCTGCCATATTGGCGTCTTGATTATATTTATTGTAGTTGTCCCTGCGTAACTGACATACTCTCTAAACTGGCTTCATCACATTTTCTATGGTTATCAAAATTCATGGATGAAAGAACGATCGATATATGCCGTGACTATTTTTTATGATGCGAGTATTATGACGCGACATCGTACGTCTGGCAGCTAATGCTGCCTGCGAGATTTTGGCCCGGAGTGAAGTGGTTAAACTGGACAAATTTAGATTTAACCCCTTCCATACGGTGCCGCACACGTAGGCGTCATGAGGAGCAAGTGGATTCGCGACGCTGCCATATCGGCGTCTTGATTATATTTATTGTAGTGGCCCCTGTGTTTTTACATTCTCCCAAATGCGCCCTGAATCCCATTCTCTGTGGTTTTCAAAATTCGCGGGTGAAAGAGAGAACGATCGATATAAGTGGTGACTATATTTTATGATGCGAGTATTATTACGACACGTCATACGGCTGGCATTGGCTGCTGCCCGCGAGATTTAAGTGCCGTACTGAAGTGGTCAAGAAGGCAATAATTTGTTTACTAATAGGGTGGTCAATGAATGGAATAAGACTTAGTAACCATGTAGTGAGTGCTGAAACTATCAATTGTTTTAAAAAAAAATTAAAGAACCATGTGGGTGGAGATGACAGGTAGTAATGGACATGGAACTGCTTAGTGTAGGCCTTATGGTCTCTTGCAGTGTCCTTCATTCTTATGTTCCTCTACCACAGACAAAATGATGTGTGCCTCTGCTCTGTAGGGGCAACTGATATAGATCCTAAAGCTGCATTTCTCAACCTTTTTACCTTTGCGTAACCTTTAAAATAAATTGCATGTCTCAAGGACCCCCCCCAAAAAAAAAAAATAAGATAAATAAATCATATATCATATCTTTCTCATTTTATTTTCATCGTAATGATAGGTAGGATGGTGTCTATATTACATTATTACAAGTAGTAGAGCTTGTGTCAGGATTAGAAATGGAGAGAGTGAGTGGTTTGAGGTAAAGGTGGGACTTCGTCAAGGATGCGTTATGTCACCCTGGCTGTTCAACTTATACATAGATGGGGTGGTGCGAGAGGTAAATGCAAGGGTAGTGGGTCAGGAATTGGAGATGGTTAAAGAAAATGGAGAAAAGTGGGAGGTGAGCCAGCTGTTGTTTGCGGACGACACTGCGCTTTTGGCAGGATCGGAGGAAGGATTGAGGAAGTTGGTGACAGAGTTTGGGAGAGTGTGTGATAGAAGAAAGCTGAAGATAAATGTGGGTAAAAGTAAGGTGATGAGATGTACAAGGGGTGAAAGTGGCAGTAATCTGGAAGTGAGCATTAACCTCTACCCTCCGGGGCACATCGCACGTCTGGCAGCATTAGCTGCCCGACGTGCAATGTCTTGAAATAATAATCGCATTATAAAAAATAAAGTCAGTGCTAAATTGTCCGTTCTCTTTCACCCGTGTATTTTGATAACCATAGAAAACTGATGAAGCCAGTTTAGAGAGAATGAAAATTACGTAGGTACAACTACAATAAATATAATCAAGATGGCGACTTCGGCATCAGCGAGTACCTACTTGCTCCTCATGCCGCCTACGTAGGCGGCACCGTATGGAAGTGGTTAAGGGAGAGCAACTGGAGGAAGTGGATAGTTTTAGATACTTGGGTGCAAATGTGGCAGGAAAAGGTGGATGTAGAATGTAGATTGAGAGAAGCGAGTAAATGCCTTGGTGGATTAAAAAGTGTAATGAGGAATAGAAATTTGGGAATGGATGCTAAGAGGAGACTGTATGAAGGAGTGATTGTGCCAACAGCACTGTATGGGGCAGAAACATGGAACATAAGAGAGGAAGAGAGAAGGAGTTTGAATGTGTTTGAGGTGAAGTGTCTGAGAAGTATGATGGGGGTTGCTAGGCTAGATAGGGTGAGAAATGAGGAGGTGAGGAGGAGAACAGGGGTGGAAAGGGAGTTGGGAGATAGGGTTGATGAAAGAGTATTAGGATGGTTTGGACACATGGAAAGAATGAGTGAAGAAAGACTAGTAAAAGAGGTATGGAAGGCAGATGTGGAGGGTGGGAACATGAGGGGACGTCCTAGGATGAGATGGATGGATGGGGTGAAGGGGACTTTGGGGAAGAGGGGAATGTCTGTTGAGGAAGGACGGGAGAGGACAGAAGACGGGTGAATGGAGAATGGTTGTATATGGATGATGATGTGATGCATGAGGTGGAATGGATGGGGGGTGAGGTAGTGTGTGTGAGCAAAATTTTGACGCAGCCCGAAGGGATTTCTCCCCTTCCTCTCCTTTATATGGGGGGACAGAGAGGGGGGGTCGCCAATTTAATGAAGTGGCCTTGCTGTGGATGTGCTGTGTCTTGCGACACTGCTTCTGACCCAGGGCAGTGGACAGGGTGCAGGGATGACCCGTCATCTAGGAGATGCTAAGATGGGAGGGAGGGTGGAGGGGTGTGGAGTGTTTTCAGGGATGGAATGGGTGGAAATGATTTTATGCCTTTTCCTTTTTGGGTACCTCCCTAGTAAGGGGGAAAAAGCCTTGGTATATGTATGTATGTACAAAAACCAAGAATGTGTGTTTAATTATATTACATATATGAAATTAGATAAAAAATCATCAAAAGTGCATTAGCTTATCTCGCCTGTTCTCGCGGAACCCTTGGGTACCTTTTGCAGAACCTTAGGGTTCAAGGGAACCCTGGTTGAGAAATGCTGCCCTAAAGTATTAGCTGCATGTTACTCAGCAAATTTTAACCCCACAATAACATGCAACAAATACCCCCAGATAAGGTATTATATTATTTTTATTTATTATTATTATGTATTTGTTTAATTTATTTATTTATTTACTTTTTTTTTTTTCCATCTTCTTCTTCTTTCTTTTTCTTTTTCTTTTTCTTTTTCTTTTTTTCTCCATGATCTGAAAAATCTTGGAGGACCATAGAAATTTATTGTCTGCCCTCTCTCAAATTTGTATTTGTGTCTTATTAGGATGATGGCTTGGAATTCCTGTCAATACTGAATGAAGGCAAAAAGTTTTTCACAAGTCGTTCAAAAGCTGCAGCAACAGTTCAGATTGGGAAAACTATCAAGTAAGTTATTTATTTTTGTATTATTTATGGTATTTATTTATTTATTTATTTTATATCTTCTTTTTTATTATATATATATATATATATACTCTCTCTCTCTCTCTCTCTCTCTCTCTCTCTCTCTCTCTCTCTCTCTCTCTCTCTCTCTCTCTCTCTCTCTCTCCAAGAACTTTGTCATGGACTAGACTTTGTATTTGGGTTGATGCCTCGAATTTTGGCCATGATTTGTACAGGTCCAACATTCCAGTCTAGTATGACTATTTGCCTTTTTAACTCCTTCCATACAGGGATGCCTACGTAGGCATCATGAGGAGCAAGTGGGTATGCGAGGATGCCGATGTCGGCGTCTTGATTATATTTATTGTAGTTGTACCTGTGTGACCCCCATACTCTGTAAACTGGCTTCATCATATTTTCAATGGTTATCAAAATTCATGGTTGAAAGAGAAAACGATTAATACAGTGGTGACTTTATTTTTTATAATGCGAGTATTATGACACAACATTGCACATCTGGCAGTTAATGCTGTCTGCAAGATTTTGGCTCGTATTGAAGGTGTTAAATGATCAATTTTGTCTCAAAGACAAGGAAATGTGGAGTGCAACTAATTTAAGTTACATAATAAAAAATAAAAACAGAATCAAGGGAGTAAGTATAGGGGTGCGGGCAGGAGTATGCAATGACACCCACATCTTTTGCCTTTTTATACCAGAACCACACGACACCAGTGCCAAAGGCAGGTGCAAATGTGTGCATATATAATCCATATTTACCTGCCTTTGTACAATCCATCAATTTCTTTATTTTTGTGTGAAGAAGGCTTGCAATACATCTGTAGTTACCTATCAAAGCAACTGTGACAAGGTAAGCATGTATACAAGGTCATAGTGTCATCTTGTTTACATGCTCTCTCACCTCTGAGGGGAAACGGCTTCAATTTCATACTCCTCTGCTGATGGATTGAAAATCTCCTGCAACTAGCCATTTATCATAAGAAGAAGCCTAGTTTAAGTTTTATTTTGTTGTCTAATTTAAGGTAACCTAATGTTATAATAAATTTGCAAAGAATGGCAAGCACTATGGATCTTGCTAGGATGTGGCTTATGGTGCCATACCAGCGTCCCTTTGTGTCCGTGATGCATCATGGAACATGACAACTTGTTTACATGACTTGCCATTTTAAATGCACTGGTACACTATGCTCATTATGTATACATTTAGTTTGTGTATTTCTCTCCAGTATAAAAATTAGGCTACCATGGGATTTGAGGAGAAATCCTGTAGATAAAGCTGATGCTTGGGGCAGAGCATTGAAATTTGTCCATTAAAAGGAAGGATTAGATATGTGTAGTGATTTGTTCTCAGCTAATAAAGTGGTATACAAAGTTTATAAAGCATATCAAAGTGAGGAATTTGACCATATGGTAAACAAGGAAGTGCCAACATGAAGCTGGTGCTCATAGAATTTAGCCCGTATATATGCTCACTGCCCAAGCAAGTTAGAGCATTGCTATTTGCAATATAGGTTGAGGTGACAGCAAGTTGTATGAAGGGCATTGTTCATTAAATTCCATGCTACAAACTTGTTTGTAAAGGGCACCTTTCCAGGCCCCAGATAGGGGGAGTTTGCGATGTTAAACCAAATGAAAAATGAGTTCAATTCACTTGGTCATGTGAAGTTTTCAAAGAACCTAAACCATTCCTATATCAACCCAAGTTTGTGCTGTCTACAAGTTTTAAGGTATTGTAACATACTGCCTGTTTTTATCACCTTAGGTTGTCTGCCAGTTATGGGGATATATCTCTGAAACAGAGAGAAGGAGGCTTTTCAAAGAAGAATATTGGAAAAGTTATTGAGGAAGAACTGGATACTCTCCTAGCCACAGAATCTGCACTTTCTGAAGGGTAATATTTTATTTATATTAAACATTAATACCTGTACTTTTTTCAGGAATGTCCCCTTTGGGGTTACAGGGAGAAGGATCCCAAGTCCTGTTCCTGTCCTGTTACTACTGCCTTTTATGACTCAAGTAGAAAAACTTGGTGGCAGTATTCTTTTCCCCCTGGCCAATGGAAAACTTGGTGGCAGTATTCTTTTCCCCCTGGCCAATGTAGATATATATATATGTATATATATATATTTTTTTTTTCTCCCGCTATCGTGCCTGTGGAAGGTATGGGGAGTGGAGAATGATTATGTATGGATGATGCTGTGATGCATGGAAAGGAGTGGGTGGGGGATGATGGGATGAGGATATGTGTGAATGCAACTGAAGAAAATTCTCTCTGTCTTCTCTTTTTCTGCATGAGGGGACAGAGGGGGTCTGATTAAATGAAGCAGCCTTACTGTTGATATGTTGTATATTGTATTGATTCTGACCCAGGGCAGTGGGTAAGATGCAGGGATGATCCATCATCCAGGAGGGAGGAAAGAGGTGGTAAATGGGAGTGGAGTATGTGGTGGTGTCAATTTTATCTATTAATTTTAATGAACCAGAACATCAAGCACTTTATTCTTTTCCAGTTACAGATTTACTGATGTTTGTCAAAAGGGAAGGAAAGTGATTGGTAGTTTGTTGGGGAGAAGAAAGATGGGTGTGTTGTTTAATGAAATGAAACTGAAAGGTTCAGTTAGAGTTTAGGAGTGGTAGGTAGATGTCAGAGGTGGGACTGGTGGTAAGTGGTGAAGTGGAGAGAAATGTAATTGAGGATGGTATAGGCAAAGGTGAGAATGGAATAATTGATATGGCCCCAGTAGGGAGAAAAATGAGGAAAAAGGAACACTTTGGAATTTTTGGAAGAAATAGGAATGTGGTTTTGGGTTGGGGGATCTGCAGGAGTAGATCAGCCAATAGATGGAGTATTAGGGAAGTATAGGTTGGTAGGAAGAAATGATAATGGAGAGATATTGGATACATTGAAAGTGCAATATTGATAGCAGTTGTTGTTGTTGTTGTCGTTCCCTAGACTGTCTGTCCGAGCAGTCCCGTCTCCCCAAGGAAGGCCACAGCCGAAACTGGGTTTTCCCACAAATCCTTTATAGAGTGTATGTTGTGTTGTTTGCGTGCATGATTGTGTATAATGCAGTCTTCCATTATGTGTTGTATGGTATGGGGTGAAGTGTTACATCCTGGGCAGCTGTTCACAACACGGTCGTCCAGCCTCTTCTGGTAGCTTAGAAGTGCTGGGTGGTGACCGCATCGCAGTCTGGCCAAGTGGACTCTGTCCTTTCGTGGGAGAGAGGATTCAGAAGGGTGGATATCAGGGGGTCTGGCATGCAGCAGTGTGTTGTCTTTCAGTGTGTTAATGGAGCGGTGAGTGATATGATTATGAATATGTTTCCGGAGGCTGGTATTTGGTGGTTGTGGAGGAAGAGAAGAGAGTATCTGTGCGTAATAAAGGTCTTTGGGTGTAGTTTTAATGTTTCTTGGTGTGTGTGGGTGTTCTGCTATGTAGTGTAGCGGGTGTGATGTGTTTGTGGTGGCTGCAGCAAGTGTTTGTGTGCCTCTCATGTCGAGGTGGTCCTTGACTTTGAGGACTTTTGTTTCATGGTGTAAATGGTCTGTAGGTGATGTATTTGTGCAGCCTGTAATTGTTTTTAGGGCTTTGTTTTGTATGATTTGAAGGGTGTTGTGGTGTGTCTCACTGAGATTAGGAGCCCATGCAGGACTCGCATAATTCATCACTGAGCGTATGCATTGTTTGTATATTGTTATATTAGTTTCTTTGTTTTGTCCAAATGTTGTTCCAGTGATTGACTTAAGTGCGTTAAGTCTAGGTGTGCATTTGTTTTTTATGTTTGTGAGGTGTTGTTTGAAAGACATGGATGTATTGTATGTTACACCAAGAATTTTCGGTGTGTTTGTGTGTGTGGTATTAGAGTGTTGTTGATGTAGAGATGAGGTATGTATTTGTGTTCTTTTGTCCAGTTGGTGAGAAGTGTTGCTGTAGATTTGGTTGGAGCTATTTTGAGTCTGTTTGTGATGAACCATGTGTTGAGTGTGTCAAGGTAAGGCTGGATTATTTCTGCAGCTTTGTCTGTGTTACGATGTGTGCATGTGATTATGTCGTCTGCGTAGGAAGAGATTTGTATTTCTGAGGTGTCTGGCGTGGGTAAGTCATGCATGTATAGATTAAATAATGTGGGGGATAGAACTGAGCCCTGTGGTACTCCGTTCTTAATGTTTCTGATGTGCGATGATTGGCCATTATATGACACATGAGCATTCCTGCCTGCCAGATAATTGGCCAGCCATCTTTTGGTGTTATTGTGCATGTCTGTGTTATATATTTTATTTGTTAGGTTGTGGCGGGGGATAGCATCAAAAGCTTTACTAATGTCCAATGTTATAAGAAGTGTTCTGTGGTGGGGCCTATCTGAATTGATGCCATCAAAAATTCTTTGTGTGAGGTTTGTCAGAAGAGTGTTTGTGGAGTGTAGTGGCCTAAAGCCGTGTTGTGAGTCAGCAAGGGGAATATATGGTGTGACAAGTTTAAGTATTAGGCGTTCAATTGATAGCAGTAGATTGGAATAGTTGTGGATGTAAATCTATTCAAAGGTGATTGCAATGAATTATCAAATCAGTATCCAGTGGGAGGGTCTGTTAATCAAAGGAAGGGTGATTTGTATTACAGGTGTGGGTTAATGTGCACATTTTTCAATTTTTTACATTTGTATTGATGTTTACAGACTTGCAGGTGCAAGTGATTTGCCATCAGTGCAAGCCAATCCTAGGCCTTGCCCCACAAGAGTACCTGACACACCTTCACCTGTGAAGCCGATGTTAGCCTTCAAACCTAGACACAAATCACCATCTCCCAAAAAGACCAAAGTAACTTTGGAGGTTTCAAAGAAGAGGAATGCTTTGGAGTTAGAAGATCTGGAGAAGATTATGGAACAGTGGGATGATGATGAAACTGTAAAGAAACGGTCGTCACCTAGGAAGTCTGGTCAGACAGCAGTAAGTATTGGGGGGATTTTGTAGAATGTTGGTATAAATTAATGTAGTTTGTAACTTCATTCTCATCTTGTTTATTCTTTGACCTTTTGGCTCCTTTTGGTATGATCAAGAATGTCCAAATAATCAGTTATATCTTTCCCTCTCTCTGTACATGAAAAAAGTGAGAGGGGAATACACATACATCCATGATCTGGTATCACTAACTTGCACCTTGGCACCAGCTGCCAAATATACAACAACCCAACACTTGTGACTCATGATGCACATATAGGCCTCATCGTACCAAAGTGGTTAAAACTCATTTCCAACCATACTTCTTGAAAAAAAAATTCTTATGAAATATGTTAAGGCTCTTCCTTACTATTCTTTAGATTACAAGTCTCTGCTCCATACAATGTTGTGAGCACAATCAATCCATCATAATCTCCTCTTTGCAGTCATTGGAGATTCCTAGTTCTGAGGACATTTGGGAATGGATGCTAAGAGGAGACTGTATGAAGGAGTGATTGTGCCAACAGCACTGTATGGGGCAGAAACATGGAACATAAGAGAGGAAGAGAGAAGGAGTGTGAATGTGTTTGAGATGAGGTGTCTGAGAAGTATGATGGGGGTTACTAGGCTAGATAGAGTGAGAAATGAGGAGGTGAGGAGAAGAATGGGGGTGGAAAGGGAGTTGGGAGATAGGGTTGATGAAAGAGTATTAGGATGGTTTGGACACATGGAAAGAATGAGTGAAGAAAGACTAGTAAAAGAGGTATGGAAGGCAGATGTGGGGGGAGTGAACATGAGGGGACGTCCTAGGATGAGGTGGATGGATGGGATGAAGAGGGCTTTGGGGAAGAGGGGAATGTCTGTTGAGGAAGGACGGGAGAGGACAGAAGATGGGTAATGGAGAATGGTTGTATATGGATGATGTTGTGATGCATGAGGTGGAATGGGTGGGGGGATGAGATAGGATTTGTGAGCAAAATTTGACGTAGCCCGAAGGGATTTCTCCCCGTCTTCTCCTTTTATGCATGGGGGGACGGAGAGGGGGGGTTGCCGATTTAATGAAGCTGCCTTGCTGTGGATGTGCTGTGTCTTGCGACACATCATCCAGGAGGTGCTAAGATAAGAGGGAGGTAGGGAAGAGGCCAAACGCAGAGTATGGGAGTCCAATATATTTTACGTTTCGCCCAGCAGGGCTTCTTCAGAAATAACATCGATGAAAAACATTTTACTCCTTATATAGCCCGAGCCTTGCGGGGAGAAACAAACATTAAAATGGTGTACTTACAATTTGCGCAAATTGCTTGTTACTTGTAATTAAAATTGCCAATGGTTTGTTAATTGTAAAAAATCCACTATTCTGATTTATATTTTCTATGAGGGATATAAACGCCGATTCTAAACATCTACGTTTCATTGTATCGTTTTCATATTTTATAATCTTGGAATTATTCCAATCAGCATTGTGGCCGGTATCGAATCTATGTTTAACAATGGCATTATTCATATTGTATGTTTTCATATCATATTTATGTTCTAATACTCTCTTATCAATACCACGGAAACTTTCACCAATGTAAACCTTTTCACAACCTAGACATGGCACACAATAAATACCTGCTTGACGAATATTTTCCCTGCTCTTATTTCGGTTTTTAATGAGATTACCAACTGTTACTGAGCTGGTTTTAACAACCTTAACACCAGCCTTGTTTAATAATGGGGAAATATTGTCTGCAACTGAGGTATTAGGTAATATGATCTTTGTATATTCTTCTTTTATTTTTCCAACTCTTTTGTGAATAATTCCAGCTTTCTTCTTGGCTTTTAGAATAAAATAAGGAGGGTATTTTAGTTCAGTAAAAGCGTTAAAAATTTTATTAAATTCTTCATCCAAATACTCCTCTGAACATATTCTTAAGCCTCGAAGATAAAAACCTATGATAATTCCCATTTTGGTTTTCTTATCCGTAGCAGAGTAAAAATGTACATAATCATTATTATTTGTCTTTTTTCTAAAAACTTTAAACTTTACATTGTTTCCGTCTCTTATCAAAAGGGTATCAAGATAGGGCAACATGTCGTTAGTTTCATATTCTGCTGTAAACTTGATACTATCTTCTACAAGATTTAACTGATTTAAAATCCTACTCAAATCTAACCTACGAGGAGCTATTATAAGTACATCGTCGACGTATCTTAACCAAACTAAGTCTCTAGGGACAATGTTGCTAAAACTAGTATTTTCTAAATGTTCTAGAAACAAGTTCGCCAGCACTGGGCTTAGTGGTGAACCCATTGGTAAACCTGCTGTCTGTCTGTAATAATTATCATTAAAAGTAAAACAACAGTTTGAAATACAAAGGTTCACTAGTCTAATAAAATCACAAACAGGTACATGCAACTCATCATGTTCAGACAATACATTGGTTAACACTTCGATGGCTTTTTTAGTTGGTACAATGTAAAGTTTAAAGTTTTTAGAAAAAAGACAAATAATAATGATTATGTACATTTTTACTCTGCTACGGATAAGAAAACCAAAATGGGAATTATCATAGGTTTTTATCTTCGAGGCTTAAGAATATGTTCAGAGGAGTATTTGGATGAAGAATTTAATAAAAATTTTAACGCTTTTACTGAACTAAAATACCCTCCTTATTTTATTCTAAAAGCCAAGAAGAAAGCTGGAATTATTCACAAAAGAGTTGGAAAAATAAAAGAAGAATATACAAAGAAGATCATATTACCTAATACCTCAGTTGCAGACAATATTTCCCCATTATTAAACAAGGCTGGTGTTAAGGTTGTTAAAACCAGCTCAGTAACAGTTGGTAATCTCATTAAAAACCGAAATAAGAGCAGGGAAAATATTCGTCAAGCAGGTATTTATTGTGTGCCATGTCTAGGTTGTGAAAAGGTTTACATTGGTGAAAGTTTCCGTGGTATTGATAAGAGAGTATTAGAACATAAATATGATATGAAAACATACAATATGAATAATGCCATTGTTAAACATAGATTCGATACCGGCCACAATGCTGATTGGAATAATTCCAAGATTATAAAATATGAAAACGATACAATGAAACGTAGATGTTTAGAATCGGCGTTTATATCCCTCATAGAAAATATAAATCAGAATAGTGGATTTTTTACAATTAACAAACCATTGGCAATTTTAATTACAAGTAACAAGCAATTTGCGCAAATTGTAAGTACACCATTTTAATGTTTGTTTCTCCCCGCAAGGCTCGGGCTATATAAGGAGTAAAATGTTTTTCATCGATGTTATTTCTGAAGAAGCCCTGCTGGGCGAAACGTAAAATATATTGGACTCCCATACTCTGCGTTTGGCCTCTTCCCTACAGAGCTGTTGCAGTCATTGCTGCCTTTACTCATAAGAGGGAGGGTGGAGGGGTGTGGAGTGTATTCAGGGATGGAATGGGTGGGAATGATTTTATGCCTTTTCCTTTTTGGCTACCTCCCTTGTAAGGGGGAAAAAGCCTTGGTATATGTATGTATATAGATGTCTACTTCCTTCTGTAATTTACTTCTATCCACACACCTCCATTTCCTGCCACATATTACCCTAATTACTTAATCTCTCCACATTCTTCAGCCTTCCCTTCAAACTCTTATCCAACTTGTTGCCACACTCCAAAACTCTGCTACCAAATGTCTTAGTCTCTTGATGCACTTAACCCCTTCCATACGGTGCCGCACACGTAGGCGTCATGAGGAGCAAGTGGATTCGTGATGCTGCCATATCGGCGTCTTGATTATATTTATTGTAGTCGCCCCTGTGTTTTTACATTCTCCCAAATGCGCCCTGAATCCCATTCTCTGTGGTTTTCAAAATTCGCGGGTGAAAGAGAGAACGATCGATATAAGCGGTGACTATATTTTATGATGCGAGTATTAATATGACACGTCATACGGCTGGCATTGGCTGCTGCCCGCGAGATTTAAGTCCCGTACTGAAGTGGTTAACCTTGAGCTGTGTCATCCACAATTGGCTAGCTCACCCATTTCCTTCCACTCTCACCAGTTGTAGAATTATGCCCAGCACCATCACATTTGCCTCCCACATTAGCCCATCCATATACACTCAGCCTTCAATTTGACACCCACTTTATGGATTTTGTAGGCAACAGACAATAAAATCAGTGACTGAATGAATTTCTGAATCCCCCACTAGCCAAGTCTGGCATATCCATAACCCATTTCATATTCCTTGGTAAATTTGACATGAAACTGTTGTTACATACATATACCAAAGGCTTTTTTCCCCTTACACGGGGGGTAGCCAAAAAGAAAAAGGCATAGAAATCATTCCCACCTCCTCCCTCCCTCCTATCTTGGCACCTCCTGGAAACTGTTGTTAACAAGTTAAATTTATCATATTTATTAGAGCACTGTTCTCCTTTTGTCCATGTATACATGGGATGGCTAAGTCTAAAACACACACCTTTATACAGGAAACCCATTCAAATGCCCCTCCCATCAACCACAGAGATTAAAAATTTGCCCTTTCCCACAACACACTAAAGATTTATGCATACATATACGAAGTGCTTTTTCCCCCTCACAAGGGAGGTAGCCAAAGTCAAAAGCATAAGTCCACTCCCATCCATTTCATCCCCACATACTCCACTACCATTCACCAACCCTCGCTCCCTCCCTCCTTTCATCCCAGCTTCTCGTCCACTGCCCTGGGTCAGAAGCAATATAGCAAGACACAATACATCTGCAGCAAGGGCACTTTATTTAATTGGCAACTGCCCCCTCTCTATCCCCTTGTACAGAAAAAGAGAAGACACAGGTGAACACGTACTTGTAGCCGTTGGAGTATGGGGGTGGGAAAGTGAGTTAATGGGGGAAACGTGTGTCGTGTTACCTTGGAGGCCTGCCACTGGAGGCAGGTGCGGGCCCAGTGCCTGACGTCTTTGTTCATGCTTGGCCAGATGAACTTCAAGGTCAACATCCGTTGGGATACGTAGATGCCAGGGTGTGCAAGGTCATGAAGGTGGCAGAAGAGTTAATGCTGGAATGACATAGGTATAAAGGGCGAAGGTTGCCGGAGGAGACATCAGCATACAGACTCTGTGCCAGGTACTTGAATTTTCCTCCATCTTGAGGGTAGGGTTGTCCAACAATCGCTGCAAGTCATCCCAATTGGCCTGTGCTGCTGCAATGGTAGCGTAGTTGATGACAGGAGACTGCAAAGACATGGGATTAATATTTCTGGGGAGGGCATCAGTGGGTGCATTGTCAGTACCTTGGATGTAACGAATATCTGTTGAGAAATGTACTGTAAGTGGCAGAGCTGTGAAGATGATGAACTACCTTCAAGGAAATACTTGAATTGACTGCCTGGTAGACAGCAAAGAACTCCCTGTTGAATACACTGTAGTTCTTCTTAGTCTTACTCAGTTTCTTGGAAAAGAAGGCAAGTGGCTTCCAAGCACTGTCAACGTATTATTGAATTTCCCGTCTGCCATGACATTATATACAATAAATATTTTATTACTTTGTACAAGTTATGCAATAATGTTTCATATAGCTGCTTTTTACATTATAAGGGCCATCCTAGTATGTGGCAACAATATTTACAACATATAATTTTGATTATAATTGACACTGCAGTAGTGGCATGTTGCCACAAGTCCTCTGCCACTCTACCCTGCAACTACCTTTACCTCCCTATCATCTTTCACATTTAGCAACTCCCTAAAATACTCTGCCCATCTTCCTCTCACTGCCGTCTCTTCCATTATCATTTCTCCATCAGCACCTTTTACCTTTTCTTCTCAAATTGATTTGCCTCCTCTTCCTCTCAATTTTCTTCAAAAAATCTTTTTATTACTTCCAAAATTTTCATCATTCCACCACTCACATACATACATATTATGAGTTTTGTGTGATGTGGTTCTGATGAATGTATTTGTTTTCCTAGTCACCAAGACGATCTCCAAGGAAGAAGACCAATTTAGAGAAGGAAAAGCTAGGGGTAAGTATCATATGTACTTGGTTCTTATTCATTTTCATGTGAAAAGTATTCATTAATCTTTACATTGTATGGATTAAAAGTAATCATCCACAGCAAGGCTGCTTCATTTAATTGGTGACCCCTTCCCCCTTTCCGTCCCTTCCGTGCATCACAGCATCATCCATACACAACCATTCTTCACCCACCCCTATCTTCTGTCTTCTTCCCTTCCTCAATAGACATCCCCTCTTTCCCAGCAACCCTATTACACCATACATTCATTGCATCCTTGGTTGCCCCCTCATGTTCACTTCATCCACTTCCGCCTTCCACACTTCTTATACTAATCTTACTTCCCTCATTCTTTCCATGTGTTCAAACCATCCCAATACTCTTCATGAACCTTATCTCCCAATTCTTTTTCTATCCCTGCTCTCCTCCTCATCTCCTTGTGTCTCACCCAATCCAGTCTTTATATATATATATATATATATGTGTGTGTGTGTGTGTGAAAAAAAAAAGCAAGCGGGGTTCGAATCGTCATCGTAATGATGCCCTAACCCGCTCAGCCAGCAAGCATCCTACCATACTTTTCACAAATTTCATCTCGAAACACTTTTTCTTTCTTTCTTTTCTCTCTCTCTCTCTTTCTCTTATGTTCCATGTTTCTGCCCCATATAGTGCTGTCATCACAACGACTCTGCATCCATTCCCAAATGTTTGTTTCTCATTACACATTTTAATCCCCCAAGGCTTCTCTCAATCTACATTCTACCTCCCCCCTCCCTTTCCCACCACATTCACATCCAAGTATCTAAAGCTAACCACTTCCTCCAGTCTCTTCCATAATACTCACTTCCAATCTGCTGTCCCATTCTTCCCCCTTCACCTTACTTTTACCCACATTTATCTTCAAATTCCATCTCTTGCACACCTTCCCAAACTGTCACTAACTTCCTTAATCCCTGCTCTGAACATGCCACAAGTGCAGTGTCATCAGCAAACAAAAACTGGCTTATCTCCCATTTTTCTCCATTTTCTTTAACCATCTCCAGTCCGCTGCCCATTACCCTTGTGTTTACCTCTTGCACCACTACATCCATGTATAAATTGTACAGCCAGGGTGACATAATACATCCCTGGTGCATTCCCACATTTACCTGAAATCACTCTCTCCATTTCTAATTCTAACAGACTCTACTGCTCTCGTAAAAACTCTTGACTGCTCTTAACAGCTCTCCTTGTATGACATATATCTGCAAGACCTCTCACAGTGTCTTCCTGTCTAACCTGTCATAAGCCTTTTCCAAATCCATAAATGCCCAAAAAAACATCCATACCTTTTCATAAAGCTTTGTCACAAAAATCTGATCACACAACCCCTACCTGTCCAAAACCCACACTGTTCCACTCCAATTACTCCTGCTGTTCATCTCCTAATCCTCTCAATCAAAACCCTCCCATAATCCTTCCCAACTACACTCAACAAACTGATTCCTCTGAAACTACTACATGCACACTTGTCCCCTTTTCCTTTGAAAGAGAGTGGGGAAAGGGTGGGAGTGGGTTTATACCTTTGACTTTGGCTACCTCCCTTGTAAGGGGGAAAAACCATTGATATAATGTCTGTATAAAGGGGCAAAAAAATCAATACCTTTTCCTAAAGCTTTCTGGCATATCTGCCTTACCACAAATATCTTATTTATGCAACCTATACCTTTCCTAAACCCACACTGCTCCTCACCAATTACTCTCTCTGTTCCTCTCCTAAGCCTCTCAGTCAAAACCCTCCCATAAGCCTTCCCAACTACATTCAACAAACTGATCCCTTTGAAACTACTACACTCACATTAGTCCCATTTTTCATTGTAAAGCAGAACTATACAGGCACTCCTCCAGTCATCTAGCACTTTTCCCACTTTTAGACAAACATTAAAGAACCTCACCAGCCAGTCCACCATCACTGTCTCACACTTTTTAGACACTCCACATGACATCCATGTAACCCAGGTGCCTTATCTGCTCTCATTTTAATAACTGCTTTCACCTCCATTTATTTGTTCTCCATTTTCCTCATTCATCACTGTCATTTTCTTAGTGGCTTCCACTGCAACTACCTATCTCTATCCTAGACCCTCTTATGGCTTCACTTTTTAAGTTTCCCTTTGGGGCTATAGGGAGAAGGGTGCTTAGTTGTATCCCCGTCCCGTTTTTTGTCACCTTGTACGAATCTGGGAAGCTTGGTGGCAGTATTCTTTTCCCCCACCACAGCATTAGGCAAAAAAAGTAAATGAATATTCAGAGAAATGGTACAGGACAGTAACAAGGGGTGTAGGGACAGCCACAGTATAATATCATCATTACTCTATATAGATTTCCTCTCGCTGACAAAATGATTTGAGGCTGTGGTCTGTAGGGGTGGCTCATATAGACCCTTAAGTATCAACTGCATGCTACTTAACCACAATAACTTGCAGCCAATACCCCAGACAGGGAAGGAAAATGTATATACGTGTGTGTGTGTGTGTGTGTATATATATATATATATATATATATATATATATATATATATAATATATAAAAGCATGCATTCCACTCCCATCCATTACCCATTGTTTTCCTCTTATCTTAGCTCCTCATGGATGAAGGGTCATCCCTGTCTCCTGCCCACTGTTTGGGTCAGAGGCAATGCAACAAGACAGAATCCACAGGAAGGCAACTTTTGAGTTCACAAACAAAAGGGAATTTAAAGCAGTTGACAATCATTTCTTGAGAATCACACTCAACTTCCTCCACAGCTTGATTGCAATTAGGAAAACAAATATAGGCACCCTGCAAGCTATACAAAGGAAACCATTGAGAATAATGGGATTCACCAAAACTACCCTAGGAAAACATCTGCATACTGAAACTAAATACCCCTAGAACTAGTTTTATACTATGGTTACCCCTTGTAACAGAAGTAGCCAGCCAAGGCAACTCATCCCATGCCCATCCAACACTTATTTTCCCTTGGAAAAATTTCATAGCACATTGTCGCCACATGAAAATAGTAGGTATCTTCTGTCTTCAACCGTACTTCCCATCTTATTACATCATACAAGCATAGAAATGTGTGTGTGTGTGTTGGCGGGGGGGGGGGCACTGGCAGCAAACCTCTACATCAACTTCCCTCCACCACACAGCACATTTATACAAAACATGTACATATTTGAATCACAGACCATCACTTCAGGACTGACCACCAGACACCTTTCTCCATCAAAGCCCTTCAGACAATTACTGTACAGAACAGTCCCACACAAGAGAAGCAAGAACAATAGTATAACCTATGTTTAGGTCACCATCCTACACTAAACAATATTGACATAGAATAGGCTTGGCCAAAGAAAAACAAAGTAACCCATATGCAACCGTCACACAGAATACCCTACACCTTATCATGCAGGGCTTCACCGTAGCAATACCCAGGCAACAACACGTCATTTCTTTCATGAAAGGCGTGAGCCAATCCAGTGGTTATGGTTGGTTACCTAGAAACCATGGGTGTCCCACGAGATCTAGGGCAATGCATTGACTAATTTAATTTACATTGTGGATACATCCTTGTTTGTTTCTTCACTCTGTCTCAAATGCATGTTTTTTCTGTCATAACCTTTTCATCCCACCATTCATTTTTACCATCTTTTAACATAACTAATTATAACAGTGTTACTAGGTGTATCTAAAATATTTACATAAAATACAGGGGATGGCTGTGGACACTTGCTAGAACTAAATCTTCATTACAGGAAATCCCCACAAGTGTGCCCAGGCGCTCACCTCGAAAAATACTCCAGGTAGCTTCTGTAGATGAAACTTCAGATACCAATAAGTATTTCCCAATATTTGACCCCAAGACACGGCTTACAAACAGGATTACCAACAGTGATGACAAGTGAGTAATGCTGGTTCTGGATCTAATTTATGGGCACATAATTTTATTATTATTATGTTTGTGTAAAATCTCTAACCTTATATTTCTTCTTTTAGTAAAAGGATGTCGAGAAATGTTAGAGGCTCTTTCTTGAAAAAGACTGACCTTACCCAGACAATCATTGATGCTGGACAAAAACATTTTGGGGCCCATGTCTGTGAAACTTGTGGTATGGTGTATGAGATAGGAGATCCTTCAGAAGAAGCAGAGCACAAGGAATTCCATGATGGATTTCTTCATTCACTTAGATACACAGTGAGTGAATTTATTTACACATATATGTATATATATATACAAGATTCTTTTGCTATTGTTTATTACTCATTTTAACAGTATATGTATTAGGTTTTGAATTAGTTGACTCTGAAGTGTGCTTATTTTTAACATTTTTGGAAATTAACTCTTTCAGGGTTGGAGGGCTGAACGACAAGTGAGTCACATAGATGCCAACGGCGGCAGAGTCATAATGGTAAAACCAGATGACCCTGTTTACTGTTGGCGTAAGTGTGAAGAAGTGGTTGACATTATAGATAATGAATTAGGGTTCTCAGAACCTGGATTGATGATCAGAGAGAGAAGTAATGTGCTCCTCTATATTTTGGAGAAAAAAATTGTTGGTTGTTTGGTAGCAGAATTTATAAATAGTGCCCAGAGGGTCATTCCAGATCAAAGAAATTCTTCAGGTATCAGACTTTATTGTTGCTCTGATGAAAAAGAAAAGGTTTATGTTGGTATAAGCCGCATATGGGTCTTGCCAAGTGCAAGAGGGAAAAGGGTTGCTACTGGTCTTGTGGATGCAATGAGGTCAAACGTATATCATGGTGACATCCTCTCCTGTGATAAGTTTGCTTTTTCTGACCCAACAGAGAGTGGTATGGCATTTGCAGAAAAGTATACAAAGAGGCGAGATTTTCTTGTTTATAGGCGGTAATTGGTAACAGACTTGTTTTAAGTATCCAATATCATCTTCATTTCATATTTATGTTACAGCTGCAGTAGTATTCCTCATGAACAAAGTTCAGACACTGGAGTATGTCCTAGATCAGCATTTCTTAAACTGAGGTATAGAAGATATGCGAGTGGCAGGGTGGTGAACTAAACCGAAAAAAAGTTTTTGTTCACTGATGTTTTGCCGTGAATAAAACTACAACTGTTTTCCATGTTTACCTCACCACTGCCACTGAACCTAGGGTGATGAGATTTGAAATAAACTTAGGTGTAATATATACATAGGAAGTGTGCTGGCAGATATGCTTAGTTGTGGGTGTGAATCCCACACTTCTCTTCAATTCCCAGCAGTTACTGTTACTTTCCCCAACAGTCCAGGCATATAGGGCAAAGGTGACAGCCACATACTCTTGGGGTAGGATCCTCACCCCCTTTTATGTTACATGTAAGGTATACCGGTGCACAGAAGAAATATTTGTGGGTATGTTTTATTGGTTACCTCTTGTAGGTAGATATTTTATCACCAAGGCCTTCCTTTTCTTTTCTTTTCTTTTCTTTTTATTGAGTACTATATAATTTTACCTGCAGTAGTATAGGGGGATGCTGGACTAGCTTAAGCCTAAGTATAGAGGGCAGCAATTTTAAAATTGAAAAAGGGGAGGGATAAGAAATGCTGTGTAATTCATTATTTGCATCAACTTCACTGGTGATATTTTGAAATCTGCAATGTTTAGGGTATGATGCATAATGATATGTGTCTTCGATCTACCCATTAGTCATGCAAATTGTATAGCTAAATATTTTGTTTGAAATGATAAGTTGTACCTATGTATATATATATATGTATGGTGGCCAATAGTTGTACCTATGTATATATATACTGTTGGCGCCAATACCTATGGTGAATTATCAGGGACCCACTAACCACCTGAAAAAATTACATTGGTATTGGCATGTGTGTTAGTGGTGTTGCATAATTACATTACAGTGAACAGAGTACGCTATTTGGAACTTGTGCAAGCATCTGGAGGATTGTTTTGATGCATGTAGGTGTGAGGTGTTCAAGCAGGATGGTGCCCCTGCACACAACAAAATTAATCATGGAATGGTGTGAGTTTGTGGGAGTGGACTACAAGAAGGACTGGCCTGGTAACAGTCAGGACTTAAACCCCATTGAAAATATTTGGGGACTGCTTAAGTGATGGCTTTGAGGACATGATGCCACAACTGTGCCAAAGCTCATAAAGGAGATCCAAGACATCAGGGACAACTTTGAATCCCATGTGCTAATTTCTGAATCAGTTCCGCAATCCATCCCTAATACATTCCGCTCCACTCCCTTCCATCCTCTACCCTCCCTCTTATCTTAGCACCTCCTGGATGACAGGTCATCCCTGCATTTTGTCAACTGCCCTGGGTCAGAAGCAGCATCACAAGACACAGCGCATCCACAGCAAGGCCGCTTCATAAAATTGGCGACCCCCCCTGTCCCCCCCATGCAGAAAAGGAGAAATCCCTTTGGGCTGCATCCAATTTTTCTCGCATGTACTACCTCACCCCCATTTCATGTATCACAACCTCATCCATATACAATCTTCTCCATTCACCCCCGTCTTCTCCCATCCTTCCTCCACACACATTCCTCTCTTGCCCAAAGCCCCCCACCCCAAATATTTTTGTTAATTATTATTTTGAGTGTTGAAGGAGAAAGGGGTACTTAACCAATACCATTGGTGCTGACTGTATATATATGTTTGGTGGTCATTGTCATTTGCCTCTCAATTATATATTTTTTAAGATCATATATCTTAAATTCTCTTCAATATTATGTAATTTGATTATTTTGTTCCTGCTAAGGACATGATTATATGTAGTGGAGGCACAGTCCAGGAAAATTAAAACCTCCATTTGGAGTATATTCCACCCAGCCTTTTCAAAATTTAGCCACAACAAAATTCAAGAAGTGCAAATGTGTCAGAACATCGGAGTTGTGTGTATATGCAAGTGTGATGTCATCAGTATTAGGTGCCATATGTATGATGGGTGTTTGCTTATTATGCATGTTTAAGTTGATTAGTATAGGTGCCTAGCTTTATGGGAATTGTGTGTGATTTTGTGCATGATGTACCTGATGCATCTTGTATTTGTGTACGCCATAAGGTTTCCTAGCCATCATTTTGTTAGGTAATGGCGTGTCATAAATATTGTGTACAAGAAACAGTTGTGAAAAGATGTCAAAAGCTTTATTTGTATCTACTGTGGTGAGTAGTGTCCAGTTATGGGAAGAAGTCAAAAGTCTTAAGTGGTGAGTAGTGTGCAATGTGGTAGTTTGCAGTTAAATCCATCCAGTATGTATTGTGTAAAGTCTTAAATAATGCTGAGAGGTTGGGTGCAGAATTGGTGTGTAAATGTTCATGATCACACAATTTCTGGTGCTCTTGTTCATGCTTGCTTTCTTGATTTTGTGTGTGTGTGTCTGTCTGTCTGAGTATGATGTATTCGTGATGAAACTTTGTCATATGTAAGTACAGTATATGATGCTGCATTGATGTTAAGAGTTAGGGTGAATATTGGGTGTGAAGAACTGTGTGTGTGTGAATGTACAATGTAAAGCCGTTCCACTTGGCTTTGTTTTAGTTTGTGAATGTTGGTAAAATTTTATGTGCATTATGCCTGTGGCGATTGTGATAGATAGGTGGTCAATGGCTGGTCTAATACTAGTCCATGTCATGTTGATTGCAAGGTTTGGTATAGAGAATACTGTGCTGGGCTCATGATCATCACCTGTTACCATCCAAATAAGAGCCCAGAGTTTGTATATAGATCAACTGTGAAGACAGTGGTAGTGTTAAACTTTCAAGCCCAAAATGCGATATGATCCGAGGTCAGTCATTGAGATTGATGCCAACTCTTGCATCAGTTAGTTCTGATAGTGACGAGATTGAAGTTTGCCTAATGTGGTATGTGTATGCTAATCTTTGTTATTGAGATTGAAAGGTTTAAACAGGCATGACTTTAGTTAACATGAATTGTAATTACTTAAGGACAGTATATTTTCACTGTTATGAGGAACTGCTTTGTACAAATTGTATCAGATATTTTGATTTAGAATTATAATGTACCAGACACATTTAGTTGTGCTTAAGGTCATTTAAATAAATTGAGAAAATATATATATATTTTTTTTTTCCTCAACATCCTTAAATTTGATTTGTGATTTCAGGTTTTTACTCTGCTGGTTAGTTTATAGAATAGTGTATGGAGTCCATATAAAATTAGTACAAAGGAAGTTACAAAAGTAAACTCTGAAAGGGACCTAGGAGTAATTATCTCAAGTGATATGATACCAGAAAAATATGTTAACAAAATAGTTTGAGAAACTTATAACTGAATAAGTTCAATGAAAGTGGCCTTTAACTTCTGGATACTAGTTACGCTGGTAAGACAAAAATTGGAATATGCAGCATCTACGGACACCTAGTACAAAAAAAAAAAACATTAATCTGGAAAGAATTCAAAGAGCAGTGACAAAGATGGCACCAGCACTGCAATTTGACATGAACAAAGATTGGACAAACCAAACTTGTCAGCCCTAGAACAAAGAAGAGAGAGGATTTGATAACCATCTACAGAATTATGAAAGGGTTGAAAATCCTTGATAGGGATGACCTACTAAAATGGGACAAGAAATACAAGAGGACATGAGAAGAAACTAGGACAATTACAGGAGATCTGAAAAAAAAAAACTTTCCACACAGTAATAGATATATGGAACAAACTGAATGAGGAAACAGCGAGTGCTAAAACTATACATGATTTTAAGAAAAGATACAACTTGGAACCAGCACTAGTTGTTTACAAAAGCGGGAAGGAAAAAGTGTACAAGTGACCAAAATGCAAGTTTATCTTTTTTTTATTGATTACTCTAAGAATGGAAGAAAATAATGGCAATTTGCAGAAAAAAGACCAACAAAAAGATGCCTGGATGTAATGCTGCGTCCACACGGTCGAGCTGTGCCTGGCAGACTTTGCCTTTACCGGGCAAAGTCCGCAGACTCTGCCCGCGAAGGTGTCCACACGGCTGACAATGGTGGTTGGAGGTTAGTTGGAAAGATAGCACTTTACAGCATTATAATTGTTGCCTGCATTAAAAAGAAAAACAAGAAATCACGGAGACATGTCTGGTGATGGGAGTGGTTACAAAGACGTGATTTAATGGGAAGCTAATTTCTTTTTCATATGACTCACTCTTGCTTATTGTCTGTGCTATGGGTTTCAATGCTGCAGCACATTGGTCTCTTATTTATATAATCAATACACTTCACATTCCATAAACATTCCTGAACTCGGGATAAATCAATCAATGTTACGGTGTCTTGTCGAGACCAGTATACACTAGTACTAGGTGCGGACATGGTGGTAAGGTAACTTAGGTCTGTACTGAGCGGATTTGCTAACTTTGCTCGCAACTCACCTCATGCGTTTGGCAGCGATATCAGCCCTCCGTCCACTGCCCGCAAATGGCGCCGGGAATGGACAGTTTGATGGTTTGCCCGTTGTCGAGCAAAGCCTTTGTGCCCGGCGGACAGTGCTCGACCGTGTGGACGTGGCATAAGTAGGGTGGAATCACCACTTGGGGTGATCCCTAAAAGGACATGCTTGAATGAAACCCCGAAGACATACCAAAGGTTTGAAAAAAAAATTTATTTTTGGGTTTTGAGGTGGAATTATTAAGAGAAATAGAGCCCAGGTATAAAAATTGGTGAGAAATGGAACAATTTATTACATGAAATGAACTAGAAAGTGAGCATAGGGCTATGTATAGATAGCCCTACTAAGGCAAATGCAGAGACTAACAGGGAAAAGGAACTAAATATGATCAAGGGAGAAAATGAAGATTTAAATAAAAAAAAAACATTAAAAAAGAAAGGACCAAATAGACTGAGAATGTGGAAGAGAAGATAAAAGAAAATGATTTTCAAGAAATAAACGGAGGAAAGTAGAACAGGAAAAAAATTCTTTTAAAGAAATAGTAAAGCAACAAATCAAGGAAAATGCTAATGAAACTGTAATTAAGGAAAAGGTAAATTTGGTCAGGCACAGTTGATAAAAAAAAATGCATTGTCATCTATGGTATTGTCGCGCTCCTTGTTTACGACTAAATATAAATATATAGATGGGTAGGTGGTAGCTGGCCAAGATAGTTTAGATCACAAGGAACACGAACAAACTTTATACATATAGTTTTTACTTCACATTTGGTGGTGAACGAGACTAGTGTTTCTCAAATAGGTGACTTTTATTATTTTGATATTATTACTTCAGAGTCAAAATAATGACTGTGCTGTGTACGGGTGTGCGGATGTGGGAGGCTGGACTTAATTAATAGACACCGACCTTGTATGAATCCTGGTTGCAGTTCCAACTGTAACCTCTGATCGTTGAACGAATCACTTATACTTAGCTTTAGGCTAGATTGATATATAATAGTTTAGAGCTCAGACAACTTTAACTGAATACTTTTGAGTGTCCGAGCAGACTGAACTTGACTTAGATGTTGGCTAGGAAGAAAGCTCTTCATGATATAAGCTCCTCCTACAACTAATTTTGATTTGCTAAAAATCTCTCTGTATGGGAGAAATGGCCAATGGGGACACGTGAGAAACATACGCCTCTTCTAAGTTCCCGCCTTACGTAAACAAGGCTCAATTCATACGGGGGTCAGAGATCACGAATCCATTACAGAACGGACGACCTCACGAGACAAAGTGTTATGGGCTGATAAGGTACCCAGCGCGCGACGCGATGACGAAAACTAGTATCACTAGGTACCCAGCGCGCGACGCGATGACGAAAACTAGTATCACTAGTATCACTGTCTAGTGGTGATGATGCCGTCGTCAAACCAATCACCACAGTATTAAAGATAAACCTGATGTTTCTAGATACGAGAGAAAAACATCGCTAAAGAAATTCTGACGAGATTCAAAAGGAGGGACAGGATATAGATAAAGAAATTGAGGATACACATAGAATAGGAAAATACTTGAAAGAAAAACAATAAAGGCCACTAAAAGCAAAACTTAGGTCTCAAATGGTAGCAGAGGAAGTACTCTCTAGCAAATAGTGAACATAATAAAAATGTATGGATAAAAAAGAAATGAGCAATGAAAAAGAAAAGGAACTTGGAAATGAAAATAAAAAGAGCTGAGGCTGAAAAGAATATTTTTTGGAGAGTGGTGGACCTGAGGCTGAGAAAATGGTATATCAAGCAAAAGGATACAAAGTAGACGGAAAAGGACGAGAAAAAAAAAATAACAAAGATAGCTTGTACCGACATAGATGGAATGATTTCAGGACTAAATGAATTAAATTATCTGGTTTTAGAAAAAACAGACATAATGGGAATTGTAGAAAAGAAATTCCTTTACCACCAAATACTGTGGAACAAGTATTGGATGAAAAATAGAAATGAAAAACAGGGTAGGGGAGTATTTTTGATTAGGAAAGACTTAAATGTGACAAAGATAACAGAAGGAAAAACAATGTGGAATCAACTATGATCAATGTTGAAAACAGTCACATGAAAAGTAGAAAAATTATAGTAATGATGTGCCCCCAAAACACAGTCCTGGACTGAAAGCAATCATTCCAAACTGTTGGAAGAAAGAAAATATGAACTAATTTACTGAAAGAGGAAATATAGCAATTATGGGTGATTTTAACTCAAGAAATATGTTGGGAAGATATGACAGTGAAGGGTGGAGAAACCTCTGGGGAAACCTACTACTTGATATAACCACTGAACACAATGACTCTGTGGGTAAAGGGAAATACCAGGTACAGAAACAATGAGGAGCCATTGAGACTAGATTTAATACTTATGTCAGAGCATTAGCTCTTCACTCCCACAATGTCTCCCTATCCTCCTCCAGGAGATTAAATGTCTAAGAAAGCCTAAATGTCTAAAGCAGTGGTTCTTAACCTTTTTTGGCAGTGACCCAAAATTTTGCACAAATCAAGCATCGCGACCCAAGCCTACATAGATATACAAATTGTCTTTATAAGTAATATGGTTATGCTTTTAAAAGTGGGTTTTATTTATTTTTTATTTAATCATGGTCTGCTTAGAATCCTAAAACTAGGCATCATGTATTTTAATTATTACAGTATATAATTATAATAAATTTGTAGTGGGAAAATAATTGTTTTCTGCAAACCCTTAGCGACCCAATAAAATGGCTTGGCGACCCAAATTTTCCCATACAGCTGCATAAATACTTGGAATAACCAGGAAAGTAATGTAGCCCAAGCTCCATACATAAATTCAAATCCAAGTATAATAATTGGAGAAGGAGATATAGCATAAGTTGGAACAATACATAAATTTAAAGCTAGGTATGATAATTGGAAAGCAACATACAGGACTCCATGATTGTTGTTCCTTTCCCAACTCCAACTTGGTAAATTCATAGTTTGTTAGCAGGGTGTCAAAATAAAAGATCCACAGGGATGTATACTACAAATATCTTAAAATTTTTATGCAAGAGTAACTACATGCTCATTTTAACATATCCTATAAGCAGTGCCATAAACTTGTTTAAAGGAAAAATCTTGAAATACAAAATATGTTTGCAAGAAAACACCTTCACACAAAAGCTCTCATTGCTAATCCTACAAGAACCTGCATCAGATACAAAGAAGTTGGTGCCCTAATCAGACATGTAATCTTAAAAAAAAAACCATATCTACCACTTCTCTCCAGTGAGCATACATTATGTTCTAATATTTTTAAATTAACCTTGTTTAAATGACAAAAAAATAAATAAATAAAAAATAATGACAAGGAAGTATAATTTGTCAAATATTTGTATCCATTTAGTGCTACCATGAAATATTATATATATATACCAAGGGCTTCTTCCCCCTTTTAAGGGAAGTAGCCAGTTGAGGCACACACCCACTCAGATCCACCTTGAAACATAAATTAGGGTTTTTCAGTTTGAATAGATCATCAACTGCTGTTCCAGTTTCTGGGAAAATGAAAACATGTGTAATTGAGAAATCAATGAAAATAAACATAAATTGATCAATTCTGGATTAAAGAGTATACAGTACATACTCTACTTGGCATATTTTCTTTCAGAATTTAAACTTATTTTTAGAGGACAATTACATATTCTTTTCCACCGATTTAGAAATAATTATATACTGGAATCTTAGTTTCTGTAGCTCTGCAAAAGGACCCTTTGATAGTAAGAATCCTTTGATGGCAAATACAAATAACTTACTCCACTTCAAGATCTTTCCAGTCTTATAAGTTCTAATTAGTGTCCACTTGAGAAAAGCTCAAACCTGCATGAATACCGGTTACTACATATAACAATGTTATTATAATCATAATAAGTGAATACTGTAATAATAAGTGAATATAAGTGAATACTGTACTTATTCATATGAAATAATCACTTCATAGTAAAACATTGGGAATATTTAATTCTGACAAGTACTTTCAAATGTCAGTTGAATCACATGTGCACACATTTTATTTATATGTTTTTTATATATAGTGAAATGAGGAGGATCACCATACAAATGAATGTGTTTGAGAGGAAGTGTTTAAGAAGTACTGTTGGAATTGTGAGGATGGATAGAGAAATGTGGAAGCAGGGGGTGGTAATAGTTGGCAGATTAGAGGTGATCATAAAATGTCAAGATGGTGAACAAAAACAAACACAAGTTTGGAAAGAAAATGTGGATACAGGGAACTTGAGGTAAAAACCAAGAATGAGGTTGATAGGGGTACTGGATGCAAAAATGAATGTCAAGCAAGCAAAAGATAGTAATGAATGGAGAGTAAATGGATGAAGAAATGACATAACCAAAAGGGACTTATTCTTGTATGCTCTATATTTCTCAGCTGGATTGGGAGTGGGGGGCAGTTGCCATGTAATGAAGCAGTGGAGGTAAAGCAGCTCCAGCTGTCAGGCCCTGTTGTGGAGATAGTCTTGCTGAATTGCCTTCGACTTAATGTGGTAGGAGACAGGGATAACCCTTCATTCACAGGGAACCAAGATGGGAGACAACAATTAGGTGTTTGGATGGGTGTATGCTTTGACCCAGCCTTTTGGCATATGTATGTACTTTAGTTACATTTTTAAAATGATAAAACACTGGTAAGAATATCATCAGATCTAGCACAACCATTTAATAAGATAAGCAGGATTTGTTGACTTCTGATACAATGAAGAAGAATACTCTAGGTAACTTCTTTTTACTGTGATAAATGATCCTGATAATGGAAAAACTTACATCTTCACATTTCAAATGAAAAGACAACTAATGAAGATAAAGAATATTAAAAATAAAGTTATCTTGAACATCCTCCACAACTATGTTAAAATTCAATGCACCTAAGTAAGTGACCAAAAGTTGAGGAAAGTGATACAGCTACAAAATCTGTGATTATTAAAATTAATTATAGTTTTTCATATAATCAATACCTTGCAACTAGTATGAAATATCTTTACTGCAGTCCAAGAGCATTACTACCTTTAACACATCATGATTATTTGTTACACTTGTTTACCTTGAATTAGAACAAAAACAGTACAGTTTGTAGTACTTAGTGGAACACGTACGAGAATTATCACCAATCTAAGAGTAATGGTGGATTCACAAGAACACCATTAAATACTGTTATGCAATGAAAGGTAACTTCTACTTTCTTTGGCAGCTATATCACCACTCAGCAAGTATCCTTGATGACAGGTGGTTTGTAGTCTGGTTTGATTGCTTCCATGAGAGAT
>NC_134780.1:18072758-18102758 GCF_046742065.1 Oratosquilla oratoria | reverse complement strand
CCTCTTTTCTTCACCACTTGAACTTGCTTTCTTTGGACCCATGATTAGGGGCTAATACACGATGCAAAGATGAAAAAAAGTCAGATTTACGTAAATAAGAACGAACACGTCTGCTCAGAATGAACTTTGATCGCAAATGCGCTACGGAGGAAGCGTCCTTGGCGTTCGAGTTCTCTCGGCTCGCGAGTGAGCCGCGTTCGGGTACGCTCGGCTTCTTTCGGTTTGTTCGAGAGCCGAAATTTGGTCGAGTTCTGAGACGTAAAATTCTCGAACTTTTTGGTCGAAAACCGATTTGGTCGAGAACAGAAGCGTTCGATAACCGAGGTTTGACTGTATATATATACAGTATATACATATATATATACATATGTATATATATATGTATATATATATATACATATATATACGTATGTAGGCCTCCGTCAGTCGATATCGACTATGGATATTGCGCCGGAGAAAGTCATGATTTTGCTAGCGACAGTGACGGCTGTGGCTGGTGAGCCCGATGCGGGAGTGGCAGTCTCGGCCGCATTTGCTGCATGTGTGGCTTGTTGGAGTGGCTGCTGGGGTGTGTGTCTTCCGTTTGGCTCTCTTCTCACTGGCTGTGGTCAGAATTTTTTCCTCTCCAGACTTCACCTGCTTGTGAAGAACACTGCGCCTTTTGCTGCGGTCGGCTGCTAACTCTTCCCAGTTCTCAGTGTTGATGTCCAGGGCTTTCATGTCACGCGTGCAGACATCTTTGTAGCGCAGTTGGGGTCGACCAACGTTTCTCTTGCCGGAGACAAGTTCACCGTAAAGGATGTCTTTGGGGATGCGTCCATCTTCCATCCTTCGCACATGGCCGAGCCATCGAAGTCTGCGCTGTCTTAGCAATGTGAATATGGTGGGAAGACCTGCTCGCTCGAGTACCTGGGCATTGGTAATCTTGTCACTCCAGCGGATGCCAAGGATGCGGCGAAGGCAGCGCAGATGGAAGTTACTCAGTTTGCGTTCCTGCTTCGAGTAGGTCATCCATGTTTCGCTGCCGTAGAGGAGAGTGCTGACAATGCACGCGTTGTACACTGCCATCTTAGTTGACGTTGTCAGCTTCTGGTTCTCCCAGACGCGGGTGGTGAGGCGTCCTAGGGTCGTAGCAGCCTTGCCGATGCGCTTGTTGATCTCGGCGTCAAGGGACAGGTTGTCGCTGATGGTGGATCCCAGGTATGTGAACTGGTGTACGACTTCGATTGGTAGTCGTCGATATAGATAGCTGGTGGAGTGTCCACATCCTGACTCAGCACATTGGTCTTTTTTAGGCTGATGGTCATTCTGAAGTCTTTGCTGGCCTGGGAAAACCTGTCCATGAGGCGCTGGAGTTCTTGCTCATTGTGGGAGGTGACAGCGGCATCATCAGCAAAAAGCATGTCTCTGATGGTTATCTCAGTCACTTTGCTTTTTGCTTTCAGTCGAGCCAGGTTGAAAAGTCGACCGTCAGATCTTGTGCGAAAGTACACTCCTTCTGTTGATGTTCCAAAAGCATGCTTTAAGAGCACAGCAAAGAAGATGCCGAAGAGGGTTGGAGCCAGTACACATCCTTGCTTGACTCCACTCTTGATGTCAAAGGGGTTGGACATATTGCCTTCATACTGGATTGTTGCCTTCATGTCATCGTGAAAGGATCTGATGAGACTGTGGAGTTTTGGAGGGCAACTGATCTTTGGAAGGATGTCGAACAGCCCTTCCCTACTGACCAGGTCAAAGGCCTTAGTCAGATCTATAAAGGCTATGTAGAGGGGCTTGCGTTGTTCCCTGCATTTCTCCTGAAGTTGACGAAGGGAGAATATCATGTCCACTGTGGACCATTCTGCTCGGAAGCCACACTGAGACTCGGGGTAGACGCGCCCAGCAAGTTTCTGGAGACGCACAAGCACGACGCGGGCGTAGAGTTTCCCAACAATACTCAAGAGCGAGATGCCTCTGTAGTTGTTACAATCACTCCTTTCACCCTTATTCTTGTAGAGGGTGACAATCTTGGCATCTCTCATGTCTTGTGGCACGGCTCCCTCTTTCCAACACTAGCATAGGACGTCATGGAGGGGCTGCAGTAGAGTGTTTTTACAGCACTTGATGAGATCAGGGGGAATACCATCATTGCTAGGTGCTTTGCCGCTTGCTAGGCTGTCGATTGCTTTGCAGAGTTCCGCAATGGTTGGTTCAGCATCTAGTTCTTCCATGATAGCCAGGGGCTAAATGGCATCCAGGGCTGAGGGGGCAACGGTGTTCTCTCTGGAGTAGAGCTCAGAGTAGTGCTCCACCCATCTGTCCATCTGCTTGCCCTTGTCGGTGATCACTTCCCCACTGGTAGTCTTGAGGGGGGCTGTTTTGCTCTGTGGTGGGCCTAGAGCTGTCTTGATGCCTTCATACATTCCTCTGATGTTACCCGAAACAGCTGCAAACTGGATGGAATCGCTGAGCTGTTGCCAGTATTCATTTGCACAACGTCTTGCAGTTTGTTGCACTTTGCTTCTTACTTCTCTGAGTCCTTGCAAGGTTTTCTCGTTGGGAGAGCGCTTGTATTCAGCAAGGGCAGCACGCTTTGCATCAATAACAGGGGACATCTCACTGAACTTAGCGTCAAACCAGTCGTTGTTCTTGGAGGTTTTCTTCCCAAAGGTTGCAAGGGCTGTTTTCTGAATGGTATCGCGGAGGTGGTTCCACTTCTCAGCTGCAGAGCAGTGCTGGTGTTCGACGGACAGAGCTTTTTGAAGGGACTTGGCAAACTCTTCGACTTTCTCAGGGAGATGCATACCCATGGTTTTCATGCGAGGTTTGCCTTTCTGCTTAGACTTGTGAAGCTTCTCAGGTTGAAACCTGATCTTGCAGCAGACGAGAGAGTGGTCGGTGTCGCAGTCTGCGCTGTGGTAAGTGCGGGTAATCTGCACGAGCTTGATATTGCCACGACGGATCAGGATCAAGTCCAGCTGATGCCAGTGCTTTGAACGAGGGTGACACCATGACACCCTGTGTTGAGGCTTGGTCTGGAAGAAGGAGTTGGTCACGCAGAGACTGTTGTAGGAGCAAAACTCCAGCAGGCGCTGCCCGTTGTCGTTGATCTTGCCAATTCCAAAATGTCCAAGACAGGAAGGCCAGGAGTCATGGTCGGCACCCACTCTAGCGTTGAAGTCTCCCAGGATGATGACATGTTCCTTGGGGGGTATGTTCTTCACGATGTTGCTGATGTTGATGTAAAACTCGTCCTTTGCTTCTGCTGTGGATGTCAGAGTGGGAGCGTAGGCGCTGACGAGAGTGACAGGACCTTCGGAGGTGTGGAGGCGGAGTGTCATCAGGCGTTCAGATCCCTTGTCTCCTGGTTCGACCATACTCAGCAAAGTGTTCCTGACAGCGAATCCAACTCCATGCTCACTTCGATCCTCTGCACTCTTCCCATGCCAGAAGAAAGTGAATTCCTTCTCCTTGAGGGTTCCGCTGTCGGCAAGGCGAGTCTCTTGTAAAGCTGCTATGTCTACCTGTAGTCTCAGCAGCTCGCTGCTGATGACAGCTGTTTTTCTCGCATCACTGATGCCTTGAAGGTCTTCGGACAGTCCGGGTGTCATCGTTCGGACGTTCCAGCTCCCCAGTTTTAGGACTGGGCACCTGTTCTTCGAGTTTCTTGAGTTCTTGCCTAGTGCGGGTTTTGCAGCCTGCTTGTCGGTTTGATCCTAATCCCCAAGCACCCAATGAGGAAGGCAGGCTGTGGCGGGACAACACCTTATTGACTGGGGGCTGCCCAGCTATAGGCGGGCGGTAGCTGTCCAGTAAGATCCGAGGATCTTTCCCACCGTCAGAAGCAGCCCATGGCGCCACATTCTACGCCAATCGAACATTGTGACTTATAACCAGTAACTGCTGCTTCCCGTGTTGGTTCAACGCTGTGAGGCGAAGCTGGAGTGACCTCTCCAGGGCGCAAGCCTGGGCAGAAGATTATGGAAGATAAGCAGTTGCCCATGCAACAGATCCCCCCTCTCCACACAGAAGATGGTTCCAAAGGAACAGCAAGAACTGGTACATTTTGGGCACCAACAGTGTCGCAGGAGTTGCCGGAACATTACTGAGGTCAGCATCAAACCGCCTTAGGGACTCCATCTCCGGATTTTTCCTCAGGGTTTACTCCTGAAGCACTTCCCTTGGTGGGCAATCCACAAGTCAGTGGAGGTTTGGGGTCAGAGTTTTCCTTCTCCTAGATGAGTTGCCTTACTGGGCTGGGTCCCATCTACCCATGCGGCAGGTTGTACCGGGTTACATTTTACCAGTAGCAGGGACATACCCTGACCTGACCTACACATATATATATATACATATATATATACATATGTATACATATGTATATTTATACATATATACATATATATATTTTATATATATACATATATATATATACATGTATACATATGTATATATATATACATATATACATATATATACATATGTATAGATATGTATATATATATATACATATGTATATATATGTATATATATGTATATATATATACATATATATATACATATATATATATATATATACATATATATACATATATATATATACACACATATATATACACACATATATATACATATATACATACACACATATATATATACACACATATATATACATATATACATACACACATATATATATACATATATAAATACACATATATGCATAAGCAACCACTAGGAAAAGTAAACTAACGAAGCAGAGCGCTTTCGTATAATTTCATCTTCAGTGCAGATACAAAGAAGGAATTATAAAATGAAGAAAAAAGGTACAGAATATATGACATCTGCCTTCCATACCTCCTTTACTAGTCTTTCTTCACTTATTCTTTCCATGTGTCCAAACCATCCTAATACTCTTTCATCAACCCTATCTCCCAACTCCCTTTCCACCCCTGTTCTCCTCCTCACCTCCTCATTTCTCACTCTATCTAGCCTAGTAACCCGCATCATACTTCTCAGACACTTCATCTCAAACTCATTCAAGCTCCTTCTCTCTTCCTCTCTCATGTTCCATGTTTCTGTTCCATGTTTCTGCTCCATACAGTGCTGTTGGCACAATCACTCCTTCATACAGTCTCATCTTAGCATCCATTCCCAAATGTCTATTCCTCATTACACTTTTTAATCCACCAAGGCATTTGCTCGCTTCTCTCAATCTACATTCTACCTCCACCTTTACTCCACCTTTTCCTGCCACATTTGCACCCAAGTATCTAAAGCTATCCACTTCCTCCAGTTGCTCTCCCTTAATGCTCACTTCCAGATTACTGCCACTTTCACCTCTTGTACATCTCATCACCTTACTTTTACCCACATTTATCTTCAGCTTTCTTCTATCACACACTCTCCCAAAGTCTGTCACCAGCTTCCTCAATCCCTCCTCCGATCATGCCACAAGCACAGTGTCGTCAGCAAACAACAGCTGGCTCACCTCCCACTTTTCTTCATTTTCTTTAACCATCTCCAATCCCTGACCCTCTACCCTTGCATTTACCTCTTGCACTACCCCATCTATGTACAAGTTGAACAGCCAGGGTGACATAACGCATCCTTGACGAAGTCCCACCTTTACCTCAAACCACTCACTCTCTGTATTTCTAATCCTGACACAAGCTCTACTACTCTCATGAAAACTCTTGACAGCTCCCAGAAGCTTTCCTCCTATTCCGTATATCCGCATAACCTCCCACAGTGCCTTTCTGTCTACCCTGTCGTAAGCCTTTTTCAGATCCATAAAGGCCAAAAAAACATCCTTCCCCTTTCCTATAGCTTTCTCACATATCTGTCTTACCACAAAGATCTGATCTACACAACCTCTACCTGTCCTAAATCCACACTGTTCCTCACCAATTACTCCCTCTGTTCCTCTCCTAATCCTCTCAATCAAGATCCTCCCATAAGCCTTCCCAACTACACTTAACAAGCTAATCCCTCTGAAACTACTACATTCACACTTGTCCCCCTTTCCCTTGTAAAGTGGAACTATACAAGCACTCCTCCAGTCCTCTGGCACTCTACCTTCTCTCCAGCAAACATTAAATAACCTCACCAACCAGTCCACCATCACTGTACCTCCTTTTTTTAAGACATTCTGCATGGCATCCATCCAGACCAGACCATCTTAACTGCTGCCTTCACTTCATCCTTCCTTATTTCTCCTCCATTTTCTTCACTCATCACACTCATTTTCTTAGCATTTCCCACTGCTCCTCTTTGCCTCCTTTACCTTTTGCTTTACTTCTCTTTTGTTTTCTTTGTACGTCTCATATGACTCCCTCGTCCTATTTTGTAACCAATCTGTGTAAGCTCGCTTCTTCTCTTCTACAACCTTCTTTATTTCCTCATCCCACCATTCACTACCCTTCTATTTCCTCCTGTCCTTCTTGTTCCACACACCATTTTTGCACACTTTGTGTCTCCCTCCTTGAACCATCCCCATTCCTCCTCCACACCTAGCTCTACTCTATCCTTTACTCCCTCCCACTCCTCCTTCAGCTTCTTCTTGTACTCCTTCTCCTTTTCCTCTTCATTTAAAGAGTTCACTCTTAGCACCTCCCTACCTTTTGTCCCTTTCCTCTTTCTCCATCTGTCCTCCACTCTCAACTTACCTTCCACCAGAAAATGATCTGATATTCCCCCACCCTCTCCCCTTAGCACATGTACATCCTTAACTCTTCCTATCATAATCCTATTTACCACTACATAGTCCATTAAAGCTCTATCTACCACCCTTCCCTCCACCACCCTCTCCCATGTGTACTTATGCTTGACTCTCTTCCGAAACACTGTATTTGCTATCATCAACTGTCTTTCTAGACACATTTCCCAACCACTCCATCAATTGGATCCTTTCCTACCCTAGCATTAAGGTCTCCCAGTACTATTACATTTACACTTCTCCCTAAACCCTCTATGCACTCATTTAAATCTATCCAAAAAGCCTCCCTTTCTTCTACACTCTTCTCACTGCCAGGCCCATATGCACTTACAAAAACCCACATCTCCCTTCCCAGTTTCACCTTCATCCACATTATCCTTGAGGAAACCTCCTTCCACTCCACTACACGTTTACCTATTTCTTCACTTACTAGTATAGCCACCCCTTCCCTCCCTCGCCCTCTCTTCACTCCTGATAACCTCCCACTTACACTTCCAAACTTACAATCGCCCTTCCCTTTCAGCTTAGTTTCACTCAAAGCCAACACATCCATCTTTCTTCTCACAAACATACTACCTATCTCTTCCCTTTTACTCTCATCTGTACCACATCCATGCACATTAAAAGACCCAAACCTTAGGGTGCTTGTTCGAGAACTTCCAGACCCCCTTATGCCCAGTGGCGGCGCCAGGGGGGGGGCTTGGGAAAAAAAGTGGCCAGCGCCCCCATTAGCCCCCCAACTGAAATGAGCAAATTGAAAATTTAAAACACTAATTGAAATAATTTTATTAAGTGGAATTTTTAATTGCCAGGGCTAAAGATTTGTCAGCCATCAGTGCTAGTCCTACCATTAACCCCCTCCCCTTCTGAAATGAGGATAATATATGTGTATTATTATGTTACTATTAGCCCCCCCAAAAATTTGCTCAGCCCCCCCCTTAGCCTCCCCAACTAAAAATTCCTGGTGCCGCATCTGCTTATGCCTTTGCTTTTACTTTTAGGAATGTGCCCTGTGGGGCTACAAGGAGAAGGATGCCTAGTCCCAATCCCCATCCCTATCTTCTCGCCTCTTACGATCCAAGTGGGAATACTTGGTGGCAGCATTCTTTTCCCCCACCACAGAAAAAGAATAGTCAGAGAAATGGTACAGGACAGCAACAAGGGGTTGGGGGACAGCATAACGGAGGGACAGTCATAGTATAAAAGTGTCATCATTTCTCTATGAACAGAGCTTTCCTCTATCATAGACAAAATGATGTGTGGCTCTGGTCCGTAGGGGCGCCCCATATAGACCCTAAAGTATCGACTGCATGCTACTTTGCCACAATAACAAACAGCCAATACCCCAGACGGGGGTTTATATATATATATAAACAAACAAAGTTACCGGAGTCCTGCAGCCATCAGGAGCAGCCACATATGATGATCCATAGAAGTGTCCAAAATCCTTATGGGCTGGCTTGCCATCTGCAGATGTGAAATCATTGGGGAAGGTCTCTGTGCCTACACGATTGATTGCACATGTAAAGTAGCTGTTAGCAATGGCTGCATTGCGTGCCTCAATGCTCCACATGGGTTCACTGCAAAATGAAGATATATAGGATGATTTAAAGTATATTACTTTTAACAAACAAGAATTGTCCAATCACAATAACATGTATACCAATATGAAAGTTAATTAAAACAAACCAATGAGTGAGTAAATAGTGTAATGTGATATAAATCTTTAGGATAAACAGGCTATTTATGAAAGAATTTAATACTCTACAATGAGCTGGTTATTGCTAACAAAATACTAAATTCCCTGCTCAAGAGAAATTCCTTGCCTATCCATGGCTCCCTTCACCCCATCCATTCCTCTCTCACTCCATCCACTTCTTTCCAATTTTTTTACTAGTCTTACTTGACTTACTCTTTCCATATGCCTAAACCATATTAGCTCTCTTTATTAGCCCTATCCAACAACACTTTCCACTCTCATTAATTATGTGCCTCATTTCCACATTTCTCACTATCCACCCATGAATCACATATTTCCCAGCCTCTATTCCATGTAACACCATGAATATAACTTACCATTTACATTTACCCCCAAATACCTTTTTTGTAACACTAATCATTCCACCCAGATATTTACTTGCTTCCTTTACTCTTATAATTCACTTCCATTCATACAACCCCAAATACTTAAAATTTTGCACTTCCTCAAGCCTCTCACCCTTTACATTTACATTCAGCCTGCTACCATCATAATTCTTTGTGCATCTCATTGCATCAATTTTGTCCACATTAACTAACAACTTTCTTCTCAACATAGGGCCTAATGACAGGTACCTGCTTGTGGTGGTCATGCAAAACCCATCAAATTCTCACCTCCATCAGGAGGTGCAGCCCTGATATCTGACACTTGGTCTCTGGACTGGGCCCAAGCTCTATCTTTTGTCAACTATATTTCTTACACCTGACAACTGATGATTGCTCCCCTCCCACTATTCTGAACCAGTGACACTGAAATAGTCCCACACTAATACAATACAGACAAGTCCAAAGTTTCTTCCCAGAAAGATCTGTGAGAAGGTCTGGGGACTAAAGCTAGCTGCTTTGGGGTTGGGGTTTTTCCCCTAAGCAGGGAGCCCAGGTCCAGCACTCCCCCACCTGGTTCCAAATCATCTTTTCATTCATTTCAAAATTACCAAATACCTACTACAACTACTATCCACTTTTTGCTTGGCACGCCTCTTTAACTGATACCTTTCATATGTTTGTTTCTTTTTTTGCAGTCATTCTTTATATGCAAGCTTCTTTTCAGCCAATACTACATTCCCCTCTTCATTCCACCATTCCCAACCTTTCCTTCTGTTCCCACTCATTCTCCTCTTCCCAGACTCTATTTTTGTACATCTACTCCCACTCTCACATTCTGTATATCTCAGCTTTGCCTGATGTTCATTTCCTTCCCCTTCTCTTCTCACTCAGCTCACTCAATTTAATCACTTTTCATGGGTATGTCAAATGTTAACATTACTTATATAAAATGATAAAAATTACTGATGATTAAAGTATGTTTGATACCTAAGGTCCCCAACAGTTGCAGAGGGGTTGAATACAATTTCTGCTCCATTGACACCATACATCATCCAATTCTGGGGATGATGACGCCCATAGCAAATATTTATGGCAATTTTTCCAAACTGAGTCTGTAAATAAATTAATTACTTGAATATACAAAAAAATCAACCCATCAAAATGTAAAATTTCCAAATATTTCATTAAACAGAAATTTGAGAAAAGTAAAAATAATCAATTGTACCATCTCCTTCACCTAAACCTTCTTAAGTGATAATCATTATCCACAATTCTACATACACCAAAAGGCTTATAGGGAGGTGGCCAGCCAAGGTATGCACCCACTCTTAACCTATCCAACACCCATTTGTTTTCCCTTCTTATCTACAACTCTAAATTCTGAAAATCTGATGCCTTATATATTAGTTCATTGTCTACAACAGGGGTTCCCAAAGTGGTCGATATTGACCCCCAGGGGTCGACAAATAGCCAAGGGGTCAAAAGGGGGTCAGTAGATTGCTAAGGGGTCGATGAAACCATCCAAGGGGTTGAAAGGGGGTCAATAGATTGCTATGGGGTCAAAAGGCAGTCTTTAAAATGAAATGGTTAGCATGAAATGATCCTATTCTCTTCCCATACTGAAAGAGAATAATCAACCAACCAATATCCAAACTTAAAGAAAAACCATGTCAGTTCACTCTGAGTCGAAAATCCTCCCCATTCTGTGCATGTAGGGAGAATCTCACATACACACGACCACATCATGAATGAACATCAAGATGATGAGCTTGTGTAACATTATTGGCTTGAATATTATAGTAATATCATAAAGAATATATAATATAAATATTTATTCTAAAACACTTACATTTATATATACGTGAAAGTATGTATCATTATTGGAACGCCGTCACCTTCATGAATGTTGTCATTTAGCCCTTTTATAATGGATCAAAATGATGATAAAACACTATAACTAGAATTATAATAATAACAATAATAAAAATAATAACAGTAATAATAACAATAATAATAAGGATAATAACTATAATAATATTATTAGCATTAACAATAACAACACCAATAATAATAATAAACTGACATAATTCATGAATTGATAGTTTGGGGGTCTATAGAAAATCTTAAACTTTACTAGGGGGTTGACGAGCTGAAAAGTTTGGGAACCCCTGTTCTAGTATATAAAGCATCAGATTTAAGGGAGCGTCACCAGCAATCATTCGAAAAATTCTGGTGCATGAGAATTTTAGGTAAACATTTCAAAAGAATTTCTATGATGGTGGCAACACTCATACAAAGTTATACAACTGTATTTAATTTATATTTTTTTATACAGCATAAAATAGATCAAATATTGGCAACCTCTGGCAACCCCACTGCATAAATAACATTCTGTATATTGAAATAGCGTCAACATTTCTATAGCTATTTCGTTTTTTGCTACAGAAGTGTGTTTATGGAGATGTTTGGCAACTCCTCCCACCAGCATACCCCACAAAGACAGTGGACAAGGCACCAGTACTCTTGAAAAGGTCAAAGGTGATGTTACTCCTGGTGCTCTCACCGTATGCAACAATTTTGATTCCTCGCTTTGTATTGTTGCTGTGATCATGGAAAAATTAACAAGAAACATGAGAGTGAAGTGGCAGAATATAGAGGGCCCATGAGTGCCTGAAATAGAAACAAGAAGGGAAAAGAAAGAGGAGAAAAGCAGCACAGCTGCACCCAGCATTTACTAGCCATGCCCACCTCCACCTATGCCACACTACTTGCACCTCATCAGCAAAGAATAGGAAATCGGAGATTTGCTATACGTCGCAAAAATCAAACAAATGGTAGCAAAAAATGGTCGTGAAAATTTAAATCTCTGTCCTGTAACGTTTATGTTTTTGTTCTTTCTATTGTAATATCTTCAGTTGTTCTTTATGGATTTGGATTTTTGTAATTTTTGTTTCATTTGAAAGAAAACATCATGCTCTTTATTTTCTACAGCAAAAAATAAAAGAAATTTGATTTTTTTTTTAATTATTTACGAAACCTGAATTTTGCAGCATTTTTTAATTATTCAGAGAAACAAATTAAAAAAAAAAATCAGAGGTATTTGTTTGAAAAAATGTATTCAATAAGATTTGTTCCCCAGACTCTAAGCTTTCATTTCATACCAAGCTGAATGATGTGGAAGGATTTTCCACTAAGTAATTAGAGCTTCACTAGAGCTCACTATATCTTCATTAAATATTCACTATGCCTTATATATACATGAGAGGAACACAATACCCTGAGGGTATCTATACCTATATTCATTAAACACATTTGAAGAAAAAAAAATTCACCTACTCTATAAAGCGATGTGACACTCCCTTAAGGGACATTGAGCAAGAAGGGAAGAAGGGAATGTATGTTGAGCAAGGAAGAAAACAGGAGATAGGGGAGAGTGAAGAATGACTGTATAGATGATACTGTGATGCAAGGATGGGAGGGGCAGAGGATGGGGGGAGTAGGGAGTTATGATGGAAATGGTTGTAGGTATTAGTATTAAAGTAGTGCCAGAGCCCAAGACTGCAGAAAACTATGAAGAGACTAGGTAGATTACAATAATGTTTATAAGCTGTGCTTGTGCATAATAAGATTGAGTAGTAGTGTGTGAGAGTTCAGGCAAACAACTAGCTCACCTCCCACTTTTCTCCATTTTCTTTAACTATCTCCAGTCCCCTGCCCATTACCCTTGCATTTACCTCTCACACCATCCCATCCATGTACACATTGAATAGCCATGTCAAAATGACACATTCCTGACACAGCCCCACCTTTACCTCAAACCACTTGCTCTTTCCATTTCCCATGCTAACACAGGCTCTACTATTCCCATAAAAACTCCTGACTGACTGCAACAGTTTTCCTCCAATCCCTTATATATGTAATACTTCCCATAGTGCCCTCCTGTCTACCCTGTCATAAGCCTTTTCCAAATCTGAAAAGGCCTAAAAAACATACCTTTTGCTAAACCTTTCTGACATATCTGCCTTACCACAAAAATCTGATCCACACAACCAGTACCTTTCCTAAACATGCACTGATCCTCATCAATTGCTCCCTCTGTTCTTCTCCTAATCAACCCTCTCATATGCCTTCCCAACTACACTCAACAAACTGATCCCTCTAAAACTACTACAATCATATTTGTCCTCTTTTCCCTTGTAAAGCAGAACTATACAGGCACTCTTCCCCATGACACACATTAAACAACCTCTCCAGCCATTTCACTATTTCTGTAGTTCCCTTCTTTAGAAACTCTGCATGACACCCATCTAATCCAGATGCCTTACCTGTTCATCTTCAAAACTACTTGTAGTACCTCATCTTTTCCTATTTCTCCTCCAATTTCCAATCCCATCTACTTTTTAAAATATTTCTGAAATGAGACATAGCATTGTCACTGAAAATGTATGCTGCAGGATTATATCATTCTATATAACTTAGCAACTACAACCCAACTTATGCTCTCCCACTGATACTCCTGACCTGTCACCCCACATTGTTGCTTGCAAGTTTATCACAAGATACATTGTCACCCAAGATGTAATCTGCTTAAAAGATTTGTTCTTGATGTGAGATGTTCCTGATTTGAGGTTCCATTACAATAATAATAATAGCTGTTGCCTTGAGTTTCACTATGTGAAATGGAAAAACCCAGACCTACAGCAGTGGACAATGGTCCTTGGGCCCTCCCACAGATCTCTCCAGGAGGAAACTTTGGACTGCTGTCTGTGTTGTATTAGTGTAGGACTGTATGTCACTAGCTGAAAGTAGTAGGAGGGGAGCAGTCACTATTGTTAGCTCTCCATGTGTGAAAAGGTGTAAAAAGATAAAGCTGAAGTTGACAGAGGATCTTAGGCCCAGTCTTTGGTCACACTATTTCATGTATTCAAATTGAAGTAAACATGATGTTTTGAGCTTTATCTAGCTCTATGGTCTTCTAAATAAGATCCAAAATTATGTTAACTTCATTCAAATGAATCAAAACTGAAGAAATAAATATTTTTCATTATGGCTTCCCCTAAGAAAGCCTATCCAGATAATACCTCATATTTCATTAATCAGAAATTACCTGGAACACCCTGTGACCTGTATCACCTTCCATATAATAAGTAGATTCATTGAAGTCTCCAACACGAGGAATGTGGTTCTTACGGGATTTACCAAGCACTGCCCCACTGTTGCTGATCACTACAGCAGTGTTCCACAGAGTCTGTCCATGAACTTCATCACGCTCCAGAATAGGCGAGATGATGACCATGTTATACTTACGGGCCAGCTAGAACCAAGAATAAAAACTTATTACTGGAGGACATTTATTCCATACATGTTATTCCACTGGAAATGAATTCTGTAAATATTAATACAAAAGATTAACTATTCTCTCATTACTAGGAGGATGAGTATTACTCCATTACAGTATATTTTGTAGTAATTCTTCTCTTTACTTATAATATAGTTAGTAAATGTGCTATAGTATAGTCATTCTTCCCTTTACAGTATATGTAGTAATCATTCCCCTTTAGTATGTGTAGTACTTAATCCCTATATAGTAATTGTTTTATGTATGTAGTCTGCATAGTCATAACGTAATCGCTCTATGTGCGTCATTAGACCTACATAGTTTAGTAGTGCCCCATATACACACTCAGCTTTGCTGTTGCCATATCTATATTCCATAAGCATTCATGTATTTTGTACAACATTACCTTTATCAGTTTGCATGCAAGTTCCTTGTTTATATGTAAGTGTTTCCCTTATCTTATTATGTCTTTATGTTATACATATACCTATCTATATTATTTTACCTACAAGTTCCACCTGGCAACAGGGTGCCAGAAGTGCGTCAGTATGTCATACCCTTACCCTATGCCAGGCCCCAGGCTTATGCCTGAGGGCAGTAGGCATCCAACTCTAGTAGCATGTAGACCAAGAAATAAACTCTGTGGATATCTCAACAAACAGCGTTTCACTTAACCACACTGGTGACTCTCTCCACCACACTGATGACCCTCTCCACCACACTGGTGACCCTGGAGTGAATAGAGTGACCTTTTTGATGTGGTTAAGTGTACATACATTTTAGTAAACTGCATTCCAAGTAACTTCGACGCGTGTGAGTAACTATGCATTCCAAGTGATTTCGATGTGCGCAAGCAAATTCATATTCTATGTGACTTCAAAGTGTGCGAGCAAATTCATATTTTAAGTGACTTTGAAGTGCGCGATATCATTGACACCTTACAGTGCATAGATCTATATACAACTGGATGCCTACCTAACTCTCCAAGAACCATGTCTGATAACTATGCAATGACTGACCCTATGCCTATGCAGCCAGCTCCTACACATAAGCTACCAGCCCCTACGCAGCAGCCAGTCACCATGCCCACTTCACCGACACCAGCCTCTTCTAGTACTGTACCATGCCCTTGCATCCAGCGTCTACAACTTCATTCCCTGTTACAGCTGCCATCGCTATTCGCCCTCCACAGTTCAACGAAGCGTCACCAGCAAAATATTTTTCATTGCTAGAAGTGCTATTCACCTTAGCCCACATCACTGTCCCCTTCACCAGATTGATGATGATGTTGTTAACTGTGGCTACTACGAATGCTTAAAGAAAGTCCTCATCAACATTCTTATCCAATCCCCACCAGAACTGTTCAATGCCCTGGTACATCAGAATAATATGTGTGACAAGCCAACAACATTCTTATGTGAACTGCATAATATTGGTAAACAACTTCGAGTTGAGGGCAATTTCGTATGCCTGAAATTTCTACGAGCAGTGCCAAGTATTATTAGACCTCTTCTAACACATGGTGGTTCTCTGGATGAACTGGCCTGTGTCATTGAGACATTGATGGCTCATGGCCACAGAAATAAGGGCACCAGTGTGTCATCAGTGAGTAGGGCTGCATCAGGGGCCCTGCATAGCGATAGTGCACAGGTGTTTCTGCTTCCACTAACTCTTCCATTGGGTTAACACAGTTTTATGACAGTCAATGGCAACAAGTATGCTGCTACCATCCCATCTACAGCAGTAAAGCAAGGTCTTATAAAGGATGGTGTATGTTGTCTTCCACTTATAGTAATATCTCACGTCCCTCATCTCCAGGCCCTGTACCTAGGATGCTGGAAAACTCAATGGATAGTCTGTAGAAGTATCTCTTACAACTCACAGACTGCCATTTGTTATAAGTGCCTCAGTAGGTTGCAAGAACTATGAATACCACATCAATACCGGTTCACAAGTGTCACTACTACCTTATGACTTGCAATTGACCCCTCATCTCAGACAGACTATAGTTCCTCTTACCAATGCTTCAGGGACACGCACACATACATATGGCTAAGTAGATGTGGAACTTGGAATTCAACATATCAGATGTTCTTTTCCATGTTCTTGCTGATATCATATGCCCTATCCTTGGATCAGATTTCTTGATTGCTCAATCCCTAATTATAGATTGTAAGAACCGGTATCTACTTGATCCATCCACTGTATGCAGTAATTCTTCTCTTTACTTATAGTTAGTATATGTGTTATAGTAGTCATTCTTCTCTTTATAATACAAGTAGTAATTATTCCATATGTAGTATGTTTAGTACTTAATCCCTATATAGTAATTGTTTTATGTATGTAGTCTGTGTGTAGTCTATGTAGTTATTACATAATCATTATACATGCGTTATTAGACCTACATAGTTTAGTAGTGCCCCATATACACACTCAGCTTTGGTGCTGTTGCCATATCTATATTTCATAAGCATTCATGTATTTTGTATAACACTACCTCTAATCATTTTGCATGCAAGTTCATTTATATGTAAGTGTTTCCCTTATCTTATTATGTCTTTATATTATACATATATATACCTATCTATATTTTTTACCTACAAGTTCCACCTGACAACAGTGCCAGAAGTGTGTTAGCATGTCATACCCTTGCCCTATGCCAGGCCCCAGGCTTACGCCTGAGGGCAGTAGGCATCCAACTCTAGTAGTGTGCAGACCAAGAAATAAACTCTGTGGATATCTCAACAAACAGTGTTTTACTTAACCACATGGGCAACTCTATACCACACTGGTGACCCTCTCCACCACAATTTTGTCAGGAAAACAAATCCAATGTTTAATACTATATGAGCTTTTTGGCATCTCAAATCTCACCAATTTAACTGGCTACACTGGAGGAATCACTTGTTACCCATACTCTCTTGCTATTAAGCTCACATAGAACTGTTTTGTCATATGGACTTGCAGCCAAGAATAACATCCTAAAGAATAGACATTTTTCTATTGTGACTACTGCCATACTATTTCATTAAAATGTATATGATCTCTCCATCTGTGAAGGGGGTGAACCCAAACAATACAATGAGAAATTAAGAAAAAAGCTTGAAAACCACTATAGGAGACTACAATATTGATTGAAAAAGGGTGTCAGGAGGCTTTCCTTTTATCTACATCTGGTTTTGAATTTATATATTTTTTCTCTGGTTCTTTTAGTATTGGTGTTCTGTGGGTCTCTTATGTTATTATACTTAATTTTTTTGCCTCTTTCAATTTCTAATACATATAGGAAAAAGATTATGCACCACTCTGATAACATTATTTTTGGGTTTCTATCTAGGATACATATAATTGATATGCTCTGCATTATTAACTGAAAATCTATGGCACCTACTTCCTGACAAAACTGAGTTGTTGGGCCAGTCTCAGCATTTTCTGCAAACTCACACCACGGCTGCTTTTCCCTTGTACAGAAGGCAAATGGCATTGCTGAAAATTTGGAAACAAAATGTATGCATAAGGAATTAAAGTCATTACCAATCACCTATTCAACCCATTCATCTCTTCCACCTCATCACCTCTGGGATAAAGGATTGCCCTGTCTTCCATCATGCTACTTGGGTCAAAGGCATTGCAGTGTGACATGGCTCTTCCAAACAGGAGTCAACAGCAGAAGCTGGTTTACCCCCACCAGTTCATGTACAAAATTAAATAATGAATATATCATACAAATGGTAAAAGATCCAAATTCCATACAAATGGTAATAGATCCAAATTCTGTCATTCAACCTGAAACTAAACTGGCTATGATTTACATGAGGAACATACATTTCTCACAGGAATTAATTCAATCTCTACTCATTGCTCTATCATTGTAATCCCACTGTTCTAAAGTCTTTGGAAAAATAACTAGCTCACAATTTTCTACTGAATTTCCCAGTTTAACTTCTAAACATATCCTCCTCCTCAAACTTCAAAACTCCTTTATCCATCTCTAAATATCCAACAGCACTTTATTCCAAATGTTACTTGGGTCAAAGAGAATGCAGTGTGACACATCTTTTCCAAACAGGAGTCAACAGCAGAAGCTGGTTTACCCCCACCACTTCATACAAAATATACATAAAATATTAGTATATTACAAAAAGGCAAATAAACACACATTTTTCTCAAAGGAATTAATTCAATCTCTACTTAATGTTCTATCATTGTAATCCCACTATTCTAACAAGTTTTTGAAAAATAACTAGCTCTGTTTTCTATTGACTTTCCCAGATAAAATTCTAAACCTCTCCTCCCCAAACTTCAAACCTCCTTTATCCATCTCCAAATCTCCAACAGCACTTGATCCCAAATGCATACTCCAAGCCTCCTGGAAGCAGAGAATGTTGACACCACAGTGTGCTGCTGCCTCTGCTATCTGTCCAATGCGCGAATGTAGAGCTGATCGTTGGTCACTCACTGGAGCAGATGTCTCTAGAGCAATAGCATTTTGCACCAGCCCCACTCGTACCTGCCTGTGGAAATGAAAATAACATGAAATATACTTACTTGTACCTAAATGATCCCTACAAAATCCTGTTTGTAAATAGCTAATTTACACATAAAACTACTACTGACAGTCCTTCACAAAGGGCTTTGGAGAGAATCATCTCTCCATTATCTACCTTCAAAACTGATCAATACCACAACCACAACCAGGCCCAAGATCTCTGTATCAACTATGAGCATTCTTTCCATCCCCACCTAACTACTGAGCAATCTCCCAGCTCTTCAATTTATCATACCTAGCCTGTTGTTCTTTTCATCATGTCATTGACATAGACAAGGAACATTATTGGTGTAAGCACTGAATCTTGTGGAACTCTGCACATTACTGCTCTCCATCTTGACATCTTATCCTTTACTACTGTCCTCATGTATCTTTCCTTCAAAAAATAGTGTGCCTCTCAGTCCTCCAATGTGCTCCAATTTCCACATAAATCGACTGTGAGGTACTTTATCAAATGCCTTCTCTAGGTCAAGGTACACATAGTCCCCCCCACCCTCTCTCTCTTGCAGCACATCAGTCACTTGAGTAAAGGTTTGACGCAACCTTTCAGATCTGAAGTCAGACTATGTCAGAATGTTCATCTTTTCAAGATATTTGGTCCATCAATCTTTCACATCCCTTTTACATAATTTCAGTCCTCTGATGTGCTCCAATTTCCACATATTACAAAGGATTACAAAGGAGGAGCATGTTGACAGGAGACCTTATGGTCCATAACTAGGTATGATTGATGATGATTGATGATTGATGATGATGATTGATGATGATTGATGATGATTGATGATGATGATGATTGATGATGATGATTGATGATGATGATGATGATGATGATGATGATGATGATGATGATGATGATGATGATGATGATGATGATGATGATGATGATGATGATGATGATGATGATGATGATGATGATGATGATGATGATGATGATGATGATGATGATGATGATGATGATGATGATGATGATGATGATATATCAATCAATAAACAAATAAAAATTATAATAATATAAATAATAACAAATAAAATAAGTGCAGTAAATAAATAGGTAAAGTTAAATAATAAACAAACAGGTAAATAGTAAATTTTAATAAATTGACAGATAAATAATAATAAATGATAATCAAGGAAATAATAAACAGACAAATAATAAATAAAGAAATAATATAAAATAAATAGCAGGCATTACAGCATCTTGCTTAAATGTTTATCTAAAAAATCTTAACACTTCAAATTGAACTACACTGCACTGCCTCTGCAGGAAGTTTATTCCATTCATTAACTACATGGTTGAAGTTGTTTCTACCCACTTCCAAATCAAATCTATTTCCTGTGAGATACTTTATCAAATGCTTTCTCTAGGTCAAAGTATTCACAGTCCATCCACCCCTCTCTTGCAGCACATACTGTTGTAGGCACAATCTATATATGATTTTAAGAAAGAACTGGATGCGGAAAGATACAACTGCAGGTCACATACTACATACTCCTGCAAAATACAACTCGGTAAATACATCAATCACTCAAGTAAAGGTTTAAAATTTTTGACACACACAGCCTTGCAGATCTGAAACCAAACTAATTGTCTGTCGATCTTTCACATTCCTTTCACATAATTTCACTTGTGCTGGTTAGTGATACTAGCCTATAATTTTGTGGTGTCTCCTCCTTTCCACCTTTGTGAATTGGCACCACATTTGCCCTTTTCCAATCAAGTACAATGCCTCTTTCAATGAACATGTAATAAGACTGAATCTTGTCAACTAATTGTTCTCTACATTCTTTATGTATCCAGTTTGAAATCCTGTCAGGTCCTGAACTTTTGTCACATCCAACGATCCCAGGAGATTGACCACTTCCTTCACTTCTACATTTACAACTTCTAAACCTGATATTTTGCTCCCCTCACTTTCCTCAAAAAAAAAAAAAAGCTCCCTTTTGTGAAGACCAATTGGAAACTTTCATTCATTATTTCTGCCTGAGCTGAGGCTTCTACAAAGACATTACCACCCACTATTAACTTGGATAGTGATAGGAAAATGTTAAAAGTAAATGTGGGTAAGGGTAAGATGATGAGAAGTACATGGGGTGAGAGGCTATAAAAGGTGAGTAGTTTTAAGTATTCAAGGTCACATCAAGTAGGGAATAGAGGAATGGGGGGTGCAGGTAACTTACTGAGTGAGGGAAGCAAGAAAATATCTTGAGAGAATGAAGTACCATAAGACATAATTATCTACAGATGGATGAAAAAGGAATATCTGAAGGGGTGATTGTGCCTACGACAGTATGGGGTAAGGACTTGGGATGTAAGGGAGGAAGAAAAGAAAAATTTAAGCAAGTTTGAAGTGAAATGGGGATTATGATGACGGATAGAGTAAAAAATTAGGCGAGAAGAATTGGGGTGGAAAAGAGCTGGTGAGTGAGACTAATCAAAGAATATTAGGATGGTTTGGGCATACAGAAGGAATGAACAATAAAAGACCAGCAAGAATGAGTGTGGAAGGCAGAGGTGGAGTGATCTTAAGGGGAAAACAGAAAAAAATGGATGGGAGAGATGAAGGGGGCCTTGGGTAAAAAGGAAATGTCTGTTAAGCCGGGAAGGGGAGGCCAAGAGACAGGTGTGAGTGGAAAATGGTTGTGAACAGAAGATAAATTGACTGTTATTTTAGCTCTTATGAAAGCTGTAAGAGGATGAAGTAGGTCCTATGTAAGTATGGTTTCTCAATCCAAAAGGAAAACAGAGAAAGAGAAATACAGAAATGAACAGAAAGACACAGAGAGAGAGACAGAGAGAGGGAAAGACAGAAATTGAGAGATATGAGGAGAGAGTAAGATAAAGGATACAAATACTTACCTAGGCTGAGTAAGTTGTTCTTTAGCAGCATGTATGGCATACCCAAATATTTCAAAGTTATGAGTCTCCCCAAGTTTCTGTGCTTCAGATGGTATGGGGAGGGTCCTGGAAGGAAGATTTACAAATACATCAGGAGACAATTTGAAGAGTTATTTAACCACAGCTAAACAAGAGTGAATGTTTTCCATAACATACATCAATGGGAAGTAGATTTCAACATTAAGAAATGTAGCATAATGGAGTTTCGGAGAAAAAAAATATATATATCAGGATAACATGAAATTAGAGCAAAGGAAGTATAGAAAGTGGGATCTGAAAAAGACCTGGGAATAATTATCTCAAATGACATGTCCCCTGAAACATATAAACAAAATTGTTGGAGAATCTTACAACTTGCTAAGATCAATAAAGGTGGTTTTTGCCTATTTAGACTAAGAAATGGTTAAAAAAACAATAGTCACACTAATAAGGTCTAGACTAGAGTATGCTGCAACACTATGGTCACCCAGTACCAAAAATAATATAAAGAAAATTAAAAGAATCCAGAGAGCAACTACGAAAATGGCCCCAACGATTTCAAACCTGTTATATGAGGTTATGAGGAGAGAGTGGCTAAATTGAAATTACCAACTTTGGAACAAAGAAAAAGAGGCAACCTTTTGACCATTTACAGAATCATGAAAGGCACGCAAGTCCATGCTAGAGAAGACTTACTAAATTGGGATAAGAGAAATACAAGGGGACATGAAAAGAAACCTTCTTAGTCAGGAACATAACTCCACCACCTTGTTTTACCTCTGTTTCTATTCCAATAATTATATGCACTATGTCCTACACTGTTGGGTGGTAGTGGACCTATCAATTTTGTCTCTACAATTCCCATTATGTCTGGTTCTCTTTCCCTCAGGTAATCATTCAGTTAATTCAAGCCTGTTATTAAGCCATCTATATTTGTGAAAGACACTTTTAATTTTCTGCTACTTCCATCGTGTTTTCCGTTTCCCTTCCGTTTTTCTCTGCTATGAACCATTTCCTCACTTTCATATTGACTACTCTCCAATAGAATTTCTCTTCTGACTGTTTTTTTTTTTTCTTTAGGTTCTACTCCTTTGGTTTTTTTATCCTCTTTCCTCTTTATTCATTTCTCTTTTTATCCATACCTGTTTATACTGATCACTTTTTGCTATAATTATTGGTAAGATATTCTCTGCTGTCATTTGTGACCTGAATTTAACTTTAATTGGTCTGGTCTTATCTGTATTTTATTTCCCTATTCTATATATTTCTTCAATTTCTTTCCCTGTTTCTTGTTCATCCACTTGAACTACTTCTAATATCTTGTTTACCTTTTCCTTCTCCTCTTTTACTTTTGTAGTCCTATTTGGATTATGCTTCTCTTCCATCCCTAATATAATTATACGTTTCTTTTTGTCCGCTAAGTCTCTTACTACCGGTATATTCTCCTTCTCTCTCATCACTTCAATAACTGTGTCCTTAGTTTGTTCTTTCATCTGTTGTCACTATATCTCTAAATTCAATTTTGTTGTTCTCTTGGACTTTTCTCCAACCCTGTACCTCTTTTGCTATGGACTCTTTATTCTCTTTATTATTCTTTAATTCCTCATTCTCATCTTTTACTTCTTTTAACTGTCTTTTTAATTCTTCTATTTTAGTTAGGTTTTGGTTCTCATTCTTTAGTTCTTCCAATTTATCAACTTTTTGTGTAATCCGTGTAAGTTGGCTGAAACTAACCTCCCAGTGTTCGTTCAATTTCTCTAGTTTTCCTCTAGACTTGCTAATCGAGGGAGGTTGGCATCCCCTTTCTCATTAAATCCATGGAAATTATTATCTCCACTTTCTATTGTGTTGTTATCTATATTTCTAATTTTAGTGCCTTTACTGATATTTTCGACTTCACCTGCGTCGTCTCCTCATTTCTTTCCATTTTCCTCAGCAATCCCTCTCTCCTTTTTCTTCACCTTCCCACTACACCACGAGCTTTCCCCTTCCCTACTAATACAACAAAGGTACTCCCTCGTCGTTGAGATCGGCAAAATTTGAAGTTTTCCTGGAGTTTCACTTCGACCGGTGTGTGTGTGCTGTGCGCGCGTCTTGCTACCTAATATACCTAGTACAGCTGTTTGCGAAATAAACATTTTAACTTTTTTTTTTTTTATCTAATGTCTCTATTGCAGAAACCATAAAGGAAAAATATTTCATATCCTGTTGATTCTAACGAAAAATTCGTATATTATGATAATATATTCAGGGCTCTTTTGACCTTTTTTATTATAATTATTTTGTCAGCCTTGTGAGAGGCATGTCCAGGCTAGAATTACCGCCCCTCTAAATGTGCCGCCCCAGGTATAGATTGTAGCACTTTGTATACATGTAGGAGATACAAGTAAATGAGTAGTTGGAAGTGAGTATGTACTGTATATACGTGCATGCGTGTAGCGAGCGTGAATCTTCTAGAACAATTAAATTGCCATTCTGTTTACATAATTATCAATTATTTTGTAATGCGAATGTTGAATAAATGAGATAGATTATTAATATCAAAATTTAAAATATTGCATAACTGAAATATGAATGAATGTAAATTTCTGTGTACAAGGAGCAATTGTGGAAAATTAAAATTAGCAACTGCCTTGAGCACGCGAACAGCGTGAAATAGCGTAACGCAGTCAGAGACGAGCGGGCATTCGAGTAACTTACGAGTGAGAGAGTGTGAGACGCATTGTTATTTTCCCTGTGGAATTAGAAGTTGTGAACAAGTGAATACTCCATCGTTTCTTTACCACCTTTACTGAATCTACAATAAATGGTGGCCACAGTGAGATACGAAATACGAACTAATTACGCGCTTTCAAATGTGCAAGCCTAGGCACCCTCGGAAGATTCTACGTGCAATTCCAAGCTTCTGCCGATTCTACTGCAATTTTAGAATAATAGCGGATGTACCTTCGGTAATATCCTGAAAGACCAAGGAAGGAGCGAAGGTGTTCAAGGTCCGTTGGACGAGGGAAGTCAGCAACAGTTTTGACTTCATCAGGAAATATAAGAATGCCATTGGAAGTTAGGACGTGTCCAAGAAAATTAATTTCTTTCTTAAGAAAGGAGCATTTGGTTAATTTGAGTTTTAGGTTGGCATCAGCAAGACAAGAAAAGACTTGTTGAAGGGTGTGAATGTGGTCGGGTAATGATTTGGAAGCTATTGTGATGTCATCCAGATACATAAAGACATTATCACCAAGTAAGTCATCAAGAACAGTATGCATAAGTCTTGTGAAGACAGAAGGAACATAAGAACAAAACACACACCTTCGCCTTATTGCCTTTGCCTGCAGACTCCTTAACAAAGCTGAACGTAACTATTCTGTCACAGAAATTGAAGCTCTTGCTGTCGTATATGCTCTTCGACATTAAGGAAATCATACTAGGCTATCCTGTTACAGTCCATACAGACCACCAGGCACTTCAACTTTTCAAAGGCAAGAACTTGTCCAGGAAACTTGCTCGCTGGTTCTTGATCATTCAAGAATTCAATCCCACCTTCTCATATGTGCGTGGATCGGTAAACCATGTTGCAGACGCACTTTCTAGAAATGTTGCTGCTATTAATTCCCTCCCTCAGCCAGTCACTCTTACTCATGCGTGTGTACATGCAGCTTAAAGATCCGACCCAATGTGGAAACGTGTGATATTTTCTCTCGAGTCAGGAGATACATCAGATCTTACAGACTTTCCTAACTCCTTGAACCACTTCAGACTTGTCGATGACGTTCTTTATCACGAAACCACACCTTCCAACAAGTATGAACCAAAGAGACTTGTACAACAACTCGTAGTTCCTTCTGACTTAGTACCTGAAGTTCTGTTCCTTTTACATGATTCTCCACTTACTGCACATCCAGGTAAAGACAAACGCTTAAAACAGGCCAGACTTCAGTACTTTTGGAACACGATGAGAAAGGATATCCATGCCTACAATGACGCCTATCATTCTTGTGTTAGCCATAAAGGTCATATTGAATGTAAAGTTCCCATTTTGAAGTACCTAATCCCTAGCAAACCCATTAATATGGTTACAATTGACCTTCTCAAGTTACCACTCACTTCTAGTGGAAATAAGTACCTGTTTGTGTGTATGGACCATTTTTCCAGATTCTGTATCCTTGAACCTATTCCCGATAAGACTGCGACAACAATTGCAAAGTTCTTCTCTCTGACAATGGCACGGAATTCAACAATGAGATTCTTTCCAATATTTGCAAATCCTTTCAAATAACGAGATGTAATATCGTTGCGTACCACCCCAGTTCAAATGGCCTTGTCGAACGCCAAAACAGAAAGATTCTCAATGTTCTCCGACACCTCGCTTCTGACCTCCATCTCTCCTGGGATCACCATGTCCCTATGATCACCATGTCCCTATGATTCAGTCTTGCCTTAACAGTGCCATCAATAGATCCATATCAGAGTCGCCTCACTTTGTCATTTTCGCTTCCGACAAGCGACTCCCATATGACCTTCTTGCTTCAGAAATAGGTCCCATTTACAACCTTGATGATTTTGTAAAGGTTTCACTTTCAAATTTCAGCTCTCTCTTCAAGAGAATTACTCAAATATCTTTCTCTCGCCAAAGACGAGATGGCCCGTTTTCACAATAAAAATGCGAGACAATCTAACATTGCAATAGGTGACATCGTCTATGCCCAGGACCATTCTCCATCTTCCAATCTTTCACCAAAATTCCTTGGTCCCTTCCGTGTCCTCGCACTAGAACCTACAAAGTCAAAGTAAAACACTTGAATTCAGACACGAAATCCATCATGCACCTGGACACCCTTAAGCTTTTCTCTCGAGGTGTAGACTGTGACAATGAACCTCCGACCCCCACAGAACCCCTTCCTCCGTCCCTTTCCCATTCAAAGTCCCCATATAATCTTCGCAGCTGTCATACTTCTTGAACTTGCAAACCTTTAGCTGCCAAAATGTTCTCCACTACCGTCCTTTCCAGTATTTGATTTTATACCATGTACATATATAACGTTCTATATGCCTGCATGTTCTATTTCAATATATCTTTCATGTACATTGCATTATACGTCGCTGGGGTCAGCGCCAGATAGCTGGCCGAGCGTTTATAGATTGTAGCACTTTGTATACATGTAGGAGATACAAGTAAATGAGTAGTTGGAAGTGAGTGTGTATATACGTGCATGCGTGTAGCGAGTGTGAATCTTCTAGAACAATCAAATTGCCATTCTGTTTACATAATTATCAATTATTTTGTAATGCTAAAATTGAATAAATAAGATAGATAATTAATATGATCAAAATTTGAATTATTGTATAACTGAAATATGAATGAATGTAAATTTCTGTGTACAAGGAATAATTGTGGAAAATTAAAATTAGCAACTGCCTTGGGCACGCGAACAGCGTGAAATAGCGTCACGCAGTCAGACAGAGACGAGCGGGCATTCGAGTAACTTACGAGTGAGAGAGTGTGAGACGCATTGTTATTTTCCCTGTGAAATTAAAAGTTGTGAACAAGTGAACACTCCATCGTTTCTTTACCACCTTTACTGAATCTACAATACAGGGCATATGCCCCTCCCCACCCCGGCCATGAGGGCCCAGTCTATAAGCTCTTACACCCACGCGCGTATGTGAGGTCATGAAATTATTAGAGATGGGCGGTCCGATTCGGAAGTCCGATTACCTTATTCGATTAATCGGATTTGCATTTGCCGAAATTTTAATGGGATTTGAGATTAATCCAGGTTCAGGCCGTCTTTGTTAGTTGACCCTATTTTTCCCCTAGAGAATATATTAGTATTACTGTGTGTATTTTGTGTAATATGTACTGTATTGTTTAGCTGTTGGTTATATTCTATTATTTATCTTAAAAGCTTGATTTCTCTTTGTATTCGAAATTGCTTATTCAGGGTAAAAACACTTAAATAACCTTTAGAAACATTGAAAAACGCTTTAAAATGTTGAAGTTTAAAAATATCAAATCGCTTTTAAAAAAAATTTATCGAATAGGATTAATCGAATCGGATAACCGAATCCGACTTGACGAGCTGACGAATCGGTAATCGTTAAACGGACTTTTTTTCGAATCGCTCCCATCTCTGGAAATAATCCAACTATCAGACAATACGAGCTACGAGCTATCTTTGATATCAATAACATTCGATCATGAGTCCAACACGAGATTCAACACCATGGTGTTGAATCTCACACGCCGAGGAAGATACAAGTGTAAGGTAAAGTTATAGATTTAATTTCAAGTGCGATATCCAGAGAACTAAGCAGACATCACGATATTCAATATCCCAAAACCTTCAAGACAATAGAGAGTTCGGGGGAAAGAGAGAGAGAGAGAGAGAGAGAGAGAGAGAGAGAGAGAGAGAGAGAGAGAGAGAGAGAGAGAGAGAGAGAGAGAGAGAGAGAGAGAGACGGTGGAGAAAGAGGGGAGGGAGAGGGGAGAGCGAGGGTAGAGGGGAGAGAGAGAGGAGAGAGGGTAGAGAGGAGAGAGAGGGGAGAGGAGAGAGAGGGGAGAGGAGAGAGAGGGGAGAGGAGAGAGAGGGGAGAGGAGAGAGAGGGGAGAGGAGAGAGAGGGGGAGGGGGAGAGAGAGAGGGAGGGGGAGAGAGAGAGGGAAGAGAGAGGGGAGAGAGAGGGAAGAGAGAGGGGAGAGAGAGGGAAGAGAGAGGGAAGAGAGAGGGGAGAGAGAGAGAGAGAGAGAGAGAGAGAGAGAGAGCAGTCATACGAGTCTGTACTATAGAAATCTAGGTAACCTGTCATCAACTTGGTTGTAATCAACCAGTGCGAGGCAGGAAGAGAGCAGGGTAGGTATACGTCAAATGAGCTTCCAAAGCCTGATAATTGAAAATGAAGCTCACACATTCGTACAGGGGAAAAGGACGGAATATCCGTGTTCGGTTGACTGAAAAGTGTGACTTGATTTACCACAGTTTTCAAAACAAGAATTTTGCATTATACAATAGAATATTGTAGGTTTGTTTACCATTGGATGATGCATTCTTACGGTTTCTTGATGAAGTTCACGAACATGCTGTATATTGTGAAGTGTCATTAGTTTTATAAATTCTACCCCCAATAAATCAATCTTCACCTGAAGAACCTTACATATGGGCGATGCATGACCTACCACCTTTCGCAAGGGGCACACAACCGTTTTTACAAGGAACATCAGTATCTCCCCTCTGCTCAGGAACTTTTCAATACAAATATATTTAATAGAAAGAAAATCAACATACCACAAACTTTTGATTAGCGAAGCAGTAAACATTGATCGGACTCGACCCATCTTGAACAAAGAACTACAACACTAAACCGTCCTCCCGTCCTGTCGATTTTATGCCAATAAAAGGCCATCAAGTACACCACAGGAATTTAGAGGAGCCCACAAAGCATTTCTCCCTGTTAGAGTTCGAGAAACCCACGGAACGCCACCTCTCTTCAATGCTCGAGCAACCAAGGAGTCCCTTTCAGTGTCCAATTTTGATGGGACCTTGCATACAATTTATCTGTATATAATGCTTTTTGTTTCTCTGTACTAACCACGAATAGGCAAGTTGGACTTGCTAAATACGTACGCATAAAAATATTTATGGAATTTGGTTAGTTTCTCCATCGAAGATGGTAGACAGTTTAAGTATAGGACTATCCCAGGTAATTGAGCTCACCCATTCCCAAGCCAGCCAAGTTAGCCTAAGATCCCATCACAGCTCCCGCCCCAACCTTCCTCACCTACATACTCAATTTAAGTTAACAACTGCCCAACATCATTGCCAGGAAGGTGAGTTTAGTGTTTGTGTGTGCGTGTGTGTGACACATTCTATCGTGCCTTGACGTAAGAACCTTAGTGTGCTAAATGGAACTTGATACTGAACCACGACGCGCACTTCATGGATACAAATAAGTACGAGTATCAATTGAGAAACATTATCTGTTAATTCGGGGACTGTAAACTTTGGAAGTGAAAATATATTATCATGGAGTATATCGCAGCATTGTATGTTCATATTGTTCTCTTTGTTGCTTTTGCAGAACGGTCTTCTTCGGGGCCTCCCCGCCAACTCGCAGGCACACAGTCACTGTCACGCTCAAGATCTCCCGCAGTCGACAGGATCCTCGGGTACAAAACGACCGGCAGGTTCATTGGGTTGCCAAGGCACGCCCAATCAAGGCGTCTACGACGAGACGCCGTGGCAAAGTACGCCGGCTCCGCCAGTGAGCGCGTCGCTCTTCGCGCCTGAGATGCCTATCAATGCCATACGATTCTATTCGAGGTATACGTTCGCGGTCTCTTTTTTTTAATGTTGTAGCGAGTAAATACTCCGTGTTGCATTTTTGTGAAACATCAGTTCGTTTATAACCGGGAAACCTTTTCAACTAACTGGTTTAATACACAAATGAAAATATGAATACT
>NC_134780.1:18050258-18052758 GCF_046742065.1 Oratosquilla oratoria | reverse complement strand
CGGTTACCAAGTTTTCATTTTCCTAGTGGTTACTTGCATGCACGCACACACACACACACACACACACACACACACACACACGTCGGTCGAAGTGACAACGAAGTTTCAAACTCCAGGAAAACCAAGTTTCATCTATCTCAACGAGTACCTGTGTTGTATTAATAGGGAAGGTGAAAGCTCGTGGTGTACTGGGAAGCTGAAGAAAAAGGAGAAAGAGGGATTACTGAGGAAAATGGAAGGAAATGAGGAAGGGGACGAATAGGCCCCGGATGTTAGAAGGGGTGTAAACAAAAGAGGTGCAGAACACACAAAAGTGTCAAAAGCAGAAATATAGATAATAGTAGCTCAATGGAAAGAGAAGATAACAGCTTTTATGGATTTAATGAGAGAGGAGGTGACTAGTAAATCTAGAGGAGAAAAAAAAATGCATGGGAGGTTAGGTTTAACCAATTAACACAAGTTACCCAAAGAGTTGATAAACTGGAAGAACTAAAGAAGGACAATCAAAACCTAACTAAAGAAATAGAAGAATTAAAAAGACAGTTAAAAGAAGTAAAAGATGAGAATGAGGAATTAAAGAATGATAAAGAGAATAAAGAGTCCATAGCAAAAGAAGCACAGGGTTGGAGAAAAGTCCAAGAGAACAACAAAATTGTATTTAGAGATATAGTGACAACATATAAAAGAACAAACTAAGGGCACCGTTATTAAAGTGATGAGAGAGAAGGAGAATATAGTAAGAGACTTAGCGGACAAAAAGAAATGTATAATTACATTAGGGATGGAAGAGAAGCATAATCCAAATAGACCACAACAGTAAAAGAGAAGGAAAAGGTAATCAAGATGTTAGAAGTAGTTCTAGAGGATCAAAAATGAACAGGGTAAAAAATTGAAGAATATATATAGAATATGGAAACAATACAGATAAGATCAGACCAATTAAGATCAAATTCAGGTCACAAACGACAGCAGAGAATATCTTAACAAAAACAGGGAAACTAGCAAAAAGTGATCAATATAAACAGGTATGGATAAAAAGAAATGAATAAAGAGGAAAGAGAGGACGAGAAAACAAAAAGACAAGAAACTAAGGGGAAAAAACGAAAAAAGAAGTCAGAAAAAGAGAAACTCTATTGGAGAGTAGTGGATATGAAAGTGAGGAAATGGTTCATAGCAGAGAAAAACGGAAAGGAAACAGAAAACACGATGGAAGTAGCAGAAAATTAAAAGTGTAACACAAACATAGATGGCTTAATAACATGCTTGAACGAACTGAATGATTACCTGAAGGACAAAGAACCGGATATAATGGGAATTGTAGAGACAAAATTGAAAGGTCCACTACCACCCAACGGTGTAGAACATGGTGCATATAATTATTGGATTAGAAACAGAGGCAAAACAAGGGGGCGAAGTTATGTTCCTGACTATGAAGGATATAAATGTGAGGAATGTCACATATGGAAAGAATAGAGTTGAGATGATTATGATGGAAGTGGAGGACAGGGATGGGAAGAGCAGGAAGTTTGTAGTAAATCATGTGCCTCCTAAAAAGGGCTTCGCGGGAAAAGAGAGAACACAACAATATGTTAAAATACACAAGGATAACACTAAGATAATGGAAGATAGAGGAAGAATAGTTATAATGGGTGACTTTAATTGTGAAGAAATCTGCTGGAAAGAGATGACAGTGAAGGGTGGAGACGACCTATGGGGAAATGTACTACTTGATATGATTATAGAACATACAATGACACAATAGATACAAGAGAATACTAGGTATATAAATGAGGAAGAACCATCGAGACTGGACCTAATAATTATATCAGAACCCGAAATAGTGGACAAGATTGAATATAAGACACCAATAAGTAAAAGTGACCACATATTGGTTGAACTGGAACTAAATGAGGAAAAATACATGGAAAAAACGAACAATATAGAAAGGGAAGATTGGTGTATGGAAAAACAAATTGATAAAATAAGACAATTCTTTCAAAAAGCAGACTGGGAAAGGATACACAAGGAGGAAACAACAACAGAAGAGAAATGGAATATTTTGACAAAAAAAAATATATACATATATATATATATATATATATATATATATATATATATATAAATATAAAGGAATGGAAAAGTATGTTCCAAGACAAAAACAAGAAAAAGAATATGTAAAGTGTTGGTAAAACAAAATATCTAGGGAGTTAAAAGACAAAAGGGACAAAGCTTGGATAAAATGGAAAAAAGACAAAAGACCAGAAAAATGGAAAACATATACTAATTATAGAAATGAATATGTACAAGTGTGCAGAGCAGAAAAGAAAATACGAAAAAAATGTCATAGGAAAATGTAAAGATCAACCAAAACTATTTTACAGATATGTAAACAAACTGAAAAACAAACAAGAATTAGAGAAACTACGACAAGGAGTTGAATACACAGAGGAAATAGGAATGACAGAAATTATGAACATTTTAAATCGGTGTTCACGATGGA
>NC_134780.1:18030258-18042758 GCF_046742065.1 Oratosquilla oratoria | reverse complement strand
AACATAATCGGTAACCGTGCCTGATGACGCAGCCGGATCGCGCTCCGTAGAGTGCCGTCGAATCATGTATACAACTCTCGGTAACCCTTTACAAGCGTATTTTCTCAAGCATGTGGCAAAAACCCACGGAGGGATTACATATAATTTACACGATATATGAAATTGGATATATTGCGATTAAGTTTCACAAATCCTGCAACCCTGAGACCCAACCTATCAAACTAGTATTACATCAAAAATTGCATAGATTAAAACGGGAATTTCGACAAGACTGCTGTTCCATCTCTCTCACACACACACACTCGTTTGCTGATGTTGTGGTACCACTTTCGACTGCTAATTCACGGTCGCGAGTTTGGTACCCGCCCAAGCTCTCTTGAGCAAGGTGTTGGTTGTGCTGTCACACACAGTATTACCCATATATCAGATCATATAAGCTATGGAGCACTCATAGGATAGGATAATAGCTGTCGATCACGAGTCCAGCATATGATCCAAGGCCATGGTGAATCACACATAAACACACAAACATAAAAAGCAACAACCAAATTGATTCTCAACCAAGCAGATAACTCATATGACGAAAGATTAGTATTGTACCAGCTAGCGAGATTGTCCATATAGAAAATCTCCGATAAACCATAGACCATTACCATTGTGGAAGGAAAAGAAAAAAAAAAATGTGCCTTAATCGCGGTATTCAATTATATCATTATTTATGAAACGCTAGACTAGAGCCTCACGAGATCATGAGAGCACATTGAAAAAGAATCGGTTCACACGCGTCAATTATAGGAATAAACTAAAAGGTGACATAAACAAATCTAAAGCTGAATTTGATCGACGGAGAAAAGAGACAAACCCCCCTTTTCCTATCACTGTTAGGCAAACACACACACACACACACACAGAAAAAGAGAGAGAGCGAGAGAGGAGAGTATGAGGACAACTTCAAATTAGACTAGTTTTTATGTGCTAAAGTAGCCTCGTATAGACAACAAATCACTCCCTCTAGCTCACAAAGAACTCCAACATGGTGATGGGGCTACGACGCAGGTCTTGGGTAATTACAGCCTCGGCCGTTTCACTTGAAATAGTTGTCTGGTAATAATTGTGTTAGGTTTACAAGATTATGTAGCATATGGAGGAGACAAAATATACCACTGAAGCAATTGGAGATAGGCAGTAAGGAATATATTTGCAACGACGGAAGGGAAGTAGTGGCAACCAAATCAGAAGAAAAAAAATGTACTAGACTGGCCAGATGTCCCATAGTACTCCCCGTATTGACTACATAGATATAATACAATCAATATGTTAGGGGTTTTACTGACACACCTGCGGACCAGAGTTACACATTTTTCTTTTTTCTGTTATGGTTGGAGACCAATCTTCACTCAAATACGAATGATGATAATTTTTAACTTACACTATATCGTTTGCTATCTTCCCACCTCTCCATTACTACCTGACTTCATCTCTTTGGCGTGATATTGTTTCCAAGGATAAAAACGTTGGTTATCGCCGACGAAATAGTGATAATACTTTTTAGCCTCCTCAAACCTTAGTTAATTCATTCTTCCTTTTGGGACCTCTCTTAAGAGAATTACATAAATTAGCTTCCAATAGTTCATATTATTATTGGAATGCGTGTATTCAACATGTACAGTGCGTTTAAAAATCACATGAATCACATGGTTCACAAGCCTCGGTCGACTTACAATTTCTATCTTAACTGTCATTGGGCGATTTTATTTATTTGATGTGGCAAACCTCCAGAAAGCAAAGGGTCACTATACCGATAAACCCTTTTTCTGACACGATCGACCATTATGCTTTATCTGGTTGATCAGCTGTTCGCTTCTTTCTTCTATTTTTTGTATCTATCTCTATAGTCAGCCTCGTTATAGACCGATATATATATCTTGCCGGTGTACATTGCAATTGTAAGTTTATTCTGCCTACCGCCATGCGGTTTTATTCAACTGCGGGAAACTTCTGGCAGTCAGAGTTAAGACGCCGTTATCGATTTGTCTGCAATCAGGAACTGGGGAGAGGTGGATGCTGCCGTGTTGCCAGGGGCGCGTTGGCGAGACTGGTGCGTGAGTGGAAATCGCTAGACGGCCAGACAGTAGTGTCTCGTTCGCGAGCTTGCGTCCAGTCTCACTCACCACCCGTCCAAGTAAGCAGGCAAGACCGGGTAAACAATGGCGTCCTTATTAGACTTTCATGTAAAATGTGGTTGCCGTTAGGCAATATTAATCAGTTTTGAGACACCCCGGAAGACTTGAAAGGGTTAAATCTACCTCGAGTGACCTGTTTGGTACTGGTATTAGACTCGTGTTTATTATGGTTGCCGCAGGCGATTTCATCCACCTAAGGGGGCCCCGTAAAGTCGTCAGGGAAATGACTCGTCCGCACTGTGTTAATTCGTAGTTGTATAACATTGGCATTAGCCAGAACAAAATTGATGATACACAGCAATGGCTCAAATGAGACAATTTTGACATTTTAACTCCTTTAGTTTTTCCTTAACTGCATAAAATTGCCTGGCGACAGAATGAAATATCTAGGCTGCAGCAAATGCATAATTGAAGAAAATAAATAAATAAATAACCCGACACCAGGCACGACTGAAACGACACTGACCCCGCTCGATCCTGGAATCACCCCCCCCCCCCGACTCCCCAACCTTCTGTGCTCTGCCTGCACTGCAGGACACGAGATCCGTGAAGTCCGGCCGGTCCCTGGTTCCAGACCGTTTCTTCAGATAACCTAGGCATTCTAGCTTACACTGATTCAGTCTCGACGTATTGATTTCTTTATCTGTTTCGCTGTGTTTAACGACTCGGCTTTGTTTATTCCATATGCCGCCAGAGGATCAGAGGAAATGCCTATCACGATTACCTTTGACTACGCTTTACAAGCATTTACCTACCTCTTCCCCTCCTGCACCAGCCACTTTCGTCCGGTAGAAGGACCTCCAGGGGAGATTTAGGAATCCCTAATCCCCTCTAATATGCATCTCTAACCCCTCTCCCGTATCTCAGATTTACCCCATGAGCCCATCTTACTTCAAGTAACGCACATTTACCCCCGACTACCCCGTCCGTCATCTACTGTTATGATTAAACTGATTATTTGAATTATTGTCTGAATGAAGAAGTATCTAGGGTAAGGATCAGAAATTAGCTTACACGTGTTTTGTGAAGCTCACTGCGAGCTTCCCCTACGCTTTGAACAGACGGGTTATGAGTCACTACCCTGTCTATGTGATATTCTCATGAATTAGACACTTTCCCACACAGAGATGTGACTTGATACCATTCATAAGGGTTTACATGCCAGCATGTGTGTGTGTGTGTGTGTGTGTGTGTGTATGTGTTGCAAACTGAAACTTGAAGTTATATCTATATTACAAGTACATGACTGAGCACCAAACCAATCACGTGATCCCCTTGCGATGAAGTAACACAACCAGCGTTACATGGGAGCACCTCGCTACTGAAATGAAGTCCTCTACGTCAGTCAGAATAAGATTATTACCTTAGTCAAAATGAGACAACAGCACTCTCAATTATAGTTGTGGCCAATGTCAGACGCAGTGGCGGACTGGGTCTAGATAGAATTTCTACCGGGAAAACTTGTTTAAGGGCCCAATAAAAAAGCCCACTTAATCCCAAAACGTAGTCAAAGGAACCAAATAAAAGTAAAGATTCTAAGCAAGTAGAATATTACATTTATTCAATATTGTTGTATCTATTTATACTAATGCGTGAATAAACCAAACAATAGATTTCTAATAGTAATCTCAGGATCTACGCAATAATTTTTTTCGGTTATTTCCCGGTAACCCGGTGGGACTGTACTGGCATTAGAAGAATACAAGTACTGAACCTTTCGGTGTGGAAGGGGCTGATTGAGATTTCTCCCCACTCATCTATTTACCTATTTGTTTATTGACAGTTCTATGTAAGTACTTGATTACACAAATTTATTCATTCGTTTATGTACTTGTGTAAACCTATTGAAATCTATATTTATTGCATATATTACATGCAGTTCATGTACCCTGATTTTTTTTATATATATAACTATCAAAATAAATATTTATTCATTCATATTTTATTGATATGTAAAAAACCACTGCCTCTGTTGTTGATGTCTCACAGTCGGTATGTGAAGGAATCAGGAGAATCCGGAAGCTATTCTGGCCCGGCCATGTCATTTAACCAACAAAGAATTAATTTCCTTCCCTATCCACGTAAAGCCGGTTGGTAGCACCCACCCACCCATGGATACAACGTCGTGATTGGTCTGTGTAGTTCCTGTGGTGTACATGTACCCCACAAGTATGTTTGTAGGTGCAAAGTGATGCATGATAGAGTTGTATAGTAGTCTGATCTTACTCGACGCTCGAAGGCTAGGATGGGTCACCCCAATTAGGTCGCGTTTGGTCAAGGCGTCAGATCGGGCAGGCCAGTTCTCTTTTGTCCCGGTGCACTGAGTACTTCAGGCTATGGCTTCGGACACCTTTAAGAAGGGAAGCATCTTTGACGACTCGGATGAAGAAGACCAGGAGGATCCACAAGAACGAAAGCGTATACGACCAGAAACCTCCCCAGAAACACCATCATCAGACTCAGGATGGACAGAAATTGGCAAAGCGAAGAAATCCAAAGCAAAATCCCCTTCAAATATGGACCCCACCAAAGTAATGGAAGCTTCGACATCAGCGACGAGCGGACCCGGAACAAGCACAGCCCCCAAGGTCAGGCCCAAATTCAAATTAATACCACAAAAGAAAACCCAATATATATTCAGAACATTAGAGAAAAGACATTCTAACCTGGCCATGAAAGCCTGGCCAAACCTGGAAGGCCAATGGACAATCATGCCTCTGGACGACGTAGCACTGGACACACTTCGGTGCCCAGAAACCAATCAAGGGGATCATAAGGGGATATCCCCTCGAACTCTGCCTAGAACCGATACTAGAACTATCGAAAGTCAAAGCTGCAGAGAGGGCCTTGGACAGACAGAAGAAGCCCACCACCTCCATACTTATCACCTTTCTAGTACCCCTTCCGAACAGAGTGACACTGGGAACATGGGGATCCTACACCGTCAGGACATGGTACCCAGAGCCCCTACGCTGTTATGCGTGTCAGAGGTTTGGCTATCATCAGGCACGCTGCAGATTCAAGAAGACATGCGCCGTTTGCAGCAAGCGACACGAAACGGAACAATGTATTTCCAAGTTGAAACAAAACCAGCCGGTAAAACCATGTTACCCAAATTGCAAACAAAACCACCACACATGAAACCCAAGATACCCTGCAAGGCTAGAGAAGATACATGCCCGGCCGCACGCAAAGCTGCCGGAGAAGACGCCAACTACCCAAACACTACCCCCACCGTCAGCCTCAAGAAGAAACAGAAAATAGGAAACCAACAAAGAACAAATCAACTACTCCCAGACACAGACCACACGAACTCCAAACAGGGACCAACAGCCTCATTTTCAGCACACCAGGAAACCACACCCTCCATGACAGCAGACCAGGGAACCACAACCTCCATCACAAAAGACCAGAGAACCACAGCACCGACTACCGACGGAATCACTGAAGAAGGAAGAGCGCACCAACCAGAAGGATACACGACAGCGACAGATCCGTAACCGGTCCAGCTCACGCAAAGATTCGAAAGGAATACCCCAGAGAAACCAAAACCCACAGACACAAGAAAAACACACAGTTACCCTGGAAGTATCAACTCTCAAGAATCTTCTGAAGGACCTGGCAACACATCTAGATGCAGCACTAAATGCTTCCCTGGACAAACATGTGACGGAAACAATTGTCACCCCGGTTATGAAGAACAATCTGCCACCTTGCGAAACTTCGCCAGTAACAGACAGAGACCATACCACACACAGGGCAGCAATGAAGGAATCCAGGAAGACAGACCAGGACTTGGACGAAATTCCACTGCTGCACCAACATCCAACAGCGACACGGAATCCTCAGGCAGAACTCACGGCGCAGCAGCAACACAGCCAACTAACACCTCAACAAGATCATCGAGGCCCGAGATCAACCCTCCCAGACCCACTGATGGAATGCTGAGCATACTCCAGTGGAATGCAGGGGGCATCCGCCCGAAAATGGCATCTCTTCTTGTCACGATCCAAGAAGACCAGATAGACGTAGTCCTACTGCAGGAAACCCTACTACAAGACCATCACACCTTCCGAGTCCCAGGATATACATGCTACAGGGAAAATATCGGAAGCACAGGGCGGGGACTTGCCACTCTGGTGAAAAATAAAACTCCAAGTGTTCAAATCAAGGACTACCTGGAGTGTGGGGAAGCCACAGAGGTGCTTGCGGTCCAAATACAACTTTCCGGGGTCACCCTCCAATGTTACAATCTGTACTCCCGGCCTACGGAGAACATCGATCTCTCACAACTGTTTGGAAATTGCGACAGCCGTAATATAGTATTTGGGGGAGATGTAAACGCTCACCACCCCATACTCTCCTCTCTTTCAACAACCAACGCCAACGGTCACCACGTCGCGCATCTTCTCAGCGAGTTTCAGGACGTCTGCCTCCTCAACAGCGGAGCACCAACCCACATAAGGGGAGAGCGGCTTGATCTCACCTTCCTTCCCGCGAAACTTCGAGGCCTTGCACAGTGGATGGTCCACCCAGTCCTGACCAGTGACCATTACGCCACAGTAACGAAGATCAAAGTTCCCCGACTTCAGCTGCTCCCTAGCCCACCAAAAGGCTGGAACTCTGGCATCGCAAATTGGGGTAAATTTGCACAAAGTCTGACAGAGCGGTTTCAAGACTATATTCCCCCACTGGACATCGACGACAAAGAAAGGGACCTTGTGACTGCCTTTCACGCCGCGGCGGACGCTGTAATGCCACGGAAGAAGAAGCCCAGCAGGGAATCCAAGGATACATGGTACTATACTACTGTCCCAGAGTCAAGACCCTAAAACACAGAGTCAACAGCCTCAGGAAAATTCACAAGAGGAGGGCCAACGCAGACAACAGGAGGCAACTCCAAGAAGCCATACAACACATGCACGAGGAATGGGACCTTTCGCAGTGAGCGATTTGATACCAGACACCGCCAGATTTTGTAATTCTTGCCGGAAAATAAATACTTTTTGGGCAAGTATTATAAGCTTACAGAGGTGTATCGTTATACATTATTGTGTCTGAAATTTAAGTCAATTAATTTCATGATTGCAAACGGCATATAGCATTGTTTGAGCCTCTATTTATAATTACAGATATTCGTAAAACAGCCTATAATTGTATCAAGCCAAGCAATTTGTCATTTTCTACCGACTTCAATGGACGTATACTGATATATACTTTCATTTGAATGCACCAAGCAATAGGCAAATCCATGTAATGTATAGAAAATATAATTTTGCTTCGAAGGATTAATTTTTCCGGTACATTTACTAACCCTCGGCTTCTTGAATCTGACGTGCAGTCTGCCATGGCACACGTAAAATTAGTCATATTTGTTTGAAAATAGCTCCCAGTAGATCTAAGAGGCAATTGTTTACACAAACGTCGCTCACTTCAGTATACTCGTACGTCCGCCACCACTGTTGTTATCTTTTATCTCACTAATTATCTTCATATACAGGACGTGACAGTGATATCCATTATTTTTCAACACTCTCATATAAAATGCACAAACCGAAATCAACATCCTCTTATTTTTACTGCTCATACTTACTTCAGTAAAAATAATTACCTATTTTTAGTTTTACCTTATGATTAAATTAACAAAGCCTTATCAGTAAGCCTTACCAGTAAGTAAAAATTATAGCATTAAGAGTCATGTTTTTAATTTTAAATATACTTATGCAGCAATTTATGTCTTTTTTTTTAATATAAGTTTCCAAATAAGCTAAGTCACCCCTTTTCCTCGAGAAATCCGAGACAATTGAAAATTCTAGCGCTAATAGGAATCTACGAGCCTGACTGCGAAAGGTCCCATTGCAAGAAATAAGATAGAGAAAATGGCTAGAATGGTGCTCCCAGCTCAACAGTCATACAACCACCAGGGAGCTATGTAGATGGCTACAAAGAGTCTCGGGAAAAAACAGGACCAGCTGGATCATCCACCCGGAACCGGAACAAGAAGCGGACCGCCTGGCAATCGGTTTCGCCCAAAGGACATCTCCTACGCAACTTCCGTGCGCAACCAGGACGAAGCAAGAAGAACTGGAACAACAGCGACAAGAACAAATCTCCACAGCAATAAACACACCTGCAGACATGGACGAACCCTTCACTTTACAAGAGCTCCGAGCGGCAAGACACTGGGGGAAAGACACCTCACCTGGGGCAGACGAGACAAGCTACTCGATGATCAAGAACGCTGGCGACGCCGGATGTAGGGCCATTCTACTCTTGGCAAACCGCACCCTAGCGGAACACGCGAGACCTAGGAACTGGAATTCCCAAGATATAGTTCCTATCCCTAAGTCCAAGGAGGCTAACAGCTACAGACCCATCTCCCTACTTAGATGTATAAAGACCGTGGAGAAAATGGTGCTCAACAGGCTGAAATGGAAAGTAGGGCCACTCCATCCACAGTTGTATGCCTATCGAGGTATGGTAGGAACCACGGAGTGCATAATGGACTTCCTCAGCTTCATCAACGGGAAAAAGGCAATCGTCGTCTCCCTGGACTTAGAAAAAGCCTTCGAATTAGTCAACCCCTCAGCTATGCTGACCTCTCTCGTCGAGAAGGGAATTGCAGGCAACCTTCTGGCATGGGTACGGGCATACTGCCAAAACAGACGGGCTAGAGTCCGTTTGCAGGGCTCCGTGTCTAGCTACAAAGACCTGGAGTACGGCACCCCTCAAGGAGTCATCTTGAGTCCCTACCTGTTCAACGTTCACATGGAAAACATAGCCTCCCTCCCACGACCACGGAACGTTGAGATCTTCATATATGCTGGCGACATCGCCATCGTTAGCAAGGGACCCAACTGCCGCACCAATGCCCAAAATGCCCTCAACACTATGCAAGAGAGCTGCACACACCTAGGCTTCAAGATAAACGTAAAGAAGACAAAAGCCATGGCTATTAAAATGGCAAACCCAAGGCCAATATCCATACACCAGCAAGATCTTGAGTGGGTGGACGACTTCACCTATCTTAGAGTCACTGTGCAGAAAATCTTGTCATCCTCTCTTCAAATCCAGAAGCTGAAGCAAATGACAAAAACGAAGACAGCTCCGATGATATATATGCAATCACTTGATGCGGGTGCCAGCCGCCTGGTACTGGAACACTACAGTACTACTACAAGCATTGCATCCGACCCATAATTGAATATAGAGCACCTGTCCTCTCACATCTAACAGCACAGCAGGAAGAATCACTTAAAGTATCACAGAACAACGTCCTTCGCCTCAACTTAGGTGCTCCCATGTGGACCAGAAGAAGCAACTTGCAGATGGAATTCGGCATACCATCACTGATTGCCAGGATTCAGACCCGGAACTGCATCGCGGCAGCCAAGGCCCTGCTGAGCGACAGGGACTCCCATCTCAAGACCAAACTCAAGGCTCACCTGGATGCGCACCCGGACCTTCCACGACCAGATACGTACATCGGACACCTAGGAGACCAAATCCGCGCGACAGGCTTGGAAGGGCACCAGCGGGCTCTGCAGTACCGACCTCCAGCCCCGTGGATATCCCCATCAACCACCTTCAACCACACACAACTATCATACGCAAAGAACCACTGCTCACCACGGGAACTAAGAGATGCCGCACGAACAGCGATCGAGGCAACGGAGGCCCAGAGTGGTTTTGTCTGCTACACTGACGGCATTGTGGACCCGGAGGACGGCCCAACAGGAGCAAGGGTATATTCCGCAACATACACCGCCGCCTGGCGCACACAGACCACTGCTCGACCCTATAGACTGAGCTAGTAGCAATACAAAAAGCACTGGAATACTCAAGCCAACTACAAGGGCCGGTGGTCATACACACAGACTCTCTTGCGGTGATACAAGTACCCCAGAAGAAGGACATACCCACCAACGTAAACATTATCACAACAATACTTCCTGCAGCTACACAACAGACAAAATCGCCCAGTCATCATCAACTGGATACCCAGCCACATAGGGGTCCACGGCAACGAACGAGCAGATGAGCTGGCCAAGACAACACGCTACCATCCTCACATAGAGATCGAAGTCCAACCATCAACCACATTAATCAAAAGCTGGGCCAGGGACCACCCACAACGAGCGAAGGTAGCCAACCACAGAAGATCGATAAGCTCAGCATCAGCAAGCGCAAAGTGGTACGAGAGGGCCACCAAACTGTGCCCTCATCCCGCCACCAAGATCGCCGACAGAAGACTCGCCGTGATCATCCACAGGCTCAGGTTGGGGTACAAGTGCTGCTGGGAAATCATCGAGCGACAGGAAGGGAATGCGACTAGTGCGGGATGAACACCTCAGGACCTCTCCTTCACTACCTACTAGAATGCGCTCACACCATCGCCCTGAGAAGAGGCAGACATTTCAACTCCATGGCCCCCGAAGCTTGGAAGACTGGAGCCGACATAGTTTACAATATCACCGAAAACATAGAACGGCTCGCCCATATCTTGGTCGGATACCCTCCACCCAGATAACTATAAAAATGCCGAAGTAGCTGATCACAAAGCGGCTCAACATTTACGGGCCTCCGAATGGAGAAAGGCCCGTGTGTAGATAAACCTTATCTACCGAAAAAAAAGCGGGCAAGCCAGTCAGTCAGATTCATATCCGGACAATTCAGTCATTCTGACCTCTGTACGCGCGTCGCTAGGCCTTCGGGGTTGGCCCCCCACGTGGGGACCACGCCATGTCAGTCCTTAGGCCGACGCACAAGTATTCACCAGGAAAAAGCGCATAAGCCACACCGAGTGTCAATCTCTCCCTATGTCGTATGTTACAGTTACCATTGGTGTAAATGTGATTTTTGTTCCTTCATAGCAATCATAAGAAAGAAAGAAAGACGCTGTAATGGTCAGCAACCCCAGAGTACTCATGTAAAGATAAGTTACACCACATTGTAAAACGTAGCAGCCCCATAAATCATGTCGCAAATGTAAATTACCTCAAAAGGGACAATCATTTTATGGATAGATAACAATGTAATAGAGCTTTTTATTAAAAAAAAATCTAGATTTAGAAAATCTGGGAAAAACTTCATGGTTGAAACGAACAAAAACGTGACACTAAAACGTTAAATAATTATATTGATCATGACTGACTGAAACGTGTCTTGTTTATTTTTTCTCTCAATATGAATTCTTGAAGATGTGAATATAAATGCCTTTTGCAGCCTTGGATGTTCTTGATAAGTGATTTATGCCTTCCGCAATATCTTACAATTGATTGCGTATGCACCTAACCTCAACTAACCTAACCTATCCTGGCTATCCTCAGAAGAACTTTAGATCAGCCACCCCAAATATTAGCCTGTAAAAATAAACATTCCTCAAGTATTCTGGGGTTGCGGATCTTTACAACGCCCAAACAGAAAGTTGACGGTCTTTAGCTAAAAGAAAGAAAAAATAATAATATGGTAATCATTAGCTATCTAGCGAAACACTAGTCAGGGATACCTACCACTATCGTTTGCATAGGGACTTCCTTTGTTGCCGCGGGTATGTCACGTTAGGTGAATGGAATAACCTGGGGGCAGCCAAGATATCATAAGAGCTACCCGGTAAAAAAGGGGTTGAGATAGATTATAGCCCTTCACTACCAATGAAGTGCCAGGGAAATTATGCCTCGCAGCATCAGAATAAGAGGAAAAGTGACAGTCAGTGGTGAGGGATTCAGGATGTGGTTTGCTGCTCTGCTACCGATCTCGTTTGATACTACATGGAACAGTGTCCTAATTATACAGCTAATGGTGGTTACTCGCCTGACATCCCCAACAAACAGTGCAAATATTAGGGCATACCGTCACCTGGTGGAACCTCTTGTTAGTCGTTTCCTCAACCGGGAGTGTAGGAGGGAAAGGAGGAAAGGGGTGTGGTGTACATGTACCCCATAGGTATGCTTGTAGGTGCAAATTGATGCATGATAGAGTTGTGTGGCAGTCTGACCTGACTCAACGCTCGAAGGCTAGGATGGGTCCCCCGAATTAGGTCGCGTCTGGTCAAGGCGTCAGATTGGGCCTGGGTATATGGTATATACCACCTGCCCCGAGCGGGCGGCCTACTAGTACCTCGGGGTATGGATAGATCACAGGCTGACCTTTGCCCGTCAGGTCAACTACTTGAGGGAGATGATGCAAGCGAGGACCACAGTGGTGAGGGCTATGACAAGGCCGGGTGCACGGACGTCCTAGGCCGCCTTGCGACTCTACTGTGTGCAGGTCGTCGGCTCCCTAGTCGACTACAGCGCGCCTGTTATTGTTGCGCTC
>NC_134780.1:17955258-18025258 GCF_046742065.1 Oratosquilla oratoria | reverse complement strand
TTAACAGAAATATTTAATAAGTCGGTAGACACTGGTTTTGTGCCTATTGGGCAGGCAAACGTTGTTCCTATTTTTAAGAAGGGAGATAAATCGTCTATATGCAACTACAGGTCAATCAGTTCGACATCAGTTGTAGGTAAAATACTTGAATCAATAGTAGTTAATAAACTCAGAGAACACATCGAGAGACATCATTTGATTCGTGAAACACAGCATGGTATCTCCAAGGGTAAGTCATGTGTGACTTATCTCCTATCCTTTTACATACATACATACATATACCAAAGGTTTTTTCCCCCTTACACGGGAGGTAGCTAAAAAGAAAAAGGCATAGAAACCACTCCCACCCATTCCATCCCCTACATACTTCATTACCCTCCACCCTCTTCCCTCCCTCACATCTTGGCACCTCCTGGATGACGGGTCATCCCTGCACCCTGCCCACTGCCCTGGGTCGAAAGCAGTGTCGCAAGACACAGCACATCCACAGTAAGGCCGCTTCATTAATTCGGCGACTCCCCCCCTCTCCGTCCCCTCATGCAGAAAAGGAGAAGACGGGGAGAAATCCCTTCGGGCTGCGTCAATTTATTTCTCATACATACTCCCTCACCCCCACCCCCTCCCCGCATGCATCACCGCATCATCCATACACAACCCTTCTCCATTTACCCCTATCTTCTGTCCTCTCCCGTCCTTCCTCAACAGACATTCCTCTCTTTCGTAATGCCCCTTTTACCACATCCATCCATCTCATCCAAGGATGCCCCCTCATATTCACTCCTTCCACCTCTGCCTTCCACACCTTCTTTACTAATCTTTCTTCACTCATTCTTTCTATGTGTCCAAACCATCCTAATACTCTTTCATCAACCCTATCTCCCAACTCCCTTACCACCCCTGTTCTCCTCCTCACCTCCTCACATCTCACTCTATCTAGCCTAGTAACCCCTATTATACTTCTCAGACATTTCATCTCAAACACATTCAAACTCCTCTCTTCCTCTTTTATGTTCCATGTTTCTGCCCCGTACAGTGCTGTCGGCACAATCACTGCTTCATATAACCTCCTTTTAGTATCCATTCCCAAATGTCTATTTCTCATTACACTTTTTAATCCACCAAGACATTTACTCGTTTATCTCAATCTAAATTCTACCTACACCCCCCTCCTCCCTTTCCTGCCACATTTGCACCCAAATATCTAAAACTATCCACTTGCTCCAGTCTCTCTCCCTCAATACTCACTTTCAGCCTGCTGCCACTCCTCCCCTTGTACATCTCATTATCTTACTTTTGCCCACATTTATCTTCAGCTTCCTTCTTTGACACACCTTTTCAAACTCTGTCACTAACTTCTTCAATCCCTCCTCTGATGCTGCTACAAGCGCAGTGTCATCAGCAAAAAACAACTGACTTATTTCCCACTTTTCACCTTTTCCTTTAACCATCTGCAACCCCTGACCCACTACTCTTGCATTCACCTCTCACACCACCCCGTCCATGTACAAATTGAACATCCAGGGCGACATAACACATCCCTGACGAAGTCCCACCTTCACCTTAAACCATTCACTCTCTCCATTTCTAATCCTAATACAAGCTCTATTACTCTCGTAAAAACTCCTGACTGCTCTTAACGGCTTTCCTCCTACCCCATATATCTGCAACACCTCCCTCAGTGCCTTCCTGTCTACCCTGTCATAAGCCTTTCCAAATCCATAACCCCCCAAAAAAAAAAAAATCTTACTTTTTCCTATAGCTTTCTCACATATCTGTCTTACCACAAAAATCTAATCTACACAACCCCTACCTGTCCTAAACCCACACTGCTCCTCACCAATTACTCCCTCTCTTCCTCTCCTAATCCTCTCAATCAAGACCCTCCTATAAGCCTTCCCAACTACACTCAACAAGCTGATCCCTATGAAACTACTACACTCACACTTGTCCCCCTTTCCTTTGTAAAGTGGAACTATAGAGGCAGTCCTCCAGTCCTCCGGCACTCTACCCTCTCTACACCAAACATTGAATAACCTCACCAGCCAGTCCACCATCACTGTACCTCCTTTCTTCAGACATTCTGCATAGCATCCATCCAACCCAGGTGCCTTACCTGCTCTCATCATCTTAACAGCTGCTTTCACTTCATCCTTCCCTATTTCTCCTCCATTTTCCTCACTCATCGCTCTCATTTTCTTAACGCTTCCCTCTGCAACTACCTTTCCCTCCCTATCCTCCTTCACATTTAGCAACTCCCTAAAATACTCTGCCCACCTTCCTCTCATTGCCTTTTCTTCCGTTATCATCTCTCCTTCTACACCTTTTACCTTTTCTTCCCTACTTGATTCGCCTCCTCTTCCTCTCTTAATTTCTTTCCAAAACTTATTTTTATTACTTTCAAAATTTTCTGTCATACTCTTACCCCATTTCACATCTGCTCTCCTCTTTGGTTCCTTTATCTTATGCTTGACTTCCCTTCTGTTTACTTTGTACCTCTCATACGATTCCCTCGTCCTATTCTGTAGCCAATCTATGAAAGCCTGCTTCTTCTCTTCTACAACCTTCTTTGCTTCCTCATCCCACCATTCACTACTCTTTCTTCTATTTCCCCTCATCTTCCTTGTTCCACATACCATCTTTGCACACCTTATGATTCCCCCCTTGAACCATCCCCATTCCTCCTCCACTCCTAGTTCTACTCTATCCTTTACTCCCTCCCACTCGTCTCTCAGCTTCTTCTTATACTCCTTCTCCTTTTCTTTCCCATTGAAGCAGTTCACTCTAAGTACCTCACTACCTTCTGCCCTTTTCCTCTTTCTCCACCCATTCTCCACTCTCAATTTACCTTCCACCAGAAAATGATCTGATATTCCCCATTCTCTCCCCTTAGAACATGTACATCCTTAACGCTTCCTACCATGCTCCTGGTCACTACTATATAGTCCAATAATGCTCTATCTGCCACCATTCCATACACCACCCTCTCCCATGTGTACTTATGCTTGACTTTCTTCCTAAGCACTGTATATGTTATCATCAACTCTCTTTCGAGACACATCTCCACCATCAACTCTCCACTACGATTTTTACCTGGAACTCCATACTTCCCAATCACTCCATGTATTGGTTCGTTTCCCAATACAACTACATTGACATTTCTCCCTAATCCCTCTATGCACTCATTTAGATATATCCAAAAAGCCTCCCTTTGTTTTACGCTCTTCTCACTACCAGGCCCATACGCACTTACAAATACCCACATCCCCCTTCCCAGCTCCACCTTCATCCACATCAACCTTGAAGAAACCTCCTTCCACTCCACTACACGCTTACCTATCTCCTCATTTACTAGTATAGCCACCCCTTCTCTCCCTCGTCCCCTCTTCACTCCTGAAAACCTCCCATCTACACTCCCAAATTCACACTCGCCCCTCCCATTCAATTCAGTTTCACTCAAAGCCAACACATCCATCTTTCTTCTCACAAACATACTGCCTATCTCTTCACTTTTACACATTAAAAGACCCAAACCTTAGGGTACTGGTTGGAAAACTCCTAGGCCCTCGTATGCCCTTTTTTTTTTTTTTTTTTTTAGGAATGTCCCCTGTAGCAGGTTTCCTAGTCCTAACCCCCGTTCCGTTTTTTGTAGCCTTTTACGACTCAAGGAAACGAATATTCAGAGAAATGGTACAGGACAGTAACAAGGGGTTGGGGGACAACATAACGGAGGGACAGTCGTAGTATAATAAAAGTGTCATAATTTCTCTATGAACAGTCTTCCTCTATCACAGACAAAATACTGTGTGGCTCTGGTCTGTAGGGGCGCCTCATATAGACCCTAAAGTATCAACTTCATGCTACTTTGCCACAATAACGTGCAGCCAATACCCCAGACGGGGTACACTAAAGTATATAAGGAGTCAGATAACAATGATAGTTACGATGTTATTTATTTTAGGAAAGCGTTCGACAAGATGCCCCACCAAAGACTACTAAATAAAATCAAAACCCATGGCATAGGAGAAAAAGTGTTAGGATGGATTAGAGCTTGGATCAGTGACAGAAATCAGCAGGTCACCATACATGGTGTAAAATCCAGGTGGGGGAGTGTTTCTAGTGGGGTCCCCCAGGGCTCGGTTTTGGGTCCCTGGGGTATTGGCTGCTTGTTATTGTGGCAAAGTAGCATGCAGTCGATACTTTAGGGTCTATATGGGGCGCCCCTACGGACCAGAGCCACACATCATTTTGTCTATGATAGAAGAAATTCTGTTCATAGAGAAATTATGACACTTTTATACTACGACTGTCCCTCCGTTATGCTGTCCCCCAACCCCTTGTTGCTGTCCTGTACCATTTCTCTGAGTATTCTCTTTCTGTGATGGGGGAATTCCCTGTGGTGGGGGAAAAGAATACTGCCACCAAGTATCCCACTTGGATCGTAAGAGGCGAGAAGAAAGGGACGGGGAGAGGGACTAGGCATCCTTCTCCCTGTAGCCCCACGGGGCATATATCCTAAAAAGAAAAGTGAAGGCATAAGGGGTGCTGGAGGGCCTCGGGCCAGCACCCTAAGGTTTGGGTCTTTTAATGTGCGTGGATGTGGTACAGATGAGAGTAAAAGGGAAGAGATAGGTAGTATGTTTGTGAGAAGAAAGATGGATGTGTTGGTTTTGAGTGAAACTAAGTTGAAAGGGAAGGGTGAGTGTAAGTTTGGGAGTGTAAGTGGGAGGTTATCAGGAGTGAAGAGAGGGCGAGGGAGAGAAGGGGTGGCTATTCTAGTAAGTGAGGAGATAGGTAAACAGGTAGTGGAGTGGAAGGAGGTTTCCTCAAGGATAATGTGGATGAAGGTGAAACTGGGAAAGGAGATGTGGGTCTTTGTAAGTGCATATGGGCCTGGCAGTGAGAAGAGTGTGGAAGAAAGGGAGGCCTTTTGGATAGATTTAAATGAGTGCATAGAGGGTTTAGGAAGAAATGTCAATGTAATAGTACTGGGAGACCTTAATGCTAGGGTGGAAAATGGTCCAATCGATGGAGTGGTTGGGAAGTGTGGAGTTCTAGGAAAGAATCGTAGTGGAGAGTTGATGGTGGAAATGTGTCTAGAAAGAGAGTTGATGATAGCAAATACAGTGTTTCGGAAGAAAGTCAAGCATAAGTACACATGGGAGAGGGTGGTGGAGGGAAGGGTGGTAGATAGAGCGCTAATGGATTATGTAGTGGTAAATAGGATTATGATAGGAAGAGTTAAGGATGTACATGTGCTAAGGGGAGAGGGTGGGCGAATATCAGATCATTTTTTGGTGGAAGGTAAGCTGAGAGTGGAGGATAGATGGAGAAAGAGGAAAGGGACAAGAGGAAGGGAGGTTCTTAGAGTGAACTCCTTGAATGAAAAGGGAAAGGAGAAGGAGTACGAAAAGAAGCTGAAGGAGGAGTGGGAGGGAGTAAAGGATGGAGCAGAGATGGGTGTGGAGGAGGAATGGGGATGGTTCAAGGAGGGAGTCTCAAAGTGTGCAAGGATGGTGTGTGGAACAAGAAGGACAGGGGGAAATAGAAGGAAGGGTAGTGAATGGTGGGATGAGGAAACAAAGAAGGTTGTAGAAGAGAAGAAGCGAGCATTCACAGATTGGTTACAAAAGAGGACGGGGGAGTCATATGAGACGTACAAAGAAAAGAAAAGAGAAGTAAAGCAAAAGGTAAAGGAGGAAAAAGAGGAGAGCAGATGTGAAATGGGGTAGGAGTATGACAGAAAATTTTGAAAGTAATAAAAAGATGTTTTGGAAAGAAATTAAGAGAGCAAGAGGAGGCGAATCAAGTACAGAAGAAAAGGTAAAAGGTACAGATGGAGAGATGATAATGGAAGAGATGGCAGTAAGGGGAAGATGGGCAGAATATTTTAGGGAGTTGCTAAATGTGAAGGAGGATAGGGAAGGAAAGATAGCTGCAGTGGGAAATGCGAAGAAAATGAGAGTGATGAGTGAGGAGAATGGAGGAGAAATAAGGAAGGATGAGGTGAAGGCAGTTGTAAAGATGATGAAAGCAGGTAAGGCACCTGGTCTGGATTTATGCCATGCAGAATGTCTGAAAAAGGGAGGTTCAGTGATGGTGGACTGGTTGGTGAGGTTATTTAATGTTTGCTGGAGAGAGGGTAGAGTACCGGAGGACTGGAGAAGTGCCTGTATAGTTCCTCTTTACAAGGGAAAAGGGGACAAGTGTGAATGTAGTAGTTTCCGAGGGATTAGCCTGTTAAGTGTAGTAGGGAAGGCTAATGGGAGGATTTTAATTGAGAGGATTAGGAGAGGAACAGAAGGAGTAATTGGTGAGGAACAGTGTGGATTTAGGACAGGTAGAGGTTGTGTAGATCAGATCTTTGTGGTAAGACAGATATGTGAGAAAGCTATAGGAAAGGGGAAGGATGTTTTTTGGGCTTTTATGGATCTGGAAAAGGCTTATGATAGGGTAGACAGAAAGGCACTGTGGGAGGTTATGCAGATTTATGGGATAGGAGGAAAGCTTTTGGGAGCTGTCAAGAGTTTTTATGAGAGTTGTAGAGCTTGTGTCAGGATTAGAAATGGAGAGAGTGAGTGGTTTGAAGTAAAGGTGGGACTTCGTCAAGGATGCGTTATGTCGCCCTGGTTGTTCAACTTATACATGGATGGGGTGGTGCGAGAGGTGAATGCTAGGGTAGTGGGTCAGGGATTGGAGATGGTTAAAGAAAATGGAGAAAAGTGGGAGGTGAGCCAGTTGTTGTTTGCGGACGACACTGCGCTTGTGGCAGGGTCAGAGGAGGGATTGAGGAAGCTGGTGGCAGAGTTTGGGAGAGTATGTGATAGAAGAAAGCTAAAGATAAATGTGGGTAAAAGTAAGGTGATGAGATGTACAAGGGGTGAAAGTGGCAGTAGACTGGAAGTGAGCATTAAGGGAGAGCGACTGGAGGAAGTGGATAGTTTTAGATACTTGGGTGCAAGTGTAGCAGGAAAAGGTGGAGTGAAGGTGGAGGTAGAATGTAGATTGAGAGAAGCGAGTAAATGCCTTGGTGGATTAAAGAGTGTAATGAGGAATAGATATTTGGGAATGGATGCGAAGAGGAGACTGTATGAAGGAGTGAATGTGCCAACAGCACTGTATGGGGCAGAAACGTGGAACATAAGAGAAGAAGAGAGAAGGAGTTTGAATGTGTTTGAGATGAGGTGTCTGAGAAGTATGGTGGGGGTTACTAGGCTGGATAGAGTGAGAAATGAGGAGGTGAGGAGGAGAACAGGGGTGGAAAAGGAGCAGGGAGATAGGGTTGATGAAAGAATATTAGGATGGTTTGGACACATGGAAAGAATGAGTGAAGAAAGACTAGTAAAAGAGGTATGGAAGGCAGATGTGGAGGGAGTGAACATGAGGGGACGTCCTAGAATGAGGTGGATGGATGGGGTGAAGGGGGCTTTGGGGAAGAGGGGAATGTCTGTTGAGGTAGGAAGGGAGAGGACGGAAGACAGAGGTGAGTGGAGAATGGTTGTATATGGATGATGTTGTGATTGCATGAGGAGGAATGGGCGGGGGGGTGGGGGTGGGGTAGTATGTGTGAGTAAATTTTGACGCAGCCCGAAGGGATTTCTCCCCGTCCTCTCCTTATATGCAAGGGGGGACGAAGAGGGGGGGTCGCCGATTAAATGAAGCGGCCTTGCTGTGGATGTGCTGTGTCTTGCGACACTGCTTCTGACCCAGGGCGGTGGGTAGGGTGCAGGGATGACCCGTCATCCAGGAGGTGCTCAGATGAGAGGGAGGGTGGGAGGGGTGTGGAGTGTATTTAGGGATGAAATGGGTGGGAGTGTTTTTATGCCTTTCCCTTTTTGGCTACCTCCCTTGGAAGGGGGAAAAAAGCCTTGGTATATGTATGTATGTATTGTTCAATATGTGCATAAACGACTTGGACAATGGGGTTAATAGTGATGTTAGTAAGTTTTTGGACGACACTAAAATAGGACGCTTAATTAGGTCAGGAGACGAAGCAGAGATTCTACAGGATGATCTTAAATTGTTTACATGGTCGGTAAAATGGCCATTGCGGCGGAAGCGCACTGGCCTGATGACTCCAGGCCTGGCGTTGGAGTGGACGTCACGACGGTGGCGGAGCTGGCCGGAAACGTAGGTTGAGTCGAAGTACTCAATGAGTGCTGCAGCATTATCAGGCACAGTGGAACGTAGGTGTGCCGTGCCTGACTTGACGTCCTCTGGGGGAAGGAAGGCGAGGGCATCCAGCTGCCCGCAGAACAGGCGGAACTCGTCGTCAGACTCGTACAGGTTCTTCAGTCCCAGGCCCTGGGTCCGCCTCCAGATGGACTGGCTCAGGTGGTAGAAGGAGAACCGGACCTGGACCTCCACCCCGAAGACCACCCGCAGGGCCAGCTCCGCAGGCCGCTCGAAGTCGATGGTGACTGTGCTGGGATCAGAGCCACCCTCTTCAAGAACCCGGAAAAGCGTCTCGTAACTGGTCTGTGTCTTGTGTTGCAGCAAGGCGTAGACCAAAGGAAGAAGGTAGACGCCGTGGGACCGACCCTGGATCACGTAGACCTGGGTGAAGAGGCTTGGAGAAACGGAGAAGGTGCCATCCATGCACCAGTCGTCATAGGCTGCTAGCTCCTCCAGATTACGTGGGATGGTGAAGATGATGGCGCGCTCATCTGCTTCCTGCCCGTTGTCATAGTGGAGGTTGGATGTCCAGTCGCCGGTGATGACCAGACCCTGCAGAGACTGAGGATCCCTCGGACGGTGCTCAGCCCGGGTGCGACGCAGGGCACGCTTCGTAGAGTCGGCCGTAGGCATGCGTGCCTTGACCTCCCCTGGAAGCTCTGCAACCGTGAAGGAGAGGATCTGGTTGGGACGGTCGTTGGTGGTAGCAGCCTTCCTCTTCGTGGACTTGCGAGTCTTCTCCACCTGGCATCCAACTGCATCAACTAGGTGGTTGTGATCCAACACAACCCGAGGTTCACTGACAGTCTTGGTGGTCTTGATGAGAGCAGGGCACTTGAGGGTAGAGGAACGCTTGACACACCGCCAAACGATCTCATCAACTGACTCGGCAACATGCTTCTTGGTGTACATGAAGCCATCCAGACATATTTTCTGGTTCCCTCTATATGATATGATGACTTCGAGCTCAGCTGGCATGGTTGAGTAGTTCAGTGAATGTGATATGACATCTCTTGAAAGGCTAGGTTTATATACAGAGCTCCACAGAGGTGTAGGAGAGTATCTGGTTGGGACGGTCGATAAACTAAAGCTAAAACACTTCATGACAGAGTACATACAAAAAGGCATAAAAAAAGTAATAAAACACAAAAATAACAAATTTTGTATAAATATATATATAGTAATATATTGAAAAGGAACAAAAAGAAAAAAAGTAGTTTGTGGCCCAAAAACCCACCCCAGGTGGCCCTCGTGGACCAAATGTCCTAGGTTGCGGTTTTGTGGCCCAAATATCCCTGGCCCAAATATCCTAGACTCCTTCAATCCTATCTCTAACATCTTCTATCCCTGCGCCGGGGAAACAAACCTGCGTCCTATGTTTCCCATCTTTATCACAGAAAGCCCTGTCTAAGTACCTCACTCAACTGTCTCCTACAACCAAAATCTTACCTGTGGGCAGGGGTCTAGCGTCCTTTGTTTCTTTTTCTTGTAGACCCACTAGTGCTTGAAACGAGTTCTTGCAATCCAGCGGGACTGGTGAGGACTTTTTTTTTTCCCAAATTTTCCGTCTTATTTGTCACCGTTTTCCATCCAGGCTCCTAACTAGTTTTGTCCTCCGAATTTTGGGCCTTCGAGCGGAGAACTTAATTCTCCTCTTTAAGGCACTTTACAGCATCCTCCAAGGCTTCAATTCTACTAAGTAGAGATTGTACCTCATCGTCACTGAACACGGTAACACAACCACTCGCTATATCACTATTTGAAGCAGCTACCCGGTTGACCTTACCTGAGTGATGACTACTGCTCAACTGTTCCACCACCATTTTCTTTATCACGTTTTTTGTCCTGTAGGACTGAATGTCTATGTTATAGTGTCTTGTTATGTCCTTCCACTCATCCTTTGTAACTTGTCCCTATAATGTTATGTACGAGGGATTGGCCACAAACTCTTCCAAATTGAATGGCATTTTTGCTGAAGCTCGTGAATTAGTTGTAAGTAACTGTTGATAGACTAGGACGTATGAGTTAATAAGAATAGCCCTTCGATAACTTAAACAGGCCCTCTGATTCCGGTTATCGTTATACACATCAATCTAGCCTATGATATTCGTGTGAAACGTGCTCGTCTATATGAAAATTTATTTGACAGCGAGCAATTCTTGATATAGAGACTTGACAGGATACTTGGATATTTGAATGGAGTATGCGATGAAGACAGCCATCAAACTAAAAGATACTTGAACGAAATGAAATGAGACTTGGGTAAGGATGAATACTCCGATACTTGAGCGATAGTTGATACTTACGATACACACACACACACACACACACACACACACACACACACACACACACACACACACACACACACACACACACACACACACACACACACACACACACACACACACACACACACACACACACACACACACACAAAAAAAAAAAGATCTGGAGAAGTGGAAAGAAACATTATAAATTCCTAACCACTGATAGAATCCATTAGTGTATGCTGAACACTTAAATTGAACGAATTCAATGGCAGAGAATTTGATCCACCCTGTACAAAATACTAGACCCTTTGTTGCCTAGGCCAAGGGTGCCATAGAGATGAATGAAACAGTTAGGCGACAGCCAGTGTGAAAAGAAAAGCATCTCACAGTACGGAAAGGTACTACTGCAATAATTTACCGACATTGTACTGCAATTCGAAACATGAAATTCAGACAATTTAATACAAATCTTACTATCGTAACGTTTTGGCGAATACGGGTTATAGACTATGTAAGGTGAGGGACGCAGGAGTGTGAAGTGGATGAATAATAGAAATAAGCGCAGAGGATTATTTAATCTGAATAAAACCACTTGTTGTTAGCCAGAACAAAATCACCAAAGTAGGCAGCATATTTATGGAAGTTAATCAAGGTAGTGTGATATATTGTTAACGCACGATTGCATATTGGGGTTTAAAAATCAGTCGAGACCGTTGCGCCAGACCGCATCAGACCAGATTCTGGACTCAAACAGAGTGTTTCTGGTACACCGGATCGGCTCCGTACTCAAGGACGTTGGCCAGCGGCTCTATGGTAGCTCAGCCCCGTGGGACTCATGAGAAAATAAGAACGTCGCATGGCATTTTAGTTACGTAAGTAATATTTACGGAGAACATGACGCGGCAGAAGATGACGTATCCTTTTACGTCACAGAAATAGCGTTAGATTACGTCATAAATGGCGTTAAATTATTACGTCTCATATATGACGTTAAACCACTACGTCACATATATATGGTATTAAATATTTACATTACATATAGGACGTTAAATAATTACATCACATATATGACTTTAGATAATTACGTCACAGATGTGTCGTCAAATAATTATGTCACAGATATGACGTTGAAAAAATACGTCACATACATGACGTTGAGCAATTATGTCACATAGATGACGATATATTATTACGTCACACATGACGTAATTAGACTGAGACGTCATATGTGTCACCAATCACCTATGACGTTACTGTAGAGGAATCGTTTCAAAGATAAGCTGATGTACTACGTTTATAATTATTTTCTCGAATTATCTCTGACCGATATGTATAGATAAAGACCATTGCTGATAATAAAGCTTACATGATCATCTTTCTCCCGGCAGTGTCACTTGAGTGGTCATTAGTATGCGCTCCCCCCTCCCCTCACATGACTTCAATACTGTCCCTATGCTGTAATTATTGTTGTATAATACGGATTATTGTTCATGTAGAGTTTAGATATATCAGCTAAAGTCTAAATAAGAACTAGCAAGTACAGTTTGGAAAGAAATTAAACGGTATGGTGTCATGGGGGGATACTGTCAGGCTTTACAGCACACTTGGGGAACAAATGCAGAAGGGTTGTATTTAATCATGTCTTACCGATAACCCATAGAGATGGAGTCCCAAATGAAGAGAGATTTAAAGGAATATATCAAAAGATGAAAGTGATCCGGATTCTTTCTTGGGAGAATATTGTCTGCAAATAATGTTTGCGTTGGTCTGCCGGGGCGCAACTCTTGCTGCAGGGGGGTGGGTTGGAGGGAAAACTGTAAACATGTACCATTTGCATGATACCTTTACTTAAAATATTGTTTCACAGATTGTTTTTCAGCAGAAACTGCACCAGTATCTCGCCTAAGGCACCAAAAAAAAACCATCATCAGAGGAGGGACTGAAGAAGATAGTGACAGAGTTTGAGGTGTGTCAAAGAAGGAAGCTGAAGATAAATGTGGGCAAAAGTAAGATGATGAGATGTACAAGGGGAGGAGTGGCAGCAGGCTGGAAGTGAGTATTGAGGGAGAGAGACTGGAGCAAGTGGATAGTTTTAGATACTTGGATGCAAATGTGGCAGGAAAGGGAGGTAGGTAAAATGTAGATTGAGAGAAGCGAGTAAATGTCTTGGTGGATTAAAAAGTGTAATGAGAAATAGACATTTGGGAATGGATACTAAAAGGAGGTTATATGAAGCAGTGATTGTGCCGACAGCACTGTACGTGGCAGAAACATGGAACATAAAAGAGGAAGAGAGGAGTTTGAATGTGTTTGAGATGAAATGTCTGAGAAGTATAATAGGGGTTACTAGGCTAGATAGAGTGAGAAGTGAGGAGGTGAGGAGGAGAACAGGGGTGGTAAGGGAGTTGGGAGATAGGGTTGATGAAAGAGTATTAGGATGGTTTGGACACATAGAAAGAATGAGTGAAGAAAGATTAGTAAAGAAGGTGTGGAAGGCAGAGGTGGAAGGAGTGAATATGAGGGGGGGGTCCTAGGATGAGATGGATGGATGTGGTAAAAGGGGCATTACGAAAGAGAGGAATGTCTGTAGAGGAAGAACGGGAGAGGACAGAAGATAGGGGTAAATGGAGAAGGGTTGTGTATGGATGATGCGGTGATGCATGCGGGGGTGGGGGTGAGGGTGAGGGAGTATGTATGAGAAATAAATTGACGCAGCCCGAAGGGATTTCTCCCCGTCTTCTCCTTTTCTGCATGAGGGGACGGAGACGGGTGTCGCCGAATTAATAAAGCGGCCTTGCTGTGGATGTGCTGTGTCTTGCGACACTGCTTCTGACCCAGGGCAGTGGGCAGGATGCAGGGATGACCCGTTATCCAGGAGGTGCCAAGATGTGAGGGAGGGAAGAGGGTGGAGGGTAATGGAGTATGTAGGGGATGGAATGGGTGGGAGTGGTTTCTATGCCTTTTTCTTTTTGGCTACCTCCCGTGTAAGGGAAAAAAAAACCTTTGGTATATGTATGTATGTAAAAGGATAGGAGATAAGTCACACATGACTTACCCTTGGAGATACCATGCTGTGTTTCACGAATCAAATGATGTCTCTCGATGTGTTCTCTGAGTTTATTAACTACTATTGATTCAAACATTTTACCTACAACTGATGTCGAACCGATTGACCTGTAGTTGCATATAGACGATTTATCTCCCTTCTTAAAAATAGGAACAACGTTTGCCTGCCCAATAGGCACAAAACCAGTGTCTACCGACTTATTAAATATTTCTGTTAACTGGTCACAGATTTAAAAAAAAAAAAAAAAAAAAAAAAAAACGTCTGGACCCGGGAATTTTGTAGCTTTAATTTTTTCAATCTGCTTGTCTACTTCTACCTTACTAATGCTGATATTACATAATTTACTTTCTTCATCCCCACTGAAAATCGGATCGCAGTTAGATACCTTATCTAACCTCTCCTTAGTAAACCTCGAGAGAAAATATTTGTTAAACGCCTTACTCATTTTTTCCTCCGATTCTATCATGACATTTCCGTCATTTTGAGTTGGGCCTATCCTTTCCTTATTTTTTTATTCTGTAGACATGAAAGAAGCCTTTTGGGTTGGATCTCGTTTGTCCGGTAACTTTAATTTCATAGTTACGTTTCGCTGTGCGCGTATTTTTTAACCAGTCTTGCCATATCGTTATATTTGGATTTAAGGCATGTTTCCTCGTGTTTTCTTCCTACTTAAAGTCCTCTTTTCATTCTGATCTAATGTTTTAGCCTATCCGTCATCCATCTGGGAGTATTACTTTTCTTCCGTATTGACTTGAGGGGAATAAATTTATTTTGTGCATTTATAATTGAGGCTGATAATTTACTATACATTTCACCCAAATCGCGGACCGGGATGTTGATCTCGCTCGCACAAGTGACCTGGCCATTTTACCCTCCGTGACCTGACCGCTGAGCGCACTAACGACGTCCGGACTGACCGTGTATCTGACCCCTTCACAGCCGCCTGGGTCGGTCTCATAAGTGATCAAATGTCTTATATACCTTCTTATCATATCAAAATTGGTCCTCTTGAATTCCGGTACTAGAACGTTATTCGTATCATTTCATTCTTCCCAAATAATATTAAATCTTATTTCTTGATGATTGCTAGAGCCTAGACTATCTCCCACTTTTACGTTACTCGTTAGGTGTTCATTATTAATTAAAAGTAAGTCTAGAGTATTCTCTCTTCTCGTAGGATCGGTAATAACTTGTTTATGAAATTATCTTGCACCACATCTAAGAAATTTTGCGCTTCCTGATCTCCCAGCAAAATTTCCCAGTCAATATTTCTATAATTAAAATCTCCCATGGTCACAATGTTTTTGTACTGGGACACCTTGCGAATTTCTTAAATCAGTCTGCTCGGCGCTGGTCACCGAAACACAACCACTCGCCATCCCACTGTTTGAAGCAGCTATCCCAGTTTGACCTGACCTGAGTGACGCGTACTGTCCAGCTCTGCCACTTTACCATGAAAAGGGCTCGAATTTTGGCAAACTAAATCAGTGTCTTAGCAGATAAAAACACGATAACATGGCAGAAATAGTGAAAACAGCTAAAGGTGGATTCAAAACATGTCTCAATGGTTACATATATGTCAAGAAATACCCAATAGTGAAACAGATAAGGTGGAATTGTGTCAAGAATCGTTCGAACGGATGTAAGGAGACATTAATTACCGACAAGGAGATGGGGAATCCTAAAGAAAATGTCACACGACCATCCCACAGATGAAAAACCAATTACTGTCACAAAGGCCAAACTCCAGACGAAGAGAAAGGCAGTAGGCTCGGTTGCAGGGAATCCAGTTCAGATCTACTCCGATGTCAGTCTATTCATGAAGATGTTCTCGGTCAATTACCAAGTGAGGCAGTTTGTAAGTTTGTAAGATGATGATTCGACGTGGAAAGCGAAGAAACTTACCCAAAAAAACAGAAAGATTTGTGTGAATTAGTACATACATACATATACCAAGGCTTTTTCCCCCTTACAAGGGAGGTAGCCAAAAAGGGAAAGGCATAAAATCATTTCCACCCATTCCATCCCTGAAAACACTCCACACCCCTCCACCCACCCCCTTATCTGAGCAACTCCTGGATGACGGGTCATCCCTGCACCTTGTCCACTGCCCTGGGTCAGAAGCAGTATCGCAAGACACAGCACATCCACAGCAAGGCCGCTTCATTAAATCGGCGACCCCCCTCTCCGTCCCCCCATTGCATGAAAGGAGAGGACGGGGAGAAATCCCTTTGGGCTGCGTCAAATTTTGCTCACACATACTACCTCACCCCCCATCCACCCGCCCATTCCACCTCATACAATCACAACATCATCCATATACAACCATTCTCCATTCACCCCTGTCTTCTGTCCTCTCCCGTCCTTCCTCAACAGACATTCCCCTCTTCCCCAAAGCCCTCTTCACCCCATCCATCCACCTCATCCTAGGACGTCCCCTCATGTTCACTCCTCCATATCTGCCGTCCATACTTCTTTTACTAGTCTTTCTTCACTCATTCTTTCCATGTGTCCAAACCATCCTAATATTCTTTCATCAACCCTATCTCCCTGCTCCTTTTCCACCCCTGTTCTCCTCCTCACCTCCTCATTTCTCACTCTATCTAGCCTAGTAACCCCCATCATACTTCTCAGACACCTAATCTCAAACACATTCAAACTCCTTCTCTCTTCTTCTCTTATGTTCCATGTTTCTGCCCCATACAGTGCTGTTGGCACATTCACTCCTTCATACAGTCTCCTCTTCGCATCCATTCCCAAATGTCTATTCCTCATTACACTCTTTAATCCACCAAGGCATTTACTCGCTTCTCTCAATCTACATTCTACCTCCACCTTCACTCCACCTTTTCCTGCCACATTTGCACCCAAGTATCTAAGACTATCCACTTCCTCCAGTCGCTCTCCCTTAATGCTCACTTCCAGTCTACTGCCACTTTCACCCCTTGTACATCTCATCACCTTACTTTTACCCACATTTATCTTTAGCTTTCTTCTATCACATCCTCTCCCAAAGTCTGCCACCAACTTCCTCAATCCCTCCTCCGATCCTGCCACAAGCGCAGTGTCGTCCGCAAACAACAACTGGCTCACCTCCCACTTTTCTCCATTTTCTTTAACCATCTCCAATCCCTTGCCCACTACCCTTGCATTTACCTCTCGCACCACCCCATCCATGTATATGTTTAACAACCAGGGCGACATAACGCATCCCTGACGAAGTCCCACCTTTATCTCGAACCACTCACTCTCTCCATTTCCAATCCTGACACAAGCTCTACTACTCTCATAAAAACTCTTGACAGCTCCCAGAAGCTTTCCTCCTATCCCGTATATCCCATAGTGCCTTTCTGTCTACCCTATCATAAGCCTTTTCCAGATCCATAAAAGCCCAAAAAACATCCTTCCCCTTTCCTATAGCTTTCTCACATATCTGTCTTACCACAAAGATCTGATCTACACAACCTCTACCCATCCTAAATCCACACTGTTCCTCACCAATTACTCCCTCTGTTCCTCTCCTAATCCTCTCAATCAAGATCCTCCCATAAGCCTTCCCAACTACACTTAACAAGTTAATCCCTCTGAAACTACTACATTCACACTTGTCCCCTTTTCCATTGTAAAGAGGAACTATACAGGCACACCTCCAGTCCTCCAGCACTCTACCCTCTCTCCAGCAAACATTAATTAACCTCACCAGCCAGTCCACCATCACTGTACCTCCCTTTTTCAGACATTCTGCATGGCATCCATCCAACCCAGGTGCCTTACCTGCTTTCATCATCTTAACAACTGCCTTCACCTCATCCTTCCTTATTTCTCCTTAATTCTCCTCACTCATCGCTCTCATTTTCTTCGCATTTCCCACTGCAGCTATCTTTCCCTCCCTATCCTCCTTCACATTTAGCAACTCCCTAAAATATTCTGCCCATCTTCCCCTTACTGCCTTCTCTTCCATTATCATCTCTCCATCTGTACCTTTTACCTTTTCTTCTGTACTTGATTCGCCTCCTCTTGCTCTCTTAATTTCTTTCCAAAACATCTTTTTATTACTTTCAAAATTTTCTGTCATACTCTTACCCCATTTCACATCTGCTCTCCTCTTTTTCCTCCTTTACCTTTTGCTTTACTTCTCTTTTCTTTTCTTTGTACCTCTCATATGACTCCCTCGTCCTATTTTGTAACCAATCTGTGAAAGCTCGCTTCTTCTCTTCTACAACCTTCTTTGTTTCCTCATCCCACCATTCACTACCCTTCCTTCTATTTCCCCCTGTCCTTCTTGTTCCACACACCATCCTTGCACACTTTAAGACTCCCTCCTTGAACCATCCCCATTCCTCCTCCACACCCAGCTCCACTCTATCCTTTACTCCCTCCCACTCCTCCTTCAGCTTCTTTTCGTACTCCTTCTCCTTTCCCTTTTCATTCAAGGAGTTCACTCTAAGAACCTCCCTTCCTTTTGTCCCTTTCCTCTTTCTCCATCTATCCTCCACTCTCAACTTACCTTTCACCAAAAAATGATCTGATATTCCCCCATCCTCTCCCCTTAGCACATGTACATCCTTAACTCTTCCTATCATAGTCCTATTTACCACTACATAATCCATTAGCGCTCTATCTACCACCCTTCCCTCCACCACCCTCTCCCATGTGTACTTATGCTTGACTTTCTTCCGAAACACTGTATTTGCTATCATCAACTCTCTTTCTAGACACATTTCCACCATCAACTCTTATATACGATTCTTTCCTGGAACTCCACATTTCCCAACCACTCCATCGATTGGACCATTTCCTACCCTAGCATTAAGGTCTCCCAGTACTATTACATTGACATTTCTTCCTAAATCCTCTATGCACTCATTTAAATCTATCCAAAAGGCCTCCCTTTCTTCCACACTCTTCTCACTGCCAGGCCCATATGCACTTACAAAGACCCACATCTCCTTTCCCAGTTTTGATAGAAAATGGGAAGAAACATCAGAAGGCAGCCGGCTTTTACTGAAAAATAATGGATGTGATGGACGGAGGATTATAGTGTTAGCGATAGATGATGGTATAGAAAGACTATGAAGTGCTCGAGAATGGTATATGGACGGGAACTTCGCCATGGCACCATCACTGTTCGAACAGGTCTACGTGATTCGGGTACCAATTGGGGAAACAGCTGTAACTGTCTCCTACTGTTTGCTGGAATAGAAAGACCAAGCGACATATGAGGAAATGTTACAGGTTAGTTATATTATTCATTTCTACTTTTTTTGTAGCAGGTATGGAATATTGTTTGGTTTGCACTATTAAATTGAATAGATATGGATGGTGATAATAATAGTGATAATAGAACTCCAATGATAGAATTCTTTATTTTCTAATTAAACTTATTTCCGGAACAGAGGTCATCATGGCTGATTTTAAGAAGGCGGTACACAACGTAGTGGGAGAGTTGTTCGACGACCAGGTTAAGATGAAAGGCTGTTTCTTTCATCTGACGCAGGCAGTTTGGAGAAAGGTACAACTTGGACTCGCCAAGAAGTACCGAGAGGATGAGAAATGCACTCACTTCTGAATCAGGCCAGAGGATTTTATTGATATGGCGTAGTAAGAAGGGCATCGCTGATACGAATAAACTGTTCTGAACGACGCCAGATGATCCCATTGAAATGAGGAGGTATCACAGAGATGAATACAATGGCCTGATGGTTATAATGAAAGGTGGTAGCGAGCGTGAGGTGTGAACAGGCTGGTAGATCAAGGTAGACAAGTAAGGTAGATAGAGGGTAGGTGGCGAGAATTTAATCTTATGGGTTGGATGTTTGGTAAACAATAGCCGCGAAGGAGTTGCATAATCTCACTCCTCGTCTAAAATTCATAAACAACCGCTAGGGACCAGATTTTAGTGCTGATGTAACAATATGTAGACTAAGCCATTCATGCATCAATATCGTGATTGCTTGAGTAAGCAGTATTTCTTAAGACGTTGTAACAGTCTGATTGGAGATAGGGTGGAGGAGGAGAAAAAGTTATTGGTTCACGAGAGTAAAGTCACGCCCTTGGGGGAGGCACTTAGATGTAACAGTAAATCATTGGACTAGGAAAGTCGTGACTTCGGTGCGAAGGTGGCTTACGACGTATATTGAGGATCTCAGTTGGGAGTCCCTTGATATCGACCCCATCACTTACGGTAAGTATTTTTCACCATATCTCCCTCAATAAGATATTAATGTTTCTAGATGGGTGAATCAAACCGGTAAAGAATTTTTCTTCTATTTTTTCTTCACTAATTCTTTACAACGTTATTTTCATAGGTACACCAGAGGACTCCTGCCTAGGATCCCCAATCCACTCACTAACCCATCTCTGTTCCGACGTCACTACTTAATTCACCCAATAATCTTGATTGCCACAAGTAAGTGTCTCCCCTTAAGGGTGTGACTTTTCTCCCATGTACCAATAAAAAATTCCTCCTCCTCCACCCCTCTACATTCACAAAGACTGTTACACCGTCTTAAGTAATACTGCTTACACAAGCAATCTCAACATCGAAGCGGAATGGCCTAGTTAACATACTGTCACCTCAGCATTAAAATCTGTACCCTAGCTGTTGTTTATAAACTTTAGATGGTGAGCGAGATTATGCAACTCCGCAACTCCTTCGCGGCTATTGTTTTCAAAACATCTAACTCGTAAAAATGAAATTCTCGCCACCTACCCCTCTATCTACCTACTTATCTACCAGCCTCTTACACTTGGTGTAAATTGACAAGCCAAATGTAATATTATTCGGGAAGAAAAGAAGGAAACTTTTACCTCCGTTTAATTCACCCCATAAAGAAACATTACTTACTTCCTACAGAAAGATATAATAAATTACATTCTTAAGTAAGACGGTGATGAAAAGAAAGTTGAAAGTGAAATAAGAAATACAAAACCATAGAAGGGAACAGTAAAAAAGAAGTAAACCGTATTTACTATAGTGGTAACGGAGGTGACGGGTTAAAAGGGGAGGTCGGACGGATGTTCGAATCTTGGGCATAGCGCACTATAAGTAATGGCCCTCAACCGCCACGCATTTCGTACCCTTCTGAGACGACTACAGCTTCCATCGGGTAGCGCCTCTACAGTGTCATACCGTGGACACGGTGTACTGCGTTCACGTATGAACTGTTTTTGTACTACTTTTAAGGTGTCCTGGCGGGTACCAGCCCCGCAAATCAAGAAAATAATAGTATCCGACACGGAAGGGAATGTATAATCGAGACAGGCGGCTCTATCCCTTTGACTCCAGGGCAGGAGGTAGTAAAGAGACGAAAGAGACGAATAAACTAGTTTGTCAAGAGTAGAATGGAAGCTGTCATGTTACTGAGGTTGTTCTGCAGCTGCTGAAATTATTATGAGTGTCATGCAAGGCAGCTGCCTGTGCGCTCAATCGTCGGCCCTCGAATTAGGAGTATTTTTAAACTGTATTTTATTTATTTCTCTGCAGCCCTTTTTCAGAAGCACTAAGGGAAACAAGTCGCTTGTAGTGGGAAATGTACATTAAATGCATATTGTCACACATATTCCCATATATATAAGGTTCGAATAGATTTATTACTTTGGATAACGGCGCCACTCGCGATTACGTGGGTGTCCGATTACAGAGAACGAGTACGAAGGACGTGTGGGAAGAGACCCATACAACTAGGCGTTGTTTTTTCGTTTTGCGTACACTCAGCCTAGAGCGGCGCAGAACGTTTTAGTTAACTTGACCAATCAGGTTCAATCTTCATAGACGCAATTCCTATGGACCACTCAGAGGATTTTTTTTTTTAGAAGGAACCAGGGCGCCTTGGGCGTGTCAGAGAGAGTCAGTTTTAGGAGAAGTGTGCCATGTAGAGGTGTGGCCTCGGGAGGTTTGTCGGCTGAAGTAAGTCCTCTGTACTCCCCCTGTATTATTCTTAAGACGTTTTAACTCAGCTAGTGTTGTGTAATGTCTATGGTAGTGACGCGCGAGACCTAGACAGTTTTTTCATTGGTAAATCAAATTAATTAACTAATTAATTTTCTTTCACCCCCGTTAAAAGTTTTTCGAGCGGGAATCTTCTGTTTTGAAACTTATTTACTTATTTGTATGTTCAGTGATTGTAATCACTCATGCAATCCTATTGACTTTAATGAATAGTGTTAAACTTTCCAACTTTTTTTTTTTTTTTTTTTTTTTACTTTTTTCACTATACCAAAAAGTGAATGGCGGCCTTGTAATTTCTTGGGAACTCATTCACCCATTCACCCATTCACTCTTACTATGTGTTACGAGTCAGAGCGCCTTGTAATTTTTATTTGAGTTATCCCAAAGACATGGGGGTCTTGGGAACTCATTTCATTCACTCTAAATGTGTTACAAGTCAGATGTGTGAGCGAGATTCGTAACAATATATATAAAGCCAACAATTCCCTTTATAAATTGGGTGTCGCGGAGTCTAAAAACTCATACTATACATATATAGATGAGTAGGCGCCTTTGTAAGGAGAAACGAGAAAATAAGTTTTTGAAAAAGATTACCTTATCGAGGGTACTCGGTGGCCGAGCTGGTGAGAACTTCGTTATTTATAAGAGAGGGCGAGGTGACGGCAGTTCGAACGTTGCCGACAGTGAGTTAGAACAATGGAATGGTTCATTAAATGTCATGCTACAAAGCCCTTTATGAGGGGCACCGTCCTAGCCTTCTGTTAGGGGGGTGTTCGCGACGTTAAACCAGTTCAAATAATTTTAAATGGTAGATATGTAGTTCGCAGGTTTAGTTTCTCCAACCAGTTTCCTCAAGGTATTATTTCTTTCTACTCATTTCCCTCTGAGCCAGTAAGATTATTTCATGTTTTATAGGCGAGACGAATATCAACATGTGGATTACTTGCCTCCTCACCCTGTGAGAACCTGATTCTCACAACCTCGCCTGGAAGCCCTTATCAGAAAAGATAAGCGTAAGGGCCTCACATGGCAGCTTTTATTGGAAGAACTAATACATCGCATGAGTGAAAAGACCTGGTGTATTCGGCTAAGCCAATCCAAGTCGTGTAGTGACTGTAGCTATTGGGAAAAAAAAGCGTTTTGTCCTTCACCAATCGTGGAATCCCCAAGATGAAATGTACGGCCTCAGAGGGAAGTGCCTAACATTACCGAGGTATCCTTAAGGTTTAAAGACAAAAGGAGAGCAGTCGTTAGGCAGCTGTTCCAAGTATCGGGTCAAAGGTAAGTAGCCTGAATTCCACTCCCACAAAACCATACACACTCTCTATCACTCTTAATAAACAAGAAAACATACATCGCTGGTTTGTTCTCTTACCCTAGCAAAACCTAAGTTCGCACCAACCTGGGGTCATAGCCCCTGCTCTGAGGAGGAGCGCGACAGTGGTGGCATCGGTGGAACACCTGCCCATTATACAGCACAAATCACCCACATACATACCTATACACGGGAGAGAACAACATTGTTGCTGTTAGTGGCATGTGTATAATCAATACAATAACAAGCAATACGTGTGTATAGGTGGCATACAAGTGATGCAAAGAATTACGAAATTGTTAGAAGTTAAGTAAACGAATAAATAAATTAAAGTTGGTCAACAACTAGAGTGGGAGATAACTAAGGTAGTCAGAAATGACTGACTTTGAAAACACTTTAAAACGTGTGGAACAAGGCATTCTTGACCTCAACATGGAGTTAATTAGTGATGTGGTGGCGATGCGATTATCGTTAAATGAGTCATATGTGGCGGAGGATACAAAAGGGTCGAGGCACATCGAGGGTGATTTGGATACCATTTGTAAAACTTTATCAGACACATTAAACAAAAGAGATAGGGATAAAATGGGAAGCTATGATGATCTTCTATATTTCATTGCACCGAGAGTGGATCAACATTCAAAATACACTGTGTGTCCAGATGCACATGATTGAGAACCAATGGCAATCAGCCGATTGACGAATACAAAACCAGTGAAGATGTCGGTTACCTCAGGTTGTATAAAGATGACATAAATACAAAACCAGTGAAGATGTCGGTTCCCTCAGGTTGTATAAAAGCGGGAATGGGACCTTTCGCAGTGAGCGATTTGATACCAGACACCGCCAGATTTTGTAATTCTTGCCGGAAAATAAATACTTTTTGGGCAAGTTTTATAAGCTTACAGAGGTGTATCGTTATACATTATTGTGTCTGAAATTTAAGTCAATTTCATGATTGCAAACGGCATATAGCATTGTTTGAGTCTTTATTTATAATTACAGATGATATTCGTAAAACAGCCTATAATTGTATCAAGCCAAGCAATTTGTCATTTTCTACCGACTTCAATGGACGTATACTGATATATACTTTCATTTGAATGCACCAAGCAATAGGCAAATCCATGTAATGTATAGAAAATATAATTTTGCATCGAAGACTTAATTTTTCCGGTACGATTACGGTTTGTCTTTCTCTTACTTTTTCTTGAATCTGACGTGCAGTCTGCCACGGCACACGTAAAATTAGTCATATTTGTTTGAAAATAGCTCCCAGCAGATCTAAGAGGCTATTGTTTACACAAACGTCGCTCACCTCGTACGTCCGCCACCACTGTTGTTATCTTTTATCTCACTGATTATCTTCATATACAGGACGTGACAGTGATATCCATTATTTTTCAACACTCTCAGATAAAATGCACAAACCGAAATCAACATCCTCTTATTTTTACTGCTCATATTTACTTCAGTAAAAATAATTACCTATTTTTAGTTTTATCTTATAATTAAATTAACAAAGCCTTATCACACACCAGTAAGTAAAAATTATAACATTAAGAGTCATGTTTTTAATTTTGAATACACTTATGCAACAATTTATGCCCTATATATATTTTTTTTAATATCGGTTTCCAAATTAGCTAAGTCACCCCTTTTCCTCGTGAAATCCGAGACAATTGAAAATTCTAGCACTAATAGGAATCTACGAGCCTGACTGCGAAAGGTCCCACTAATACAAAACCAGTGAGGATGTTGGTCCCCTCAGTTTGAATAAAAAGCGGGCATGAATACAAAACCAGTGAAGATCTCGGTTCCCTTAGGTTGAATAAAAAAGCGGGCATAAATACAAAACCAAAGGGGATATCGGTTCCTTCATCTTGAATGAAAAGAGGGCAAAACAATAACAAGACCGAGGCTAAGATTCAATGGCATTAAGCGAGAAGTATGAAATCAATGGAGATGTCGGTTCCCTCAGGATTGAAAAATAAAATAAAATAAAATAAAATGAAATAAACCAAGACAAGAAATAATAGCCGTTGAAAGAAAATACAAAATTACCTAGGTATGGAAAAATTTATATGGAAAATATGATCTATATATTGAAGAAGAAAATTACCTCCATTTGAAAACGAAAATGTCGCGATATATAATAAAGAAATGAGACAGAAAATCTTTTGGAAACTAGTTGTTATGATACGATGAGCAAGGTTATACTTTTACCTAGAAAAAAAAAGGCTTACATGATGGTTTATGTTTCAAGATTATACCTTTTCCTTAGAAAAAGGGCCGTTTCAAGGTTATACCTTCACCTAGTAAAAAGGGACTCACGCAATTGATTATATTATATACCTAGGAAAAAGGGCTTACATGATTGCCCTTAGAAAAAGGGCCGTTTGAAGGTTATGCCTTCACCTAAGAAAAAAAGACTCACATGATTATGTTCGAAGGTTATCCCTATACTTAGGAAAAAGGGGCTTACATAAATTTTTATGCTTCAGGGCTATACCTTTACCTATGGGAAAAAAGCTACGGAGAGATAGAAAATCCTGCTTAAAAAAAAAAAAAAAAAAAAACCGCGTGATTCAAGGTTAATCCTCTTCCTTGGATAGAAAATCCAGCTAGAAAGAAAATACTGTAGTTTGCGCTGTTGACCGTCGTTATTAAGGGTATACCTTCGCTTGGTACAAACAAGATCTAAGAATATAAGGTCTAACCACTTCCGACCGAATTTCGAGGGAGCTGGCGCAGCGGGCCCGTGAACGTCACCTGGCTGCTCAAAGTGGGGTTAGCGGGTCCTATAGCTGTCAGTTGAAGCTGGTCCGTCGTTCGAAAATGACGTCGCCTTCGCTCGCACTGCTCCACGCAATTAGTTATATTCTGACAAATATTATATAAAATATATATATAAATATATATAAAATATTATAGTTCCTGTCTATATATATGAATATATAATATATATGATATAATATATATATATATATATATATATATATATATATATATATATATATATATATATATATATATAAAATATCATAGTTCCTGTCTTCCTTGGCGTTTCACAGTTTTCTTCAGTGTATCACAAAGAGAAAATGGACTCAGCCAAATGACGTCAGAAGCTGCGCAGAAGAATGTAAACGGTCTGACCTTGGGTACAAAGTCCCGCTCGAGAATAAAAAGGGTGGAAATGACAAAAATCTTCTGCACACGAGGTCTGCGTGGTCGTACGTGTATCAAGGACACATTCTCTTGGTATATGAGATCTCTCTAAAAAGAAACTTAAAAATAGAATAAAATAAGGAGTGCCTCCGTCGTAAAGATATTGAGGTTCCAAGGTTGAGAATATCGATTTATTGGATGATGTACTACAAATAACTATCACTAATGCTAAAAGTACACACTGTATCGGGAAAGACTGCGATATTTCCTTAGTTTTGCCTTTCCACTCCCCGGTCATAAATTAGATTAATTAGCTTTAAAGTTAGTTAGTTAAAGGGCAGGATAGATAAGATGGGGGAGAGGGAGGGAGGGGGGGATTTGGGGGTTTAGTGTAAGGAAAGAATGAAATTGAAGGAAGTTAGAGTTATGAAAGATGTGGGGCAGACCCACTTGCTCGGTTATTTTAATAGTCTCGTGGACTGTTTTCAGCAGATTCGCGTCTTGGCCTTTGTGAACATCAGTTTAAACATATCGGTGAAACGTTGCATTGTATATATAAAAGTGCAAACAGGAGCACATTTAACTCGCACGGAAAATAAATGACATATAAACCAAATATTAAGAACAAAGGATTACAAAGGCGGAGCATGCCGACAGGAGACCTTTTGGTCCATATCTAGGTCGGATGCGAAAAAAAATCATAATAATAAAATAATAAATAAAAACTATAATAATGTAAATAACAAATAAAATACATAAATAAATGCATAGGTATAGTTAAATAATAAACAAACAGGTAAATAGTAAATAATAATAAATTGACATATAACTAATAATAAATGAAAATCAGACAAACAAATGATAACAAAACAAAAACAAATAATATAAAATAAATTATAATCATTACAGCATCTTGCTTAGGTGTTTATCTAAATGATTCATAAAGCTTCGAACTGAACTACATTGCACTACCTGTACAGGAAGTTTATTCCATTCATTAACTACACGGTTGGCAAAGTTGTTTCTACCTACTTCCAAATTGAATCTATTTCCGGACAGTTTGAGACCATTGTTTCTTGTCTGATTCTCATTCAATGTGAAAATTTGGTCACTTTTGATGTTGTCAATTCCCTTTAAAATCTTAAAGACCTGTATCAAGTCACCTCTGAGTCTACGCCTTTTTAGGGAAAACAGATTCATATGTTTTAGTCGATTTTCGTATGATTTATTTTTGATATTTGGAATCAGTTTTGTGGCTCGCCGTTGTACTTTTTCCAATTTGTCAATGTCTTTAATGAGATTTGGTGACCATACGGAAACAGCATATTCCAAATGTGGACGAACTAACGATTTATATAGCTTGTTAATGAGTGATGGACTTTTGAAATCAAAAGATCGCGCAATCAGTCCTAGAATATTATTTGCTTTCTCAGAGGCTGAAATACACTGCTTGGATGATTTGAGGTCGTTACTGATAATTACGCCGAGATCTTTTTCACTATCCACTTTTGTTAACGAATTTCCAAATAACTTGTAATCGTACTTACTGTTATTTTTACCTATGTGCATTACCTTGCATTTACTTGTGTTAAATTTCATTAGCCACTTTTCAGACCATTGCTGTAATTTATCTAAATCTTCTTGAATATCTAATTGGTTTGAATGATCATTTGCCATTCCGCACAGTTTTGTATCATCAGCAAATTTGGAAACAGTAGATTTTAGTCCGTGGTCTATATAATTTATATATACTATGAATAGAAGTGGTCCAAGAACGGAACCCTGAGGAACTCCACTTGTAACATTTTTCCATCCAGAAGTTTTTCCATTTAAAACAACTCTCTGTTTTGGACCATTCAACCTGTAGTGATGTGATGCATCCTACGACCCGTCACACACTGATCAAAGAAATCTTCAATTTCCTGTAGTTGGCAAGCGTAGTTCGCAAGGGTGTCCCTGCCAGTCAGCGGTCAGCCAATCAGGAACTTGGAAAGCTCCTCACGTTCCCGCCAGCCTCCCTTAAAAGGTCGGCGTTTCGCCGAGATGGGCAGAACAGTACCGACCAGACTGACCAGCGCACAAACTACATCTCCTCGTCCAGTCTTCTAGCTGTCCCATCGCGCCTCGCCGTCATCATCTGCTACCGCCTCGCTGACGTTAGGCTCCACGTCCAGCTACAACCATAAGCTCCACTAAGCTGTGGCCTTAGTCCGAGCTTCACCTATATTTCTCTTGTGACACTTCTAATGTCGCACCTTGTGGCTAATTACCAAAAGAAAGAGATTAGATATTTTGTGTTGATTTTCATTTGTCCTGCCGTTGTTCCGAACTAAAACTACTACAAAGTGGTGACCCCGGTGAAGGACAACCAGGATTATGGAAAACACACAAGTGAAACTTCCCAGTTTCTCCCATGATTTGGAGAGCTGGCTAGTCCACACAGAGGCCTATTTAGCCACTCAAGGTAACGTGCCGGACCTCCAAGCCTTCGGCGCGTACATCGCCGCTCTACCAACGGACGTCATCGCCCTTGTCCGTAACGTCGTCTCCTCTCCTCCTACAAACCAATTACTAGTCCAACCTAATAGGCTACCACTTATTCCGTGTAAAGCTAATTTAGTAAGTAGTCTTTCGTGTGGGACGGTATCAAAAGCTTTTGTAAAGTCTAGATATATTAAATCTATATTGTTTCTTTTGTAATAATTCGAGATAACTGTGTTGTAGAATTCGAGTAAGTTAGTCACGCAAGAACGTTTCCGTCTGAAACCATGCTGGCTATCATTTATCAAACGGTTACTTTCTAAATGATGTTCGATAGCATCTCTGATGATAGTTTCCATTATTTTTCCTACGATTGAAGTCAAACTTATAGGCCTATAGTTATTTGGCTTCTTTTTGTCATATTTTTTGAATATGGGAGTAACGTTAGCTAGCTTCCATTCTCTTGGGACATCTCCGGATATGATGGATTTCTTGAAAATAATTTCTAATGGAACAACAATCTCATTTTTCATTTCCTTTAATATTCTTGGGTGCCAACTGTCAGGCCCTGGTGTTTTATTAACTTTGAGTTTATCTATACATCTTTTAATTTTTTCTTTTGTTATATTTACCGTAGTAAGTTTACCCTAGACTTTTCACAGGTTTCAGTTTGGAATTCACTTTGAGGTGTTTCGTTTACGAATACCGAGCTAAAATAATTGTTTAAGATATTACACATTCCTTCATTTGAATATTCAAGTTGACCGTCAGCAGATAATAGTGGACCAATGTGATTCCTAACAACCTTTTTATCTCTAATGTAACTATAGAATTCTTTGAGATTCTCTTTGGATATCAGCGATGTTCATTTCGTATTGTCGTTTTCTTTTTCTTATTGTCTTTTTTAAATCTCTCTGTATTGAACCTATACTAAATACAAGAAAAATACAAATAGTGTGAAAAAATGAATTAAAAGAATATGATGAGATAGATCCATTTGATGGTCTTCCTATTTCCGGATACAAAGAAGCCTTGATTTATGAACAATAAGCGGTTCCAAACTACACTATACATGGTCTGTATTAACCTGTAGCCAAGCCCTTTCTTACTTAATTATTGTATATATTTATTGTATATGTATCTCCTTTATTGTATATGTCATACTTCTTTATTATACATGAGTACTTAATATCAACATATATCTATTGTAAATGTTTTGTATAAGTAAGCCTATGTAGTCATTACATTATATAAGTGCCCTACACATAATTATATAACCGAATATATATACGTCATTAGGCGTACGCTAAACGCGTATGCGTCTATGCCAATTGTACACGTCGTAGAATTAAGGAACTAAATATATGTTACCCTTAACCATTTTGCATGCATATTCATCATTATATATAATTGTTCTCTTGTTGTTGTATATTTCTATGTATATACCTAGATATGTTAGTATGTATTGTTTTGCCCAATCTTTTTCCCGCCTAGCAACAATGTAACAGAAACTAGGCCACGGGCGCGTCTTATGCCCAGCTAGGCCCCCCCAAGCATTCGCTTGTGACAGATCACTTCCTGTCTTACTTGTGTGTAGATCTCCGCAATAAACTTCTACCAAAATACTGCGTGTTTGGCACTTACCACAAACCTTTCCCTTTGTTGGAATTCAATATGTCTTTCTTGTTGTGAGAGAAACAAAATTTCTAGTAGAAATAATTCTGGACAAGGTTTTGCACAAATAAACACAAGGAGATTGATTATAAAAACATTAGATATTTTTGTAAGAGATGAGAGGGTTGCGACGGAACTCATACCCTCAGACAGCGCGATATTGAAGGCAGTACAGACAAAAAGGATGTCATGCTCCCTCTGACAGTCTTTGCTTACAATTCAGCGTATCACCGAACGGTGCGAGATCCGCCTCAATTCTTTATGTTTAACAAGGACCGCTCCATTCCATACTTGACCTTTTTTAGTGATCAAGAACCATGGTACAATATTGACAACTTAAACGCGCGAACTTGCCAAATTACCAACAAGTCCTTTAACCACTTTTAGTCATTCTTAGAAAAGGGATCAGCAGAAAGTATCGCCCTTGGTCAAAATACAAGGAAATAGCATTGGGTCTACGTGTCTACATCCCCGCCGTGCCAAAGCAAGACGTACGGAGGATGCTGCAACCTCTTTATGACGTCCCATACCGCGTGGTGAGAAAAATCAGTGAGGTTGTGTACAAACTCAAAAATATTAGAACAGGCAGAGAGGTTTCCAGCCACACCGATCGGACCAAGGTTGAAGAATGCCTGTCACCAGTGGAGACCAAAAATGTGGGACATGTGTACCCGGTGTATGAACGTGATTTTGAGAATGGAGAACGATATGTGAATGCTGGAACGTTGAATGATACGGTGAGTAAGCACAACGAACCATCTGTGAGCCTTCGTTCACAAAAGGTGTGTATGTAGTTCTTAACATCCTCTCTACAAAAGGATAAACAGACTATCCCTAAGTGCCTTAAATAGAGTATCTTAGTTATATAATTCTTAAAAACCTTACAGTTAATGGATTTTAACGCCTTTAATGGCGCCTAATAGTTTAAGCTTGTGCTCATTTGAAACGTTAGAGTAGTTCTCCTATCCTAAGTGGATTGATTGACAGTCTTAGTACTTTCTGATACTGAATATGAGTTTCACCTCTTAGTCAATAACATAATAGTGCTAGAGTGCTTGGGAGAGCCAGACTACAGTGTCGCGGTGACCTGTAGGGCATGCGAAGCAGTTGCTAATTTCCTTTTTTCCATAAAGCATATGTGAGACCCCCTGCTGTTCTCGAGTCTCATTACAGATCCTTGGCGAGACGACCCCTTCGGAGCAAGTCGGAGATAGATACCACGCGATTCCAACCGCCGCCCTCCTGCGGCGCCATGCTAGGCATGTATGGGCCCTGGGGTACCTGCTCTGATGTCAACACCTGTTGCCCTTTGGGGCCCCCAGCAGCCGCCGTCGCAGTGAAGGGCCTTCACGACCCTTGGCGGGTCTGTCCTGTTTCGGGTGATGTAAGCTATCATGGCTGGCCATGCCCCGCCCTGCGCGTCTGGCACGGGGCTGCCGCCGCGGTACAGTCCTTTCATAGACCCTGCAGTGTCTGTGCTGTTTAGGAACAAACGACCTCGGCTGGCTCGGTTGGGCCTACTTCGCACTTCGCGGCATAAGACGCTTAAACTGGAACTTGTGGGGCTGTGGGCCTTACTCGGTTCTGCCATTTTTATTGTTATTTCATGTATCTAATAATTTATATATTGCAACATGATGTGTATATATATATATATATATATATATATATATATATATATATATATATATATATATATATATATATATATATATATATATATATATTACGCTCTGGGACCATTCGTTCGAGGAGTTGAAAGCGGGTCCCTATTGTCTTTTTCTCGACCGGATCCCCCCATATCTTTTGATGGTGTTGTACAGCCACGTGGCGCCGCGACAAGTCACGTGGCAGGAAACGTGACTGACGTTCACGACCTGACGCTCTCTGCCAGCGCGACCCTGCTTGACCCGACCGAACCCAGTGCAATTATCTAATTACGCACCACAGGTAACTTGCCCACGAGTATATATACCGGCTTCCGCCGCATGTAAAATCAGTTCACTCGTACCTTACAATAAAGGAGACGAACTCACCAAACCTCTTTCTCTTCGCCAAAAGTAGCATCGCTACACTGGTGACCATTCGGAGCGACAATGGACCCATCTACCGCCGCCACCCCCGACGCCCCGCTGCCCGCTACCAACACCGTCAACGCCGTCTCCTTGAAGCTGCCGCCTTTCTCTATGATCGACGCCCTCTCCTGGTTTCGACGAACGGAGATTCAGTTCCGCCTGAGCAAAATCAGCGCGTCCCAAACGAAGGCAGACTACGTTCTCGAGGCGATCCCCGAGGATGTGTTCCCACTCATCTCCCAATGGCTTGATCAACACGACGGCGTTATCCAGTATGACGTTCTGAAATAGTACCTGCTTCAGGAATTCACGCCGTCAGCAGCCTCCAGAGCCGCAAAAATCCTCCAACTCTCCCAACAGCTACTGGGGGACATTAAAGCAAGTACAGCATACCTCGAGATGATGTCCATCGCCCGCCTCCCACCCACAGCCAACGGAACCAGCAGGAACGTCGATATGCTTCGTCAATTGTGGCTCATGCGACTCCCAGCGCCCGTCCGATCCGCCCTTGGCAACGCCGAGGAAATGACCACCGACGAAGTTTCACGGAAGGCGGACCATCTCGCCGATGCCCACGCCGCCGCAGCAAGGAGTCAGGATGTCTGTGCTACGGACGACATCACGGACGAAATCTTCGCCGCAGCAGCATCGCCAGCCAACAGGCGCCAACAACACCAGCAAAGGCAGCGACGCCGGACCACCCCCGCTCTGCACCTGTGCTACTACCACACAAGGTTCGGCGCCTTCGCCAAGAAATGCCAACCAGGATTTACATGGACAAAAAAACGCCTAAATGGGTCACCGGCCATCACGGTGGCCCCTACAGGCGCAACGGGCCTCTACATCAACGACAAGGCCTCTAAGCGTCGCTTCCTTGTCGACACTGGTGCTTGCAGGTCCATAATTCCTGCATCCGCTGCAGAACGCCGGGTCCCCAAGGACGTTGGCGTTAGGCTCGTCGCAGCTAACGGCACTACCATAGCTACCTACGGATGGAGCCTGAACCTCACCTTTGGGAGTCGCCACTACTCATGGAACTTCATCCTGGCAAACATCAAGACGCCCCTTCTCGGTGCTGACTTCCTCGCTCATTACAGGTTACTGGTCGACGTCGCCAACAGCCGCCTAGTCTGCGCAACCACATCCGTCCCGACGCCCCTGCAAATCGCGCCACAGCCAACCACAGTCGCCACCATCGACGCTAGAATGCCCTACGCCCACCTGCTCACGGAATTCCCCGACGTCTTCAAGCCTGAGCTGCGACAGACATCACAGACACCAGCTAAACATGGCGTGTACCACTACATCAAGACGTCTGGGCCCCCGGTATTTGCCAAATACCGCCCGAGAAACTCGCCGTCGCCAAGAAAACCTTCCAAGAGATGGAGAGACTAGGCCTATGCCAAAAGGCCTCCAGCCCTTGGTCTTCACCTCTCCACCTCGTCAAGAAGAACGATGGTTCCTGGCGCCCCTGTGGAAACTACCGGCGGCTGAACATGATGACGGAACCTGACCACTACCCACTCCCAAACATCGCCGACGTCACCACATACCTCAACGGCGCCAAGATCTTTTCGACACTGGACCTCCTGAAGGGCTACTACCAAGTTCCGGTGCATACAGACGACATCCCGAAGACCTCCATCACCATCCCCTTCGGGACTTACACCTTTAATTACTCCTGCTTCGGCTTGCGAAACTCAGGTGCGACCTTCCAGCGCCTAATGGACGGCATTCTCGGCGACTTCGACTTCTGCGTCTGCTACGTCGACGATATTCTGGTCTTCTCCAACTCTCCTGACCAGCACCTCCGACACCTGCGGACCCTCCTCGAGCGTCTCCAGGACAACGGCCTCCTTGTCCGCTTTGACAAATGCAGCTTCGGAAAAAAGTCTGTCCCATTTTTGGGACACCTCATCTCTCCTGACGGCGTTCGTCCCCTGCAGGATAAAGTCGCCGCGGTCGACAAATTTCCCAAACCTACTACCATCAAAGCCTTGCAGGAATTTATTGGGATGGTCAATGTCACGTGGGTCACGTGACGAAGCTTGGAGGACTGTCGGCGCGGACGTTTCGTACCCCGCTGACCACGTGATTCGGCCCGAGACGAAGCTTGGTGCTGGTCAGCCAGCACACCTGACCCAGGCCGGACGAATGTAAGGTCATTTTCACCACCCCTTGTCACCACTGTCACTTAAATTTGACTTGTAATATCACTCGTCTCGAGGCCCCTTGCCTCTCGTTACGTGAGTTTCACTAATATTCAAGTTCCTCTTAAGCAGTTACTTGAAGTTGTAGATTTCTCTCGTAGTCGTAATACACTCTTGATTTTGGTTGTCTTGTTCCCGTAGACTTCTTGCGCCACTTCTCTTCGGAGGTGTTTAACACCCAGTTCGTCCGTCGCACCGTTCGTCGCACCGCTGCCACCACTTTCACCACCCCTAGTCACCACTGTTACTTAAATTTGACTTGTAATATCACACGTCTCAAGGCCCCTTGCCTCTCGTTACGTGAGTTTCACTAATATTCAAGTTCCTCTTAAGCAGTAGGCCCAATGCCTTCTTTTTCCTGTAGTCTCACTATTTTCTAGGCCCCATGCCTATTCCTCTCGTCCTTTGGGTTAATAAAAGGGTGGTGAATTTTCCTTCGTCTTTCACTGTAATTTCACCTTCTGCTTACACTCGGGATCTCTTTCTCTCGTCTCCTGATCCTCTCTCGACACCCCCCTCTATATCTTCTCTCTATATCTTCTCTGACGAGATCCCGTATCCTACGCTAAGCTATCTTCGTCTGACGTCACTAATTTTTCTAATCCAATCTCCGGTGACTTCTGAAGTAAATGTCACTCCTTATGGGCGTGACTTTGAATTCATGCACCAATAGTTTTTTCCTCCTTCTCCACCTTGCACCAATCCGGAAAGCCATTTCAATGCCACTAGCAAAAATTGTTTACCTCAGCATTAGTCAAACGAAGGTAACCTGCGCTTACAAAGTTATGATTACATAATCGATTATAAAACAGTCACCACCGTCGGTGTGTTTACATAGACAAAACGTCGCCCTCACATAGACATAACATCGCCCTCGAGCAGGCGTCGAGTCTGAATTATTCTAATACCCTAGCTCATTTCCATTCGTACACTACCGGCCTCTTACAGTCATGCTTAGCTTCCAGTGCTGCCAACTGTCCCAAGCACGAGGTCACCGCTGCTGTGCGCATGCACAGATCGCCACCACCCACTCTCCCTCACCCTCCCGGATGTACAAGAGGGAAGAGCATGGAGATGGACGAGGACACTTCACGGCTGTCTGCCGTTGAGGGTGGACCCCTCCCCTCCCAGTTCCACGGAGGGAGGGCACCAGGACGCAGGAGATCACGAGGAGATAGAGCCGTAGGAGACTTCACGGCCGCTCGCCGTTAAGGGCGGACACCCCCCCCTCCCAGTTCTACAGAGGGAGGGCACCGCCAGAAGGAGATCACGAGGAGACGTGCGCCCGTCCAAGGAGGACACAAGGGACTCGCCTGAAGGAGACCAAGGAAGAGACGTGCGCCCGTCCGCCAAGGAGAAGGACATAGGGGACTCGTCGGGAAGGAGATCACGAGGAGACGTGCGCCCGTCCAAGGAGGACACAAGGGACTCGTCCGGAGAAGGAATCGACGCTCGAGGAGAATTCATCCTCGCGCCCGCAGTGCGAGGAGTGGTTTGTGTATCCATTTTATATATATATATATATATATATATATATATATATATATATATATATATATAGTCTAGTAGCGTTATATATATCACACTGGTGATATTTATATTTGTGTTCAGATAGGTTAGTGCTCTGTGTTGATCCACAATAAAAACACGTGTTAGTGTTACCTTGGTGTTTCGTTTCTCTCACGCCCAATTCTCAATGATACCGAGTACATATACATTTATTTGTACCCCCCTGACAGTCAACTTCTATCACCGGTCCCTCCCTAACATCGCTCAAACACTGCACCCACTTTATAACGCCCTTCACGGAAAACCGAAGGACCTCCTGTGGAACCCCGTCATGGAAGCTGCCTTCGTCAACGCCAAAAAAAAAACCCTTGCCCGTGCCACCACCCTCTCCTTCCCTGCACCGGGTGCCCAGCTACAACTGTCAACGGACGCCAGCAATGTCGCCATAGGGGGTGTGCTCGAACAAACCCTCAGTGGCAGACCTACACCCCTTGGTTTCTTCAGCAGGAAACTCTCCAAGGCCGAGCTCAACTACAGCACCTTCGACAGAGAGCTCCACGCCATCCGCCACTTTCGCCATTTCCTCGAGGGCTCCTCATTTATCATCAACACCGACCATCAACCTCTGGTGCACGCCTTCACAAAACAACAGGACGCTTGGTCTGCCAGACAGCGCCGCCACCTCTCCGCCATCGCCGAATTCAATTGCACCATCAGGCACGTCCTCGGTACAAACAACCCCGTCGCAGACGCCCTCTCCCGAATAGCCATCGACGCAGTTCAACTCGGCCTCGACTACGCAGCTATTGCCAGAGACCAACGGGAGGATCCTGAAACACTTGCCTACAGGACATCCATCACATCCCTTAAGTGGCAAGACGTCCCTTTTCACGACAACCACACCATCCTCTGCGACATCAGTACCGGCCGCCCACGACCCCTCATCCCAGCTGCCTTCCGACGTCAAGTGTTCAATTTAATACACGGCCTGTCTCACCCTTCAGGGCGCGTCACTGCGAAACTCCTGAAGCAGAAATTCATTTGGAACAGCATCTCCAAGGACGCAAAGGAGTGGGCCAGATCCTGCATTGCCTGCCAGCAAAGCAAAATTCATCGCCACACTGAATCAGGCATCGGATCATTCCATCAGCCCCGACGACGCTTCGCACACATTCATGTCGACGTCGTCGGCCCACTCCCCCTGTCGGAAGGCCATCGTTACCTCTTCACCGCCATCGATAGATCGACCCGCTGGTTGGAGGTCATCCCCATGAAGGATAGTACCGCCTCATCCTGCACTACAGCATTTCTCAGTAGATGGATAGCCAGATTTGGCCTCCCGGAACACGTCACCTCCGACCGAGGAACTTGCTTCACGTCGCGGCTGTGGCACTCTCTCGCTGAACTCCTGGGTACTACAGTCCACCACACTACCTCCTACAACCCCGCAGCCAACGGCATGGTCGAGCGAACCCACCGCTCACTCAAAGCATCTCTTATGGCACGCTGCAACAACGGCTCCTGGCTACCCCAGCTACCATGGATACTCCTTGGCCTTCAGACAGCCATCAAGGACGACCTGAATGTGTCTCCAGAGATGATCTTCGGCCAAACCCTCGTCGTGCCCGCAGAATTCTTCCCTCCACAGGAATCTCCCGAGAGCCTGCAACAGCTTCGACGCACTGTCGGCAAATTTGCCCCATGCGTGCCGACACATCACCGGGAGGTGAAAGAATCATGTGTATGTATTTTGGGAGTTGGAATCTCGCGAGCTACTTTTCGTGGATGGGCATACGATTCTCGGAGGGGGTGGGGTCTGTGAGAACCTGATTCTCACGACATCGCCTGAAAGTCCTTATCAGAAAAAATAAGCGTAAGGGCCTTGCATGACAGCTCTTATCGGAAGAATTAATACATCGCATGAATGAAAAGACCTGGTGTATTCGGCTAAGCGAACCCAAGTCGTGTAGTGACTAGCTATTGGCCAAAAGTTTGCAAGTGTTTTGTCCTTAGCCTAACATCACCGAGGTATCCTGGTTTTGAGACAGAAGGATAGCAGTCGTTAGGTAGCTGCTCCGAGCATCGGATCAAAGGCAAGTAGCCTGAATTCCACTCCCACAAAACAATACACACACTCTAGCACTACTGGTTTCTCTTACCCTTGCGAAACCAGTTCGCACTCTCCTAGGGTCATAGCCCCAGCTCTGAGGAGGAGCGCGACAACCCTATCGTGATGACCCGAAAGACCAGAGACCAGACTGGTGTATTCATAGTAGACTATAATAGTAAAATAAACCTTTGGGCAACACCCATTGGTTTATCCTGGACCCACACCTGAAAAAGGCTGGTTTCCACCGAGGAATGAATAGATCCATGGACGTTCTGCAACCTTCAATTTAAACACTTGTCTCTAGAAAAAAGGAGTCTGGTGTGAAAAATTCTTTTAAATTGAATCTATTCAAAGAATATAATTATATTTAAGATTAATGACCTAGTAATCAGATGTTTGTTGGTTTTAGTTAGAGATGCTACCCTATCACTGTGTTGCGATTATGTCATATTCCAGATTATTTCTTGTTTACATAATTTCTTTCATACGGTTTCGATATCGATCTGATGTACGAATTAATTTTGTGTAGCATGAATACGCCGTTTCTCGAATTAATTATCACATGGGATAGTTCCCAAGGCCGACGACTGGTCTCGTTCTTCAAGTCCGCACTATATTACGTCTGTAACTGTTATTGTGTGACGTCCGTATGTTGGTATTGCCATTTGAACTTAGTGTTCACTCTGCATAAACTTCCAAACCTAATGCGACGAAACAGTAGTTTTGTCATTCTATCTATATTCCAAGGGCCCCTTTACAAGGGAGGGCCAAGCCATTAGTTTTGTAATGAACATATGGAACAGGGCATTAGTGCATAAATTGATCAATTGTCTAGTAAATCAGTTAACTAGATGTCGAGATTGAGGGCTTCTAAAAAATTTCCTGATATTGAATATCTAAAATTATTTGTGTCAGTAATGTACTGGCGGAGGCTTCAATTTAACTCCTATTTAAAATGTTCGTTACACGTTCCCTCCTCATGACTTCTGTTTGTTTTGAGTACAACGCGCAGATTTCACCACGTGAAAGCTATGTGCACGTTTCGTATTCACATGCGTGTCAAAATTGTGTCATATAAACATTGGTATGATACATTATAATTTAGTTTGTATTAAATATGTAAAAAAGCGTATATATTACTAAGAAAAAATTCAAATAATTGTTTGATTTACGAAATACGTAATACATAAAATTTGAAAGATGCTAATAACCAGTTCCAAGAAATTTAGTTGATCATTGTTCCGCTTGAGGCGCAAAGTGTTTTGTTGTTGTGCGTGTAAGCCGCGTGGATATATAAATCTTTTAGGAAATACTCGTTATTCTGTAAGTATCAGAGTTTGACAACCTAGAAAAGGTTATCTGAATATCTAGAAAATACAAATGAAGTACATTTTCTAAGCGAAACGTTGTACTATTTAGAAAATATACCGGAATACGGGCGTCGTCTGCTCGATTTCTTTGCGGGCAAGGGTGGTTGCAGCATGGTGGTAGGTCTATAAATATTATTGGCACCTGTACGTCCCTCGTCTCATGTTTTGGCTTTAGTACCTCGTGTTATGCCGGTACAGTACTTCAGTTGAACGTATGCAGTGTACAGTGTGGTATATATATGGAGGGAACAAAACCAAACAAAACCACCATGTGACTGGTTTTGGCCTGGAAGTGGGGCGGGATAAAAGGAAACAAACCTGTGGTTGTGAGAGAGTACTTGTTCGTGAATACGGTATGTCAACGATATTAATGTTGAAAAGTTTGGTAGTAAGAGTATCAATTCAAGTGACTGAACACCTGGGACAGAAGAGGAGATGTGATTGAGAAGGCAAAGAAAAGACCCATTCGAAGTGCAATTTGGGAAAAGTGAAATGAGGGCAGAAAGGTTGTGGTACATTGTTACAGTTAGAGTGGTACGTTCAATATCCGGACAACTGTGCATAAGTGTTATTATGAAGTGTTGCCTATGTTGGTGTTAATGTGTAACATATGGTGTAATGTACTGAAAGATATTGTAATATGTTGCAAATATTGAGAGAAATCATGAGAGGAATATTTAGAGAAACCATGAGTGGAACAGACATGATTAACAAGTTTGGCACACTCGTTACAAGTGTAAATTATATGTGGTTTGTCATTTGATTGGCAGCATTGTTCCAATTATTGTGTTGGGAAGGGAATATGGAAGGCATGTTAATCCCAAATGCAAGGCAAGGTTGACATATGGCCTAGAATCGGAAAGTGTTAGAATAATGTAATTTTATGATTAGTCTTTTAGGTGAATGTTCAAGATAATGGAGATCATTATATCAAATTCAGTGTGTATTTCTGAACTTGTTTGGATTAAGTATAGGGGTCTTCTTTATAACTATTACAAAAGAGATTATTTTTGCTGTTTTTAGCATTGGTGAGATATGAGGAAATTGTTTGAAGAGGATCTCCAGGGTTCTTGGGCTTATGAGAACAAATCACATATTGTAAGAAAACAATATTGCTGTTAATAACTATAATTAAATGCACACATTCTAAGCTGTAATTTGTAAAATTTATTTAGAATTTATTGAGAAATAAGTTACTAATTAAGCTTTCAAGTTCCAGAATTTTAATTATATTATGTTTGAGCCACTATGTAGATTCTGTTCATATATGAAAGACCAAGCAATGGATTTGTAAGACTTTGTCAGTGTCATCAAGATATCTTTATTTTGCAACCTGGTGGTATTGGTTGGATTTCTTGGGGATAGGTCTTCCAAAAGGGAGATCCAGGGCAACAAATTGATTGGGAGTAAGCTGTGAACTCCTTGTTCATGGTGCTTTTGAGCAAAAAAAGATTTTTTTTTTTTTTATTAAAGTTAAACAAATTAAAATAAATAAATGAGTATATTGCTAATTTGATAGCTGTGATGAGAAGGGTAATCTAGAAGAAAGGTCAAAGCATTTGACATTGAAATTCATAGAGTATCTGCCAGGAAAATAAAATGAAGTGAAAATAGGTTAGATAAAAATCAGCATAATTATCCGCAGATACTCAGGAAATGACAGTGGTAATCTTGTATTAATGTACCCATTTAGGGCATAGTGACCAGACCATTGCATAGAGTAAAACAATTTTCAGAGCTGGAGTCACATATTCATTAGCTTTGTGGAAGAGTCTTCAGTGACTAACTGAGATAAGATCATGAGAATCTTCATGAAGAACAAATGGTTAGGTTATATAGTTAAGGAAGAAGCTGACTTTTTAAACTTTGATAAATATCAATCCCAAAGATCATTGGAAGAAATGATAGAAGAGCTGTTTCATATAAAATTAATTGTATGGGACACTTGCAGTATCTCAGTATATAAGTGCCAGTGTTTTTGTAGTGGTAGAAACTGCACTAAAGATCAGGTAAGGTGTATCGTAAATTTTATTAATGTTACCTGATAAGTGTAAGCTACACAAAAACAAATGCTGATGAACACAAAATAATATCAAATGGACAAAGAAATAGCTGTAATTGGTGTTGCCTCTGGAAGCAGAAAGAAAAAATAGATAATTGATTATTATCCTTTTATTTGAAACTGTAGCAATAGAAATTAGAGGACTTGGGTACTAAATGGTATAGGCATTACTTATTTCTTGTTTTTCTGGTCCCACTCCACAGAAGCACTGCAATGAATAAGGAAATGAAGTAATGCCAGATGTGCATTATAATCATAATGTAAGACAATAAGAAAAGGAAGTTTAATTGATGTAATCATAGCAATGGTGTAGCAGCTGACTGAAGATTAAAAATATATTTGAGGTTTTATGGTCAATAATTGCAAATGGAAAGTATAAAGTGATAAGGATAAATTGTTAAGAAATATGTACATAAACCAGTGGCATCTTTTCCCTTTACAAGGGGAAAGCCAAAGTCATAGACATAAATCCACTCTCACCCATTTCATCCACAGCACTCCAATCCCATTCACCACCCCTTCCTCCCTCTTTTCTTGGCTCATACTGCATTTTGCCCTCTGCCCTGGGTCAGAAGCAATGTAGCAAGACGCAGCACATCCACAGCAAGGCCACTTCATTTGATCAGCAACACCCCTCCCCCCATTCTCCATCCCCTAGTGCAGAAAAAGAGAAAACGAGAAATCCTTTCGTGCTGCATCAAAATACCATTCACACATATTCCCTCACCCCTCCCCATCTCCCACCCACTCTCTTCCATGCATCTCAGCATCATCTATACACAACCATTCTTCACCCACCCATATATTCTGTCTCCTCCCTTCCTTAACAGACATTCCCTTCTTTCCCAATGTCCCTATTACCCCATTCATCCATCTCATCCTTGGTCACCCCCTTATGTTCACTTCCTCCACCTCTGCCATCAACACCTCTTTTACTAATCTTTCTTCACTCATTCTCTCCATGTGTCCAAACCATCCCAATACTCTCTTGTCAGCCCCATCTCCCAACTCCCTTTCCACCCCCGCTTTCCTCCTCACCTCCTCGTTTTGCAATCTATCCAGCCTAGTAACCCCTACCATACTTGTCAGGCATTATCTCAAACACATTTAAACTCTTCCTCTTTTATGTTCCATGTTTCTGCTCCATACAGTGCTGTTGGCACAATCACTCCTTCATACAATCTCTTCTTAGCATCCATTCCCAAATATCTGTTTTTTATTACACTTTTTATTACCCCAAGGTATTTACTTGCTTCTCTCAATCTACATTCTACCTCCACTCCTCCCTTTCCTACCACATTTGCACCAAAGTATCTAAAGTATCCACTTCCTCCAGTCTCTCTCCCTTAATACTTGCTTCCAATTTGCTGCCATCCTCTCCCCTTTTATATCTCACTACCTTGCTTTTACCCACAATTTTCTTTAACTTCATTCTTTTGCACACCATCCTAAACTCTGTCAAAAACTTCCTTAATCTCTGCCAGGGAAGGAAGATAGAAAATAAACATGCATGCATACATACATATAACAATGTCTTTTTCCCACATACAAGGGAGGTAGCCAATGTCAAAGGCATAAATCCACTCCCACTCACTTCATCCCCACATACTCCTCTCCCATTCACCACCCCTCCCTCCCTCCCTCTTCTTGGCATCTGGATGAGGGGTCATCTCTGCATCTCGCCCACTGCCATGGGTTAGAAGCAATGTAACAAGACACAGGACATCCACAGCAAGGCATCTTCATTTAATTGGCAACCCCCCTCTGTCCTCTCATGTAGAAAAAGAGAAAACTAGAAGATATACCTTTGGGCTTCATCAAAATATCATTCACACATACTCCCTCACCCCCCATCCCCCACCTACTCTCTTCCATGCATCAAAGCATCATCCATACACAACCATTCTCCACTCACACCTATCTTCTGTCTTTTTTCACTGAAAGAAAAAAAATTATAAATAGTCTTGGGACATTGACAATGAATTCTTTTTAATAATTGGTGTCATATCAATTCTGTTAGTTTAAAGTCATTTGGTATTGGAGTAGTTGAATGATGGTAGGGATCAGTAAAGAAATATGTGTCTTGTGTCAGTAAAGAAATATGTGTCATGTGTCTTGTAGATCAGTCTCATTTTCAAATATCAACACTTCCTTCATCTGAAGGTGCTGATGGTGTGGCCAGGCACACATTGTCTCTTGACAGTGGAATTTTACTGTGGGAAAGTAATCCAGTAGGAGACTTGTATTTTGGGAAATGATGACAGCACCAGCTGACTATTCAAGTACATAAGCATTCATGTTTATGATTGCACTATTATTCATATGATGATAGTGAGCCACTTCAATATTTGTCAACTCAGTGGAGATCCATCTCAACTGAGTCAATAGTGGACATAACTTCAAACATTCAGATAAAATGTTATTTAAACATTTGGAATGGAGGTTGAATTCATTTATTTACTTATATTCTTCAGTAGTTATTTATTCTTTGTCTCTAACTCTAACCCCCCCCCCCCTCCCTATTTTCCATTTTCCCATTTTCACCCATAAGGCTTTTTATCTTTAGTACTGGTTCTCTTATGATGTCCTACGTAGAAATGGGTAATTATGAGTTTTATTTATATATATATATATATATATATTATATATATATATATATTTTATTTATTTATTTTTTTGTCCAATGTGAATCCATGCTGTGAAATATGGATTAGGTTGTGTCAGGTGTTTTTAAGAATTTCTAGGTGGATGATCTTCAACTCTTTGGAGGCCTATCAGTTTGCAGATCAGGTGTTTGCTGACTTCTTTGAAGATAGGCAAGATCATACCTCCAATTACTATATATGGCTTGTTACAATATTTTTGGAAAAATATCTAGTAATAAGTCATCTAAGACATTGGAACATTCTTTTGATACCACTGGAAATGGCCTCTTTGTGTACTTTGTAGCAGAAATTCTTCCTCCTCTGCCATCCTTTATTATCACAGGAAGGCTTTATTGTTTTTGTTTTTTTATTGAGGTTCCAATTTGTTACATAAATCTTGCAGTAATGCATCAACATCTTTCCACATTTCTTAAGAGCTTGTGCTTCTTATATCTTTTTATTGTCATTGTCAGCATGTTGGTTCCTTCTCTGGGAGGTACGAGCCTTTATTGTCCTATGGGGTGAAGTAGTCATTCATTGTGTGTCATAGCTGCTCCAAAATATCTGCATAGTCTTTGATCATATGGCTAATAGAAGTTTCATTCAGTATTCCTCCTTTTCAACTTTTCTACTATTTTCACATTACATTGTGGTAGTTGTTTACTCATCCTCTCGTTTCTTGGATTTCATGTGAATCATAATGCAGCAAGCTTGCTCTGTTCTAGTAGTGTCTAGTATTCAGTCATCAATTTCACTTTTTTTTTTATTTATTTATTTATTTATTTATTTTTATGAAAGCTAAGGACTTGTCAGCAACAAAAGTGGTTAACTACCATTGCAACCTGTCCATTAAGCCTCATTTACATTGGGCAAGTTGAGAGACGAGTCAGGCATGCAAGTTACTTGCCATGTGTAAACATATGCTTGACAAAGAAAAGTAGGCATATTGCCTAATTTTTTGTCAAGCATATGTATACAAATGGCAAGTAACTTGCACACTTGATTTGCCTCTCAACTTGCCCCATGTAAATGAGGTTTCAGAAGCATTTTGTAGCTCTTATCTTTATGGTCTTCTTGTTAACATGAAAGAAATTGGCACTGCTCAGTTGATACTTGTCAAGGGCCTTGACTAATATTTTTTTAATTATTTCTTCATCCAAATATGTAAAGGTGACATTTGCATATTTGGATGAAGAAATTATTAAAAAGATATTAGTCACACTGATAAGGCCTAGACTAGAATATGCAGCGACATTGTGGTCACCCAGTACCAAAATGGATATAAAAGAAATAGAAAGAGTCCAGAGAGCAGCCACAAAAATGGCCCCTGCACTTGCAAACTTGTCATATGAGGAGAGACTGGCTAAACTGGAGTTACTGACTCTGGAGCAAAGAAGAGAGGCGACCTACTGACCATCTACAGAATCATGAAGGGCACAGAAATACTCGATAGAGAGGACTTGTTAAACTGGGACAAGAGAAACACAAGAGGACATGGAAAGAAAATAAAAAAACATAGTTATAGAAGAGATCTGAAGAAAAACAGTTTTCCACATAGAGTGGTGGACACTTGGAACAAACTGGACGAAAAAATAGTGTGCGCAAAAACCATTCATGAATTTAAGAGCAAACTAGACACTGCGAGATACAAAGGCGGGACACCACGAGCATAGCCCCCCTTCCCGTAAAATACAACTAGGTAAATACTTGTAAGTTGGGTTGGTTGCTATGTTAAATTAGGGCTAAGGCAATTGGGCCCTGTAGTGGATGGTATGTGCTTAGTTACACTGAATTTTAATGTAAATCTGGTATGATAATTGGGGAACAATACACGTTTCTGAGTGTAGTTCTTTTCCTGTATACTACTGATACAATTCAGTAGATACAATGTGGTGGTGTTGGGGCATCCTCCCCAGGGTGGTGAAATGGGTCTTTTGGTGCGAGTCTTTTTACCTGCCAGTCATACAAAGGGCCTATGTGCATACATGCCTTTCCATATAATCCCAAGTGGAGCCTGATTCTATATGATTTTTAAGGTATAGTCATAGGATCTGGTAAGATTCCGTACAAATTTAATATCCAGTGTTATGTTTAGGTTATCTAATGACAGTAAATATCTTGAGCAATCTAAAGGTTGTAGGATTTCTTGATTGAACTGTTTGAATTGAAGTTAAATGAACATCTTCATGTCTCATTGTTCTGTGAAGTGAAAGCTGATATAACAATAATTGAACCAATGGGAAATGAAGTAGATGAAAATGATCAGGCAGGTTCATCCGAGGACCTCCCAGAAAGGTAAAATGAAAAGAGTTTGATGTTCTGTAGCTACCATTATCTTGTATTGTTGCCTCTATGTGGAGATATAGGTGTATTTTTTTATGGATGTGGCTTTTTTGTATAGATGCAGTTGAGAGTATATCTAGATTGCTTTTGTAAACTAGAACCATTAGTTTTTTGTGTGTTGTTTGACAAACTTTTTTAGTGTGAGGTAGCAATTGTGAGTCGTACATTTGTTATTAACATTGGTAATTTATAGTGTGTGATCTAGGCAATAGAAATTTATAGACTGTCTGGTATTCAGAATGAAATTGAAAATAGAATGTTGGGAGACAAAAGTTTGACCAAAAAGTGAAAAGCAGCTGGATTAAAGGGTGAAAAATAGCAAGATTAAAGGACAAAGTTTGGGGGTTGGGTTTACAATTTTAATTGAAGCAAAAATTGGCCTGATTAGTTTAGTGGAAATACCATTACTTTATGGTAATGGGACCTTTCGCAGTCAGGCTCCTAGATTCCTATTAGTGCTAGAATTTTCAATTGTCTCGGATTTCACGAGGCAAAGGGGTGACTTAGCTAATTTGGAAACCGATATTTTAAAAAAGATACGACATAAATTGCTGCATAAATGTATTTAAGATTAAAAACATTACTCTTAATGTTATACTTTTTACTTACTGGTGTGTGATAAGGCTTTGTTAATTTAATTATACGGTAAAACTAAAAATAGGTAATTATTTTTACTGAAGTATGGGCAGTAAAAATAAGAGGATGTTGATTTTGGTTTGTGCATTTTATCTGAGAGTGTTGAAAAATAATGGATATCACTGTCACGTCCTGTATATGAAGATAATCAGTGAGATAAAAAATAACAACAGTGGTGGTGGACGTACGAAGTTAACGACCTTTGTGTAAAGAATAGCCTCTTAGATCTGCTGGGAGCTATTTTCAAACAAATATGACTAATTTAACGTGTGTCGTGGCAGACTGCATGTCAGATTCAAGAAAAAGTAAGAGAAAGACAAATGTTAATCGTACCGAAAAAATTAAGTCTTCAATGCAAAATTATATTTTCTATACATTACATGGATTTGCCTATTGCTTGGTGCATTCAAATGAAAGTATATATCAGTATACGTCCATTGAAGTCGGTAGAAAATGACAAATTGCTTGGCTTGATACAATTATAGGCTGTTTTACGAATATCTGTAATTATAAACAGAGGCTCAAACAATGCTATATGCCATTTGCAATCATGAAATTAATTGACCTAAATTTCGGATACAATAATGTACAACAATACACCTCTGTAAGCTTATAAAACTTGCCCAAAAAAGTATTTATTTTCCGGCAAGAATTACAAAATCTGGCGGTGTCTGGTATCAAATCACTAACTGCGAAAGGTCCCATTACAACAGATGGTGAAGTAGTCATAGGAAAGATGAACTGCCAGAAGAATGTGTAGTATAAAAAATAGACAAGATACCAAACTAAAGTTTAAGAAAAATTCAGAGATGGATAAAATAGACTGGGATCACATGAGGTGGTACAGTCAAAAGACTAGGATAGAATTGAAAAGACTGGTGGAACAAGTGTAATAAGCAAATGCCAAAGTGAGATGAAAAGGATGAAAGCATAAAGGAGAGGTTGAAGATATCATTGTATTGAGTAGGTGTGTGTGCATAAAAAGTTGGGGGGAAAAGGGCTATAGGAACAAGTAGAAATGTCTCAGAAAAGGGGTGTGACCTTTCTCATTTTCTCTTGGACAAAGAAATGATGAAGAAAATACTAGTTGCTCTGATAAGACCAAGATTGGAATATGCAGTGACGATGTGGTCACCGAGTACAAAAAAATGTTTAACAAAACTTGAAAGAATACAAAGAGCAATTATGAAATTGGCACCAACTCTCAGAACTATCATATGGGGAGAGGCTGGCAAAAATTGAGCTAGACATTGGAGCAAAGAAGGTATTAGAATATTTCAAGAAAGTAAACAAGAAATAGAGAAAGAAATAGAAGAAATATATAGACTAGGGAAATACAGTATAGACAAGACCAGACCAATTAAGGTTAAATTCAGGTCACAAACGACAGCAGAGTATGTCTTATCAAAATAGTGAATAAAAACAAAAAGTGAACAGTATAAACAGGTATGGAAAAAAGAGATGAATAAAAAGGAAAGAGAGGAAGAGAAAACAAAAAGAATTGAAACTAAGGGGAAAATAAGAACAGAACAGAGTCAAAGAGAAATTCTATTGGAGAGTAGTGGATATGAAAGTAAGGAAATGGTTCATAGAGAAAAACAGAAGGGAAACAGGATGGAGGTAAAAGAAAATTAAAAGTGTCTTAAACAAATATAGATGGCTTAATAATAGGCTTGAATTGAACTGAATGATTACCTGGAGGAAAAAGAACATGACATAATGGGAATTGTTGAGACAAAATTGAAAGGTCCATTACGACTGAATAGTGTAGGACGTGGCACATATAATTATTGGATTAGTAACAGAGAAGTAAAACAAGGTGGTGGAGTTATGTTCCTGACTAAGAAGGATATTACTGTGAGGAGTGTTACATATAGAACAGAGTAGAGATGATTATGATGGAAATAGAGGTCAGGGACAAGAAGAGCAGGAAGTTTGTAGTAAATTATGTGCCTCCTAAAATGGCTTTGTGTGAAGAGAGAGAACACAAAAATATGTTAGAAGACACAAGGATAATACTTAGATAATGGAAGATGGAGGAAGAGTAGTTATAATGGGTGACTTTAATTGTAAAGAAATCTGCTGGGAAGAGATGACAGTGAAAGGTGGAGAGGACCTATGGGAAAATGTACTACTAGATATTATAGAACCTACAATGACACAATGAATACAAGAGAATAATAGGTATAGAAATGAGGAAGAGCCATTGAGACTGGACCTGATAATCACATCAGAACCTGAAATAGTGGACAAGATTGAATATAAGACACCACTAAGTAAAAGTGACCACATATTGGTTGAACTGGAACCAAATAAAGAAAAATACATGAGAAAAATGAACAATATAGAAAGGGAAGATTGATGTATGAATTTTTTTTTTCTTTGTAAAATAAGAGAATTCTTTCAAAAAGCAGACTGGGAAAGGATGCACAAGGAGGAAACAACAGAGGAGAAATTGGAAATTTTTACACAAATTTATAAAAGAGTGGAAAATTATGTTCCAAGACAAACAAGAAAAGGTATATGTAAAGTGTTGGTACAACAAAAGATGTAGTGACTTAAAAGACAAAAGAGATAAAGCTTGGATGAAATGGAATAAAGACAAAAGGCCCAAAAAATTGAAAATATGTACTGGTTATAGAAATCAATATGTACAAGTGTGCAGAGAAGAAAAGAGAAAATATGAAAATGTCATAGAAAAATGTAAAGACCAACCAAAAATATTTTAGATTTGTAAATAACTAACTGAAAAATCAGAACTAGTGAAGTTATGACAAGGAGGAATTGAATACACAGAGGAAATAGAAATGGCAGAAATTATGAACAAGCATTTTAAATCCGTGTTTATGAGGGAGAAAATACAACTTAAGAGATGTCAAGTGGGAGGAGAAAGTCCCCCTTATGAGATAGAAGGAACAAGGAAAGAAATAATGAATTACTTGAGTAATCTCGAAGTTAGAAAACCGCATGGTCCAGATGAAATGGCAAACTGGATTTTGAGAAAATGCAGGAATGAACTAACGGACAAAATACATAGTCTAATAAGTAGTTCATTGAAAGAAGGAAAAGTTACAGAAGGTTGGAAAAGAGCAAATATAGTACCAATATATAAAGGGGGAAACAAGGAAGACCCTACTAACTATAGACTGGTCTTTTACAAGTACAGTAGCTAAAATTTGTGAAAGAATTATCAAAATTAGATGGGTAAGGCATTTGGAAAAAATATATACTAAATCCAAGGCAATTTGGATTAGACAAGGAAGATCATGTGTCACAAACTTGGTGTGTTTCCATTCAAGACTAATAGATATAATACAATAAAGAGATGGATGGGCTGATTGTGCATTTCTAGACCTGAAAAAAGCTTATGATAAAGTGCCACATAAGAAATTGCTAAAGAAATTAAAAACTGTAGGAGGAATACAGGGTAAACTACTGAAGTGGATGGAAGACTTCTTGCATGAAAGATAAATGAGAATGGAGATATGAGACAAACACTCTAATTGGGATGAAGTGATAAGTGGAGTTCCACAAGGAACAGTACTGGCCCCAATAATGTTTGCTATATATAATAACGATATGGATAAAGGAATTGAAAGTTATATGAGCTTCTTTGTGGATGATGCAAAATTTGGAAAAAAGTGAGCACTGTAGAAGATTGTGAGTCGCTGCAGAGTGATCTCAATAAAGTATGGGAATGGAGTAGGAAGTGGGAGAGGAAATTCAATATTAAGAAGTGTATAATGAAATTTGGAAGAAGCAAGAAAAGAATAGTGGGATCATAAAAGTTGGGAGCCTAGGAAGAAATTAAAAAAGTAGAAAATGAGAAGGACCTGGGAGTCATTATTATGAATATGTCCCCTGAGAAACATATGAACAAAATTTCTGGAGAAACTTATAATTTAATAAGAGCAATCAAAGTGGCATTTACATACCTGGATGAAGAAATGGTGAAGAAAATACTAGTCACTTTGATAAGACCAAATTTGGAGTGCAGCGACGATATGGTCACCAAATACCAAAAAATGTATAACAAAATTTGAAAGAATACAAAGAGCAATTATGAAATTGGCACCAACATTCTCAAAACTATCATATGAGGAGAGGCTGGCAAAACTTGAGTTAGACATTGGTGCAAAGGAGAGAGTGAGGAGACTTGATTACAATTTATAGAATCATGAAAGGTATGGAAATTATTGATAGAGAGGATCTAATAAAATGGGATGGTAGAGATACAGGAGGACATGGAAAGAAAATATAAAAAGACAATTATAGAAGAGGCCTGAAAAAAGAACAGCTTTCCCCAACAGGATAATAGATGTTTGGAACAAGTTAGATGAAAATGTGGTGTGTGCAAAAACGATACACAAATTTAAAAACAGTCTAGATAAAACGAGATATGAAGATAGGACACCACGAGCATAGCTTTCCTTCCTATAAAATACAACTAGGTAAATACACTCTCTCTCTCTCTCTCTCTCTCTCTCTCTCTCTCTCTCTCTCTCTCTCTCTCTCTCTCTCTCTCTCTCTCTCCTCTCTCCTCTCTCCTCTCTCTCCTCTCTCTCTCTCTCTCTCTCTCTCTCTCTCTCTCTCTCTCTCTCTCTTCCTCCCCCCCTCTCTCTCTCTCTCTTCCTCCCCCCTCTCTCTCTCTCTCTCTCTCTCTCTCTCTCTCTCTCTCTCTCTCTCTCTCTCTCTCTCTCTCTCTCTCTCTCTCTCTCTCTCTTCCTCCCCCCTCTCTCTCTCTCTCTCTCTCTCTCTCTCTCTCTCTCTCTCTCTCTCTCTCTCTCTCTCTCTCTCTCTCTCTCTCTCTCTCTCTCTCTCTCTCTCTCTCTCTCTCTCTCTCTCACACACACACACACACACACACACACACACTCTCATTATTATTGTTGTTGCATCAACTGCTGATTACCTATATACCTTCCCTTCTGTGACTCCAAATGTTGTAAATAGCTGTAGCACCTTTTCATTACCTTATTAGCATTATATATACAGCAAGAATGTGTAGTTACAGAACATTATGCAAATAAGCATTGTTATTAGAATTAAGAAGTTTTAGATTGCCAGGCTTTTGTTTGTTGGAATTGTAGAATAAAGATACAACTTTTAAAAGTGGATCTATTGGCAGTTTTGGTAACGTGTTGTTGCGACAATACATTTTTTTAATCCTATGAATCATTTTGATTTTGTAAGGTAGAATGGAAATAGGTTTCATTGGTAATGATATAATTTGGAATTGTGTTTCAATGGTTTGATAGTTTTTTGTTCAAACTTTAAATGTACAATAACTTCAGTGGAACATTTTCATGTCTAAAAGTTTAAATGCAAAAGTGTATGTTCTTTATGTTATTTTAAAATTTAGGCATCATGAATTTGAGTTAACTTAGCAACTTCCATTGGGCCAGCAGTGGTTTATCATATGAAGTCATGCCATCAGTAGTTTTTCTGGTATTGTAGTAGCTCTGGGGAATGGAGGTATCTAAAACTATAAGTATATGGAGATAATTTTGATAACTGCAGAATCAATTAAAGGAATCAACTTATATGGAGGTAATTGAATGTAGTACAGTTGAGAATTTTTAGATTTTTGTGTTTAGTTATCAGATTGTTTTGTATTTATTTACTTATTTATTGCATCCACACTTACTGTATACCATGAGGTCTCGTGTTGGCATGCTCTGCCATAGTATTCCATTGTAGTGTCAGTATTTTAGATTTGTGTTTTTAACCCCTTCCATACGGTGCCGCACACGTAGGCGTCATGGACTTAGATCTCGGTGGCAGCAGCCAATGCCAGCCGTACGACGTGTCGTAATAATACTCGCATCATAAAATATAGTCACCGCTTATATCGATCGTTCTCTCTTCACCCGTGAATTTTGATAATCATAGAAAATGCGATTACAAAAGAATTAGAAAGAATGTCATTATGGAGGGGCGACTACAATAAATATAATCAAGACACCGATATGGCAGCCTCGCGTATACACTCGCTCCCCATGACGCCTACGTGTGCGGCACCGTATGGAAGGGGTTAAGACTTATTTGTATAGTAGTTTGATTCTGTTGATGTTTTATTGAATTGTGGATCCTAATCCTAGAAATACAATATGTACATAACTTTTTTTTTATTAAGGCTCTTGTGTGAAAGATTTGTGAAAAACATACACAAAATACTTTTAATTGGTAATGTTGGCATATAGTTAGACCATTCCATTGGATGGAACACAACCATTCGTCACATGTGGAAACTGATATTGTTACATGCAGTACTGTGTTTTAGAAATTCACTTCAGATAGTGTTAGGAAGTTTGTTGCATTGAGGGCTGGTTTGTCACTATCAGATATTCAGAATTACTCATGGAAGATGTAGGAAGTAGTTATTGATCTCCTTTTTTGTTATAAATTTTAGTTAAGTTGAAATATGGTCTAAGAAAACATTTAAGGTTAATATGACAAAAGTATTGCCTCTCATTTCAGAGTACGTAGTGTCCATGTGATGGAGACTCTAAGTTTAGGGGTAGGTGGAAGCATTAATTGTCTACAGGTGAGTTAGTGTTGTCTTGTAGTGTATAAATGTAGAATATATTTCTAAGGACCCTTTTATAGTTTTAATTGCATTCTAAAATGAATTATTATGTGTATCTTAATTTGTACATTACTCATTTTGGTCACTAATAATTTGTTCGTAGGTTACTTTACTTCTTCATCAAAATAGCCAGAATATGACAAATTCGGGTAGTTTGAATAACAGTGTTGGTATGAAGTTTCTGTATCAAACAATATGTTTTACCAAGTTGGTATGAATGCTTATTATAGATGGCTTTCAGATAGAACAGCTGCAAAATAGAATTTAAGATTTAACTTCTTTAGGCAAGACTAAGGCTTAAACCTAATTATACACAATAGGTATCTTGTATTTCAATTCTCGACAGTTGCAAGTTGATTTCATCAGCACTGGGCTGTTGTCTCTGGGAATGATAATCTCTCTTCCTGTAGCTCCATCCTTCTGTGCCAGTCCTTTAATCCAGAAAGACATGTCATTACTAATTTTTAGCTGGGCTTCACAAGATAACCCTTTTTCCTTGTACTTTGATGTGTACCACTGGTATGATTGTGCAGGAATTCCAGTGGAGTCGTGTGGCCAATTCATTACCTTCAGTTGTTTATTATCAATGTCATCCTGTCAGTGCAGTCATGCTTGATGTCCTGTCTATATTGACTTTGGCCTGCCAGGGTTTCCTCCCATTTGCAGCCCCAGTGGTTGGTTAGGGCCTGAGTATTTAGGTAGTTTACTCTTCCATGACTAAGTGGAGTCATCTTGAGTGTTCTTACACAACTGTTTATCCTACAAAGGTTAGCCCAATAGGAAGCTGCCAGGTGTGTTATCCTGTAAGGAAACTGAGTCTTCAGTTAAACTCTTAATTGTTTTCTGTTGCATATGCATGCTCATGCTTCAGAAGCATCTACATTTCAGAAAGTAATGAGCACCCTGGCAGGGGAAGGGGGGGGGGGGTGGCATAACTCATACATATCTCTCTTGCACAATATCCATGGTCCCAAGGCTTCTAGTTTTGGGTAGGTCTTTCAGGGACTTTTTTTTTGTGTGGGTCGTGAATATCATTTGATTGTATGTGAAATAAGAATTGTAGGGGTTGTGATAGTGACATTACTCCATACCTACTGAGTTTGGATGTGAGCATCTTTTGAGTCTGTAGTTCAAGAGCATTTCAAGTTCAAGTTAGGTGAAAGTGCATAGCTATTGATATTTGTTGGCTCATTGTATGACAGCTGTAATGTCTCAGCTCTGGCTAGACGGGGATGATGCCAAAAGTTAATTTAGGTTTGAAAGCCACATTTTTGTTTGCAGCAGTTAGGGAGTTTGAATCTTTTGTATTTCATTAATTAGGTGTGTGAGTTATGGATTATGGGACCAGCAGTGGGTACCTGCAAGTGGTAGTCCAGCAAGATGAAGATAAGAGAGATTTATCTTTGAGCTGGGGTTCAAGAACCTCATTAGTTTCGTATTTGCTTCACATTTTCACAGGAGGGCTAACAAATTGCAAGTGCACCACCAAAACCACCAAAACCACCAAAACCACCACCACCACCACCACCAAAACCACCACCACCACCACTCTTGCACTAGTACAACTTGCAAGTTTTCTTTTCTTCTTCCCTTTTCCTTCTCCTTTTGTCATCTTTCTTCTTTGTCTTCTGCTTCTGCTTCTTTTTCTTTGTCTTCTTCTTAATCTTCTTCATCCTCGTGTGGTTTGGGGATGTGGTAGTAGTATATAGTTTTAGCAGAACTGGTAGGTGCACTGAATAGGAGCAGGAAGTTGCACATGGTTGAGAGTTGTCAAGATTAAATCAGTTTGGCACCACTTGTAATGAGGAATGTGCAGTTGCCAATAAGGAGAAGGGTAGGGTCTTGAAAGTAAAGCACCCAGTATAAAGAAGAAAAAAATTCGGATATGATACCGAGGAAATTGAGGTCCAGGCACTTACCAGCTGTCAGAGGTTTGGTTGTGATTTGAGTTACATTGAAATACACATATTTAACTTAACATTGAACAAGATTAGGCTAGATTTAACATTATACCAGTTACCCCTTACTGTATTTACCTAAGTGTATTAACCACTTAAGTACGAGTCAAATTCTCATGTACAGTATTGGCTTCCATATGTACGAGGAATCACACTACTTGCATTATGAAATATAAAGTCACTGCTGTGTTCCCTGTTCTCTTTTACTCTGAGTAATAATAAACACAGAAAATGTGATCGAACCAGTTCACAGAATCCGGGGATAAATCATGTACAACTACAGTACAAAAATAAAATAAAATCAAGATGCCAACACTGGCATCCTCGTGTCCCCCTTTTGTGCCTCATGACGCCTATGTAGTCTTCATCGTACCGAAGTGGTTAAATAGGAAATGAGCAGTACATGTGGGTTCCTGTCATTTACTCTTCAATTATTTTATGTACCTTAACCCCTTCCATACGGTGACGCCTACGTAGGCATCATGAGGAGCGAGGATGCCGACGTCGGCGTCTTGATTATATTTATTGTAGTTGTACCTGTGTGACCCCCATACTCTGTAAACTGGCTTCATCATATTTTCTATGGTTATCAAAATTCACGGGTGAAAGAGAAAACGATTAATACAGTGGTGACTTTATTTTTTATAATGCGAGTATTATGACGCAACATCGCACGTCAGGCAGCTAATGCCTGCCCGCGAGATTTTGGCTCGTATTGAAGGGGTTAAATTTTATGAAGGGTTCCAATCTGTATGCATGCATGTGTCAGAGAGATAGAGAGAGGGGGGTGGGTGGGAAGAGAGGAGTAGATGAAGAGAGGGGAGGGTAGATGGAAAGAGTTAGAGAATAGATAACCTAGTGTTAGTTGTAGGAATACAGTATACTGTACCATATGGGTGACATACAGAATACTTAAATACTTAACAATTTTCAAAACAGATAGATGCTGCAGAGGTCTTCGTGAAGATAGATGAAAATCAGGTTAGCTTGTGAAGTAGCCTAGTCTTCTTGATAGTTTGGTTAGGTTTTTGTGTGTTCTATCTATGCTTAAATAGACTTGACTCTCTGAAGTGTATTTGTCGCTATGCAGACAAACCTACGTATGAGTAGGATTTATATCCAGATATAGTCTTAGCATATAGTAAGGATTGTCACCTTCACCCATATGTTGAGTACAATTTGAAATGGTTATGCCTGGAGTTCCCTCCATACTGACAGTTACTGACTTTATTATGGCTGTTGCTAGATGATTTCACTTGTTTGCTTCATACCCTTTTAGTAGTGGAAAGGTTAAGGTGTGTCTAGAACACACTTGTGTGCTGCATGTATGTAAAATCCTACATCTGTAGGATGTAAAGTTGATTTGACTATAGTGTGTGTGCTGCATTTACCAATCACTACTTCACCTTCATATTTTGACAACCACAAATTCAATAAAAGAATTATATACACACACCCCGACGGACCACCAACTGTAAAGGACGTCTCGAACGAGCTCTGGAGAATAGTGCTTTTTTGCTAAGTTGGAGGAAAACAAATGCCTAGTTGGTATTTGTGTGGGGAGGGGAGTGCTTGAGGGTGCCCAAAATGAGTTAATAGAGTGAAATTAAAGAGTGTCAAAGAAGCAAAAATGGAGGATAGTCAAAACAGGCAGAAATATAGTGAAGCAACCAAAAGAAGACTAGATGTGAGCAGGGTTGAATCACTGTTAGGTGTCATCCCTAAGAAAAGTTGTAATATTGAGACTCCAGAACAGAATCAGAGGTATGAAGAGGAAAGTTATTTTGGTTTTCTGGGTTTGCAAGAGATGATAGAAAACAGTGAAATTGTAGAATTAGAAAGGGATATGAGTTATAAAAATATTTCATGGAATCAAGAGATTAAGGAGTTTAAAGAAAAAAATTATAGATCTAAAGAGTGAAATAAAAAAAGAAAATGCAGAAATAGAATTGAGTGACAAAAAAAAAGAACTAATAAGTAAAAAATGAAAGGATGAAAAACTAAGATACTAGAAAAAATTAGGCTTTAAGAAGAGAGGTGAACAAACAAATTAAAGTGGTGACCGAGAAAGTTGGAGATATAATAAGGGAGACAGATCTTCAGAAAAGTAAAAACCAATGGAAATTAGATCGGGAAAATAAAAAAATATCATTTAAAGAAATTGTCCAACAAGTACAAGAAAATACAAAAGAAAAATTAAAGTAATCAAAGAAATAAAATTGGGTCAGGGACACAGTAGAAAAAAAAAAAAAATGCATAGTAGTATATGGTATAAAGGAAAAACATAATTTAATTAGGTACTTGAGAGAAAAAGAGGAGAAAAAATAGCAAAAGTAATTCTGAAAGAAGTACAAGATGAAGGGCAGGAAATAGAAGTGCATAGAATGGGACAGAAGAGAATTGACCTCTAGAAATTAAACTAAGGTCACAAATGATAGAAGTATTAACAAAAACAGTAAAGTTCGCAAAAAATGAAAACTATAAAAGTATATGGATAAGAAAGGAAATGAGTGATGAGGAAAAAGAGACAAGATACTAAGAAATGAAGCTGATGAAAAAAAAAAGAATAGAGACTTTTTTGTTTTGTTTTTTGTTTTTAGAGAGAGAGAGAGTGCTGGAAAGAGCAAAAACAAAAATGAATGAAGCAAGGGAGGTTAGGTTTAGCCAACTCATGCTAGTTACACAAAGAGTTGATAAACAGGAAGAACTAAAGGAGAATCAAAACCTAACTAAAGAAATAGAATTAAAAAGACAGTTAAAAGAAGTAAAGATTGAGAATGAGGAAATAAGGAGGAATAGTAAAGTCATAGCAAAAGAGGTAAGTGGTTGGAAAAAAGTCCAAGAGAATAACAAAGTTGAATTAAGAGATATAGTGAAATGACAGATGAAAGAACAAACTAAGGACACATTTATTAAAGTGATGAGAGAGAAGGAGACTTAGCAGATAAAAAGAAATGTATAATTATATTAGGTATGGAAGACAAGCATAATCCAAATAGTACTACAAGAGTAAAGGAGGAGAGGGAAAAGTAAACAAGGTATAAAAAATAATTCAAGAAGATGAACAAGAAATAGGGAAAGAAATTGAAGAAATATATAGACTGGGGAAATACAATATAGACAAGATCAGACCAATTAAGGTTAAATTCAGGTCAAAAATGACAGCAGAGAATATCTTATTAAAAACAGGGAAACTAGCATAAAATGATCAGTATTAACAGATATAGATAAAAAGATGAATAAAGAAGAAAGAGAGGAAGGGAAACCTAAAAGACAAGAAGTTAAGGAAAAACGAGAACAGAATAGAGTCAAAGAGAAATTCTATTGGAGAGTAGTGGATATGAAAGTGAGGAAATGGTTCATAGGAGAGAAAACCAGAAAACAGGATGGAGATAACAGAAAATAAAAGTGTCTCAAACAAATATAGATGGCCTTGATATGATTATAGAACATACAATGACGCAATGAATAGAAGAGAATACTAGGTATAGAAATGAGGAAGAACCATCGAGACTGGTCCTAATAATCACACCAGAACCTGAAAGAGGGGACAAGATTGAATATAAGACACCAATAAGTAAAAGTGACCTCATATTAGTTGAACTGGAACTAAATGAGGAAAAATGCATGGAAAAAATGAACAATATAGAAAGGGAAGATTGATGTATGGAAAAAAAAATTGATAAGAGATTTTTTTCAAAAAGCAGACTGGGAAAGGATACACAAGGAGGAAACAACAATAGAAGAGAAATGGAAAATTTTGACAACAATTTATAAAGGAGTGGAAAAGTGTTCCAAGACAAAAACAAGAAAAAGGATATGTAAAATGTTGGTACAAGAAAAGAGGTAGAGTTAAAAGACAAAAGGGATAAAGCTTGGATAAAATGGAAGAAAAACAAAATACCTGAAAAATGGAAAATGTATAGTAGTTATAGAAATCAATATGTACAAGTATGCAGAGAACAAAAGAGAGAATATGAAAATGTCATAGAAAAATGTAAAGATCAACCAAAACTATTTTATAGATTTATAAACAAACGTAACATACAAGAACTAGTAAAACCATGACAAGGAGGAGTTGAATACACAGAGGAAATAGAAATGGCAGAAATTATGAACAAGCATTTTGAATCAGTGTTTACGAGAGAGAACATACAACTTAGAGATGTCGAGTGGGAGGAGAAAGTCCCCCTTATGAGATAGAAGTAACAAGGAATGAAATAATGAATCACTTGAGTAATCTCAATGTTGGCAAATCACATGGACCAGATGCAATGGCAAGTTGGATTTTGAGAGAATGCAGGAATGAACTAACAGATGAAATACATAGTCTAATAAGCAGTTCATTGAAAGAAGGAAAAGTTCCAGAAGATTGGAAAAGAGCAAATATAGTACCAATATATAAAGGGGGAAACAAGGAAGACCCTACTAACTACAGACCATTCTATATTACAAGTACTGTGGCTAAAATGTGTAAAAGAATGATCAAAATTAGATGGATAAGGCATTTGGAATAAAATGATGTACTAAATCCAAGACAATTTGGATTTAGACAAGGAAGATCATGTGTCACAAACTTGATGTGTTTCTATTCAAGGCTAATAGATGTAATACAAAAAAAGAGATGGATGGGCTGATTGTGCATTTGTAGACCTGAAAAAAGCTTTTGATAAGGTGCCACATAAGAAATTTCTAAAGAAATTAGAAACTTTAGGAGGAATACAGCAAAACTACTGGAGTGGATGGAAGACTTCTTGCATGAAAGGAAAATGAAAGTGGTGATACGAGACAAACATTCCAATTGGGATGAGGTGATTAGTGGAGTTCCACAAGGAACAGTACTGGCCCCAATAATGTTTGCTATATATATATTAATGATATAGACGAAGGAATTGAAAGTTGTATGAGCTTTGCAGATGATGCAAATATGTTGAAAAAAGAGAACAACGAAGAAGATCGTGAGTCGCTGCAGAGTGATCTCAATAAAGTACAGGAATGGAGTAGGAAGTGGGAGATGGAATTAAAAATTAAGTGTAGTGTAATGGAATTTGGAAAAAGCAAAAAAAGAATAGTGGGATCATATACATTGGAAGAGGAAGGAATTAAAAAAGTGGAAAAAGAGAAGGACCTAGGGGTCATTATTATGAATAATATGTCCCCTGAGAAACACATAAACAAAATTTCTGGAGAAACTTATAATTTCATAAGATCAATCAAAGTGGCATTTACATACCTAGACGAAGAAATGGTGAAGAAAATACTAGTCACTTTGATAAGACTAAAATTGGAGCATGCAGTGACGACATGGTCACCAAGTACAAAAAATGTATAACAAAACTTGAAAGAATGCAAAGAGCAATTACAAAATTGGCACCAACGCTCTCAGAACTATCATATGAGGAGAGGCTGGCAAAACTTGAGCTACAGACATTGGAGCAAAGAATAGAGAGAGGAAATTTCATAACTATTGATAGAATCATGAAAGGCATAGAAATTATTGATATTGAGGATCTAATAAAATGGGGTAGTAGAGATACAAGAGGACATGGAAAGAAAATCTAGAAAAACAATTGTAAGAGACCTGAAAAAGAACAGCTTTCCCCACAAGATAATAGACATTTCGAACTGATTAGATGAGAATGTTTTGTGTGCAAAAAGATACACATATTTATAAACAGTCTAGATAAAACGAGATATGGAGACGGGACACCACGAACATAGCTCCCCTTCCCATGAAATACAACTAGGTAAATACACACACACACATACACACATACACACACAAGATTGTTTTTGAATAAAAATGAATATTGTATAATCTCTACAACTACTTTCCTAATAATATTTACAAAATAATCTCAAAAATATTTTTAGGTTAGAGGGGTAGTCGCTCCAATGCAAGACTACCTAAAAATTTTGCTCATGTTTTTTAGTCGAATGTTATGGATTTGGAGATATATTTTCTGGCATATGTACAAATTGTGTGCATGATCTTTGTGTTCATGATTGTGTGTGCATGATTGCATGTATGTGTGAATGTGTATGTGTGGGTGTGGCTGTCTTGCAGGTTGGGAGTGCATTATGAGCCATACATCATTTAATTTGAAGTAAACTGGCTTAGCCTCTTACTACCTGTCCCCAACTCCTTCACTAATATCATACCTACTTCAAATTATATTGTGGGTAATTCAAGATAGCTTTATTCATGTCAGGGTAGATTTTGGATGGAGTAGGGTCCATTGACAGACCCCATTTATCTCAAATGTGTCCCTTTCTGAATAAAACCCTATGGAAAGGGGGGTTGAAAAAGGAATAACATTGGTTAATGATGTCACTGCAATGAAATTGTAAGGAAAGGGTCTCGTATATGCTGATGCAGGCCTCATTGAAAATGTGCCCTCCAAGATAATCTTGTTGTAGGGCAATAGCCATAGTATGTGAGTTTATTAGTCTTATTGCACTCCTCTCCCTCACCCTTTTCCTTTCCCTGTTCATCCTCTTTGCACTTCTCCCTCTTTTTCTCACTCATTGCCCTCTTCCTCTCTCTCTCTTTGCCCTCTCCCTCTTTACCCTCTCCCTCTCCTACTCTCCAGTACACTCTTCCACTTTTCTTTTGTCTCTCCTCTCTGACTGTTTTTATCTGTATATGATCTGTATGCTGTAGTATCATGCCTCAACAGCTATCAGTGGGGGTGAGCACCAGTTATTACATCATCAAATTAAGTGGAATGTGTAAATATACATAATCTACCTGTCCAAGGACCTGAGTGATGTTACATTGCCCAGTCTGGGTACAGTGTGTGGAGACTGTATACTTCTAGTCTGTTTCTTTTAACTTGGTAGAAGTTTGCTAACAACAGAAAATGACATCCCAAGTTGGAGTAACTACTGGTGAAAGGTGTATAAACTTGAAGGAGTGAAACAGTGGTGAAAATGACTAAAATTTAATTTAATCTGAGAGGAACAAATTAGTGGTTATTTGGTGCCATTAAAGATATTTCTGCCATCTTAAAATAAATGGACTCTGAACTTGGATATTATGTTTTTCCTCCTCTTATATGCCTGTATGTCCTCCTCGGCACAGGACTTGGAGGTGAGCAGCGATGGCAACTTGCTTGACATCATTGAACAAAGCATCCCTGGGTACCATCGTGTCAACCAGACGGATCCTTTTCAGGACCCCCTCGAGGATGATCCGTGAGTAGTAGCCCTTCTTGGGTTAACTTTAGTAGACTTCAAAGTACTGTGCATGTACATTAGCTTATTGAAGATAGAATACACACACACACACACACACACACACACACACACACACACACACACACACACACACACACACACACACACACACACACACATACATGACAGTCAAAGTGACAGTGAAGGTTGGAAGTCCAGAAAAAACATAAATTTTTGTGGATCTCAACAATGAGGGAGTACCTGTGTTATATTAGGGAAGGGGGGAAAGCTTGTGGTGTAGTGAGAAGGTGAAGAAAAAAGGGGAAGGGGAGAGATTACTGAGGAAAAGGGAAGAAAATGAGAAAGGGGACGAACAGGTTCCATTAGTCAGAAGGTATGTCAACAAAAGGTGTGTAGACGGCAGAGGTGAAGTCGAAGAAATGAGTAAAAATGTAAAAATTAGAAATACAGATAAGAGCAGCGCAATGGAAGGTGAAAATAATTATTTCCATGTATTTAATGAGGGTTAAATGAAATTAAATGATTAAATGAAGCGGCCTTGCTGTGGATGTGCTGTGTCTTGCGACACTGCTTCTGACCCAGGGCGGTGGGCAAGGTGCAGGGATGACCCGTCATCCAGGAGGTGCTCAGATGAGAGGGAGGGTGGGAGGGGTGTGGAGTGTATTTAGGGATGAAATGGGTGGGAGTGTTTTTATGCCTTTCCCTTTTTGGCTACCTCCCTTGAAAGGGGGAAAAAGCCTTGGTATATGTATGTATGTATGTATTTAATGAGGGTGGAGATGACCCCCCCGATTAGCAAGTCTAGAGGAAAAACTAACAAAAATGAATGAACAATGGGAGGTTAGGTTCAGTCAACTTGCACTGATTACACAAAGAGTTGATAAATTGGAAGACCTAAAAAAGGAGAACCAAAACCTAAATAAAGAAATAGAAGAATTAAAAAGACAGTTAAAAGAAGTAAAGGATGAGAATGAGGAATTAAAGAATAATAATAGAATAAAGAGTCCATAGAAAAAGAGGTAAGTGGTTGGAAAATGGTTCAGGAAAATAGCAAAACTGAATTTAGAGATATAGTGAAACAACGGATGAAAGAACACACTAAGGACACAGTTATTAAAGTGATGAGAGAGGAGGAGAATATAGTAAGAGACTTAGCAGATAAAAAGAAATGTATAATTATGTTAGGAATGGAAGAGAAACATAATCCAAATAGGAACTACAAGAGTAAGAGAGGAGAAAGAAAGAGTGAACAGGTTACTAAGAATATTTCAATAAGGTGAACAGGAAATAGGGAAAGAAATTGAAGAAATAGACTTGGGAAATATACAAGACCAGACCAATTAAGGTTAAATTCAGATTACAAATGACAGCAGAGAATGTCTTATCTAAAACAGGTGTGGATAAAAAGAGAGATGAATAAAGAGGAAAGAGAGGAAGAGAAAACAAAAAGAATCAAAGCCAGGGGGAAAAAATGAGAACAGAACAGAGTCAAAGAGAATTTCTGTTGGAGAGTAGTGGGAAATGGTTCATAGGAGAGAAAAACAGAAAACAGGATGGAGGTAGCAGAAAATTGAAAGTATCTTTCACAAATATAGATGGCTTAATAACAGGCTTAAATGAACTGAATGATTTTCTGATGGAAAAGGAACCTGACATAATGGGAATTGTGTAGACAAAATTGAAAGGTCCATTACCACCCAACAGTGTAGGACACGGTGCATATAATTATTGGATTAGAAACAGAGAAGTTAAACAAGGTGGTGGAGTTATGTTCCTGACTAAGAAGGATATAAATGTGAGGAATGTTAAATATGGAATGAATAGAGTGGAAATGATCATGGAAATAGAGGACAGGGACAAGAAGAGCAGGAAGTTTGTTGTAAATTATGTGCCTCCTAAAACTGCTTCGTGGTAAGAGAGCGAACACAAGAATAGTTATAATGGGTGACTTTAATTGTAAAGAAATCTGCTGGGAAGAAATGACAGTTTGGGTGGAGATGACCTATGGGGAAATGTACTACTTGATATGATTATAGAACATACAATGACACAATGGATACAAGAGAATACTAGGTATAGAAGTGAGGAAGAGCCATCGAGACTAGACCTATTAATCACATCAGGACCTGAAATAATGGACAAGATTGAATATAAGACACCACTGAATAAAAGTGACCACATAATAGTAGAACTGGAACTAAATGAAGAAAAATATATGGGAAAAGATGAACAATATAGAAAGGGGAGAATGATGTATGGAAAAACAAATTTTGATAAAATGAGAATTTGAAAAAAAAAAAAAAAGCAAGACTGGGAAAGGGTATACTAAGAGGAAACAACAGTAGAAGAGAGATGGAAAATGTTGACAATTTATAAGGAAGGAGTGGAAAAGTATGTTCCAAGACAAAAACAAGAAAAAGGATGTGTAAAATGTTGGTACAACAAAAGATGTAGAGGATGTAGAGAGTTAAAAGATAAAAGGGATAAAGCTTGGATAAAATGGAGGAAAGAAAAAAAAACTGAAAAATGTAAAATACTGATTATAGAAATGAGTATGTATAAGTGCACAATTTTCTTGTTTTATCAAAATTTGTTTTTTCATACATCCCTTTTTATGTTGTTCATTTTTTCCATTGTATTTTTCCTCATTTAGTTCCTGTTCAATTAATATATGGTCACCTTTACTTATTGGTGTCTTATGTTCAATCTTGTCCACTATTTCGGGTTCTGATGTGATTATTAGGTCCAGTCTTGATGGTTCTTCCTCATTTCTATATCTAGTATTCTTTTGTATCCATTGCGTCATTGTATATTCTATACTCATATCAAGGAGTACTTTTCCCCAGAGGTCGTCTCCCCCTTTCACTGTCATCTCTTCCCAGCAGATTTCTTTACAATTAAAGTCACCCATTATAACTATTCTTCCTCTATCTTTCATTTTCTTGTTTAGTGTTATCCTTGTGTCTTTTAATATATTTTTGTGTTTTCTCTATTCCCACGAAGCCATATTAGGAGGCACATAATTTACCATAAACTTCCTGCTCTTGTCCCTGTCTTCTGTTTCCATCATAATCATCTCCACTCTATTCTTTCCATATGTAACATTCCTCACATTTATATCCTTTTTAGTCGGGAACATAACTCCACCACCTTGTTTTACTTCTCTGTTTCTAATCCAATAATTATATGCACTATGTCCTACACTATTGGGTGGTAATGGACTTTTCAATTTTGTCTCTACAATTCCCATTATGTCAGGTTCTTTTTCCTTTAGGTAATCATTCAGTTCATTCAAGCCTGTTAATAAGCCATCTATATTTGTGAAGACACTTAATTTTCTGCTACTTCCATTGTTTTCTGTTTTCCTTCTGTTTTTCTCTACTATGAACCATTTCCTCACTTTCATGTCCACTACTGTCCAATATAATTTCTCTTTGTCTGATTCTGATCTGTTCTTGTTTTTTTCCTTGGCTTCAATTCTTTTTGTTTTCTCTTCCTCTCTTTCCTCTTTATTCATTTCTCTTTTTATCCATACCTGTTTATACTGATCACTTTTTGCTTATTTCCCTGTTTTTGATAAGACATTCTCTGCTGTCATTTGTGACCTGAATTTAACCTCAATTGGTCTGGTCTTGTATATATTGTAGTTCCCTAGTGTATATATTTCTTCAATTTCTTTATTTCTTGTTCATCTTGAACTATTTGTAATACCTTGTTTACTTTTTCCTTCTTTACTCTCGTAGTCCTATTTGGATTGTGCTTCTCTTCCATTCCTAATATACATTTCTTTTTATCTGCTAAGTCTGTTACTATATTCTCCTTCTCTTTCATCACTATAATATGTGTCCTTAGTTTGTTCTTTCATCTGTTGTTTCACTATATCTCTAAATTCAATTTTGTTATTCTCTTGGACTTTTTTCAAACCACTTACCTCATTGGCTATGGACTCCTTATTCTCTTTATTTTTCCTCCTTATTTCCTCATTCTCATTCTTAACTTCTATTAACTGTCTTTTTAATTCTATTTATATAGGTTTTGATTCTCCCATGCTTCATTAATTTTTTTTAGTTTTTCTTCTAGACATTCTAGTCAGGGGAGGTTGTCATCTCATTAAATCCATAGAAGTAAATATCTCCTCTTTCCATTGAGCTGCTCATATCTATATTCCTACTCTTAATACTTTTGCTCACGTGTTCGACCTCGGCTGTGTCGTCTGCACACCTTTTGTTCACACCCCTTCTGACTTCCAAGGACCGTTCCTCACCTTCCTCATTTTCTTCCATTTTCCTCAATAATGCCTCCCCTTCTCCTTTTTCTTCACCTGCCCACTACACCACGTGATTTCCCCTTCTCTACTAATACAACACAGGTACTCCCTTGTCTCTGAAATCCAAGAAAATTGCGTGTTTTTTTTTCGGAGTTCCAATCTTCGCCGTCAATCCGACGTGTGTGTGTGCGTGTGTGTTATTCTATGTCCTACTTCAGACCAAAGTCCCGTTTAGCACATTGTGTTGTAATCTTTGGCAAGAGGCCATTGTGGGCCTGTGGGGGGGGGGGGAGATGGTTTATATATGTGTGTGTGGATGTATACTGTACTTATATTTTATTCTATATCTGCTTTATCACAATGAAAAGATCCCAATTAACATGCTTTTCTTTTGTTTTCCTGTGTGAGAGGGCATTGTAGGAGTGAGGGTAGGGGTTAGAGTGGGGTGTGGGCATAGTACATGTAGAGAGAATGTATTCCTAGGTGCTTGTGGATAGGAACAGATTGCTTCATTGTCCTGAGAGGGTTGGATGGGGGGTTGGGAGCGGAGACGTATTCACTGCGTAGGTAGAAGGATGCATGGTTATGTAATCAGGTGGGACCTGTTATACATGTGTGTACATTGTGTGTGTGTGTGTATTTACCTAGTTATATTTTACGGGAAGGGGAGCTACGCTCGTGGTGTCCCGCCTTTCTATCTGGCAGTGTCTAATTTGCTCTTAAATTCGTGTATGGTATTTGCACACACTATTTTTTCGTCCAGTTTGTTCCAAGTGTCCACCACTCAATGTGGAAAACTGTTCTTCAGATCTCTTCTATAACTGTTTTTTGAGTTTCTTTCCATGTCCTCTTGTGTTTCTCTTGTCCCAATTTAACAAGTCCTCTCTATCGAGTATTTCTGTGCCCTTCATGATTCTATAGATAGTAGGTCGCCTCTCTCTTGTGTGTGTGTGGTGAGAGCACGTATATGTTTTTGCAAGTAGAAGTCATGTGCATGGGTGTTTAAAGAGCATAGCACGTGTTTCTGGGAATGTAAATGTATGTGAAAAACAAAACTTTTGGTCTGTGCATGCACAGTTATTATGCCAGCATTTGCTGTTCGCATATATGTTTTCTCTAGGAGAGAGAGAGAGAGAGATTGCAGATGTTTAGAGGGGTATTCTATCTGCTTCTAAAACAGGCATTCCCTATGAGAAAAAATATTAGTTTTCAGGACATGGGAGTGGGGAGGGTTATTGGACATCGGCGCGATGCTCTCGGCTGCAATTTATCAAACCTTTTTGTTAGAACCCCTTTCCGTAGCCTGTCTAGTTAACATGTGCTGCAGAATTCAGTTTGATTCCTTTTGACTACCTCTTTGTCACGGTAGCAGTTCTGTAATTTCTCTATTAGGACTAGATGTGGGAGGGAAACTTTCAGTCAAGTGTACTGAAGAAAATTCAAAGGTGCAGTTCCTTTACCATGACGGCAATGCATCGTGCATCGTATTCAGGCCTAAAAAATATTGTCATCGTCTGTTATGAAAAAAATTGTCAACGTTTATTATGTTTTGGCTCTGTTTTTGTGAGAGCGCTGCCAGAGGCGAAGGGAAGGAAGGGTGGAGGGAGAGGGAGGGGGAGAAGATGACGAGAACCGGGAGGTCTTGCCAGTATGTGCAAGGTAGTGTAGAAGTCTAGTGGCCTATGTCGCCGGGGGGTCAGAGCGTGGTACCTTTTAAACCACCTCCCCCGTCAAAGAGGTGAACTGTTTGGATTTGCACCGAGAGCACCTCGGCACGTTTGTGCATTCCAGGTAGTTGTTGTCTCAATGGCGTATACAGTAAAGTGGTGGCGATTGCGTAAGACCTGGCCGGTGTCTTTAGCGTTGCGTATCATAAATTGCCAGTGCCCCGGTGCGTAGTATCTATTTATTTATTTATTTATTTATTTATTTATTTATTTGTGGTTCGTATGGTGGGTGGACCAATATTTAGTGGCCCGGTGTGATGAAATCCAAACGAAAATAAACTAAAAAGGAAAACAAATAAAACAGAAAATAAAATAAAATATAAATAATATCACGCCCCCCCCCCTGCCCCGCCACGCATCGTGACACAGATGTCACATTCGTACCTTATATGCGCACTTCGCAAACGGCAGCGGGTAACCTCATCTCAGTTGCCGGTGGCAGTGTCATGTGATTTGCCCCTGTGGTGCGCATGCGCCGTATACTGCTGGAGCCCGTCAACCCCGCGGTGTCGGGGGTTTCGGCATAAAAAGTGGGAACCACAGCTTTCACCCAGGGTACCGCTCATCACCCCCCTCCCCTCCCCCCCACTCATTGCCACCAATCCTTGTTCTCCACTCTCCGTACCCTGGCACAGCAGCTTACCCTACTCTCTTCACTACCCCCCCCCCCCCTACACACACACTCCCCTGTCTCTCCCTCTTCCGTTCACCACCCCTAATCCCCTTTCGGTGTGACTTTATCTTGGCGGAGGGTGCTCTTCCTACTATCCTGGTTGCCGTTTATCGATGTTGTCCATAGCCGACCCTTCAAGAAGAAAAGGGACGAGATCGTCAAGGGCCCTTCGAGAGGATCCACAGTTTGCATCGTATCCGACGCTTTCTTTGCTGATGCTCAGCCCCGTGAAGACCTTACGTCCGGCCCGTGGGTCGTGAAGCTTCCGTAAATAGTTTTGCCCGGCAGGATCTTGGAGGAGAGCTGGTCTTTCCTCATATCAAGTGTACAAAACTATCAAAAAAAAATTCTAAAAACCGTGGCCGATAGTATACTTTTAGGAATAGCTTTTATTAATTTAGCAACACGCTATTGATATTTGTTTTTAAGTGATGTGATCTATATTTCAATACTGATGTGATCTATCCTTCAATACTGATGGCGCGCCATAATTGTATTGCAAAGTTCACGATCCTCTGTGATGAA
>NC_134780.1:17925258-17950258 GCF_046742065.1 Oratosquilla oratoria | reverse complement strand
GGATTAAAAAAAAAAAAAAAGTGAGGCATGGAAATTTTATAGGACAATAGAACTATTTTCGCGACCGCACTGGTTGAAAAAATGTACGATTTTTTGGTCAAAATTGGCTATTTTCACCAAGCTTGTGCGGTCATAGTTCAATTTTTTTTTTCTCAAGTTACTTGTAATGTCTTGTGTACGTCTATATTTTGAATGAAAATTCAGTGGTCATTTTTATCAAGGTCGGTAGGCCAGAAAAAGTGCGAAGTCGCGATTTTTCATGTTTTTTTTTATTATTCTTTTAAGATATAAATTTAAAATCTGTTGCAATCGTTTTTTGGTTGGATTCTTTACTCAGTAGACGTTGATTTGTGAAAATCGGATCATTAATACTAAAGTTAAAAATAAAATCGCCAAGTTTATATTATTTGGGGGGGGGGTTGTGCTGATGCCCTGGCTATATGCAAGGAAGTTTCAAATAGTTCCTGCACAGAGACTGGTTATAGGAAAAATAGAGAAGCACATTTCTTACTAGATAAGAAAGGTGAGGATGAAAAAGGGGTATAAAAGGTTCTCAACGTTGGGAGGGCGATGTGAAACTTTGCGGGTAGGTTCTGTTTATTGATAGGTAAATGGATAAACACACATGCGCATGTGTGTTTGTCAAGACACAACTTTGGCAGGAAATGAGTGGTGGTGATCAATTTACCTTTTTTTTACGTTTTACTGTTCCATTGTTTTTGAGTGCTTGACGTGGTATATCAAGCTGTACTTTGTGTGTGTGTGTGTGAGAGAGAGAGAGAGAGAGAGAGAGAGAGAGAGAGAGAGAGAGAGAGAGAGAGAGAGAGAGAGAGAGAGAGAGAGAGAGAGAGAGATTGCATGTAAACTCAACTATGTCTAAAGCTTTACTTGATTGAACCCTCACGTTTTTATTCATAAGTAGCTGGATGTTTGTTTGGAACCCTTAAGTAGCAAGGGTTTGCTCATCCTTTATATGGGTATATGGTCAACCACCCTCTCGTCCACTGAAAATTAAGTATGCGTGTTACACTTGTTTTTCCTGTGGCTGAATTCAAAACTGACGAAATTGCGCCACCCCGCCCATTTTTGAGTGTGTGTGTGTGTGTGTGTGTGTGTGTGTGTGTGTGTGTGTGTGTGTGTGTGTGTGTGTGTGTGTGTGTGTGTGTGTGTGTGTGTGTGTGTGTGTGTGTGTGTGTGTGTGTGTGTGTGAGAGAGAGAGAGAGAGAGAGAGAAAGAGAGATGTTCTGCAAGGTGGTTTGCTATTGTTTTTTGTCAGTACTAACGTGAAATAAATGGGTCATGTTCACAATTAACCCCCCCCCCCCTCTCTCTCCTCTCTTCTCTTTCTCCTTCCTATCTTTCCTCTCTCGCTCTTATCCTGATATTTCCTTACTTTTTTTTTTATTTTTTTTATAAATGACATTAGTTCCAAGATTTACTCCAATCCTCCACATTTGTTTTACTCAATGTGTTGTTAAAGTGTAAGCGCTTCTCAAATTAGGCGTGGGTGCACCGGAATATTTTCTTTTCTGTGTATCCACCAGGAATCAGTACCAGGCATGTGCCATATTATTCATGGTGTTCTAAAACTAGCGTAAATGGTACTACGAGTATATGTATATTTATTCATTTATTTATTTGATCATGTCATTCAGCTGGTTGTTTATGTTGCCCAATTGGGAAAACTGGGATTAGGAATCGGGTTGTGTTTGAACACAATTTTTGCAGTTGCCTCGGCTTCCATCTGGCCGATGGGCTAGACGTTGTCATTATTTTTTATGTTCGGGTCTGGATATGTAGGGTTTGTTGCCCAGTTTAGACTCTACATTCGAGCTTGGGTATCGGTATTCTAAGTGTGGCGAGGAGAATGGCTCTTTTCCACGCTATGCTGTAGGGATTTCAATCTTTACCGTAAATCCTAGGGAAAGAGGCCCTCCACAACAAAATTACTGGGGAAGTGAGCTGCGCATCCGGTAGGTAAGGACCCAGGACGTGGGCGATGCGGTTTATGCCGTAGGCTAGAGAATGACTAGGCTGAGGCCGCGGGCACATCCTTGCGGCCGTGCTGCACGTGACGCATTCCTTTTCGTCTAGCCCCGCCCTGCGCCCGCCCCGCCCCGCTCAACCTTCAGCGCAGCCTCAACCCCCACCACCCAGACACCTCGAGTTGTTCTGGCGGGTGTCTGCCTACATGTGTGCACCGCATCACAGTCCACGCTCAAGTTACGAGGATTTAGGAGGGGGTGGGGGTTGGGGAGAAGGAGACCAGGAACAACAAGGAGGAGAGTGGTGGGAGGAGGAGGAATACAGTGTTGGTGGTGATCACGTGGTTAGCGTGTGGTCTCGATGGAGACGGGGGTGGGGTTGTTCACTTTTCGTGGTCGTCGGGCCGGAGGAGGCAAGACGTGGGGGTCAGTCTCCTGGTGGAGGGCGACGAGGTCGTTTCGTAAGAAGGAGCAGGTGGTAAAAGACAATGCCATGCGACGGTTTTGTTAGTTTAACCCCCATCCACTCCGAATGGCACTATTATTCATGTTCAAGTCAGGATGTTCACCATCGTGGCACACATTTCTGTTTGTACTGAATGGTACATTTTCCATTAACCTGGCCCATCAGACTTGTTCGTCTGTGGCACCTTGTTCCCAGCTGAAGGGTTGATGGCCATCTCGATTACCCCGTGTCCCGTGAACCCCTTCCACACCAGGTGGCGCTGTTCCTCTATTCTGGCCACCGCCAGACTATTGAATTCATCTGTATAGTTCCCTTGTGGTAGGGAAGGGGAGGGGGAATCTATTCCTCCTGTCTTGACGATAATTTGTCCATCCTTGTCCCGCGTGTCGTCTCGCCACCACGCGGGCTGTGCGTGGCCGTACGAAGCCCACGGCAGTAGACCGTGTTATATTTGTCTCCCTGTAGGTAAGCGAGGCAGGGTACTTTGAGTACTATTGCACGTCGTGGTGGTCTACGGTGTGCTGCTTTGAACAAGACCGATGATGCGGGACGTCGATCGGAAGGGAAGGGGAGCTTCACACAAACTCGATCTCTTCTCTTCTCTCTCTCTCTCTCGCTCTCGCTCTCTCTCTCTCTCTCTCTCTCTCGCTCTCTCTCTCTCTCACACACACACACACACACACACACACACACACACACACACACACACACACACGACTCGATGGCGCAGTGGTAGCGTTCGCGGCCGCCACCACGGCGGTCCGGTTTCGGATCCCACCCAGGGCTGAAATAATTTAAGTATCGCTGCGCTTCGAGTCATTACTCCAACTCGTGGGCCGGGAGTTGGGTGTGTGTATACGTGTAAGGTCACAGCATTACCCATAGATTGGTCATATGTGAGCTCAGAGCTCTCTTCTGGGAGGGAAATAGCTGTCGATCACGAGTTCAACACGTCATCCAAGACTATGGTGAATCACAGAGAGAGAGAAAGAGAATGGTTTTTCAGATATCTCGTTGATAGGTGGACTCTGTAATTCTGGCATGCTATGGTCATTTTGTATATGATACATCGTCTCGCCTGGAACTTCCGACGACTTGCCTCAGAGCTACCAACGCTTGATGTTTCCTCTCCAAGGGCAGTGTGTAATCTTCCCAAGGCGCACAAGCGCCAAGAAGCAAGCGTCGCCTCATAACTGTCCTCATCTTCCTTGGGTAGCGACAGTGGATGTCGACCCGTCCGAGGACCTACGCTACCTACTCGGCGACTATATGTGGAATTAGTATTGGCTCGTGGTCGCGTGTCGACGACGACCGCCACGTTCACAAAAGGAAGGAGCCCTCCTCGGCATTCAGAATGTTGACATACGTGGTCTTCTCCGCGGCAAAGTTATGGTGTTGTAATTGTGTACCAAGTACGATTGCATAAGCGTAAACAAACACACACACACACACACACACACACACACACACACACACACACACACACACACACACACACACACACACACACACACACACACACACACACACACACACACACACAAACAAACAAACAAACAAACTCGGTGGCGCGGTTGGTATAGAGTCCCTGACTGTCACTGCGGCGGTCCGGGTTCGAATCCTGCCCAGGGGTGAAATAATTTCAGTATCGCTGCGCTTCGAGTCGTTACTCCAATTCTCTTCGGCGGGGAGTTGGGTGTGTGTGTGCGTGTAAGGTTACAACATTACCTACTGTATATATCGGTTATACGAGCTCTGAGCTCTCCTTCTGTCGATCACGAGTTCAGCACGTGACTCAAAGACCAAGGTGAATACACACACTGCGTAGGTAGCGCAATGGGCTAGGGGGTACATTAGGCCTGTATCCAGTTCGAATCCTGACACCCCCCCCCCCGCACGCTCCCGTCCACACTTTAGCTGAATAAAATCGTCTAGCGTTAGGCAGGACACAATCTTTTAAGGCATCATGTGGGCTTAAAGGAGTTTTCGGGGCTGTTTCTGAACCTTCCAGAGCTATAGGTCTCACTTGAGCCGAGGTAATCGTCAATCAAAATCTTCGAAAGCGATACGGGGCTACTTTGTGCCCGTGGGTGGCTGGTTAACGCACACACTGCCGTCTCGATTTTTCTCGAAATATCCTACAGCATAGTGGGGTGGGATGGCAGGTGACGAGACAAAATTCCAACGGACATAATCACAATGGACAAATTCTCGAGAATAAGGGGTTGGGCTTTTGTCCAATTGGGACTATATCCGGTGTGATTTTGTCATGGGTTCTAGAGGGCAACACTTCTGAATGACACTTCCAAGAAGAATAGAATGGCCTGGTAGTAGCTGGATTGAAAGGAAAAGATCCGCAAGGTACGGTCGGTAGATATAGTAATTGTTATTGTAAATCATGATATGAATTTAGGGATGTCTTCACAGAGGCATCTCAAGCACCACTGATTTCTCAGTGGACTGGAATCATATGGTGGTATTAACTAAAATAAAAATCACTTATATTGTGTCACCGAGTGATGGAGCTCCAACAATAACCATAAATGCACCAGAAAATACATCCTCCATCTTTATTATTGCATTGTAAACTTCCCGAAAGGCTCACCTTGGTTGGGAGATGGCCATGGCAACATCTATTCCTAAGGAATTTTGTGAAATGATCTCAAAAGCAAAAACATCGTTCGTGCAAGCTCGTATTTTGTCTTTTCCTACTTGTCTGTACTCGTGAACACTTACTTGCCCTGGTCTGCCTAGGGCAGTTTGGCCTCTCCAGTGTGACCTTTGTGGCGATGGCCGCCTCGCTTGAACCGTCAGGTCAGTCGGCCTGTTCCCTCTACTTGAGTCGGGTCCTGTGTCCCAGAACAAACCCAACTTTAAGCCTCGTGTCTATCACTCCACTCTAATCCTGTAGTAGAGGACCCAACACATGTAACGCTAGTCTTAATTAACCTCGTCATTTAGGAGAGGCCTTTCTTAGATGAAAGAAATCGCCATGCGCAGGATAAAGTCTGTATAGTTCTCCACTGCGGAGTGTGCGTAATGGCGAAGGGAGGGAGGGGATTGTCAGAGTTTCAGGTATTTGGAGTACCAAGTGACCTTGGGCCCGGTACACTCTCCTCATCAGGTATATGTGGATATTTACGTCCCTGGATTGCCAGAAGGGGTAGAGAGTGGGAGGGGGTGAGGGGAGGGAGAAGTGGAAGGGAGGAAAGGAGGAGAAGGGAAGGGTGAGCGTCATTTGATCTCACTTGGACGCGGCGTTCAGGCTGTCCGTGAAATTGGGAGTAGGGGGGTGAGTGGCTACAGCTTGGGAGTAATTTTACTTACCAATGTTGCAGGTAACCACTTCGAAGGGGGGAGAGAGAGGGAGATACGCTGTAGTCTTGCGTGACCAGGACCGTACAGTTGTTATTGCCAAGATTTTTTTAACTGCACGTGTAACCCAGCCGTGCCGGTTGGGCACTTTTCCATTTGTCTGACTGTCGGCCATCTTGTTTTTATTAATTTCCATGGCACCCCATCGGCATTACCCGACCGGTACAGACTCTCATGAATGTTCTGTGAACCTAGGATCTCTAGAGAGCAGGACACCGGGTTTTGCTTGATATCTATTTACCAGTTTGTTACCCCTGTCAATGTTAATTAAGTTTACCAGATTGTTACTTCGTCTCAGTCAGTTATATGTTTGCTTTATTGTATGTTATTTATTATTTGTTTCGTTAGATCATGTTAAGGGCCAAAGATCGGGTCGGGTTTTCCCAATGTTAGCCAGGGTAAGGCGACCCTCTACACGATCAGTAGATAGTGGAATAATTCGTATAGTTCAATAGTATGACCATTGCAGGGCTATTGGAGTCGCATGGTAGGGGACAGAAACATCGAGTCAATGTACGTCCAATAGTGATTGTGAATGGGCTACTGAAGAGGTCAGTGCCTTGTGCCCAGGAAAGCATATAATACTGACATGTTTAAGAGGTGTGGTGTGAACTCTGCCCCCCTAAAGAAATAGATAATATATTCATGGCAGAGCACCTCCCTGGGATGTCAAACTAGGTTGCAGACTTACGTCACACCTTCTCCAGGAATTGATCTATACTAACCTTGGGACACGGTCATTCAGGTCTCCAGAGTAGCATTCCTAAGTCGCATGAAGTAATTTCTCGCGTGTTGCTGGGTTACGGCGTTGTACTTCAACTCTGGGACGGGCAGTTCTTTGGCACCGCGTGGTGGTGGTTGGCGCCGGCTAGACCTCGGAGTCGAGGGTCTTCTTTAGTCGTACTCCAAGCGACAGGTTCCTTGGACTTGCCACCTTGGGTCATAGTTACTCTGAGTTAACACCAGCTCCACGTGGGCAAGGGACACTAATAGTAGGTTGTCGTGAGGAGACTCGACAGTCGATTGCAGATTTTGCAACAGTCTGCTAACGGCTGTTTTCAGGCTGATGAGCCTCCACTTCTGAATACTGTAATACCTTCTCTTTGAGTAGTTTTGGGAGATGTCTACGAAAACAGACAGTGTGGCATTAGTGTCAGACATGTACTTCTAAAACTTCGTTGCTACGTAACGGGGTGCTACGGAAATAATTGAAATAGTCGGACGGCAGCAAGAATTCCGATGTCAACCAGTACGGGATTTGAGATAAGCCACCCTCACAAATGCGAACGGATAATCACGGTAAAATAGCCAGGCGACAGCGAATGTTAGAAAAAAATAAAGATAAGTGACCGTAGAATAAAGAGATAAACCTCCCTGTAAGGAGGGTGGTTGATAAATTCGACGCCTGGCGTTAGTGAGTGCGTGCGATGTTTGAAGGAAGTGGATGGTGGGAGGGTGAGACAAACCCTCCCTTTCCCCAACCTTCTCACCTCCACACTCGACCTTCTCATGTTAATGGATATCTGGGCCAGCTCCCCGCTCCCACCTTCCTCCAGTTCTCCCCTTCCCACTCTCTTTCTACTGCAATGTCCTTACCTAACATTGCCTGACCGTCGCTGCCCGTTTGCCAGCGGGTTGCTGCAACGTTTGGGTAGGTGGCGATGCAGCAGCAGCAGCAGCAGCACCTGACCGACTTGTTTGTCTGGAGCCAGAAGGACGCAGGGGTCTTGGCCAAACGCGGACAGAGCCGGCCGGTGGCGGGCTTAGCCAGGCTTAGTTGGCGGGCACACCAACATGGCTGCCCGTCCTGGCAACATCCTTGATGTATGACATGTTAGACAGACAAGAAAGAGGATGGATGGGGGGAGGTACTATTTTGCCAATGTATATATACGATATGGTGTGTACAGCATCTCCGCAAGGTCGTGTGTAGGTCTTCCAAAATTCTCTTCATGGGAGCCTGATGTTAGTAGTTTATTGTAATTATTTCGTGCGTAGTAGGTAACAGTACTAGTGAACTGGTCGGTTGTATGTGAGCATGGCGTAGTATATGAACAATGGGGACTCACAGTTGGATGATTCTGTAGTATATTTTAGCAACATTATCGAGAAACACGTGCAAACATTGGAGTTGCCACACACCACCAGCAATCAAAACTTGTGGCAGTATTACATGGATGCAGCTATACTCCCACAACACGACCAGTACCGTGGGCGTAGAAGAGGCGGTTACGGTCCTTGCAAGGAGATGCAACACCCACCAATGGCAAAAACTCCGTCAGTCCTCGAAAAGCCCGCGAGGGAGGGAGCCAAGAAGTTCAGTACGGTACCACGTGGGCCACGGGTCTTGTGAGCTTGCTCGCCGAGCGGTGGTTCGTTGGGGTTTGGGGGGTGGGGGTTAGGGAGAGTTTCTGATGCCAAGCTCGCATGCCAGGTACACACACACACACACACACACAGAGTAGTAGTTGGAACCAGGCATGGTCCGTTGTACAGCTTTGGTGAAAGCCTCTCGGGATATGGGATTTAGTATGAAACCGTAAGTGGTGTTTTCCCAATATTCAGGCTGTGCCTCCATGCAATCGCATTCATGTTCTTCCACACCCGCTGGTAGAAAAGAAGTTACGATTGGTCTTCAGATGTTACGAATACTACGTAAAATCAGAGAAGGGGGAGGGAAGGAGGGGTATAGGCAGGCTTGCCAGAGGTGGGGGTTAAAGTGCAGGTGGTTGGAAGTGTTGGGTTGCCTGATGTGTGGCAGGTGCTGCATGGCGACTGGCTTCTGCACCCCCCCCCCGCCCTCAACTCCTTCCCACCTCCCCAATCTCTCGTCTCTTCTATCACGTCGTACTCTCCACCCCTCCCTCACCCGCTGTCATGCCTCCCCCACCATTTTACCATGCCCCTCCCACTTGACCATAACACACACACACACACACACACACACACACACACACACACACACACACACACACACACACACACACACACGATTCTCCGATTCTCCTGCACGATTGCATTTCGCAGTATTGCGTCAGCCGTTGTCGGTCTCAACGCAGTGACGTGTCAAATGCACTTTATACAGTCGACGTATAGAATACAATTTTATTTTGTTGCTAAGGGGTCGGAATCAGGGTTGAAAACAGGTTTGATAAGCACCTTGCTTAAAGATGCGACTGGGATTTTGACTTTTTGCAATGATATATATATATTTGCTCAATCCATGATGAAGCTCCTTGACTCGTAACCTTACCATCCCTCCCCCCCTCTCTCTGTGTGTGTGTGCGTCCCCACGCCCCTCCTTCCCGATTTCCTGGTACCATAACTCCTCTGGCAGTGCTTTCATCCCTCTTACTGTGACTTCGAATGGATGGCACAAATGGAAATAACATATGAATCGTCCAATAGTTAAATGAAAGCAACTAGGAAGTGTCTGCTTGTATTTGCATATTCAGGCGTCTTGTGTGCCTGATGACATTTTGACGTTCGTTTTATCCAGGAGGTGAACCGTGTTTCTAACACCGTTTGGCCAGCCCTTCTGTATCGGGCTACACTTTCTTTTTTCATTATTATGGATGCCGCCAGGCCAGTAATTTTACACTCGTTCTGTTTTTTTTTTTCTATCGGGGTTTTCTGTCTTCCGGATACTCGTTAACGAAGGGGTATGTAGTATTACTTAGTTCATGAGGAACGATTGAATGATATTGCCTGATGATACCCTCGTTACGTAGACGTTCTAAGAACTAATTGAAACAGTCTGACGGTTACCGAGATTAATCTTCTGTGATGTTTAAGTCCTAAGAACATGGTAGGGATGTAGCGCACCCATTATAAGAGCTGTGACGGCGCTGTCGTTGTCCGGTGTATCTCGAGGGAAGTGAAGGAAAGACGACTGCGACTTGATGAGAAGGGGGGGAGCGTACGAGCGAGACCGATGCAGGCAACGCATGGCTCGTCAGTTGGCGGGAAGCAGCGCAGAGGGACGGATGCCCACGTGCGTGTTTACAGGAAGGTGAACTCCGGCATCGAGTTCTTACCTCACCCCGGTTTCTTTGGGCATTATTTGTGCGCGTTTATCTAATTGTAGTAATATTATGGTCGTGTGGCTTCGGATGTGCTTCCATTGGTGTGACTCAGTCAACCGTACAGTACTGTTTCTTTCATACTGTTCCACGTGACCACGTCCTCGTGAATGTATATGGAACGCTGTATTTCTGGAGTTTCATCTCCCCCACGCTCGTTTCTTTGCTGTCATGCACACAATTATCATTGTTTTCAATACCTCTTACCCTTTTCTTCTAATGATGGCAGTTCCATTGTCTTTAGTCAATCATCGTTCTCCCTCCCTCCCTGACCATTTTCTTTTATTCTTATTTTATTTTATTTGTTTTTGTGAAAACCACACCAAAGCAACAGACTAGTCTGGAGTTTATCGTGCTCACTATTGTCTATCAACTGTTTGTGTGGTGGTTTGCATTTTCGGTGTCGATTATCTGTCATGAACACTTCCATTTTTTTCATCTTTTGTAATTTCATAATTTCTCGTTTTATAGTGCAACGTACGTGTGTGTGTGTGTGTGTGTGTGTGTGTGTGTGTGTGTGTTTGTGTGTTTGTTTTGGAAGAAGACCGTGGGTCAGTGTCGTATAGCGAAAAATCGTATTATGAACTTCAAAGCTACCGGCGAAGGCATGGGCTCATATGATTTAATTAAATAATAAATCAGTTATTATGTGTGCTTATTTACCCGATGTCTTATGTATTACTTTAAGAAATGATGACCAGTTTCCTAAAGACCGTCCTCGGTTTCCTGGTGTTCTTAATATCAAGTGATCCTCGCATCCCGTTTTGTTCTTTGTTCTCCTTTCCTCTTCCTTGTATCTGCCTTGTAACCTCTTCCTCTCTTTCTCCTCTTACCCCTTCCTCTTTAGCCTCTTCTTTTCTTTCGTCTCTTCCTTCATATCCTCTTCCTTCCACTTTACCCTTCCTTTTCTCCCCTCTTCTGCCTTCTTCCCCCTTTTTCCTTACCTTCAGCTCACTTTCTGCCCCTCCCACTCACCTTCCTTCCCTCCCCTATCTCTTTTATCACTGGAGGAATCTCTCTATCCCTCACACACACAAACACACACACACACACTCACACACTCACACACTCACACACTCACACACACACACACACACACACACACACACACACACACACACACACACACACACACACACACACACACACACACACACACACACACACACACACACACACACACACACAAATAAACATGTAAGTGAATTGGATGAATCATAATGTTTCTGCTACCTCCTTAAATATGTATTATCACATGTACTATTCCTCTTCGATGTGGGAATATCAAGAATACGCCAGCTATTGCCCACGAAATGCTAAAGCCGCTCTTCTCCCTCCCTTCCCCTCCCCTTCTTACAAACCCCCAACCTACTATTAAATGACATCTTCGAAACTCGAAAAGTTCTCTTATATGATGGACGAGTTTCTTAGGGGGGTACTGGGGACTCTTTGTGGTTACGTTTTCGTCTTGGTTCGAAGGACGTGGGTATCTCGATACTTGGAACGGATGGGAGTAGGGAGTCTCAGGTTGGAAAAAAGCGGAGTTCATCGGTTAATGTTTCCCTCGGCATTTAACATGGGGGCAGTTATTAGAACCTTGCTCACCGTTCACACACACACACACACACACACACACACACACACACACACACACACACACACACACACACACACACACACACACACACACACACACACAGACACAGACACAGACACAGACACAGAGAGAGAGACAGACAGTGCAAAACACTCCTGGATCATATCCCTGATGGTCAGGAGAATTGTTGTATAACGAACGGAGGTTGGTGTTTGTTGTTGCCTTCATCTACATAGCCCACGCACCACGTTAACAAGCTTGAAATAAATGTTGCAGCGTGCATCATATTACGAAATTAAACCGAGAAAGCGATTGAAACTGTATCGGCCCAGAAGCATGTGTGTGCCTTCGATGTTGGTTGCATGAAGCATTAATGGCTGATCCACACTGAACCAGGATGTCAAGGGAAAGAAGGTCATTTTGGAAAAGGCTTATGATGTCTTGGGGGAAAGTGTGAAAAGGAACATGGCATATTATGTTGGAAAAGGGTCTTGATATATTGGAAAAGGCAACACTTGGATGATTTTACTTGTATTTTCGTTGTGGCATTTTGCGCTTTTCGTGACGTCATTTTTTTCCGGAGTGAGTTGACCCGGCTGTTGGTTTATGCGGGTATTAGGGGTTTTCGTATTATGATGCTGGAGGGAGAAGTTAGTTGGCGAAAGGAAAGGAACTCGATGAGGGCATGAATATTTGGCGTTGATGTTCTGGATTGTGAAAGTTGTGTTGGTTTTAGGGTTAAAGATGAGCAGTGGTGCTAAATATGTAATTTGATAGCCACAACAACAGTAACAAAACAACAGAAGCAGCGTTATCACGAACTTCATAGCAACACCAGTAAAACAATAGCAGTAACAACAGCGGCATCGATATAAACAATGATTGAAAACGCAGCGACACTAGCTTGATGTTTACTTGTTGTTCCGAAGTGTTGCTGTGTAGGTTGTTGTTGGGGGTGGGGGGAAGGGGGGGGTGTTGGATAAGTAGCGTGGAAGGGAAGTGGGAGCGGAGGGGGGGGGTTGGAATCCTGGTAGAGAACTCCGTAGACGTGGCTGACGAGGCCATGAGGAACCTGTTCGATAAATATATTCAACTCTGAATTGCCGAGGTCCAGGACGAGCCAAACCACTTTTGGAATTTCATGGAGATGCCGGGTTAAGACGTGGAGGGATGAGGCGAGGAGGGCGCAAGTACAGTATATATATATATATTTTTTTATTTTGGAGGGGAGCGAGGGAGGGAGGGTTGGAGGCATCGTATGGATTGGGGGAAAGAGAACTGATGGGTGGAAGAACGTGGGGAAAAGCCTACGCCAGTAGGCGCGTAGCAGCGTCCGAAACCGTCATCTTTGCCCTATTATACGCTTTAGGGACTGTTGAGGTATGTAAGTTACTGCTGGTAATTGGAGAAAATGAGGAATTGAAGTAGATGATTCATGTAACGTGAAGATGTGGCAAACAGGAGACCTTTTTTTTCCATTTCTCCTTCTATCTTTGAGCAAATATACCAACCCGTGCAGGATGGGGTCTCGATCGATTGAGACTCCGTTTTCGTGGTGAGGGCGCGGTCCCCCCCCGCCGTCGGTTGCACGAAGTCGCATAGCGGTCGGGATGTTTACATTTGCGCCACGGTAACTCGAGTTGTTTTGGTGGTGTCCGCCGTCCTGGTCCATGTTGCTGGTCCTGAATAAGGTAGTGGTGGATTTGGTGCTGGTAGTATCGTGGTAGTGGAGGGAGAGGGTGGGGGTTGAGCGAGTAGAAGGGGGGTTGTGGCGACAGGACGACCAAGCTGGGGTACCTGAGTTTAGGGATTGGGAGGTGGGCTATGATAAGCCCCATTTTCGTGGTGGGTATCCTCTGTGGGATCACATGAAGAATCGTCACACCAGACTACAACAGGGTGACAGTTCTTCATTTGGGTTATCCTAGGGTGACAATTCTTCATTTGGGCTATCCAGGGTGACAATTCTTCATGTGGGTCATCCAGGGTTTACGATTCTTCGGTTGTATAAGTTGATGACAGTAAACATAACCCTCATTCAACCTAACATAACCTAACATATCGTAATCTTTCCACCGTTGTTTTCTGGCGTACTGGGGGTGACAATTCTTCAGGTGGGATCTCATGGGTTGACGATTCTTCATGTGGACGTTCTGGGGTGACAATTATTCATGCGATCTCCAGAGTGGTATCAGTTTTCCATAACTGAATAAAATCGCCTGGCGGCGTCCAGTAAGAATAAAGCTTTGAAGCCACTTATTGCGGAGAAAGGGAGGGGGTGCTCCTTCTAAATTAAATCTCCTGGCGGCAACAAGGAAGTGTAAATGGAGATGGGGTCTTGAGGTGTTCCCCGCAACGGATTAAAATCTTAAGGAGGCAGCCAGAATAGACACTGGATATTGCGCTTGCCGCGTAATCGGAAGTGTGCTGGTCTCGCGTTCGTTTAGTTTTAGGTTCGAATCCCGCACTCATCTCCGATTCCCAGCAGTGATCTGTTACCTGCCCCAATACTCCCCAAAGCACATAATAAGGTATACATTACGACTTCGGCTGCAGCCACTCAGCGCCTTCTAGGGTAGGCTTCGCGCCTTCTAGAGCACTGCAGAAAGGTTAAAGTGCTGAAGTGGGCGAGTGGAAGCACCCATCCTCTCCTGGCAGGGTGAGGGTCCCCCCCCCCCTCTCTCTCTCTCTCTCTCTCTCTCTCTCTCTCTCTCTCTCTCTCTCTCTCTCTCTCTCTCTCTCTCTCTCTCTCTCTCTCTCTCTCTCTCTCTCTCTCTCTCTCTCTCTCTCTCTCTCTCTCTCTCACTTGTGTTTGTAGGTATATGTGAAGTATTATATGGTTAGGTTACTGCGTGTGTTGTTAAGTCTATCTCAATTACACCCATCGATGAAGGAGAGACGATTTTAATATTTTTGTTTGTGTCCTCATCATTTCTGTGGGAAATGGGGAATATTGGCCCATGTGCTCTAGGAAGGAAGGCGGCGGAGGCGCCGTCTGGCTCGCGGGCTCAAACCAGGGACATTGCCGTTAGGTTTCTGAACTTTGCTCCACTGGCTGCCGCCAGGCGATTGTATTCTGTACGAGACCAGATATTAGAATTGCGTCGACGAACTATTCGAATATGTCTTCAGTTATTATATTGTGGCTAACATTAAGCGGTTTTATTCAGCTTAGGATGTTGGCGTAGCAAAAGGGGATTAAGAGACGCCTTCGGTACAGGAGAAGTGCCACGGAGATGGATAAGATCGACTGGCGACAGCCGGGGGTTTAAAGGTGTTCTTAAGAACGTCGTGCAGGTAGGGTGCCCATATTTGCCGAGAGGCGCGAACCCGTTTGGTGTCTCTGGAAGCCCCGAGGCATGCCTTTCTTCGGCGGATGCCTACATGCTCGACGGCGCGATTTTCCGGAGTCTCAAGATGCGGCGTCTGCCCTCTTGTGTTTTCGAGGACAAGGGTTTTCGTGCGCCCGTGAGAGCTTACGTGTGCCGGGACCGCAGAGTCTTCAGATTTTTATCAGGCGAGTTCGGGTTGTTCGCGATAATCGAGGTTTATCAGTTTTCGTCCCTATATCAGACAACACTTAGGCCCGCGACCTTGAGTGCTCGTCCCTGATTGGTCGGTTCGTAGGCGGGGCAAGGTGGAGGATCATGATTGGTGGTGGAGGCTGAGTAGTAACGAAACCGGCTAGCTAAAAACATAACAGCGTTTCACTTCGTGTTCCATAACAGTTTCGAGGTTCTTCGTATGATCTTTATGTGGTTGTTGGTTGTAATGGGCTATTCATTTGTTGCAAATCATAGCTGAACATTGAATATATCTCTGCGCACGCGCGTGCACGTGTGTGTATGAGATTCACCATGGTCTTGGATGACGTGTTGGACTCGTGATTGACAGCTATTACCCTCCCGGATGAGCTCAGAGTTCATATATGACCGATCTATGGGTAACGCTGACCTTACACGCACACGCACGCACACACACACACACACACACACACACACACACACACACACACACACACACACACACACACACACACACACACACACACACACACACACAACTCCCCGCCCACGAAAGTAGGAGTAACGACTCGCAGCGCAGCGATACTGAAATGATTTCAGCCCTGGGCGAGATTCGAACTCGGACCGCTGTATCAGCGGCCGCGAATGCAACCACTGCGCCCTCGAGTGTGTGTGTGTGTGTGCGTGCGTGCATGCGTGCATCCACACCTGGGTGCTATGCATCACAGCCAGTCAATTACTTGAGATGGTTTTCCCAAGTTTGTGTCTGACACTGGCCAGAATGAGGCGCTAAAAAGCTGTGACACTTATTGGATTTTTTTTAGGGTTGAAGAAAATTATAGCAAAAAGCCATAAAGATGACATGTCATATCCCTCGTTACTGTCTAGGGATTGTTAGGAGGGCGAATGAGATAGTTTGAAGGAAATGAGGTTGAAGTAATTTCCAATCCTACTAATTTGTAATACCGGACAAACTTCGGGATATAATGGATCTGTCCGGTATTTCCATCTGAAATAACGGATCCTCGGTTATAACGGATCTTAGGATATAACGACAGACACCAGCCCCCATATCGTCAGTTATATTGAGGGTTTACGGCTGCTTCGCTCCCGTAGAGATGAACAGAAATAGCATGGCGTTAAAAGAATTTGAATAATGTCACCCAGATATTTTATTTTTATTATTATATATATTTTTTTAATGAATGGGATGGGGTAGAAGGTCGATGCACAGTTCACTGTAGCTCTTGCGTTACGATGGAGCTGTTCCCAAAATTTAATCTGACTTGTATCGTTTGGAGTTCACTAGAAGAAAACCTGTAAAGATTGCCACCAAGAGGGTTCAGGTATGGGTTGATTTTGTATCGATTTATATCATGAGGGATGCTGACCCTGGTGGTATCGATAGGCACTCAAGTGTGTGTGCGCACACACACACACACACACACACACACACACACACACACACACACACACACACACACACACACACACACACACACACACACACACACACACACACACACGCGCGCGCGCGCGTGCCAAAGTTTCATAACCTAACGGATTACTCTTGACTCGATGCTACGGCATATTGATAAACTTATTTTTACATTCTTTAAGTGACAGACGTATTTGATAAGGATGGTTATGTATGTTTATGTGTAATATATATATATATATATATATATATATATATATATAATATAATATAATTATGTATTATATATGTAATTATATAATATATATATATTGTATATTATATAATAATTGTGTGTGTGTGTGTGTGTGTGTGTGTGTGTGTGTGTGTGTGTGTGTGTGTGTGTGAAATATGTGGGTGGATGTGTATACTTTCAGGCTTTTTAATATAGTTGAAGTATAATTATCTCTGGTTAGTACAGAATTTCGCTAATTGCACTTGATACAATAGAGACGGGCTTTGACCCCGGTGTGTGTGTGTGTGTGTGCCTCTTAACATTTCCCGTCAGCGAGAAGTCAGTTGCCTTGAAATTAGAAAATGACCCTTTCATGCTCAAACTGTGCCATTGATGATGGTCATCCTTGTCGTGTGATGGCACGAGTGTATTGTGGTGAAGACTCGCTGCTCTCGCTTCCTATAGGAAGCACCAAACGTGGACTTCTTCCGCTGCATGGGCGCTGCTAGAGTGCAAACGAATATGTAACATTTCATGGGGGGAGGGTAGACAAGGCGAGAAGCTCGGGGAACCGTAAAAATAGTCAAAACTCGTATTTATTAAAGGTAATAAAAGCCGTCATATTCTCTTGGTTAAAAAAACGGGGGTTGTATTTTAGTTGATAATGGTAGATAAAAAGACGAAGGAGGGATTTGATACGGGGTTGATCCAGCTCGTGCCTGGCCATGGAAGCTGTGATGCCCTCTATAGTGCACATTAATTATCTCAACGACAGGCACTATGCTTCGTCAATCTGTAGTTATCTAACCATGTATATATACCGGCACACACACACACACACACACACACACACACACACACACACACACACACACACACACACACACACACACACACACACACACACACACACACACACACACACACACACACACACACACACACGTACGTACGTACGTACGTACGTATAGTGTTTCTTAATTTATTTACTGAACAATTCTGTTTTGCGTCACTATCGCACGCACCACTGGGCGAAATATTTCATGCCTTTTGAGTTTTACTTCCCTTATGTATTTGTAAATAGTCTTTCTTCCCACATCTTCAGTGTTGATATTTCAGTTGTCATCACGCATTCAGAATAAGGCAAACCTAACTGTACTCAGCGTGTTGTGTGTGTTTAGGGCGGGCGGGGTGCAGAACTTGGGGTGACGTGTGCCTAGGAGACTCCTGCAGGTGTTGTGAGGCTCACTTTTGTGTCCAAGCTACAGGTGTTCCTTGGACCGGGAACAGATGGTTTATGTGGTGTCCAGGTGATAGCACCAAATGTCGCACATTATCTTGCTTGGAACCGCCTCCCGCGTCAGTCTATATGTGTTATTCCAAATGGGGGGGGGATTCCCTCCCTGAATAATATCACTTGACGGCACCTTGGAAAATGTATGACGACCGACGCCGTTTACGGATCAGCGGAGGGACTCCCATCTTGATCTGTATAAGCTCGACCCAGAACCCTTTTCCGTACCGGGTGGCGCTTCGAGATTCTTTCATCACCACGGCACCCCATTAGGAGCCAAGGGGTTATCGACTGTAACCCTCCCATGCGGTGTGTGTGTGTGTGTGTGTGTGTGTGTGTGTGTGTGTGTGTGTGTGTGTGTGTGTGTGTGTGTGTGTGTGTGTTCACAGTTGAATAAAATCGTCTGACGGCTGCCTGTGAGGATTTACAATTGCTCTTGATATTGGTTGATAGATGCACTAATGGTTGGCAGCAACGTAGTCCATTTCATGGGGAGGGAAAGGAAAGGAAATGGCGCTTATATTGCTTTCTCCAGCTCCAAAAGGGATCCCTGATAAATGCAGACATTGATAAGCAACAAAGAGGAAAAATTATAAAGTGAAAATGATCCGGGTTTATGAGTAGTAACATGATAGATATGTTCCTGCAGTATCATTGCCCCTTCTACACGGCATAAGTGTCGGGTGCATTCGACTTAACTACAGTGAACACTTAGTAAGGGTTTCAGTAACAAACTGCAGATGACTAACTATTCAGTTTGCCGAACTTTGCCATGGCCAAATTAGTTTAATTGGGCTCTACTGCATCGCTGTGTGGAACCTTTCGGCATATTTTGGGGTACTCCGATTGGGGGTGGGTGGGGGCGGGTTTTGAATGGAGTACATGGCGGTCCTTCCCCTCCTCAACCTCACATGAATTGTTGTTTGAATAATTTTGACCGCCAGGCGGCAGTCAATAAGGAAAAAGCTAACGATTGCCCCCTTGTTTGCGTGGTGGGGATCAGGGTGGGTGGTGACGTGGCAGTTAATGAGAGGGAAAATGTGGGCTGACGTACGCAATGGAAGCGGTGGCGGCATCGGGCGCCAGGCGGTCTTCATGGCGGTACCGTCGTAGTAGGATCGAGGGCTCCCGGTGTCCGGGGGCACGACGCGCACGGCCGCCGCACAGACAACTCGCGAACACCGGCCACCGATTGCAGATGTATCGTGTGTCCATGTGCGTTTATCATCATCGTTATTATCGTTATTGTTATTATTATTGATATCATTATCATCTAAATTATTATTACTATTCCTCTTCTACGTATAAGTAAACTCCGTAGATTCGTATCCATCGTGGGGGAAATGAAAGACCAAACACTTGAGGGGATGATCCAAACGGGACGTATCGTTTTGCATTTTAGGATAGAATTCCAACATCCTTGCAACGCCCATCAGGAAGGAAGGACGAACTGGTCTGACATAATAGATGACGTCACAACTATGACGTAGATATTACTGGAACCCGAGGAGGTTTAGTCGCTTACAAATGACACCCTGATGTTGGTGTCATGTGGATCATATTCTTCAATTCTGTGCACAAAATATAATGGTAGATGACTGCGTGCCAGAGGTAAGATGGACAGAAGGGCGATGGAAGTCGTTGTCAGCGTCACCGTGAACGCTGTGTTGGTAGAGAAAGGGTTGTGGGCGTCAACAACACCTGCTAGGCAGGTATTTATAGGACGCATCTGTGTTGTGTGCGTGCGTGCTTCCTGTTCACGGAATACACAGTTTCATGTACCAATGAAGAAAGTCGGAGGCGCTTAATTTTGACCCTATCCTACACTTTGGCCAGAAATTCTTGAATAGCTTTGACACGTAGCTGTTACACCGTGGGACTCGAACAGGTCACTGTGGGTCGAGTTGTTGTTGTTGTTGATGAATGCTCACATGATGCTGCGCAAGTGTCTGTGGTGCGTCTCCGATTGGCCGCCACGCGGGAAGGGACTGAATCAGGTGCCACGTTGAACTCGTGGGAAGTTCTGCCTCTGTATTTCCACTTACCAAGTTAATGTTGACCTGAATTGTGTCTCCTTTCGCAGCAAATTGATGCGTATGTGTGGAAAGCCGTGCTTGCCAACACCTTTAAGTAATGCCTTTTGTTATTTTACATTATCTCTTGGTTTTTATTCTGTATCAGCAGAACCTCTTTGTCCATTTTTTTTCTAATCTTTTTTCTGATATAGAAACATCGCCTGTCGTCGCTCTTCCAAAGTTGGAAATCTCGTTTTTCCCCAGACTCGGCCGGGGATATTTTGGTTGTCTTTTGTATTTTATATATCAATATCTATTTAGATGTGATGGCCACACTATTGCTGCATATTCAAGTGTAGAGAGAATTGGAATGTGGTTTTTTTTTATATCATGGCCTCATGTATATAATGAAATGCCACTATGGTCAGTAGAAATTTATATCTCTTCCCTTATGGGGCAGTGAACCACAAGTCATATCTGATTAAAATTTCATTTTTCGCTCCTTTGCAATTGTAATAGTTTCTATCTTGTTTTGTAACTACTTGACGGTGTAATTTGGCTCATTTCCAGGATTTTACTTTTTTTCTATTTCATTTTCCATTTCTGGTGTCAATCATAAATGCTGTCTAGGTTTTTCTGCTGCAGTTGTAATCCTCTTCATATTTTCCCCCTTTTCTTTCGATCGTGGCATCAGCAAATAACGTGTAGCTGTCGATTCCATCCATCATATCATTGATGTCTTGTGGTACTGATCACCTCTCACACATGACGGCATCTTTCTCCTCGGTCACCTTGCATCTGTTATTTAGGAAATATTTGTTCAGGCCATGTGTATTTTTCTGAGCCTCACGTTTTCCAATTTCCATACATACATACATACATACATATATATATATATATATATATATATATATATATATATATATATATATATATATATATATATATATATATATACACACACACACACAGTGATCCCTCGTTTTTCGCGGTTAATGGGGACCAGAACCCCCCGCGAAAGGTGAAAACCCGCGAAGTAGGATTTGCCCCCCCCCCCCGAATATTCGTGTATGTGTATGTGGGTACCAGAATGTTTAAAATGTGTAAACACTATTTATACTTTACATATTTGAGACAGAGATTACAACAGTACACGTATTTACTTAAATTGTTAATTATAAAACTATATACAGTAATTAACAATTATTATTCTCTTCGTCATTAATGACGTCACAAAAGTTTTCCGGTCTAAATACTTTACCTAGACTAACCTGCTTTTGCATGTAACATCTGAAATATCATACAGCGTGTAATTTCGTTTTTTCCGAAAATCTTAATAGATCAAGATATACATAGGTCATAAAATGCACGACTTTATGATTTCGCACCGATTGAGTTTTTTTCCGATAAAATTCCCTCTAGCGATATTATTTATCATTTTTATCATTTATCAAAACTTACACGAGAAAGGCAGATTCATGTGTTAACATGGTAATTTTTAAGAAAATTTGATGATTTTTTTGATGATTTTTTGGGAAAACCCGCGAAGCACTGAAGCAGCGAAACGTGCAGCGCGAAGTGGCGAGGGAACACTGTATATATATTGTGCGGCGCCTTGACGAAAGCCTTTTCCAAATACAGGTGTACACAATCCAGCCAACCTTTTCGTTTCTATAGCACATGTACCACTCGCGAATAAAAACATTGCAGGTGTGGGGGGTGGGGGGTTGCGTGCCCTATAGGAAAGTTAAGGTGTGCTCATAGGGGAGAGTGGTAGCGTACGTGTATTTGTTTGTGTACGTGTGATTTCTTCTTCTTCTTCTTCTTCTTCTTCTTCTTCTTCTTCTTCTTCTTCTTCTTCTTCTTCTTCTTCTTCTTCTTCTTCTTCTTCTTCTTCTTCTTCTTCTTCTTCTTCTTCTTCTTCTTCTTCTTCTTCTTCTTCTTCTTCAACCGCTTTGCAGTATTTGATGAACTCGGGTCTGATTAGTAGGCTTGCATTTCTTACTGAGTTTACTTCAGTTCATGTTAGGTGGGTCGGCCTCACTGTCGCACCTTGAGGAGTGTGTGTGTGTGTGCACGTGCGTGTGTGCGTACGTGCACTTGTACGTGTACGTGTGATAGATATTCATTGACTTTAGTTCTCAGCATTACAAGAGCTGCGATGTTTATAAATCTAGTTGTAGTAGTTGGCGGGTGCGCGAGTGTTGGGCGGTTGTGGTGGTTGGTGTGGAGGTGGTGGCGACGGTGTTGGCGACCGTGGTGGAGGGTGCGAAGACACAGCAGTGGCGAATTACGTTCGTTGGAGTGAGGTTGTGCGACGCTCTCCCCCCGTCCCCGTCTCCTGCTGTTGGGGAACCGACGTGGCGAGCTGACGTGGTCTTGATTACCTGCCTGCCGCGGCCCCGCGCGGATAAGCATGCAGGAAAATGCAGCGGGCTTCATGTGACGTGATTTGGCCTGCCAGTGTCTGTGCAATTGCCACGAGACGTGACATAGTGAAGCTGGAAGGGGTGGTAGGGCAGGAGTAACACACGTGGTTGTGGGAGGGGCTCGATGTGATGTTTGGTACGGGTGAATGGAGGGAGGGGGTATTGGCTAGGTGATGTGGCGTGACGTAGTGTGATATGGGTATAACCTGTTTGACGTGGCAGCTCGAAGTAGCCCGTGTCATACCGCATGAGGCGTAAGGCTTTGATGGTGGGCTATCTGGCGTGACGTAAGGTAGAGATAGGCAGCATGGAACACGTAAAGGAATTTGACAAGATAGGTTGGTGTGGGTATTGTGTGGTGAACTTGAAAATTACCGACAAAGGCTCAAGTATTCATAAATTTACTTATGTGGAAAAGTAGGACTTCTGATTGACGTCGTAATATCGCAGAACGTCTGAAAGCGACGTGACGTCATGTCGACAGGCTGTAAATTCTTCGATCCTGGTATGACAACGGTGTTGGTGGTGTGTGCTAAGCTTTATGTAAAAGTCTGTGTAGTCCCTTGTTTACATGCGGAAGACCGGTTTCCATGGAGCGAAAAAAAAAAAAAAAAAATCTTGGTCCAGTCCGAAGTTTACACGTAGTATATTTTCCCATGAATTATATACCAATATATTATTTTTCCAAATAAAACTCCATCAATTCTGAACCTGGTGTTTATATTTGTTAATGCATATGATCCAACATGTGTGGTTGTTCGGGCGAGTAGGGTTTCAGAATACTCCTTCGCCTACTACTCTTGTGGGTTGCCATGGCGATGAATGAACTAGTCTGGTGACGACAACTAATATATAAGGGATTGGTACGCCCAATGCGGGAAGGGTTGAAAGGGATTAGCGCGAACATTGGTTGAGAGATGGTAGAGGCGAAATGGCTTGTCAGTGTCGTCGTTGTCATCGTCGTCGTCGCCGTCGTCGTTGTCGTTGTTGTTCTGTAAGAAGTTTGGGACCAGTGACGGTTACCTGCAAATAGTTGTCCCGCGAGATGGACAGCAGAGAGAATCATCTACCTACTGCCCGAGGTTAAAACCCGTGGGCACCTCCCCCTCCTCCCCTCATCACCTCCATGTGGAGTTGTAGCACATAAAGGGCCGAGCTGGACCGGACTGTCTCCTCGCCTCCTTCCCCTCCCTCTCTCCTCTCTCCTTTCTTTCGTCTCTCCTCTCTCCCCTCTCTCTTCTCCCCTCTCCCCTCTCCTCCGTGTCTCCTCCCACTCCTCCGTCTCTCCTCCCTCTCCTCCCTCTCCTCCCTCTCCTCCGTTTCTCCTCCCTTTCTTCTGTCTCTCATCTCTTCCGTCTCTCCTCTCTCCTTTCTTCCTTCTTCCCTTTCTTCCGTCTCTCCTCTCCCCTCTCTTCTCTCTACTCTCTCCTTTCTTCCTTCTCTCCTCTCCCCTTTCTTCCGTCTCTCATCTCTTTGTTTCTCCTCTCTTTCCTCTCTTCTGTCTCCTGTCTCCTCCCATCCGTCTCTCCTCGCTCCTCTCTTCCGTCTCTCCTCACTCCTCTCTTCTGTCTCTCCTTTCTCTCCTCTCTTCCTTCTTTTCCTTCTCTTCCTTCTCTTCTCTCTCTCCTCTCCCTCCTCTCCCCTTCTCTCCTCTCCCTCCTCTCCCCTTCTCTCTCTCTCTCTCTCTCTCTCTCTCTCTCTCTCTCTCTCTCTCTCTCTCTCTCTCTCTCTCTCTCTCTCTCTCTCTCTCTCTCTCTCTCTCTCTCTCTCTCTCTCTGTCTCTGTCTCTCATTCCTCGCATCAGCTTCATTTGTGGCAGAGTAAACATCATCATTGCCGAATGCACCACGATTGGCCACTGTGTGCACTCGGTGATGAAGGTTTCGTGTCCTGAGATGGTCTTTTGTCCGAAACGACTTCCTCGCGTAAGAACTGACGACCGGCCACAGATCTTCCTCTCCTACTGCTTTCAGCCGGTCACGTAGAAATAGGGCCCAAGGGCCGTTGCCAGCCGATGTGGGGCTGCGGGCCAAGGAGACTCGAAACGACGACGTTGGGAAGCGGTTTTCGTGACAGTTTTTTTTTTACTTTTTGGGTCATCGCCGGGCGATTTTATTCAGCTGAGGGCAGAATCCCGGAAACAAAGTCTGCCCATACGCAGTGGGGTCGGGGCGGGCTTCCGAGTGACGTCACATGGCCTTTTGGGTCGTCTGAAATGACGGAACGACTTGAAGACGGCTTGACGTCATGTCGGGTCCAGCGAGGGTGAAAAGTTGAACGGACTTTTTTTTTCAGGATTGGGTTTATTTGTTTATTAACTTGCCTCCCATTTTCATAACCCGTCAACCCCTTGACCTCCAAGGTGTCTGGGTCCGAGATACGTCTCTGTGCACGCTTTATATCCTCCACAAGATAGCGGCTGCTCTGTTCCTTCTATTATAAGCTGTTGACAAAGAAAATTTCACGTAGCAAAACATAGACAATAGTCCAGAGTTTCTTCCCAGGGTGATCTTTGGGTGGGGGTGGGGGTGGGGGTGGGGTGCAGCCTCTCCCAGATGTTGTCGGGCTTCGGATTTCCAGC
>NC_134780.1:17902758-17920258 GCF_046742065.1 Oratosquilla oratoria | reverse complement strand
ATATATATATATATATATAAATATATATATATATTTAAATATATAAAAATATATATATATATATAAATATATATAAATATATATATATATATGTAAATATATAGAAATATAAATATATATATATAAATATATGTATGTATGTATATATAAGAAAAAATTTGTTTACCATTCATTCAAATAATGAAAAGCCTTAGTAAAAATGTAGGTTTCTCCAACTATTTTGTTTATATCCTTGTCTGGTGACATGTCTTATGTGGTAATTACTCCTAGGTCCTTTTCAGAACTAACTTTCTTTACTTCCTCTGTACCAATTTTATATTGTCCTGATATTCTTTTTTTTTTTCCAAAACTATTATATTACATTTCTTAATGTTGATTTTTTTTTCCAAAAACTATTATACTACATTTCTTAATGTTGAAGTTCACTTCCCACTTTTGGCTCCATTCCCAGACTTTGTCCAGGTCTCTCTGTAGTGATTCACAGTCTTTTTCTGTACTTTCTTTAGTATTTTTGCATCATCTGCAAGGAAGTTCACATAACATTCTACATCATCCTTGTCATTTATATACAGTATATGGCAAACATTATCGGAGCCAATACTGAACCCTGTGGGACTCCACTTATTATTTCTTCCCAGTTCAAGGTATTATCTCCAAGCACCACTCTCATTTTTCTCCCATGCAAGAAATCTTCCATCCATTTCAACAATTTGTACACCTGTTGTTTCGATTTTTCTTAATAGTTTTTTGTGTGGTACTGTATCAAACACGTTTTGTAAATCCAGGAAAGCACGATCGTCCGTCCCATTCTTGCCTCACTCTGTCTGTTTCTCTCACTCTTTCTGAAGTGTAGGGAGCTCTTGAAACTGGCCTGTTGTTCTTTAGACTTGGCCCTTACTTTCAGAAAACTTGATTCTTTGGTATCTGGCTATGACAATGGATTTGATTTCTGAGTCATTCAAGAGAATATGTTGTTGTCTGAATTGTATGAATACTGGGGATTGTAAAATTATATGTATTGTGTCTGAATCTGGAACATAATTTGTCTATTTCCAGGCCAGATCTATGATAGTGTGCATTTAGTCATTGACAGATCTGTAGTGAATAATAAATATGAAAATATTTGTTGACTTGAGTTTCACTTTTAGGGAACCTATAACCCTGGAATAGTCAACAGGCACTGCTAAAGATCTTTTAAAAACATAAGACTGAAGTTTGTTTTCTTACTCTAGGTCTGTTACTGTAACTGGGTGGGAGGAATTGGAGATGTCACCAGAATTCGTATTTGGGGGGGGGTGGAATTGAGGGAATATAGTTGAATTTGTTGGGAAGAGAACTTGGGCTGGGTGCAGAGGGGAATAGGAATGGAGATGAGGGTGTTTATGAAATTTGAAGAAGGGAGAGATGATCTCTGATGTTTTTAGTACCAAAATACATTAACCATTGTTGAGCCTATCTAATGAATCTAGCAAAGAGCAATGACATTGCTATAGTGGGTATGAGGAATATTGTGCCATTGTGGGGTCTGTATAGAGGGTTGTGTGTGAGGGTGACTCCCACCATTGTTAGGTGTGCTTTGTATGTAAATGTTGGGGGCTTGTCTATTGGTTTGGTTGTTAGGATTGTGTCTTGACAGTTTATTTTGTGCATCATCAAATATAAATATGATGCTACATGTATAATATTACTGATTTGGAAAAATAAAAAGTGCAGAAAATTTTATTTTGGAAATTAATGACTTAATAACTGTGAATAGCAAAATAATGTGAGTGATATTTTCAGATATAGAATTACCGTGATATGGAGAAATTTGATTGGAAAGACATCAAAAGATTATTGTGGTGTGGGTAAATTTGATTGAAAATTTTAAGTGGACAGTGATTTTATTTAAGTGAATCATTTCTCATAATTTGGAAAAATGAATGGAATGTGGTCTGAGAGTGCCTCAGGGGAATTGGAGATGCATTTAGGGAAGGCATCAGATGACTTCCTTGTCAACCAGAATCACCTCTTGAAGCAGAAGGTGCTGCGGATTGAAATGCAGAACCTAGCACAACAAAGAAGACTTCAACTTCTGGAGAAGGCTGTACTTGAGATGAGTAATAGGTCTCCAACAGATGTTTATGATGTCAACAAACTTCCAGCTTTTAACCTTGTCCTCTCAGAGCTTGATGGTGACTCAGAACCTAAAGTGAGTGCAAAGCCGAGGAGGGTTAAGGAATCTCCTACAGTAGATGCTTTAGTAGAGAATGATGTTGCAAGTATAATGGAAGAGTTTGAACAGAATGCAAAGGAGAAGGGAGTCTTGTACGGTCTGCAGAACATGTCAGCACCATCAAATTTCAGTGATGCCTACAAGGCTTTGGATTGCACTTCTGATTTTGAAGCTGAGGACTTCTGTAATTCATCAAGTGATAAAGAAGAGTCTTCTTTGTTTAGTGATGGCCCAAATGACATATTTCTTACCCCAGCATACAGAGGGACCGAGGTTCACAGTGGCTATAAAGAATGTACAACCAGTGTTTCATATCAGCCCATTGACTTGGATCAGGATCTTCCTCAGGGTCCAAGACCAAGCTGGATAACCCCCACAGTAGTTTCCCCCATACCCAAAGCTGAATTTCTTCCCTCTACCATGAGTCCTGTAGAAGGGAATTGCAATTCATTCACATTAACAGTCCCATCTTGTATACAAAAGGGAAATAATGGGATGTGTGAACCAGTATATAAAGACAATCCATGTGATATTGAGGAGTTTCCTATGACACCAGTCACTTATGAAGATGGAGAGAAAACCAGATTTGAAAATTTTGACATGCCAAGTGCACCAGGTAGGGCTGTGGCAAATTTGTCAACTTCACCATATTTACCCTTTCGCATGCAGAGTCCAAGACCATTTGTGAGACATGTACCAATGTCTGTGTCATCAGACTCTCCTTATAGGCTGAGCAGTCCCAGCCACAGCATCTCTGGCACAAGTACAAACCACAGTTGGCAAGGGAGCCATGTCCCACACAACCAGTACCACTCCCACCTCAGCAGCCCAAGACTTAATTCAGTGCAACAGTGGTTTCGGGAAGCTCATCTTCCTCTCCTGTCACCCTTACCGGAGAGTCTGTGTGGAGATACAGAGTCACAGGTATGAAAATGGGACTCAATGTTTAAACTTGGTACTTTGTTTTTATAGAGGGTTCTTGTACTCATATTTGGGGCACCAATTATCAGGCATGTCTTTGTTTCAGCCAACTTGACCCTTTGGTTCTCTGCAGTTGAATGAAATCATCTGGCACTAGCCAGAATAGAATTCAAAAGTGAGACAGTGGTCTTGAATGGGTTGTCATTTTTTTGTGTTGTAAGAAAATATACTTGATAAATCTAATTAGCTTGTTAGGCAATTTTATAGAATACACAACTACAACCAGGACATTAATGAAACTATTAAATTAGTCTCTCTCTCTCTCTCTCTCTCTCTCTCTCTCTCTCTCTCTCTCTCTCTCTCTCTCTCTCTCTCTCTCTCTCTCTCTCTCTCTCTCTCTCTCTCTCTCTCTCTCTCTCTCTCTCTCTCTCTCTCTCTCTCTCTCTCTCTCTCTCTCTCTCTCTCTCTCTCTCTCTCTCTCTCTCTCTCTCTCACACGCACCCACATGCACGAAGGAAATGGACTCAAAAGTGGGAAGTGAAGTTTAGTATCAAGAAATGTAGCATAATGGAGTTTGGAAAAAGTAAAAACAGAATTTCAAAAAACTATAAAATTGGTGAAGAAGAAATAAAAAAAGTGTACTCAGAAAGGGACCTTGGAGTAATAATCAGCAAAGATATAACACCGGATAAACATAAACAAAATACTCGGAGAAACCTTCAACCTTAATAGCTTGAAGGTCAATGAAAGTGGCATTTTACTATTTGGATGAAGAAATTATTAAAAAAGATATTAGTTACATTGATTAGAACAAAACTAGAATATGCAGTGACACTATGGACACCCAGTACTAAAAAGATAAGGAAATTAGAAAGAATACAGAGAGCAACGACAAAGTTGGCACCAGTTCTTTCCAAATTAACATATGAACAAAGATTATCGAAATTGGAACTACAAACACCGGAGCAGAGAAGAGAAAGAGGTGATCTACTGACTATAGAATCATGAAAGGAATGGAAATCCTTGATAGGAATGATTTACTAAAAAATGTCAATGAAAAAACAAGAGGTCATGGAAAGAAACTCAAAAAAGATAACTATAGAAAAGATCTGAAAAAAAAAGCTTCCCACACAGAGTGCTGGATATCTGGAATAACTTATATAAAGAAACAGTGTGCAAATACTATTCAAAATTTTAAGAAAAAACTTGATGCTGAAAGATACAAAGACCACCACGAGCATAGTTCCCTTCCTGTGTAATACAACTAGGTACAGTAAATACAACTAGGTAACTACATGCATGCAAACTAGGATAAATACAACTAGGTAAATAAATACACACACACAAAATTATTTTAGTTTCTTGGATTTTTCTGATAGAGATGGGAAGCTGCATGTGGTCGTCCTTCAGTACTGGATGTTAGAGAGAAGCATCTTTCTACGGCTTGTCTTCAGATCCCACCAACACTTGTCTCGAAGATCTCTTATCTTCCACTATCTTTTCTCCTATTCTTTACAAAGAGCTGATAACTGGTGGCTGCTCCCATTCTCTTCTTTCTTTTCCTTCTTGCTTCTCCTCTTCCTTCTTCTTTTCTTACTACTTGTTTCCTCTTACTAATTTTCCTCTTCCCCCTACCCCTTATTGTCATAGAAACATATGCAGACAGTCCAACATTTTTATCTGGAGAGATCAGTGCAAAGGGGTTGAGGGTCATTACTGATTACTATGGTGCTGTGAGTTTCTTGTCACTGAAACTTTAGGCAACTATTATTATTATTTACAAAGTTGAAATGAGAAATGTGGAGCATAGAATGCTAAGATGGTTTGGGCATATGGAAAGAATGAATAAGGAAAGACTAGTAAGAAGAGTGTGGAAAGCAGAAACAGATGAAGGACCTTAGGGAGAGGATTGGGAGTGGGGTGAAAGGGACAGGGCAAAAGATAGGTGTGAATGAAGACTGAATGGATGTAGCAGGAGACAGATATGACTTCTTCCATGAGAAACTATTGGAAGAACAAAGAATAGTATTTTAGGTGGGTTTGGGTTAGGTGTTGGGTGGCTGTATGCGTTGACTTGACCACTCCCAAAATTTATAAGGGGAAGAGTTTTTTATATGTATGAAAAGTGAACCTCCACCTGTCTTTGACTCACCATGTGCAACCCTGCATATCTACAACTTTTCCCATGGAACGTATTTGTGATTCTCCCACAATGCTAGTACTTGAAACATTATTTTTTCCCCCCTTATTGGACATTAAAGAATATTATTACTTAATTATAATTATACATATATTAGTTAAGAACAAGCAAAATAGCAATAAACAGTACATAAACTAATATGAAATTTAAATACAGTATAAACAATCAATATGTGGCATGGGATGCCAGTATCTCCAACATCAATGTTTCTGGCCAAACTACAGTGATACCTTGAGATATGAAATTAATTCATTCCATGACCGCCATCGTATGTCAAAAAAATCGTATATCAAAACAATTATTCCCATTTAAATTAATGGAAATAGAATTAATCCATTCCAGTGATATGAAATTACCCCAAAACAAACTTAAATTACACAAAACAAGCACAATTTATAGATAAATATATGAGTAATAACACTCACAATGATAAAATAATAAATAACAATGATAAATGTTATCATATATCATGGAGATGGGTGATAATGGCAAATGGAGCTGCATCACGTTTATGGTCTTGGAAGATAGCAATAGCCTGTTCTGAGATTATTGTTTTCATCACAGTCACCAGTCAACTCCTCAATCCATATTAAAAGAAGGCACTCCATCTCATAATGTAGGTCTGTTCTAAGCTTCAAAATAATGGTGATGCCTTTGGAAGGCTGCATCATCTTTATTGCTTCTTTCTGCTTAATGATCGTGGATATTGTTGATGCATTGTGTTCATATTCTTTTGCTAAGTCACCTGCACACCACACTCATGTGGTGTGCACTATCCTTGTCCTTACCTTTGGGACCCATGATTATGCACAGAAATCAAAATAATAATACACAAAACAGACACAGACACGACAAACAAACAGCGAAGATGTAAATGAGAAGACAACACACAAACTGAAGTGTTGGGAATTGTCAGGAACCGAGTGAACAGTCTGCCACCTACTGCTTGTGGTTCAAATTATCGCACATCACATCATATCTCAAAATTTTCATCGTATGTTAGGGTGTAAATGAAAAAAAAATTACATCTTATCTCAAAATTTTCGTACGTTAGGGCGATCATATCTCAAGGTATCAGTGTATTGGCTGACAAGCTGAGAGTAGTCATTCGGGGTGCAAAATTAATCCAAGCTTTCATTATTGGTGGGTTCAGGTCTGTCTTACTGTAATTTATAAAAGAAAATATATATACAGTGTATTAAAAAGAAAAAATGGAGTTAACATTTATTTATATCATAAAACAGTATAAAAGAAATAAAACAAGGTTTGTACTATTAAAATGGTATTCTAAGTAATTTTTAAAAGGTGCATCCTCTCCGTGATATTTTGCTATTCACAAGGGGCGCTGGAACCTAACCCTTGTGAATAATGGGGGATCACTGTATGTTGGTATTATTTTTATTATTATTAGTGATAACATGAATACTTTTGATACTACTTATACTAATAAATATATTAGTATTATTAAAAGGAACAAGGAAGAGAGTGCAAAAGATGGGAGTGAATGGAAAGTGGCTGTAAATGGATGAGATGTCACAACCAGAAGAGATGATCTTGTCTGCTAGATATTTTCTTGAGTAATTGAAGGGGGAGCTGCCATATAATGAAGCAGTTGGAAGGGGGGGGGAGGAGGAAACCAGTTCTGGCTGTTGAGCCCTGCTGTAGAAGTGCTGTCACATCTTGTGTTGTCACTGACCCTAGCAGTGTGGTGGGGGAGTGATGACCCTTCATCCTTAAGGAACAATGAATAAATTTTTGGATGTATGTAGGGTGGGTATATACTTTGAATCGGTCATCCTCTTGTAAGGGGTAAAAGGCCCTTTAGTATACACCTAGGTCTCTGAATCCAACACTTGCCAACCGCCAATAGTGTGGACATTTGGGCCCAGGACAAAAACCCACTTGGGGAACTGGTGGTGTTTTATGTCTTGTGCCCAGGACAAAAACCTACTTTAGGAAGTGGTTCAAGACATAAAACACCACCAGTTTCCAAAGTGATTTAATGATCTGGGCCCAAATGGTGGTTGGCAAGTGTTGGATTAAGAGACCTAGGTGTATGTATAAAATTAGTTCTTGATTCTCACTGATATATGATACAGATGTTTGGAGTTCACTTCAGGTTAGTTGGTATGATAACTTAATCAATTTAATTTCAGGGTTCAGATGAAGAGGACATGGTGGTAGATGAAGCAGTAACAATGTCCATGGTGGTGAAACGGGAGAGGTCAGAGTCTGTAAGCTCCCTGACTGGACTTTGCATGCCTCCTGACCTCATCATTGATAACTCCCGTCAACGTGCACGTAGCCAAGAACAGAAACCTGAATTGAATGACAGTATAAGTGTCAAGGTTGAAGAAGCTGCTTGGGAGTTCACTAGCAATGAAGGGGATTCACTGTTGGCAGAATCACCAAAGCTTTCAGAGGTCCCAGTCACTCCAATCAAAACAAACTCTGGTAAGCATTGTGTCGAATAAGATTTAAAAGATACTTGTGTCAAGCATTTTGCTCTGTGTTGTGTTTAGTAATTTTCTACACATGATTGACTGCTTTCCAGATGAAGCTGTTGATATGCTTCAGGTGACAAACGAAGGAGGAGGAACTTCAAAGGTGAGTGTTGTCACTTGCAAAACAAGCTCTTCTTCCCCTGCCCTGGGTGGGGCAGCATTCAGGTCTAAAACCATCACGCGTCTCACACTTCCTGCTAAGGTGAGAGGGTGTTGGTTGATGAAGGCTTACAGAACATGTGCATGACTGTGGGTGGCATTTGTAAACATAGTCAAATGTAGATTGCAGAATCATGAGAGTGAATCTTGAATTATTCAGATTCATTAACTCCTTTAGGTCAAGGGCCTGTCCCAAGTTGAATTGGGCATTAGCCAGAACAAAATTTGTAATGGTGCCATCTCAGCAAAAGGGTTAAGTAAGATGAAACCTTCAGCAAAGAGTCCTTGCCATAAGCTGAATAGAATCATAAGGCTTTAGTTGGAACACGATTTGTAAAGGTGGAAGGTGGATGAAGGGGATAAGGACCATGTATGAAGTATAAGGTATTTTTTAATTCTAAAAACAGAATTGGAAAAAACATTGGAAGAGACGTTGGGAAAACCTTTAGTTGAATAGTTGAGGTTAGTTAATTCAAAATGGACTTTCTATAAATGCGTCACCACAGTAAAATGCAGACATTATTTTTGGAATTGTCAAACTTAGTTATGCCAAAATGTAAGTGATTTGGATGTGACAGTTTGAGAATTTAAAAGGATTTTTATGTAGGTGTTTTGTAGGGGTGTGTATATCTATTTTATGATTAATTTTGACCATCTTAGTTGTAAATTGTTTAGCCCATAAAGGAATGCAGTGTTTTCACATTTTGCCCAAGGAATGCAAAAACAACTGAAAGAAAACAAGTTTTTTGGAGGACACTAAGAGAAGTCACATCGGTCCTAAAGCAGCAGACAGAAACTGTTTGCATTAGCCTTGAAAGGTTAACACTTTGGCTGGTCAATTAAACATGTCTCATCACACCCAAAAGTGGGTTGGGTGTTGCCAGTACCAGCAATCATAAATGTTTATCATCTAACCTTTTGTTGTTATTATTGTTACTTTGTATTTATTTATTTATTTGTTTATTTATGTGCTTATTGATTTTGCTGCATTTTTCATTTTGTAGGAAATTGTTCACAGTAGATTTTTCTATAAGGATATACTCATATAAAGTTGAATAGACTAACAGTATCACTGGTATTATAAAAGAATGTCGTGTCATGTAAAAAAAAAAGTAAAAGTTTGCATTGTTGTATTTTTTTTGTGATATTTTTGGTGCTATTTTATTTTATTCTCTGTTCACAAGTGATTGTTCTACAATACTGTACAATACTCCCTCCTCTCCTTCCTCTCTCCCTCCACTTTCTCTCATCTTTCCTTCCTCTCTACCTCTCTACCTCCTCTCTACCTTCCCTCCCTCTCCCTTCCCTCCCTCTCCCTCCTCTCTCCTTCATCTCTCCCCCCCCCCCCCCCTCTCTCTCTCTCTCTCTCTCTCTCTCTCTCTCTCTCTCTCTCTCTCTCTCTCTCTCTCTCTCTCTCTCTCTCTCTCTCTCTCTCTCTCTCTCTCTCTCTCTCTCTCTCTCTCTCTCTCTCTCTCTCTCTCTCTCTCTCTCTCTCTCTCTCTCTCTCTCTCTCTCTCTCTCTCTCTCTCTCTCTCTCTCTCTATGCCCTCTACGCCCTCTACTATGTCTCTCTCTACTCTTTACGTTCTCCACTCTCTCTCTACTCTTTACGTTCTCCACTCTCTCTCTACTCTTTACGTTCTCCACTCTCTCTCTACTCTTTACGTTCTCCACTCTCTCTCTACTCTTTACGTTCTCCACTCTCTCTCTACTCTTTACGTTCTCCACTCTCTCTCTACTCTTTACGTTCTCCACTCTCTCTCTACTCTTTACGTTCTCCACTCTCTCTCTACTCTTTACGTTCTCCACTCTCTCTGTACTCTCTCTCTACTCTCTCTCTATTCTCTCTCTCTATTCTCTCTCTGTCCTCTGTCCTGTCCCCCCCCCCCCTCTCTCTCTCTCTCTCTCTCTCTCTCTCTCTCTCTCTCTCTCTCTCTCTCTCTCTCTCTCTCTCTCTCTCTCTCTCTCTCTCTCTCTCTCTCTCTCTCTCTCTCTCTCTCTCTCTCTCTCTCTCTCTCTCTCTCTCTCTCTCTCTCTCTCTCTCATATTTATTGCACATTTCATACATAAAGCTTACTGTCAGCAACTGTTCCACTTCTACCATTTTCAGTGGTTCACTCTTGCAGTCTTGAAATTCCCACCAATCACCCTAGTACAACCACTCCTCGTTTAACGACGACAATTGGGACCAGCACGCCGTCGTTAACCGAATTGGTCGTTAAGCGAAAGTGTATACATATATGTACATGTACTGTATGTACAATGTCCAGCAATACATGTATCTTTATTTTTGTGTATTTTCCCTCTTTTATACAGTACATTAAAGCTTTATTTACTATATACGGTGGTTAGGTTCCTGAAATTACCGTATATGACCAAATCCGCGTATGCTGACATTCCATATTGAATACTGGGGTATTTTTTTTTAGTTTCGACCATGGGCGCAATATAGCAATAGAAAATTAATTATTAATTTTGTAAATTAAAATGTATCAACGTAATATGCAATTTTGTGGGCGGAAATGAAAGTAAAAAAATACCATGCTACAAGAAAATATGCGAATGAACGAAGTCGGTAGCATAGGATTAGGACTCCATCTTGTCGTCTGCCAACGTCTCTCACGACAACGAGAATGAGGACGAGCCGGATGACATTTAATTTGCAGGTAATGATTTATCAAACACAGGTCAGGTTAGTTTAGTTTAGGTTAGACGAATTCAACATCCTTTTATTTCTTCGACATCGGCATCTATCATAACAAACATGGTGTACCATTCGTCCGACATGACTTCGTTACTTACGAAATTTGTTTTAGCACCTTTTTTTTTTGTATTTCCGCTCACAAAATTGCATATTACTTTGATACATTATAATTTACAAAATAATTTTCTATTGCTATATTGCGCCCATGGTCGAAACTAAAAATTTACCACTACCGGTATATACTGTACCCCAGGTAGTTTTTGCAGCTTGCAGGATGGTAATGTAGACCTAAGCTTCAGAACACCTTACCTCACAGGTAATATCCATCGTACAAGTTCATTTATAACATCATACAAATTTGCCTCAGCCAACTTAATTATCGTACACGACGTCGTAACTTCGGGAGATTTACGTTAAACGAATGTCATAAAGCCCGTCGTAACTCCGCGTCATCGCTAACCGAGTAGGTCGTTAAACGAGGAGTACCTGTATTTACCTTCCATACCACCTCAAACTCACTTTCTTAAATCTTTATCATAACACAAGCTCTACTATGCTATAATTTTTTTTGACTACTTTCAACAGCTTCCTCTAATCCTGTGCATCTGGATTGCACCCCACATTGCCCTCTGTCAACCCTGGCATATGCCTGCTTCAAATCCTCAAAAGCCCAAAAAGACATCATAATCTTTTGCCAAGAATTTATTGCATACCTGCCTTAGTATGAGAATTTTATCTGTGCCCCCACTTCCACTCATATATACCCATACTGTTCTTCCCAAGGTTCCCCTCCTAATCCTCTCAGTTAACACCCTTCCATATGCCTTTTGAACCATACTTATCAAACTGATCTCTCTAAAGCTAATACATTAATCTTTGTCCTTCTTTTGTATAGTGGAACTATAAAAGCATGCTTCCAGTCGTCTGACACATTCCCCTCTCTTAGGCACATGTTGAAAAACTTTATTAGCCAGTTCAGTATAACTTCCTCCCTTTGTCAGACATTTCATGTGACAATTTAACCCAGGTGCCGCTGACTGGGTTAGCATTGCTACTTGCTGTGGAGGTGGAGGTGATGACAGTTCTAACCGTGCTGCCAGCAAGTTGGACTAAGAACATGGTTCATTAAATTTCACACTACAAAGTCCTCTGTAAGGGGCGCCAACCTAGCCTCTGGATAGGGGGAGTTTGCAGTGTTAAACTGAATTATTGTTGCCATGGAAAAATGTAATTTTAGGAAAGGGATTAGAAATAAAATTTTCTTGTTAAAGTTTTTTTGGTAGTAATCTATGGTAACTCATTGTATTGTGTATTCCATCACAGGTTTTTATCGGTGACATCTTGAGGTTGATATTAACTTGAAACCAAATGTATTTCAGGTAAAGTCTGTGCAAGCTATACCAGGTAACAAGACCCTGAAAATTGATGGCAAAGATGTTAAGTTACCAGCTGGTTCAATTATTCTTGCGGTTGTGAATGAATCAGGATCATTGGTCCCTCTTCCTCAGTTGCCAGTAACTCCTCAGCCCAAGGTAGTGGCCAGTGAAGAAGTAACATGTGGAGTTCTTCAAGAAGAGGAAGTCGATGTTGAAACAATTGGGGAAAATACACCAGGTAAGAGGCAAATTGTAATTATATTTAATGAATACCATTGGTATTATGAAGTGGGAGATCAGTTTGTATTTGAAATCTGGATTTTTGTTTAAGTTGAATAGGTATTGAAATTAAATTTACACAACTACATCATCGTTATTTTTGCATGTATTGCACAAAATTTTACACTAATTACATGTGATATATTTTATTCAGTGCTAGAAGCGGGTGACTTGGACAGCCTCTTGGCACAGTTTGAAGCCTCAGAAGCAGTTAATGGCAACACAGGGTCCACACCAGTAACCACAAAAGATGCAGAACCCTCTAATGTGATACAAAGGAACAAATTGCAGACTAGTGGGCCTCAGAAGCGGATGACAGCCCCTACATCTCCTACTCACCAAAAGATCAAAGATGCTTTACCTAAAGAAATTATAGAAAAAATAAGAGGTAAGAATGTATTGAAATATAGTGGGAGCATGTCATTACCAGGTATTGAAGTTTTGGAGTAATTTTATTTTTGGGGAGGTGAGGAGGAGAACGGGGGTGGTAAGGGAATTGGGAGATAGGGTGAATGAAAGAGTATTGGGATGGTTTGGACACATGGAAAGATAGGGTGAATGAAAGAGTATTGGGATGGTTTGGACACATGGAAAGAATGAGTGAAGAAAGACTAGTAAAAGAGATATGGAAGGCAGATGTGGAGGGAGTGAACATGAGGGGGTGACCTAGGATGAGATGGATGGATGGGGGTAAAAGGGGCTTTGGGGAAGAGGGGAATGTCTGTTGAGGAAGGATGGGAGAGGACAGAGAACAGGGGTGAATGGAGAATGGTTGTATATGAATGATGTTGTGGTACATGAGGTGGAATGGGTTGGGGATGGGGGGTGAGGTAGTATTTGTGAGAAAAACTGATGCAGCCCGAAGGGATTTCTCCCCATCTCCTTTTCTGCATAAGGGGATGGAGAGAGGGGGTCGCCGAATTAATGAAGCAGCCTTGCTGTGGATGTGCTGTGTCTTGCGACACTACTTCTGACCCAGGGCAGTGGACAAGATGCAGGGATGACCTGTCATCCAGGAAGTGCCAAGATAAGAGGAAGGGTAGAGTGTGGAGGGGAATGGAGTGTTTTGGGGATGGAATGGGTGGGAATGGTTTTTATGCCTTTGTTTTTTGGCTACCTCCCTTGTAAGGGGTAAAAAGCCTTGGTATATGCATGTATGTATGTATGTATGTATGTACAAAAAAAAAGTTAGGTGTAATAGTAGATATTACTAATTGTGTACACATATAAAGTACAGAAGAAGCAATCCCATAAAGGAGATGACATTTGTAACACTAGTGCTTATATATATATATATATATATATATCTATCTATCTATCTATCTATCTATCTATCATTAAAAGTGATGGCAAGTTGTGCACTTATTACACTCCCAAACTCAAACTCGCCCCTTCCTATCAATTTAGCTTCATTCATTGCCAACACATTTATCTTTCTTCTCACAAATATACTGCCAATCTCCTCCCTTTTACTCTCATCTGTACTACAACCATACCTAGTTGTATCTTACGGGAAGGGAAGATTTGCTAGTGGTGTCCCATCTTTGTATCTCAGTGTCTAGTTTGTTCTTAAATTCATGTATGGTTTTTATAAACACTATTGTTTTGTCCAATTTGTTCTAGATGTCTACCACTCTGTATGGATTTTTTTTTTTTTTTTTTTTTTTTTTTTCTCCCTCGTGTCCTCTTCTATTTTTCTTGTCTCAGATTAGTAAGTCCTTTCTGTTAAGGACTTCCATGCCTTTCATGATTCTGTAGATGGTCAGTAGGTTGCCTCTTTCTCTTCTTTGTTCCATACATACATATACCAAAGGCTTTTTCCCCTTTATAAGGGACGTAGCCAAAAAACAAAGGCATAAAAACCATTCCCACCCATTCCGTACCCAATACACTCCACTCCCCTCCACCCTCCTCCCTCCCTCCCATTGGATTTTCTTCTTTGTTCCAAAGTCAGTAATTTCAATTTAGCCACTCTCTCCTCATATGACAGGTTTGAAAGTCCTGGGAGTATTTTCTTGGTTGCTCTCTAGATTCTTTCAATTTTCCTTATATTCATTGTGGTACTGGGTGACCATAGTGTCATAGCATATTCCAGAGTAGGCCTTATTAGTGTGACTAATATTTTTTAACCATTTCTTTGTCTAAATAGGTAAAATCCACCTTTATTGATCTTAACAAGTTGTAGAATTCTCCAACACAACAATTTTGTTTATTTGTTTATCAGGGGACAACTCATACATACATACATACATATACCAAGGCTTTTTTTTACTTCCAGGTCTTTTTCAGATCCCACTTTCTTCACTTCCTTTGTTCCAATTGTATATTGTCCTGATATTATTATTATTATTATTTTCTGAACTCCATTATGCTACATTTCTTAATGTTGAAGTCTACTTCCCACTTCTGACTCCATTTCTAAATCTTGTTTAGGTATCTGTAAAGTCACATTACCCTTGGATCAGGGTGTATATGAGCTCTCAGCTCTTATCTGGGAGGGTAGTAGCTATCGATTAAGAGTCCAGCAAGTGATCCAAATCATGGTGAATCACATATTACTTTCTTATTTATCATGTCTCCAACTTAGTTTATATCCTTATTTTCTAATTATACTTGAGTTAATCCAAGTACTGCTCTAATCAATAGATTGCTGTCTCATATTTCACATAGTGGAAAACTTGCAGCTCCAAAATGGTTGGCAACACTTGGAACCTTCCACAGATTTCCAGAAAGAAACTTTGGACTATTGTCTTTGTTGTGTCATTGGGGGACTATATCTGTACCATTGGCAGAAAGTGGTAGGAAGAGGAGAGCAGTCACTCGTTGTTAGCTTCCCATGTGTGAAAAAAGCGTAAGAAATACAGTTAAACTAATAGAGAGAGATCTTGGGCACAGTCTATAGACCAAGTGTCAGCCTGTTAGAGCTGCACCTCCTGATAGAGGTGATGAGGGTGACAGGACAGGTTTTGAAAAGGGGCAACTTCACTATCCATGTTGCACCACCACATGCAGGTACCCATCATTGGTCCTTGTATTGTTCCAACTTGGGCTTTATCACCTTCTAAGCTATTCCAAATATTCATGCATTTGTATGGAAAACTATTTCCTTGCATCCTTTAAACATAGTGTTTCTCAGTTACTTCTCATGACCTCTTAAAGCCCTTCCATCCTAAATCAAGAGATATCTTCTGTATTGTGTCTGTTTGTAAAGACTTATTTCATTTATCATCTTTCAGCATCAACCAAACGGAAGAGTACTCAGATTCTAACAGAGCCTTTGATGGTGCGTAAAGGTCGAGCTGTGCGGGCGCAGGATGTTATGGCAGCAAACAACAAAGGCAAGAACAGCCGTAACCACTCCACAAATGCTTCACAGTCACAACAGGTAAATTGATAGGTTTCTTGTGTTCCTAGTTAATTTTGCATAGCATTTCATAGTTTTTCACTAAGTCCTCAGTGATATTGCTTACTCCTTAATAGTGTGAATCAAAGAAATACCCAGTGGTCTGATTAAATAGTCATCCACTCCTTTAAGACAGTTCCACAAGTCCTTGGTGATGGTGCTTACTCCTTACTAGTGTGAATCAAAAAATACCCAGTGGTCTGATTATATAGTTGACCACTCCCTGAAGACAAACTTTGAAATACTTGGCCTCAGATGTGATGTAATCATTACCTGCACCCCACACATAAAACGTTATAGTAAACATATTGAGAATAGGATTTGGACAGCAGAAAGAGACACTAGCTTTTTTATTTACTCACATGAGCTACACTAAACTATGCAATCACAGCTTAGTATACAACAATGACAAAGGGATCAAACAAATGACTCAAAGCATAACTTTAGAAATAATAGCTGGCTGCACTAAACACCAATAGAACATTACACTTGGAAATGGAAATCCTTCTAAGATAGTACACAGTTCTGTGCAAGAATCCTTGATCCCACCCACCCCTTAAACTAACATTACACAAACACTGCCCATCAAATGCAGATAAAACAATTCTAGCAGTACATACATACATACATATACCAAGGCTTTTTCCCCCTTACGAGGGAGGTAGCCAAAAAGGGAAAGGCATAAAAACACTCCCACCCATTTCATCCCTAAATACACTCCACACCCCTCCCACCCTCCCTCTCATCTGAGCACCTCCTGGATGACGGGTCATCCCTGCACCCTGCCCACCGCCCTGGGTCAGAAGCAGTAGTCTATACAAATATTTACAATTTCCTACTCCCAGTATCTCATGTTCATACAGAAGTGTACACACTCGGATCACTAAACAACCACTCCATAATAGGCTTCTAAATTCTAGATTGCATCAAACTCCCTGAGGAAACAACCCCAACAGAGAATCATCCCCAAGAGAAAGAATTGCACTGATACTTTTGCATTCAGGTCACTGTCCTACACTAAGGCAGTGTCAACACACATTTGGCTTGGCAACACTCCAATGACATTAGATGCAGCCACAGTACAGGGCACCTATATTCATTCGTTTGAGCTTCTCTAATGATTTTTTTATGAGTGGATGAGGGAGAAGGGTTTCATTTAATGAAGTACATACATATATATACCAAGGCTTTTTCCCCCTTACAAGGGAGGTAGCCAAAAAGAAAAAGGCATAAAATCATTCCCACCCATTCCATCCCTAAATACACTCCACTCCCCTCCATCCTCCCTCCCATCTTAGCACCTCATGGATGAAAACAATTTAATGAAGTGGCTGGGGTAAATCAGCTTCAGCTGTTGGGCCCTGCTGTGGACATGGTGTGTCTTGCAGAATTGCTCCTGACTTGGTAGTGGGTGGGAGACAGGGGGCTCTTTATCCACAAAGGAAAACAAATTAGTGTTGGATAGGTGTGGGTTCTTACTAGATATGAATTTTTTGTTCTGTGGTGCTTATGTTTAGTGGTTGTTGGTGCGTCACCAAATTTGATACCTGTATAACAGCCCACTGCCTATATTACACAAAAATCAAAGATGGGTCACTAAGAGCATAGCTCCCCTTCCTGTATAATACATCTAGGTAAATAAATACTTTGATCAATAAACAGCCCTTTCAAGATAAAATACTTTGATCAATAAACAGCCCTTTCAAGACAGACCACAAACCTTGGAATTCCAACATGGA
>NC_134780.1:17897758-17900258 GCF_046742065.1 Oratosquilla oratoria | reverse complement strand
CTTTCCTAATGTTGGCAATGTAACTACTAATAACAATAATAGTGGAGTTAGTGTTGATAACAGTGGAAGTTGTGGTGTGACTGTAGTGAGTGATGACAGTTCTGTAAATGTTGTAGAGAAGGTCATCAAAACTGAACCTCCTGTATCAGTACAGCAAGAAACAAAGAAGGAAATTGATGAGGATATAGAAGAAGGAGAACTTCAGGGAGATTCTGAACCAGAAATGGAGCCAAAAGTCATAGCAGAAGTAACTGTTCAGACTACAGGAAGTACCAGTACCACCACAACCACTACTCTACCATACAGCCCGAACTCTCTAGCTTCAATAACACTCAATCAAAACACATCACCCAGTCAGATTAAGACTGATGGCAGAGGCCATGAGAAAAGAATGAATAAGTATAAGGCCTCACCAAATAAAACATCTCTGGGTCAATCAGCAAGTAGTCGGGAAAGTAGAAAGAGAACACGCTCCTCCCGCTCCTCCTGTTCTAATCGCTCCCGTACGTGCTCCTCAAGATATATGTCCTCTTCTAGTAGAAGCAGAAGTAGAAGTTGTAGTCCCAGTAGTTCTTCCTCAAGACGAAGGAGGAATTCAAGGTCTCACAAACGAAGTAGGAGACACTCTAGAAGTTCATCTCCTTACAGCAGAAGAAGACATTGGTCAAGATCAAGATCATCCTCCATTTCCTCATGTTCCACATGTTCCTCATCAAGATCAAGGTCAAGATCCAGCAGATATAGAGAAAGGTGAGACAAAGTTAATGAGTTAAATGTAGATAATATTCACCTATAGTAGAGATGTAGAATTAGTTTTGATTTAGCTGATACAAGTGATCTTGATTGAGATGAAGGGATTCACAACTTTGGTAATCAAGGTGAAGTTCTTGTGCTTGTTACCCAAACAGTGGCCTTCAAAGGGTGCTCCGCTGGCTGCTGTGCCTCATGTAATTGGCCATGGCCACTGGCTCAACCCACAAGTCACTTTAGAGAAAATATTTTGTGTTGTCTGGAAAGGGTGAGAGTAGGGTAGTGTAGTGTATGAAACAGATTTAGGTCAGCAGAAAGAAACTTTAATATCATTATACAAATTGCTAATAGAATTACATTTGATTGTTCCTCCCTGGCATGGTTCCCTACTTAAAAGAAAAACTCAAAACAAACAAAAGAATAATAATTGGATGTACAAAAACCACCCCAGTATAATGTATGCATTCAGAAACTATAGAGCTTGTGAAAATGTTAGATATGTAACATACTATAAGCACAATCAACTGAAGGCAATCAAGCCTACATCAGTATCATACTACTCAAACATCTACAACACCCTATTACCCATACCTTTCAGCATATTCATACAATAGTACATACACACTGAGAGGTGGAGAGAAGATAAATATTAACATGAGCTGTTTTAATTTTGTAAAGGTCCAGGGATTATGCACGCAGGTATTCAAGGAGTCGGGATTGTCGTCGTAGGTCAAGGTCAAGATCAAGGTCAAGAACTCCCCCAAAGCATTTTAGGTTAGGCCGTTCTCGCTCACCTATATGGGGCAACCGCGGACGATCTCCTCTGAGAACAATGAGACCAAAGAGATTGGTAAGTGAAGATTTATATAGTTTTGTGTGTTGTTTGTATGTATAGTTGAACGCAAGTTGTAGTGTACATGGTTGGAACTTTGATAATGGGGTCCCATCTCTGCCTTCAGTTATCAAACTGTCTTAGATTTGTTTACATATGGGCTGGATTACGTTCATGCGTGTATAAAGCTATGCTTCCAAATATATATATATATATATATATATATATATATATATATATATATATGTATACATATGTATATATATGTATATATATATATATATATATGTATATGCACTAAGAACCCACTATTATTTGGATTTAAGAAAAGAAGAAAATAATGGATTTCCGTATATTTCGATCACTTGCTGTGATCCTCTTCACGCGGAATACATAGACAAGAGAAAATACACATATTATATACAGATGAGAGAGGTAAAGTTAGGGAACATGGACAAGTCAACCATTTTCAAATCCAAATGTAGTTACAAAAGGAAAATAATTGAATCTTCCTTAATAAAACAATTCCCGAATTTTAACATCTCAAAAGGCCAATGGTCACCAGATTACATAACCACCTTGGCAGTTGATAAATTATTTCCCCATTTTGTAAAAGCGGACGATTTACCACATAACCCGCACAGCAATATAGATGCCACATGAGTTGACTTGTCCATGTTCCCTAACTTTACCTCTCTCATCTGTATATAATATGTGTATTTTCTCTTGTCTATGTATTCCGCGTGAAGAGGATCACAGCAAGTGATCGAAATATACGGAAATCCGTTATTTTCTTCTTTTCTTAAATCCAAATAATAGTGGGTTCTTAGTGCAATTACTAATGTGTAACGACATTACTGGACAGTGATATATATATATATATTTTTTCTTGTATATATACATTCTGGTCTATATATC
>NC_134780.1:17822758-17892758 GCF_046742065.1 Oratosquilla oratoria | reverse complement strand
CTGTTGTGCAATCTTGAACTGGCTGCACTTTTGCCCCTTTTGCCCAAGTATTGGTGCAGTAAACATCCTTCTCATGGAAGAGGTGTCTCAGTGTATACATTTGTTTACATATTTTTCACATATGTATGCATAAGGTTCACCATCACACATTCACATTTTTGTTTGTTCAGCATCCTCAGCATGAGCTAATATGGCTTATTTACTCCATCTACCCACCTTTTATATGGTCCACCCCTAGCTCACACCGTACGCCATCCATTCATAAATCCTGTAAGGGTATCTATGATCCATGTTGTGAGAATAACATGAACAAAACTACTCAGGTTGGCCCGTTTACTCCTGTCCATTTCCATCAATATACCAGTCCATTTTCAAGCTCTATCTCTCATTGATTTGTTACAAATGTAATGTTAAGAAGAAGGGTAGTGATGGTATAAACTTGTGTTTAATTTGTGTTGGCAAAAATTTTAACATGTTACTGCTGTTTTGTATATACCAAGATTATCATATCTTTTCATTATGTATTTTATTTTGTTCTCAGGATGATGACAGAATCAAGCAAGTAGAGGAAAGAAGAGTTGTTTATATTGGTCGGATTTCCGAGGGCACCACAAAACTTGATCTGCGCAGTCGTTTTGAGAAATATGGACCAATTGTTGATATCAGTGTACATTTCAGGGAACATGGGTAAGGAGGAACCAGTTTGTATTTTTCATGAAGTAAATATGTAGAGTATATGTAGTTAATATATTGTAGATTAAAATCATCCAGGAGGTGCCAAGATAAGAGGGAGGGTGTAGGAGGAGTGGAGTGTATTAGGGATGGAATGGGTGGGAATTGTTTGTATGCCTTTTCTTTTTGGCTACTTCCCTTGCAAGGGGGAAAAAGCCTTTGGTATATGTATGTATGTATGTATGTACGAGGTCCATTAAAAAAGTATCCGACCTTGGTCCATAAAAGGAAAAATAATTTACCATTCAGGAATCCATTTTTGTGGCAGTTGATGGCACCCTTACTGCGCATGTGTGGAAATTTTAAAAGCTGTAGTGCACGCCAGTTCCCACCTGTTAAGGCTAGAGTGCAGTCATCCAGTACATACTCGTCGGATTATCGTCCTTACGCAACATGTCGGAGTGCATCGAACAGCGCTATTGCATTAAGTTCTGCCACAAGCTTGGTGATACGCAAGTGCAAACTATCCAGAAGATTCAGCAAGCCTTTGGCGATGAAACCATGGGAATAACACAGATATAAGAGTGGTATAACCGCTTCAAGCAAGGACAAACCTCAGTTGAGAGCAAGCCACGGTCTGGCAGGCCATCCACCAGCAGAAATGAAGAATTCATTGCGAATGTTCGTCGAATAGTGGAGGACGACCATCGTATAACCATTAACGAGATTGTCGGAGAAGTAGGAATAAGCACAGGATCAGTTCATACAATTTTAACCGAAGATTTGGCCATGCGACGAGTGTGTGCAAAATTTGTTCCAAAGTTGCTGGCGGAACAGCAGAAACAACTCCGCCTGGCAATTGCACAAGATCTGCTTGACTGTGCTAACAGTGATTCTGACTTCATGAAGACCATCATCACTGGTGATGAGACATGGGTGTATGGATACGACCCGGAAACAAAATTTCAGTCATCACAATGGAAGCATCAGACATCACCCAGATCAAAAAAAGCACGACAGGTTCAGAGCAACGTCAAGGTAATGTTGACATTTTTTTTGACTCCAGTGGTATTGTGCATCATGAATATTATGCACCAGCAGGACAAACAATTAATAAGGAGTATTATCTGGAAGTTATGCGACACCTTTGCGATGCTGTGCGACAAAAACGACTGCAAATGTGGGCTGCGCGCAACCATGACAATGCACCTGCTCATTCTGCTCACCTGATCCAAGCTTACCTGGCCAAAAACAATACTCCACTTGTTCGGCACCCTCCCTACTCTCCAGACGTGGCACCTTGTGACTTCTGGCTCTTCCTTAAACTGAAAACAACCCTTAAAGGGAAGCGCTTTGAGTTGAGAGAGGAAATTATGAGAAAAACGACGGCAGAGCTCTAAATGTACCAATTTCGGCATTCCGGAGATGTTACCAGCAGTGGCAGCACCACTGGGAGAAGTGTGTGCACTCCCAAGGGGAGTACTTCAAAGGTGATTGAATAAAAGTTTTGAAATGTACACAAATCTTTTCTTTATGGACCAAGGTCGAATACTATTTGAATGGACCTCGTATGTATGTATGTATTACTGCAACTCCATGCTATTACCAACAAAGTCTGGTTGCTAGACATGACAAATGTGCTAACTAAACATTTTCATCCCCATCATACTGAACCCATTCACTGTTGATTAAAACATGAGAAAATTGCATTGTATACTTCTCTCTTCCAATCTACTGGGACACTTCCTTCCTGTATGTGTGTGTATACCAAAGGGGCCTTCTTCCACAGCAGGGCTTGACAGATGGAGTTGGTGTACTCCTAGTGTTTAATTACATGGTGACTCATCCCTTCCTCCTTCATACAGTCATGTGTTCTGTACTTGTTTCCAGTCCACTGTACATCTTTACATCAAAACAAGATCAAATCTCTTCCCTTTTTTCACAAGTGTTCTTAATGAGCTGTCTTTGTAAATGTGTGAGCAACACAGCCCCTTTATTAAAAATTCTGTTCCTCTTTAATTGTCTGTTTCTCACATTATCCTCTCTAATATTAAGCTTGGAACTTTGCCCAGAAAAATTTGTATTATGCATACTGTCTTCCAGTCCTCATGGAAGCTAGATATTTTATTTGTGCAAGAATCTGTTCAGTGTTTATCTAAGCGATAACCTCTTTTGTTTTGTATTATGTTTGTTTCATAATTGCTTGATTTACACATGTAGTGACCACATATTTTGTTTTATTGCAGGGATAACTATGGATTTGTCACATATAAAAATCGAGATAGTGCCTATGAGGCTGTGGAGCATGGCAATGATGATAAATCACTTCCTCACTATGACCTATGCTTTGGAGGAAGACGTGCTTTCTGCAAAGTTCAATATTCAGATCTTGGTAAGTTACAAAGAAGTATAAGTTAACTGAGTGAATAAGTTTGTTTTTTAATTTGTCAGCTGCCCAGATTTTGCTTTGCAGGAGACCTGCAGCCCTCAGGAAATTGGCCATGATTGCACAGCCCAAAAGTCACTCAGTGTAGAGATTGTGTTGTTGTCTGGAGTATAATTTTGTATGAAATAGGTGTATACTTTGACTTGGCCACCCCCTCTTAAGGGGAGAAGGCCTTGGTTTCTGTAATTATGTCTGGAGAGAGTGCAGGACAATGTAGTATTAAGTTCTGTGTCTTAGGTATTTAATAGGCAGGTTATCACTGGCTTTTGCTTTGAAGGAAGATGTGTTTTCTTGAAGTTAGTTTTCCTGATCTTAATAAGCATGAATGAATAGGACAGTTTGATATGATGTCCTGTATCTTCCATGTGCATCAAGGGCAACTAGTGTCAGTTGCCAGGCCAGTTTTGTTTTTGGTGGGATCTGCCTGTGACTGTTCTAGTACTACAAGCAGGTTAAACTTGTACATTTGGCCACAGTTTCTTCCCAGAGAAATCTATGGAAGGGCTTGAGGATTTACCATCTGTTTTGGGGCTACAATTTTTTAGTCCGTGAAATGAGGCCACAATTATCATTATTATTCTGTATTATATGGGAAGGGGAGCTATGCTTGTAGTAACCCATCCTTTTATCTCGCAACATCTAGTTTGGTCTTAAATTCTTGTATGGTTTTTGCACACACTATTGTTTCATCCAATTTGTTCCAGACATCCACCACTCTGTGTGGAAGACTCTCTCTCTCTCTCTCTCTCTCTCTCTCTCTCTCTCTCTCTCTCTCTCTCTCTCTCTCTCTCTCTCTCTCTCTCTCTCTCTCTCTCTCTCTCTCTCTCTCTCTCTCTCTCTCTCTCTCTCTCTCTCTCTCTCTCTCTCTCTCTCTCTCTCTCTCTCTCTCTCTCTCTCTCTCTAGATCTCTCTCTCTCTAGATCTCTCTCTCTAGATCTCTCTCTCTCTAGATCTCTCTAGATCTCTTTCTAGATTTCTTCTAAAACTATCTTTTTTGAGTTTTTCATGTTCTCTTATCCCACATGTTCTTTTATCCCACTTTAATAAGTCTTCTCTGTCAAGGACTTCCATGCCTTTCATGATTGTGTAAATGGCCAATAGATCTACTCTTTCTCTTTTTTGTTCCAGTGTTGGTAGTTCCAGTCTAGACAATCTTTGTTCGTATGTCAATTTTGAGTGTTGGTGCCATCTTTGTTGTTGCTCTTTGGATTCTTTCTGATTTCTTTATATTCTTTGTTTTTGTGCTGGGTGTCCATAGTGTTGCAGTGTACTCCAAGGTTGGTCTTATCAGTGTGACATATTTTCTTTACCATTACTTCATCCAAGTAATTAAAAGCCACCTTTATTGATCTTAGCAAATTGTAGGTTTCTCTGACTATTTTGTTTATATGCTTGTCTGGTGACATGTCTTTGTTAATAATTATAATTAGTCCTAGGTCCTTTTCAGAGCTAACTTTTTTCAACTTCCTTTGTACCAATTTTACATTGTCCTGATATATATATATATATATATATATATATATATATATATATATATATATATATATATATATATATATATATATATATATATATATTTCAAACTCCATTATACTACATTTCTTGATGTTGAAGTTCACTTCCCACTTTTGGCTCCATTCCCAGACTTTGTCCAGGTCTCTCTGTAGTGATTCACAGTCTTTTTCTGTACTTTCTTTAGTAGTTTTGTGTCATCTGCAAAGAAGTTCATATAACATTCTACACCTTTATGTCATTTATATATATAGCAAACATTATCGGAGCTAATACAAAACCTTGTGGGACTCCACTTATAATTTCTTCCCAGGTTAAGTTTTTATCGCTAAGTACCACCCTCATTTTTCTCCCGTTCAAGAAATCTTCCATCCATTTCAATAACTTTCCTTGTACACCTGTTGTTTTGAGGGGCAGGGGATGGGGGGTGCTTATTTGTGAATGATATTTTGACACATCCTGAAGGGATTTCTCCTCGTCTTCTCTTTTTCTGTATGAAGGGATAGGGAGGGGGAGTTGTCAATTAAGTGAAGTTTCCTTGCTGTGGATGTACTGTGTGTTACTATATTGCTTCTGATCAAGGACAGTGGGCAGGATACAGGGATGACCCGTCATACAGGAAGAGCTAAGATAAGAGGGGGGAAAGGTGGTGGATGGAGTGGAATGGGTGAGGAAATGCCTTTGACTTAGCTACCTCCCATGTAAGGGGGAAAAAGCTCTTGGTATGTAGATATAAATAGATAATTATTCTGCATTGGTTTTGTTCCAGGGGTGGGTGATGACCAGAATAGAGGGCATTGTAATTCTTTTATGCTATGGGAGTGATTACTGGGGAAGTTTTGTGAAGTATAGAACTTGACAGTCATCTAATGAGTGTTTGTTTTGTATATTGTGTAAGTTTTTGTATTGAAGTATTGTGGAGGGTACTGGAGATAGTTGTAGTAGATGTTTGAGTAGAATGTTGCTTAGAGTCCTGTGTTTGTGCCCCACACTTCCTACCCAGTATCTCTTTCATGAGTTATTTAAAGGCCAATCTGGTGGCCATCAATGGCTAACTGAGAGCTGTGGGTCTTTACAAGTCGTGAGAGAAGCATAAGCTGCATGGTCTTGGTTCCCAGTAGATGATTGTTGTAATATAATGTACTCAGCAGGCTGGGAAGTTTGTCAATCATTTGTAATTGCTGTGCATTTTTATGTATTCTATTTTATTTTTCTATTTCTGAAAGGATGTGTTAAGGTGGTTTCAAAAGCCTTAATTATGTTTGAGGAGGGATTGAGGAGGTTGGTGACAGAGTTTGGGAGAGTGTGTGAAAGAAGAAAGTTGAAGATAAATGTGGGGACGGAGAGGGGGGGGTCGCCGATTTAATGAAGCGGCCTTGATTTGGATGTGCTGTGTCTTGCGACACTGCCTCTGACCCAGGGCAGTGGACAAGGTGCAGGGATGACCTGTCATCCAGGAGGTGCTAAGATAAGAGGGAGGGTGGAGGGGGCTGGAGTGTATTTAGGGATGGAATGGGTGGGAATGGATTTTTGCCTTTTTCTTTTTGGCTGCCTCCTTTGTAAGGGGGAAAAAGCCTTGGTATATGTATGTATGTATGTTTGATACCTTCATTACCATTGTCAGGTGGCATTTTCCTATTGAAGCCTTCTAGAACTTATTAGGTGATATTTGTGAGGATTGTGCTGATGGAATGATGTTGGTTTGGCAAGGTTGTGTGTATTCTGAGTCTAAGGTCAATCTGGCCATTAGAGGAGGTGAATCAAGTAGAGAAGAAAAGGTAAAAGGTGCAGATGGAGAGATGATAATGGAAGAGAAGGCAGTGAGAGGAAGGTGGGCAGAGTATTTTAGGGAGTTGCTAAATGTGAAGGAGGATAGGGAGGGAAAGGTTGCAGTGGGAAGCGTTAAGAAAATGAGAGTGATGAGCGAGGAAAATGGAGGAGAAATATGGTAAGATGAAGTGAAAGCAGCTGTTAAAATGATGAGAGCAGGTAAGACTCCTGGATTGGATGGATGCCATGCAGAATATCTGAAGAAAGGAGGTACAGTTATGGTGGACTGGCTGGTGAGGTTATTTAAGGTTTGTTTAAGAGAGGGTAAAGTGCCGGAGGACTGCCTGTATAGTTCCACTTTACAAGGGAAAGGGGGACAAGTGTGAGTGTAGTAGTTTCAGAGGGATCAACTTGTTAAGTGTAGTTGGAAAGGCTTATGGGAGGGTCTTGATTGAGAGGATTAGGAGAGGATCAGAGGAAGTAATTAGTGAGGAACAGTGTGGTTTTAGGACAGGTAGGGGTTGTGTAGATCAGCTTTTTGTGGTAAGACAGATATGTGAGAAAGCTATAGGGAAAGGTAAGGATGTTTTTTGGGCTTTTGTGGATCTGGAAAAAGCTTATGACAGGGTAAACAGGAAGACACTGTGGGAGGTACTGCAGATATGTGTGATAGGAGGAAAGCTGTTAAGAGCAGTCAAGAGTTTTTACGAGAGTAGTAGAGCTTGTGTTAGGATTAGAATTGGAGAGAGTGAATGGTTTGAGGTAAAGGTGGGACTTTGTCAGGGATGTGTTATGTCGCCCTGGCTATTCAATCTATACATGGATTGGGGGGTGCAAGAGGTGAATGCAAAGGAAGTGGGTCAGGGATTGGAGATGGTTAAAGAAAATGGAGAAAAGTGGGAAATAAGCCAGTTGTTGTTTGCTGACGACACTGCGCTTGTAGCAGGATCAGAGGAGGGATTGAGGAAGTTAGTGACAGAGTTTGAGAAGGTGTGTGAAAGAATGAAGCTGAAGATAAATGTGGGCAAAAGTAAGGTGATGAGATGTACAAAAGGAGAGAGTGACAGCAGACTGGAAGTGAGCATAAAGGGTGAGAAACTGGAGGAAGTGGATAGACTTAGATACTTGGGTGCGAATGTGGCAGGAAAGGGAGGAGTAGGGGTGGAGGTAGAATATAGATTGAGAGAAGCGAGTAAATGCCTTGGTGGATTGAAAAGTGTAATGAGAAATAGACATGTGGGAATGGATGCTAAGAGGAGGTTATATGAAGGAGTGATTGTGCCAACAGCACTGTATGGGGCAGAAACATGGAACATAAGAGAGGAAGAGAGAAGGAGTTTGAATGTGTTTGAATGTGTTTGAGATGAAATGTCTGAGAAGTATGATAGGGGTTACTAGACTAGATAGAGTGAGAAATGAAGAGGTGAGGAGGAGAGCAGGGGTGGAAAGGGAGCTGGGAGATAGGGTTGATGAAAGAGTATTAGTATGGTTTGGACACATGGAAAGAATGAGTGAAGAAAGATTAGTAAAAGAGGTGTGGAAGGCAGATGTGGAAGGAGTGAATATGAGGGGGCATCCCAGGATGAGATGGATGGATGGGGCATTACAAAAGAGGAATGTCTGTTGAGGGAGGATGGGAGAGGACAGAAGATAAGGGTGAATGGAGAATGGTTGTGTATGGATGATGCTGTAATGCATGAGGGGGAGTGGGTAGGGGATGGGGGGTGAGGAAGTATGTATGAGAAAAAATTTGACGCAGCCCAAAGGGATTTCTCCCCGTCTTCTCCTTTTCTGCATGAGGGGACGGAGAGGGGAGGTCGCCGAATTTATGAAGCGGCCTTGCTGTGGATGTGCTGTGTCTTGCGACACTGCTTCTGACCCAGGGCAGTGGACAGGATGCAGGGGTGACCTGTCATCTAGTAGGTGCCAAGATAAGAGGGAGGGAGGAGGGTGGAGGGGAGTGGAATGTGTAGGGAATGGATTGGGTGGGAGTGGTTTCTATGCCTTTATCTTTTTGGCTACCCCCCATGTAAGGGGAAAAAGCCTTTGGTATATGTATGTATGTAGAGATGTATGAGAAACCTAAGTAACCACTATTTTCATGTTTTTCCTCAGATGCCCAAGAACCAGGTCCTGGAATTGGTAGTGCACTTGGCAAGGGTGGAGCAAATAGTGATTTTGATTCAATGCTGTTTGATTCGCTGCTGAAGGTAGCCTTGAAGCGCAAGCGATGACCTTGGCAGACCCTAGCTCTTCTCTTTCTCTCATTCTATGTCAGCTGACCCGACACAATATTTAGGTCAGAAGCTAGTACCTGACCAGACTGTAGTGTAGTGTGAATTTGATATCCAGAATGATGTTATTGGAGGTCAGGGACTAGTAGCTGGCTGTCAAAATTATCAAGGATCAGGGTTAGAGCTTGACCTTACAGGTTAAGTTAAATTTATTCAGATAAAAAAGAATTGGGGGTATAGGTTACAATCCCATAATATTGGTATATATATATCTGTTCTGTATGTGTTTATTTAATATACTTCTTTATGGATGCACATGTAGGTGAAGATATATTGGTGCCTACATGATTGTGTGTGTATATATATGTATGTAAAGATGGTGGTGGTTCATTGGTGTTGGCTGTGACTAGAAAGTTGTCATCAGAATGTAGGAAAGTGTGTGGCCATATGCCTTATCATGGTGAACAAATGTGACCTGTCTAGTTCTGACAAAAGGCTATCTTCACAAAGTAGGGAAAAGAGCTGGTAGATCAAAAAATATGTATATATTCATGTTGTATATATTTTCTAGTTTGTGTCTGTTTTCTCTTATTGTGAGGGTAGCTTTTTTTTAAGGTTTAGGCAAGCAAGAAGATGGTGACATGAATGGTTGTAGTCACTTCACATGGTAAGGATCAGGTCCTTCCAGTTTTGATGAAAAGTGTTTTGAGTTTAAACAAAAACCAAAGGTAACTTTGTGTGTGTGTGTATGTGTGTGTGTCTGTGTCTGTCAGTCTGTCTGTGTGTTCTTTTAACATAATTGAAAACATGTATTACATGTATTTGTTTCATGTATATTACATGCATTTATGTATATGAATGTGTACATTAGCATGTTCTGTATTTATGTGAACATACATGTATATACAAGTGTGCATATACTCTGCTCAGGCAAAAAGTCAAGTGTGGTGAAAATTGATTTAGGCATCCCTTTCTTCTAGGAGCTGTATTATAGTCACAGTAATGGGGGGAAAAAGATTATTAGGTAGAAAGATATATGAATGTTTATGTATGTATATAATTTCATCCACAATTTTACCTGTAAAGGGAGGTAATCCACTTACATGTTTTATGGCTTTCAAAACCAAAAGGAAAGACAGGTTGGGGTAATCTTGGTCATATTATGGGGGAAAATAGTAAAAGGAAGAGACTGAATGTTTTAGGAATGTAGTGTTAAAGAAATGTGATGGTTGTAACAAGAATTCTTGTAATGTCTATCATATTTTCAAAACAATTTGAAAAACATTCCATCTCCTCATTTCTGTCTCCCATATGTTCCAAGTCTGCTCCATAAATAACCATAGATACACTCGCTTCATTGTTCAACTTTCTCTCTGTATTCATTCCCAAGTACCTAGTTCTTGTAACACTTTTCATTCCAACCAGACATTTATTTGCCATAACTACCCAGATAGTGGGAGCTTTGTGATATTAAACTGAATCATCATAATAATTCATCCCCCACATCCACTCCTCCCTTCACCAGTATATGGAGCCCCAGTTTCTTAAAACCTTTTACTTCTTCAAGCCTCATGCCCTGGACACACATTTAACTTGCCACCATCATCATTCCTTGTACATCTCATCACTTTACTTCTACCCATGTTCATGTGTAACTTTCTTTGGTCGTGTACCCTGCCAAACATTCACCAGCTGCTTCACTCTCTCCTCAAATTGGCCCCAAGTGCAGTGTCATCCACAAGTACCAACTGGTTTACTTCCTATGCCCTTGTCCACCAATTCTAAACCTGTACCTAGCATTCCTGTGTTTACCTCCCTTACCACCCCTATTCATATACATGTTGAACAGCCATGGTAACATTACACAACCCTGGCATAGCCCCAGCTTCTGTAATTCAGTACTCCATTCCACTTGCTGTACATAGTAAAAGATCATTTGTGCAGTACAGTTAGAAAGTTAATTCACACTTTTCACACATTGCTGTACTACCAGCACTAGATGAAAATAGTGAAAAAGAAATAAAAGAAAATAGAACAACACTCTTCAAAGAATAAATGTATATTGCTGGAAGTAGGAATATATGTATACTTGTAATAATAGAAAATTGAGTCACTGTGTGGGTGCATGGGAGAGACTGATTAGTGTGTGAAAAACAACCATCTTGTGTGTAAATGTTAATGAACCCTTTAAGATTCCTGGAGTTTGTAAAAGTACAAGAGGTGCTAACCACCTTGTTCATTGATCTTATGTGCATTTGGCATTGTTCAACTTTGAGCGCTTATCGTAAAGTTACTTTTTTGGTGTAGAATGTTGAATTTGGTCTTTTAGCTGAGTAGTTCTACTTTAGTACATTTGAAAAGAATAGAAAACAATAGAAGCTAAATAAGAATCGGTTGAAAATACTATGCAAAATTTCAACATCCCAAATTGACAACTTTTTTTATATAAAGAATAAATTCCATCCAAAACACTTGCTAGGGTATATATAATTTTTGTCACATGCAATGACATGCAAGATATTGCATTTCATTAGTAATTAATGAGTAAAACGTAATATGGGAATTTACATGCAACTGCAGTTTTGGACTTTAAGAAGGTATTATTTAACTTTCATTAGAGCCCTTAAGCAAGCCCAAACTTCTAAATGCTGTGTACACAATCCCCAGAAAACTTAAAATACCCCACACTCCAAGTGTGTACATAGAATACTGTTTTTTCTTTTTCATTTACTATGTACAATGATGTAACAATCAGTAGGGTAGGGGAGCAGTTGCTTGACTTATGTTACTGGAAATTTAAAGGGTTGTACACACATCATGTACATAATACAAATTTATATATATATATACAGATACCTCTTAATTTGTGTTAATTTAATGGATTTTTTTCAATAATGCAAGATTTTATTGGAGGAGGATGGAAATGCATCATTGAAGAATAAAAAGTGAGAAGCTATAATTTTATGGGATGGCCACACTGCAACACTTGAACTAAATTTTTGTGTGCATACATACTTTGTTCAAAATTTGATAAGTTTAATGTTATGGCAAATGCTTATGAATTTAGTATTTCTTACATGAGCACAAGATAATTTGTATAGATTAGGATACTGACATTAAGATTGTTAAAACAGATTTTTCATAGAAGTATGGGTATCGACACTTGCACGCAAAACATAACCCTTCTTTTTTCAGTTATTTCTCATGGGGATGATTTATTCAATGTACACAGTTGTTATTTATGTGTGGCCTCCAGGCATATCCTAACATAAATTAAGAGGTCACTGCACAGATTACACATTCATGGAAGAAGTAATGTAAAACACAAGTTTCTAGGAGAAAAGTAACAACCTTTCATGATAATGAAATAGCTTATGTAGGTTGCCAATATGTCATGAATGTTTGGAGTTCCTATCCTATTGAAATCAGAAATTGATATTACATAGATTAGTTGTAATGCATCTAACATTATTGCTCACATAGGATATCCAAGTTTGGAGATAAAAGTTAGATGCATTTGTAGGGGATCTGTCAGCTGATATATGTTTAAGGCTTTTTTTTTAAAGAAAATGAAATGTCTTGAAGAATGCAGAAGGTATCAATAAAAAAAAAAATCTAAAAAGGATTGAACATACTTTAGTGGCAAAATTGAGGTATTTAGAAGGAATATGGTGGGGATTAGAGTATTGTGTATGCTCTTGTTTGTCTAATAGGAATTGTAATTGTTATGTTGTTTGTTATTGGAAATCATTTATTCACATGATTACATGACTCAAAAGACCTAAGTGAAGCTGTTAAATGTATTGTTTGTGAATGTGTTTTTTTAAATTTCATTTATGTGCCATTAAACTCTGATGTTCATTTGGTTAACTGCTAAAATGCCCTGTCCCATATTAGTTGCTTTGTAAATATTACTCTTGAAGATGTCTTTGTCTGTTTGATAATGTTACAAACTCAACTGTCATAGTCTAGTATTAATTTTTTGTAAATATTCACAGCTAAGATTAGGCCAAAGCAGATTTTTGTTTCTGAACTGACTGTGGCACTAGTCCCTTGGGCTTGATGGAAACTTGTTATGAATGAAATGGTTTTGCGCTGTGTAACTGTCTTGCCATGTATTGGGCAAGTGTATACATCCATATGAATGCATTTTAAACTGTCAGAAGTGTACTTGTGATAGTTGGATCATGATGTAACTGCTATGGGGATGGATGTAAAATAACTTACATTGTCACATAATACAGTCACTAGTGAACATGCATGACACATTTTGCAACTCAAATATATGTGTTGCATTTCTTATGGAGAAAATGTTATATTTGGTTCCATTGAACTTGCAATTTTTATTATTCACTTTGAATCTGTGAGACACATGGTGTAAAAATTGTATATGGTTTTTCACATGTTCTGCCTGGGCCCAGTCTGTCACTTTGGGAAAAAAGAAAAAAAAAAAAAAAAAAAAAAATTGTCCGCTTAACTAAAGAGCTAACAGTTGTCAGCTCTTCTCCTCTTCCCCCCACTCCCCCTCCCCACTTCTCCTGTTCCTCCACCTACTCCTCCATCTCTTCTTCCACCTCTTCATCCTTTTCCTTCTCAACAGTGACATGGAAAAACCCATAATAATATGACAGACAGTGTTCCAACATTTCTTCCCAGAATGATCTGTGGGAGGGCCCAATCACCATAGCTGTATTGGGGGGCCATGGCTACAAGTCAGTGACACTTGAGCCATTGGTTATTATTTGCTGGAGAATGTATATCAACCTAGTATGGGCAAATATGCAGGAGGCATTTTCACTTAGGAACACATATCAGTTCAACAGTATAAAACAAAATTCCTTTAGCAGTTGTTACTGTATTACAGTGTGCCATGTAAACAGTGTAGCCTTCGTAACCTCCTTGCTATGATGATACATAACACATGTATTCTCCAAGATGCTTAATAATTTCAATTAGCCAAGGAGGGCAGACTTGCTACAAATTGACATCGAAGTTGAGATCCTTCATGTGTCCTTAGTCAGCCCTCTTTATTTCTTTCTTTCTTTATTTAGTCAAGTCTTGATCAATATATCCAATTTTGTACCAAGTGTACCACCTATGATGGACAAAATTGCCAAGTATAAGCTAAAAAGAATCTGTAAAAGGTTCTGGAATAGTAAAGGCATTCATTTGAACCATGAAATTAATTTAAATAATCTCATTCTAAAGGAGACAAAACAGGTTAATATGTCTGTTTAATATGGGATGTTGCCAAGGTAGAAGTTGTACACAAATACACAGTTGAATACATGTGATGTTTTGAGCCATGATTGACATATTCTGTGGAGTACAGGCTTGTGCAGGTGCTGGTATTGGCAGTGCTGCTACTCCAGGGTGCTTTTGTGTTATGTGTGATAGTTGCCTTGGTATTCTCTACTTTGGAATTCCAGGCCCTACTTTATTTTGTGAATTGGTAGCAAAATGTCGAATGTCTTGTTTACAGCAAAGATTTAGGTGTCAACATTCATTCAGCAAATATCCATAGACTACAGTAGTTGGAAGTAAGATTTGTTGAATTGATGCTTTGGAGGGTTGGGGTGATTGTAAATAGTATGGGATATCACACCCTGCCTCTCTCATGTGGCGAGGCACATGTGCCAAGAAACTTTGTCAGTAGCTGTTTCAGGAGTTAAGGGGGACTTGAATAGAAAGGAAGAAAAGTGACATCTGGATTTATATATAATATATATATATATATATATATATATATATATATATATATATATATATATATATATATATATATATATATATATATATATATATACATATATATATATAGACATTGCTATTTTTACTATCATGGTCGTTTTCTAGTATAGAAATCAGGCTTTCAGACTGTAAGCTACTGCTTGCAGTCTGAAAGCCTGATTGCTATTGCTTGCTAGACATGCATACCATGGTTGTTTTTCTATAAAATTTGTGTATGCAGGTTAGGAAAATCTTTGAAAAATAAAAAAAGATGTTGCCCTTTCTATTTAAACCTCTTAACTGCTTATGTCATTGGAGAGGTTTTAAGAATTGTATTCCAGTGTCCTGATAAACTCTCATATCTCTCCCCTGTTTGGTGTCAAGCCTTGTGTTACTTAAAATGTTGATAAATGTGGGATACTCACTTTTGTTAATCAAATCTGGCTCTATCTTTTACTAAGTAGTTCTGTGGTTTGATATTAAAGTCATTAGTATTTTTGTAAATGAAAGGAAAAAAAAAAAAAAAAAAAAGTGAATGCCTCGGTATTCAGTTGCCCAGTACTGCAAAAAGATGAAGTGAAGGAGAGGAGTGGGTGAGATTATAGGGTGTGAAGATATGATAGAGAAATACTGAAAACATTGTGGAAGCTCACTGAGGTGACAGAACTGAGGACAATTGTACAGAGATTTGTAGACATTATAGGAAGGAGTAGATAGTGGTTGGGGGAAGTTAAGGTATGACATTGCAAATAGTGTACAGGTTGTGAATTGTGATGATACCTTGGGGGGCTTAAATTGGTCAGGATTTTTATTATTATTATTATTATCATCATTTTATATATATATATATATATATATATATATATATATATAATATATATATATATATATATATATATATTTGTATTATTCTTATTCTATTATTATTATTATTATTGTTATTATTATTATTATTATTATTATTATTTTTTTTTTTTTTTAAGGCAAGTGTTGGGATCTGCCCTTGAAGTGCTTTACTTTACGAGTTCTAACCTATACAGTAAGACAGAAACCTAAATGAGTAATCTAGAATCAAGAAAGTTGTGAAGACAGGTTTCATGTGATACTAGTGTATATGGAGTAAGAGAAGAGGTAGAGTATTAATCAAGAGTTCATACCACCACCTTCCTGCTAGGCCTAGGAATGAGCACTAAACCTGAAGAGAGAATGGGTTCAGTGTGGGGAGTATCGCAAGATGAAGGGAGGGTTATAGCTGAGAGGAGGATGTTTTGAAAGGTCTAGGTTCTTAGGAATTGTGTAGTTATGATTTCTTGTCATTTAGTTGTAATGGGGAGAGGTGTTGGACAATGTTTATTTTATTTTTTACCATTTTCAAAATAGTGTATCACTATATGAAACTACTTTGAAGTATATTTTAGTGTGCATATAAAATTTGATATCTGTAGGGGACATTTGGAATGGATAAAAGAAAAAATGCTGTATGTAGGTGGCCCTTGCCATAATGTATGAAAATATTTAATTGAGTGGCAGGGTATAAAACCTTGATCTTACTAAAATCTTTCTACTCCCATCTGTATGCCCTCTTTCTTCAGCCTTGTTCACCTTCCCACTTGGGCTGTGAGAATGAACTGAGAAGGAGCATAGGAACCAAACAGTATCTTGAGTGGTGGCTGGCAGAACCAGTCTTATAAATGACTTAGGGATCTGTTAGTCTATAGTGACTGGAAACCAGATAGAATGCTGGCTAAGGCAGGTTATGGAATGAATCTGCCCCTTTGGTAATCCAGCAATGACCAAGTGGATGCTGCTCATGTAAGATAAATGTGTTTGTATGTACATGTGTGATATATATATATGTATATATATACATTTATATGTTCACACATTAGAACTCAAACAGGAAGCATTACTGTACTATGCTGGTCTGAAAAATATAGACTGAGCTTGTTGAATTGTATTTTATTGTCATTATTTATCCTAAAAGCAAAGGCATAAGAGGATCTGGGAGTTTCCAACCAGAACCCTAAGGTTTGGGTCTTTTAATTTGCACGGATGGGGTACAGATGAGAGTAAAAGAGATAGGCAATATGTTTGTGAGAAGAAAGATGGCCGTGTTGGCATTGAATGAAACTAATTTGAAAGGGAGGGGTGAATTTGAGTTTGAAAATATAGTTGGGAAGGTGTCAAGAGTTTCAAAAGTCTGTTACTTTTACTAAGAAGAAAAAAGAGAAGCTTTTCATAAGGAAGTAGAAAATATTGAAAGAAATAGACATGGAGGAAAAATATGACAATTCTATCAAGGAGTCAAAAGAATAAGAACTGGGTATCAAGCTAGAGAGAGAATTATAAAGAATAAGAATGGAGAAATAATAGCAGGAGAGGCAAAATTGATGGAAATATGGAACACTGAAGAATTATTAAACCTGCTAATGGAAAACAACCCAGGCAACGATAATTGAACTATTAAGGACTAACAGAAGGGATGCCTGAAATATCTTTGGAGGAAGTTAAATGAGCAGTTAAACATTTAAGAAACAATAAAAGTCCCAGTAAAGACGGAATACCGTCAGAAATATGAAAAGGAGATTTTTTAATGGAAAGACTACACAGACTGATAAAAGTAATTTGGACAAAAGAAAACATAACCAGATAGCTGGAGAGAGGGGATAATCATACTAATACACAAAAAATATAAGTTAGAGTGCAAAAACTATAGAGGAATAAGCCTACTATCAACTGCATATAAAGTTTTTACCAAGATATTGTATAACAGAATGGAAGAGTACATGGAGCATATAGTAGGAGAGTACCAATGCAGTTTTAGAAGAGGGAGGCAACAACAGACCAAGTTTTTGTTATAAGACAACAAATATAAAAGTATTGGGAATTTGATAGAGAGCAACTACACCTGTTCATCGATTTCAAACAGGCTTATGATGGAGTGAGCAGAACATCTGGAAAATAATGGAAGAATTAGGAATACCACATAAGTACATCAGATTAACAAGAGCATGCTATGAAAACACAAATAGCATAGTAAGATGTGGGGGTAAAACTACATCACCTTTTCAGATAGGAGATGGCCTAAAGCAAGGATGCATACACCTCTGTTATTTAATCTGGCAATGAAAAAATAATCTGAGGTAGTATGAATGGGAGAGACGAAGGAATAAAATTGGAAGATATAACCATAAAACTACTAGTGTATGACGACGACATGACAGAGAAGCAGAAATGGAAAACCTGGCGGCGCTCTTTAAAGAAACTGCAGAAAGTGTTGGACTCAAGATCAATGAGAACAAGACAAAGGTAATAAAGATAGGAAGAGAGTCTAATATGCCAGAAAGGGTACAGATTGTGGGGATGGACATAAAGAGTGTAAAGATTTTAAATACTAAGGAGAAAAGGTGACCAGCGACGGAAGAATGAAACAGGAAGTGGAAGCCAGAATTGGAGCAGGAAATCGTTGTTACTACAGCCTAACAGAATGATTTAAGAAAAGGTCAATATCAAGAACAACAAAACTGAGACTGTACAACTCAGTAGCGAGACCAGTCATATTGTATGGCTGCAAAACACGGGCCCTTACGAATGCTATGGAAAAGTTTGAAGTTCTTGAAAATAACATTTTACGGAGCATTTTAGGACCCATGTATGACAACCAAAGGCAAGAATGGAGAATAAGACATAACCAAGAAATTCAAGAACAAACAAAACGACCCCATATTAAAAGTGTAAAAAGATTTTAAAAAGATTGAAATGGGCAGGGTATGTTGCAATGATGCAAGAAGATAGATGGCCAAAGAAAGTCCTCAGTAGTGGAGTGCATGGAAGACAACCACTTGGATGACCTAGAAAAGACTGGAGGAGATGCACTGAAGAAGATGTGTAGATATGCAGAATAGAACCAAGAGAATGGAAGGAGGTGGCACAGGACAGACATGGTGAGATGTTTCAAAAATAGTTATGGATCACCAAGTGGCCTGAAGACCAGCAGAGTAAGACTAAGGGTGTCAGGAGTGAAGAGAGGATGAGGGAGAGAAGGGGTGGCTATACTAATAAATGAAGAGATAAATAAGCATATAGTAGAGTTGAAGGTTTCTTCAAGTTTAATGTGGATGAAAGTGAAACTGGGAAGAGAGATGTGGGTGTTTGTAAGTGCATATAGGCCTGGTAGTGAAAAGAGTGTAGAGGAAAGGGAGGCTTTTAGGCTAGATTTAAATTGGTGCATAGAGGGTTTAGGGAGAAATGTCAAGTAGGGATATTGGGAGATCTCAATGCTAGGGTAGGAGACAATCTAATCGAAGGGGTGGTTGGGAAGTGTGGAATGCCAGAAAAAAATAGTAGATGATGGTGGTATGTTTATAGAGTTGATGATAGCAAATACAGTTTTTAGGAAGAAAGTCAAGTATATGCACACATTGGAGAGGGTGGTAGATAGGGTTTTGATAGACTAAATAGTGGTAACCAGGAGAAGCTTAGGAAGAGTTTTGGATGTACATGTTCTTAGTGGTGGAATATCAGATAATTTTTTGGTGGAAGGTGAGTTGAGAGAGAAGGATAGATGGAGAAAGAGGGAAAGGACAGAAGGTAAGGAGATGCTTAGAATAAATTGCTTAAATGAGAAAGAAAGGAGTACAAGAAGAAACTGAGAGAAGAGTGAAGGATAGAGTTGAACTAAGAGTGGAGGAGGAATGGGGATGAACTCAAGGAGGGAGTCGCAAGGTGTGCAAAGATGGTGTGTGGAACAAGGAGGATGGGAGGAAATAGGAAGGGTAGTGAGTGGTGGTATTTTAGGGAGTTGCTAAATGTGAAAGGATAGGGAGGGAAAGGTAATTGCAGTGGGAAGTGCTAAGAAAATGACAGTGATGAATGAGGAAAATGGAGGAGAAATAAGAAAAAGTGAGGTGAAAGCAGCTTTAAAATGATGCGACTAGGCGAGGCACCTTGATTAGATGGGATGTCATGCAGAATGTCTAGAAAAGAGAGGTACAGTGATGATGGACTGGCTGGTGAGGTTTTTTGATTTTTGTCTAAAAGGGTAGTGCCAGAAGACTGGAGGAGTGCCTGTATAGTTCCACTTTACAATGAAAAAAGAGACAAGTATGAGTGTACGTGGTCTTCAAAAAATACGTGGACTGATGTCATAAAGCAAAATGTACTTTATTTAGAAGTTACAGATCTGGGTCCCCTTCAAAGTACACTCCTCCCCAATGTGTGCACTTATCCCAATGGTGTTTCCACTTGTTGAAACAGTTCTGGTATGCTTTTTTTTTTTAATGTCCTTCAACTCCGTCGCATTTGCCTTAATCTCCGGGATTCGTCTCAAATCTTCTTCCTTTCAAGGGTCTTTTGAGTTTGGGGAACAAGAATAAATCACAAGGAGCAAGGTCAGGTGAGTAGGTGGAGGGGAAGAACAGTGATCGAGTGTTTGGCCAAAAACTCATGAGTTCTGAGGACTGAATGGGCTGGAGCGTTGTCATGATGGAAAAACCAGTCACCACTTCACACTTCTGGCCTTTTGCGATGGTTGGCGTCCCTCAGACATTTAAGAACTTCAGTGTAGTAAGTCCGGTTCAATGTGGAGCCTTTGGGGAGGTACTCGTGGTGAACAACACCCTTAACATCGAAGAAAACTGTCAGCATCACCTTGACCTTGGATCGAACTTGGCAAGCTTTTTTGGGTCTGGGGGATGAGAGAGGAGTGGGAGGGAGTGAAGGATGGAGTGGAACTGGGAATGGAAGGGGAGTGGGGATGGTTCAAGGAGGGAGTCATAAAGTATGCAGGGATGGTGTGTGGAGCGGGGAGGGCGGGAGGAAATAGAAGGAAGGGTGGTGAGTGGTGGGATGAGGAAGTGGGGAAGGGTGTAGAAGAGAAGAAACGAGCATTCACAGATTGGTTACAATATAGGATGAGAGAATCATATGAGAGGCACGAAGAAAAGAGAAGAGAAGTAAAGCATAAGATAAAGGAGGCAAAGAGGAGAGCAGATGTGAAATGGGATAAGAGTATGACAGAAAATTTTGAAAGTAATAAAAAGATGTTTTGGAAAGAAATTAAAAGAGGAGGCGAATCAAGTAGAGAAGAAAAGGTAAAAGGTGCAGATGGAGAGATGATAGTGGAAGGGAGGGCAGTGAGAGGAGGGTGGGCAGAGTATTTTAGGGAATTGCTAAATGTGAAGGAGGATAGGGAGGGAAAGGTAGTTGCAGAGGGAAGCGCTAAGAAAATGAGAGTGATGAATGTGGAAAATGGAGGAGAAATAGGGAAAGATGAAGTGAAAGCAGCTGTTAAGATGATGAGAGCAGGTAAGGCACCTGGGTTGGATGGATGCTATGCAGAATGTCTGAAGAAAGGAGGTACAGTTATGGTGGACTGGCTGGTGAGGTTATTTAATATTTGTTTAAGAGAGGGTAGAGTGCCGGAGGACTGGAGGAGTGCCTGTATAGTTCCGCTTTACAAGGGAAAGGGGTCTGGTACCAGACCCCCTGATATCCACCCTTCTGAATCCTCTCTCCCACGAAAGGACAGAGTCCACTTGGCCAGACTGCGGTGTGGCCACCACCCAGCACTTCTAAGCTACCAGAAGAGGCTGGATGACCGCATTGTGAACAGCTGCCCAGGATGTAACACTTCACCCCATACCATACAACACATAATGGAAGACTGCATTATACACAATCATGCACGCAAACAACACAACATACACTCTATAAAGGATTTGTGGGAAAACCCAGTTTCGGCAGTAGCATTCCTTGGGGAGACGGGACTGCTCGGACAGACAGTCTAGGGAACGACAACAACAACAACAAGGGAAAGGGGGACAAGTGTGAGTGTAGTAGCTTCAGAGGGATCAACTTGTTGAGTGTAGTTGGGAAGGCTTATGGGATGGTCTTGATTGAGAGGATTAGGAGAGGAACAGAGGGAGTAATTGGTAACAGTGTGGTGTTAGGACAGGTAGGGGATGTGTAGATCAGATTTTTGTGGTAAGACAGATATGTGAGAAAGATATAGGAAAAGGTAAGGAAGTTTTTTGGGCTTTTATGGATCTGGAAAAGGCTTATGACAGGGTAGACAGGAAGACACTGTGGGAGGTACTGCAGATATATGGGATAGGAGGAAAGCTGTTAAGATCAGTCAAGAGTTTTTATGAGAGTAGTAGAGCTTGTGTTAGGATTAGAATTGGAGAAAGTGAGTGGTTTGAGGTAAAGGTGGGACTTCGTCAGGGATGTGTTATGTTACCCTGGCTGTTCAATCTATACATGGATGGGGTGGTGTGAGAAGTGAATACAAGGGTAGTGTGTCAGGGGTTGGAGATAGTTAAAGAAAATGGAGAAAAGTGGAAAATAAGCCAGTTGTTTGCTGACGACACTGCGCTTGTAGCAGGATCAGAGGAGGGATTAAGGAAGTTAGTGACAGAGTTTGAGAAGGTGTGTGAAAGAATGAAGCTGAAGATAAATGTGGGCAAAAGTAAGGTGATGAGATGTACAAGGGGAGAGAGTGACAGCAGGCTGGAAGTTAACATAAAGGGTGAGAGACTGGAGGAAGTGGATAGTTTTAGATACTTGGGTGCGAATGTGGCAAGAAAGGGAGGAGTTGGGGTGGAGGTAGAATGTAGATTGAGAGAAGCGAGTAAATGCCTTGGAGGGTTAAAAAGTGTAATGAGCAATAGACATGTGGGAATGGATGCTAAGAGGAGGATATATGAAGGAGTGATTGTGCCAACAGCACTGTACGTAGGGTTGCCAACCGTCCTTTATTTCAGCTCTATTTGTCCTTGTCCTTTATTGAGATTTGAAATGACACTATTTGTCCTTTATTTAGAAATAGTTTTGACTGGTAGTTCAATTTCCTGCTCTCAAGACGTGATTGCAAAAGCGTTTATTTCTTGTAAGAGTGCAGACTCTGTCAACTCTACAGTCTGCACAATACCAGAAGCACAGAGCGGCAGACCACAGACCAGGGTGTAAAATTTGTTCGCCTTCTCTTGTTCTTCCAATCTTTCAACCCTTTCCGCAATTTTTGACATTCTACCGAACCTAATCTCCCAATGTTCGGTCATCTGTTCAAGTTTTTCCTCCATTAAATCCATGGAAATTATAATCCTCATTAAATCCATGGAAATTATAATCCTCACCTTCTATTGTGCTGCTCTTATCTATGTTTCTAATCTTTACATTTTTGTTAGTCCCTTCATCGTCACTAAATTGCTCTGGCCCGCGCTTGTTTACATGGCGTCTGCCTGCCTGGACCAAGTCCTCTCCTTCCTCATTTCCTTCCATTTCCCTCAGTACTCCCTCCCCTTCTCCCTTTTCCTCACTTTCCCACTACACCACGAGCAATCCCTTTCCCTGTAAATACAATAGGTATTTCCTTTGCGTTGAGATCCACGAATATTTCACTTTTTCTTCAGGACGTCAATCCTCGCCGTCCGTCCGACGTGTGTGTGTGTATTCACCTCGGATCTGCTGCAGTCTCTGTCGAGACAGCCAGACACCACCCTACGGCAGTGAGCTCAGAGCTCATTATTTGCTGATCTCTGGGTAGGTCTGAGACCACTCACACACCACTGTGTGTGTGTGTGTGTGTGTGTGTGTGTGCGCGCGCGCGCGCGCGTCCACGCATATGTATGAACGCGGCACTCGTGTGTGTTTGTATCTGTGTCCACCTGTGTGCGCGTACGTGCGTGCGTGTGTGTGTGTTCGATTTATTGTATAGTTTAAGGCTTACACTCGCTATCGCCCACCTTTCACGCTCCTATAAGAGTCACGAAAATAAAGACGAAATACAAAGTAGTCTATCTCAATGACTCATTTCTACACGCCATCATCGTAAACTGCAAGAGAATGAAAACTGCAGCATAGCATCTACATAACATTCCCATCCCTTCTTTAAAACATCAAAGAATAAATGATGTTTGTTAGTAAACTTGACATGCATTACGTCTGATGCGCAAATCATCTCAACTTCAGAAAACATTTGAAACAACACCCATCTCAGGAGCGCTTTGCCACGGCGTTGTTAGTGACGTCACCTGCAAGTGTTGTGTGCCTGAGTACGCAGATATGTTCTGTGTTAACATAATAGTTCTCGACATTTTGATGACTCCAGACCCCCAATATAGTCCCATATCCCCTTCACTTGACTCAAGAAAATAATCGCCACAATTCCCATTAGTTGCTAGTATGACTTCCAAATATGTCAATAGCTTCAATTTACTGTACTATAGATATGGGTAGCTAGGAATAGCTCATGAGATAAATCCATAAGCATTAATAACTTTATCATACTCATTTACAATATATATATATATATATATATATATATATATATATATATATATATATATATATATATATATATATATATATGTATATATATATATATATATATATATATATAATAAAAAATTAGAAATGACATATACAAACAGCTACAACTTAACAGCTGTAATTCGACTACAACAAAAATTAGGGTAGTACTTAAGCTTGGTTTTAGAATATGGAATAACAGTGCTAGTTATTAATAATTATAATCTAACATTCTACCTAAGTATGAACTGATACATTAAATAAAAACCAGTACCCAGACATAGTCCCATACCTCCAACATTTGATTTCCATGCCCCCCCAAAGGGGTATGGATACCCACGGTTCTTAGAAACCCCTGGTTTAGCTCATAAAGCGGCCTTCGCAACATCTGTCGTTATCCTTAGTTTGTATACTTGTGTTCACTTCCAAATACCACACCAGATTTTGGTGTTTATGTGGTCAGATACTGAAATGTGTTATACAGGTATGATCTGTGTGATAATTCTCCTGATAATAGCAACGTAACAGGATGTGACCTGTGCCTTTTGGCTGATACAGATCGGTTATCTGAAGTGTATTCTAAGATATTTAAACAAGAGATAGCTACATAACGCCGCAGAAAAAAGCAATATATTTATTATAAGCATATTTTATTGGAAGAATGTAGTGCATTGACTATTCAACTGGAAGTCAGGTATGATGGTGAATGTCAAGACGACCTCAGTTAAACTTTGAGATACTAGAACGTCCTTTAGATATTTTGTTCTTGGCTAACACCAAACCGTTTTGTTCACCATCACAGAGAATTAGTTCTGAGTTAATCGTTTCTCTTTAGGCAAAATAAAATCAAAGTATGTTGGTTTTTTTTGGCGTTAGGAATAACAAAAGCGTGACGCTTGCAATCGTAGCAAAGTTTATCTGCCCTATGGTTATACATCATGTACAGGGTTTATTTTTATAAAACATATTACAGATGATATATTACTGCTTCACTGTGTAGAGGTATATAAGTGCCTCAATTTTGCCAAGTTCCTTACAGTAGACATTACCCCCGAACACTTACTATGCCATCGTGACATCATAATAGACACAAATTCCAGGCAGATGCTTCATCGGATTGTTTTTTCATTAAAAGATGGTGGAAATAACGCTGTGAGACCGAAAGAAAGCGAGCTGGATGAGAGCAGACTGGAGTGAAAGATACTGTGGAGAAGGTATAAAAGAGGAAGTGGAATTGAACGACGGAATAAGTGTGTTACTGAGTGGACGCCGTGAGATGGAAAGCGTGGAAGAGGGAAACAAGACAGGTGGAGAGGCCAGAGAAATTTGCAGAAGTGACGTGGCAGAGGTTGGCGGAGTTGTGTGAATCATAGAATCCTATGAAAGAGGCCTTTGTTAAGCAGTGGACTCAGGACGGCTGATTGGTTGAAGATACTGCACAGATTGTTGTCGTATAGGAACAGTGGTCAGTGTCCGACCACTATATCGGGGTTGGAAAGAAAACCAGCAACATCAATCTTAACACCATCGGATGGTAAAATATTCAGAGAAGGCAATTGCACGTATAAAAGGGAGAGGTGTGCTAAAATTTGTTGACTACGATAAATCAAACGGGAAGCTATTTATCTATTCTATCTGTATACCAAAAGCTTTTTCCCCCTTATAAGGGGGGTAGCTATGTCAAAGGCGCGTACCCAGTCCCACCCATCCTACTCCCCTCCACCACCCTTTCCTCCCTCTTCCCTTAGCTTCTCATGGATAATGGGTCATCCCACTCAAAGGGGAAGGCAATTGCGCGTGTAAGAGAGAGAGTTGTGCTAAAGTTTGTCGACTGCGATAAATCAAAAGGGAAGTTATAGATGCAGTAAATAAATATTGGTCGTGCAAAGGCCGAATATGGTGTAATTTGATCTATATGAAATTGACAGTTGCCGACGAGTGATTTGATCTATGGACCCTAACACGAGAAATTGCAATAAAGAAAACGAAAAAATATCTGATGATAAACGATATTTATCTAAAAAAATATTGACAAAAGAAAGATATAAACCTTAAATGTAAGAACATTAGATTTCTAGGATACAAACAAATCCTGTCTAAAATACATGAGGATTCAAACAGATTGTACCCATCCTTCATCAAGTGTTTGTTCCGAAGAATACAAACTCTTCGGTACTCCTTACACTAGGATACTCTCGCGTAGCGCGAATATTTCTACTGCGAAATTAAAATCCTCACTCTGGGTCTGGGCAACACTTATCCTCAGTAAGGGGCCCCATTGGGGCAAGGGGGGGGGGCCCTTGCCCTCCACCACAAGTCTCGCACACTATAACCATTCTCTTCGCAGTAGTGACCGCGTTAACATCTCTCTACTGCATGTTTAGTTTTTTTTTTCGGTTTCCCCCTTAATGGGCCGATTCTCAGTCAAATTCCTTTATTGGCGTGGCATCCAAGTCACTGTTTACGTCGGTGCCGAAAATCAAGCAATCCGCTTCGATTGTCGCCAGCTCACTCTAAGGACGCTAAGGAGTTCGTCGTCCTTCAATTTCATCGGGGTTTTCCCTACGCCATCCTGTGTCCTGGCATTATTAAGTGCTTCTCCATTCCCTGTATTATTCCCTTAACCGCCACCGGGTATCCTACCCTTCACTGTAAGTATGGAATCTGGTTCCAGTATTGTTGTGGTTTCGCCGCAGGGAGATAAAGGGAAAGGTGCGCACGCATAGAAAATGGCTTCCCTCTTCACCCCCCCAAAAACATGGGAAGGCGGCCTACGGCTTCGGAGGAGACGAGCATTCTCTCCCTCCTCCACGGCGTAGTAGACAGGAAGCCAAGTTGTCCTTTATTCCTTTAAACTTGGACGGTTAGCGTAGATGGACATGCGCCTAAGGCCACCTCTAGCTACCGTTCCTGTACGAGCTTTTCCCGGATGTGGTCGCTTGCGGCTTGCCCTCGCCCATCCCAGAAACTCAACAGTCGCCAGGAAGGTGGTACAACGCCACTTCGAGTCATTCTCAGGCCAAGTTGTCCTCTTCCTTCAAACCAGGACGGTTAGCGTAGCCGGACATGCGCGTCAACACCACCGCTAGCTACCGTTCCTGTATGGAATCTGGTTCCAGTATTGTTGTGGTTTCGCCGCAGGGAGATAAAGGGAAAGGTGCGCACGCATAGAAAATGGCTTCCCTCTTCACCCCCCCAAAAACATGGGAAGGCGGCCTACGGCTTCGGAGGAGACGAGCATTCTCTCCCTCCTCCACGGCGTAGTAGACAGGAAGCCAAGTTGTCCTTTATTCCTTTAAACTTGGACGGTTAGCGTAGATGGACATGCGCCTAAGGCCACCTCTAGCTACCGTTCCTGTACGAGCTTTTCCCGGATGTGGTCGCTTGCGGCTTGCCCTCGCCCATCCCAGAAACTCAACAGTCGCCAGGAAGGTGGTACAACGCCACTTCGAGTCATTCTCAGGCCAAGTTGTCCTCTTCCTTCAAACCAGGACGGTTAGCGTAGCCGGACATGCGCGTCAACACCACCGCTAGCTACCGTTCCTGTATGACATTTTTCCCGGATGTGGTCGCTTGCGGCTGCCCCCGAAACTCGACGCCGGCACGGACAAAGGGGGGGGGGGGCAAAGAGCCCCTTAGTCTCTTCTACTCAGGAATCCCGCAGTACGCACAAAGAGCCGGGTGATCAACGGTGACCTTCCATGCCCTTTGCTCACAGGGACAGAGATCAGGGACGAGGTTGCAGACGCGGTATTTCTCGCTGACCGGATGCTACGTCGGCGGAGGACGCGGACAGTTGTCTCCCCCCTCCTAAGCGTAGTAAACGGAATGGTTGTACATAGCCGCCCCCGCGAACCCCCCCCCCCGGGTACGAGATTTTTCCCGGATGCGTCCGGCGGCTCCGCCCCCCCACGGACAAAGGAGCCGAGTTCGGAGATTCGGAGCGCGTCGGCCTCTTCTCCTCAGGTGGTCCCCCAAATCCACATTCCACTCGTCGTCAGACGAGCCGGGTCATCGCCGGAACCCTTTCTATGCCCGGTGGGCAGGAAGCCCGAGATGTGCCCACGCGCGCGTTCGTCGTGGGTGACTCAGCTTCGTCCATTGGAGGCAGTCTCCCCTTGGCGTCTCCCGGACCATCCGCACCCAGGCGGGACTCACCAAGTGGACATTCCCCGGACATTCCCCGGACCTCCTCCCCACTCTCTGTTCACTCGTCACTACGTTGAAGGAACAGATGGAGGCCCAACGGGAATTTTTCCGCGCTTCTCAAGCGCGGTTCGTGCACCGCACGGAAGCTCGTGAGGAGTCACCGCCCCCAAGGGCCCCCCTCGACCATCTTCCACTTGCTCGGCCCCCCTCTGTACCCATCAGTGACCGGGATGGTAGCGTGAGGTTCCTCTCTGCCCGTGCCGACCCCTCCTACGCCGACGACGATGTCCACAGCTCCGTAGGGGGGGGGGCACGCTCCCTTTCCCCTCCCGTTTCCCAGTCGGAATCCTCGATGGTGGTCCCTCCTTCCTTCTCGGACGTCCTCGCGAGGGTTCGGAGGGCGAATCGACTGGGCCACCCGAAAGCAGAGGAAGCCACATTCGAGTCTGACATCTTCATGACGGCCAACTCTCAGAAAGCCCAGCCTCCTCCCCTCCACCTTCCATGGAGTACGCAGACGGCGAGAGCCATGGCCCAGGCCTCCGACGCTCTCGCAACAAGGACGACCGAGAAGACGCGTTGGCTTCCGGTCCCATTGGAACACCAGAAGCGCTTCTACACCCCATCGGGGTCAACCCTCGGAGCAGCCTCGATCCCGGCGAGGTTACCAGAGCTGGTTAGGCGGACGCCGAGTCGCTGCGCAGGCGAAACGTCCTCCTCTCTGGCAGGGAAGTCAGCTCCCACCTTCAATCACTGGCTCTGTCCCTGGCGGTGAACTCCTGGCTAGAACGCCTCCTTGCCTCGGCGTGGGAGTTCTTACCCGCACTACAACCCCAGGAAGAATGCGACCTCCAGGCTTTTTGGCAAGCGCGAGCAGAGCCCTGAAGCATCAGGTTTCCTGTCTCTCAACGTCCTGAGCCAACTTCGAGTCCCACAGGAGAGACACCATCCTCGGGGAACCCCAGTGACCCCCTCCTCAGGGAGATTTATGCTCACCCACGCGCTGATTCCCCCGGATATGGTGGACTCCGAGATCCTCGACGCAAACATTATAGAGGCTCCGGACTCCCCCACAGGACTCCTAGGAATTCGCCAGCCCCTCCGCACAAGATAGGGGGTTGCCTCTCCCTCTACTGGAGAGCATGGGAAGAGGCCGGGGCGGAAGACTGGACCTACTAAGTCATTAAGACGGGCTATTGTCTTCCCTTTTCCACTGTCCCAAACCTCTCCCTCTATCCCATCCAAGTCAGCAGCTTCCACCCGGACTCGGCTCGCGGGCGGGCCCTAGCGGAGGAATCCTCCGTTCTGCTCCAGACAGGAACTTTAGTGGAAGTCTCGACTCCGGACCCAGGGTTCTTCTCACGGCTATTCCTAGTAGAAAAGACAACAGGGGTGTGGAGACCAGTCATCTATTTGTCTCCACTCAACAAGTTCCTTTCCCTGACGAAGTTCCGAATGGCCACCCCAGAGTCCGTAAGGGCGTCTATCAGGGAAGGGAACTTCATGGTGTCGCTGGACCTCCAAGATGCATTCCGCCCAGCTATGCCAAAAACACCTGACAATGGTCCTAATCTTTGTCCTGAAATTGGGCACAGTAGTCAACCCGGAAAAGTCAGATTTCTTACCAGAACAGAGAGTCACGTACCTGGGTATGGTCCTGGACTCCTCCCTAATGGAATCCTTCCCAGTAGGAAAGGGGATCCCGAATCTCGCATCTCTAGTTGCACAGGCACTATCGACCAGGTTCCTGACGGCTACACAATGCCAAATCCTCCTGGGCCATATGGCCTCCATAGAGAAATTAATCCCCTGGAGTAGACAAAGAATGCGACCGCTACAGCGGCTCCTCAAGTCTCAGTGGGCCCCGCAAGAGGGAGAACCCCTACAACACATCTCCCTCACCGAAGAAGTCAAGGATTCTCTTCTCTGGTGGAAGGCCCATGCAACCTTCTCATGGGGATGCCCCTCGGCCCATCTCCCCCCGAAGTCCTCCTGTTCTCCGATGCCTCCAAGGAGGGCTGGGGAGCCCACCTCAACGACGATCACATCAGCGGTTCCTGGTCCACAGTCGAGCGGACAGCCCATATCAATTGGCTTGAGTTGAAAGCAGTACTCCTGGCTCTCCGTCACTTCAAGGATCAAGTCTCAGGAAAAGTAGTGGGCATAATGTCGGACAATTCCTTGGTAGTAGCCTACCTAAACGAGCAAGGGGGGCACAGTCTCCCAGGAACTATGCCTTCTGATGATGGACATCCTCAACCTAGCCAAGAATCTCCAGGTGTCACTCAAAGCCCGTTACATCCCGGGGAAGAGGAGTGTCTGGGCGGACCACCTCGGCAGGAAGAATCAGATAATCAACACAGATGGTCCCTCTATCGAGAGGTAGCGAACTTCATCCTCAGCAAATGGGGCTCCCCTCTAGTGGACCTTTTTGCAATGAGATGGAATCACCAACTCCCAATATATTTCAGCCCTTTCCTGGATCCTCTGACAGCAGGAGAAAACGCTCTTCTGCAAAGTTGGGACAACCTGGACTCCTACGCTTTCCCACCATTCCCTTGCTCCAGAAGGTACTCCTCAGAGCAAGACACGCATCCTACCTTCGGATGACTTTGATCGCTCCTTGGTGGCCCGAAGCCCCATGGTTCCGGACGCCCTCTAGCTAGCAGTAGAAGAGCCTCTGGCCCTTCAGGGAAGACCAGATCTTCTGTATCCACCCATCAACGGGCCTTGGCACAAGAACCCTTCAGCACTCAATCTTCACGCGTTCAGACTATAGTCCAGATCCTCCTAAAGAAGGGTTTTCCCAGAGAAGTGGTTGAGGACATGTCCGCTCCTATTTGCTCTTCCTCAGCTAACCTTTATCAAGGGAAATGCGCCTTTGCAAAATGGTGCCACTCCAGGAAGTTAGTCCCAGTTCGAGCCACCATTCCTGAGATCGCCTCCTTCCACGTCCTCAGGAAGTCCAGGAAGATCTCCCTCTCGGCGGTACAAGCCATCCGGACCTACCTCAAGAGAACCGAACATCTTCGACCAGAATTAAAGTGGTTGTTCATCTCTACTAAAGGTAGCCCATCACTAAGAATTCCATTTCTTACTGGACAATGGAAGTCATCCGCAGAGCCTGCGACATGAACCACACAGATTGCCCATGACCTGAGGGCAGTAGGGACCTCCCTAGTCATCAGTAAGAATCGGTCAGTCAACCAGGTTCTTCAAGCAGGTATATGGAAGAGCCAGAATACGTTCACTTCCTTTTACCTCAAAGAAGTTATGCGGGAATCTTTAGGGAACTTATCTTTGGGCCCCATAGTGGCCGCCCAAGAAGTCCTGAAAATGATATACCCCTCCTCAAGAGCACACAGCCGACCCTGACAACTCATCCAGGTTCTGGCTCGGCAACTGCAGGGATAACTTTCTAAAATCCTTCTCATACTCTTACATTCCCTTACCTCACCCGCGGGCTCTCAAGCATTCCAAGGGAATCAATTCAAGCCCTTCAGTGGTACAAAAGTGATTATAACCTTTCTGTCTCCACTCCAGGGAACAGAAAGGGGTGCACTTCAAAGTGAGGGGAATGTATAGGGGTCTGGTCAACATAGTCTTAGCACACTAGATTTTCCTTACAGCGGTTTCCCAGGCTAGATAACAACTTCCTTCCCTCCTAAGTCCGAGTCTCCTAGTGTAAGGAGTACCGAAGAGTTTGTATTCTTCGGAACAAATGTAATTTTCGCAGGAAAATTAATTTTTCCCTGATACAAACCTGAGGTACTCCTTACCTTTAATGGCCCTCCTCAACCACCCCTCTAAACAGTTCCTTCTCCTTGCCTGACAACCTTGTGCTTAAATCATACCTGGCTCAGAGAATGGTTATAGTGTGCGAGACTTGTGGTGGAGGGCAAGGGCCCCCCCCCTTGCCCCAATGGGGCCCCTTACTGAGGATAAGTGTTGCCCAGACCCAGAGTGAGGATTTTAATTTCGCAGTAGAAATATTCGCGCTACGCGAGAGTATCCTAGTGTAAGGAGTACCTCAGGTTTGTATCAGGGAAAAATTAATTTTCCTGCGAAAATTACATATTTCTCTATGAATATTGTTGTTTACGTTATGGTTCCGTACTTTCCTTAGCGCTGTCTAATTTCTCGCGGGTGGATGCATAATCACTTAAAGGTATTTTCGTGGATCTAGAGAATACTTATAAAAAAAAAAAAAAAAAATCACATAACGTTTCCGGAAATTTAGATGGTCTGTTAGGATACTCCGTAACATTACAAAGTCCCTCCACTTGAGCCTCACACATTTCCAAGGGCGACTGGAAACCGCCTACACCCCGATCACCCCGTACCTTCCTTCCTGGCATAACAGTATCATCTATACACAGTCACTCTTCACTCATTCCCATCATGCATTAACATATGGAATAGCTTAGAAGGTGACATAGTCCAAACTTAAACAATATACAAGTTCAAATTAAAATGTGATAATTGGAAATCAAAGATTTAAATTAAGATGGAATTGTACATGAATTTGAGGCTATACTCTTACCCCATTTCACATCTGCTCTCCTCTTTGCCTCCTTTATCTTATGCTTTACTTCTCTTTTCTTTGTACCTCTCATATGATTCTCTTGTCCTATTTTGTAACTAATCTGTGAATGCTCGTTTCTTTTATTCTACAACCTTCTTTGGTTCATCATCCCACCACTCACTACCCTTTCTTCTATTTCCTCCCGTCCTCCTTGTTCCACACACCATCTTTGCACACCTTGTGACTCCCTCCTTGAAACATTCCCATTCTTCCTTCAATCGTAGTTTTACTCTATCCTTCACTCTCCCTTTCTTCTCTCAGCTTCTTCTTATATTCCTTCTCATTTAAATAGTGTACTTTAATCACCTCCCTACCTTCTGTCCTTTTCCTCTTTCTCCATCTGTCCGCCACATTCAACTAAACTTCCACCAAAAAATTACACACACACACACACACACACACACACACACACACACACACACACACACACACACACACACACACACACACACACACACACACACACACACACACACACACACACACACACACACACACACACACACACACATATATATATGAACACCATATGAGGACGGAGCCTTTATTTGTACGACGTTTCGCTTATTACAGCTTTTTCAAGTACAAGTTGAGATACAAATGCTTGAGATTAAATAAGGGGAAAGGAGGGAACGGGGAGAGAAAAAGGGGGGGGGGAAGGAAGAGGAGGAGGAGGAGGAGGAGGAGGAGGAGGAGGGTGGGGGGATTGGACATTGGGAAAGGATGAGAATGCTGGCCCAAACGTCCGTAGGCGAAATGTCCACAGAGGGTGGTTTAAATATTTAATATTTTGCTGGCCATGGGTATTAGGGGAATAATGTGAGGAGATATGTTAAACATGCCCCTGTTTTGTTCAATAGTGTTCGTTCCTTGAATGATTGCTGCTTCTAAACACTTCCTGCGGATTTTGTCTGCTGATGCGGGAACCAGACAAAATCCGCAGGAAGTGTTTAGAAGCAGCAATCATTCAAGGAACGAACACTATTGAACAAAACAGGGGCATGTTTAACATATCTCCTCACATTATTCCCCTAATACCCATGGCCAGCAAAATATTAAATATTTAAACCACCCTCTGTGGACATTTCGCCTACGGACGTTTGGGCCAGCATTCTCATCCTTTCCCAATGTCCAATCCCCCCACCCTCCTCCTCCTCCTCCTCCTCCTCTTCCTTCCCCCCCCCTTTTTCTCTCCCCGTTCCCTCCTTTCCCCTTATTTAATCTCAAGCATTTGTATCTCAACTTGTACTTGAAAAAGCTGTAATAAGCGAAACGTCGTACAAATAAAGGCTCCGTCCTCATATGGTGTTTATCTAGTCAATCTTGTCGGCAGACTGCCACTTTTAAGCATATATACGTATATATATGTGTGTGTGTATATATATATACAGTATATGTAAATGTGTATACACACACATACACACACACACACACACACACACACACACACACACACACACACACACACACACACACACACACACACACACATATATATATATATATATGTATATATATTAATATATATATATGTATATATATAAATATATATATATAAATATGTATATCTATACACACATATATATATACATTATATATATATATATATATATATATATATATATATATATATATATATATATATATATATTTTTTCACACACATTTACTGGTCCCCAGTGCAGATCTTGATCTTTTTTCAACCACAACAACTTTTTACTTTTAATTCCATGTCATCACGAACGAGACTGACAATGCGCTCGTCGGTGACATATACGGAAACTGATACGAAGCGAAGCCAAGGACTCGAACCTCAGCTACAGACGTATCAAAGTAACAGTGACTAACCACTGCGTTACTTTGATACGTCTGTAGCTGAGGTTCGAGCCCTTGGCTTCGCTTCGTATCAGTTTCCGTATATGTCTCCGACGAGCGCATTGTCAGTCTCGTTCATGATGACATGGAATTAAAAGTAAAAAGTTAATGTGGTTGAAAAAAAAAAAAAAAAAAAAAAAAAATATATATATATATATATATATATATATGTATATACACCCCCTCCCCCATACACATATATATATATATATATATATATATATATATAAATATGTGTGTGTGTGTGTGTGTGTGTGTATATGTATATATATGTATCTATCTATATATATATATATATATATATATATATATACAGTATACATATATATACATACATATGTATATGCATATATATGTACATATATGCATATATATATATATATTTATATATAATATATATTTCATATATATATATATATATATATAATATATTTCATATATATATATATATATATATATATACATATATATAATATATATTTCATATGTATATATATATGTATATATATATATAAAATATATATTTCATATATATATGTATATATATATATATATATATATATATATATATATATATATATATACTGTATATATATATGATATATATTTCATATATATGTGTATATATATATATATATATATATATATATATATATGAATATATATATATTTCATATATGTATATATATATATTATATATATATATATTATGTATATATATATATATACAGTATATATATATATATATATATATATATATATATATATATATATATATATATATATATATATGTATATATAGTTATGTATAGACAGATATATGATTAAGTAGACAAATAAATAAATACATGATAAATACATACATACATACATACATACATATAACAAAGGCTTTTTCTCCCATCTAAGGGAGGTAACCAAAAAACAAAGGCATAAAAACCACTCCCACCCATTCCATCCCTATCACACTCCACTCCCCTCCACCCTCTTCCCTCCCTCTTATCTTGGCACCTCCTGGATAACGGGTCATCCCTGCATCCCGCCCACTGCTTAAATAGATAAATAAATTAATTAGGCTGACATATAAGCAGGTAAAAAATGCACATATAAATATGATATGTAAATAAATGAATAAATAAATAGATAAAGAAATTAATAAATAATAGACTGATAAATAAGTATATATATAAAAAGCATATATAGATAGATGAATACATAAATCAATAAATATATATACAAATAAACAGTTAGATAAAGAATTAATAAATAGGTAAACAAATAGATAAAGAAATAGATAAATAGATGAACGTATAGATAAATACATAGATGAATAAATAGATAAATTTATAAGTAAACGAATAAATAAACGAATAAATAAATAGATAGATAAGCGGATAGATGAATATAAATAACGAATGAATATATTGATAAATAAAAAAGTCAACAAAATAAATAGATAATGAAAATTGTTATCTCTAGTCTCACTGACTGGATGCCTGCAGCCGCACGGGGACAAATATTGGACTGTTGTCTTTGTAGTATTAGTGCGGAACTTTTCTCGGTCGCTGAACAATGGTAGTAGGATGGGGAGGGGAACAATCGCCGGTTGTCAGCTTTTGTGAAAAAAAGAGGAGATACAGTTGAAACTGATATAGAAATGTTAGGTCTCGTCTGGAGACCGTGTGTCAGCCCCTCAGGGCTCTAACTGTAGATGGATGTTGAAGACGTGAAATAGGGAGATGATTCTCTCTAACGTTCGTCTAATTGATATCTTTTGTTGATCCTAATATATAAATGAGTAAATATAGACGAATAGATGAATAAATGAACGTCTAAGTAACTATATTTTACAAATAATCAAATACACAAATGTATAAATAAATTAATGCATGTGCGCAAATGAATTACTAAGTAGACTAAAATAGAAATATGAATCATGCAAAAGGTATCACAGTATATTGCTAAAAGTGTGTATCTAATTGAATCTTTAAAAGTTAGTGCTATATTACATCCGATTGTCTCCACGCGAAGTTTGTTCCATTCATAGACTACGTAGTTGTGTGGTACATGTTTCGCGTCTTGTTGCACTACCCTTGAGTCACTCGTGCTTCAGCACTAGCTGTTGCCACCATCCGGCTTTCTTGTGCCATTTCCTCTTGTACGCTGCAGATATTCAAGCACTATCTCTGTTGACGTGCCCCACACGCATTTCCCCCAACTTGTTGCGTGTACAAACACTGTCGCACAGTCCAGTCTGGCGTGTTGCTTATGTTGCTCAACACTGTTGTCGTTGGTCAGGCTGGGTTACGTCAAACCCATGACGTTTGATTGTGGGAATTAGGCTAAAAGTCTAGTGTTGAAGTATGGGTAACCAAAGTCGCCGTAGGGAGAAAAAAATAGCTTCTTTAGCATACACATTCAAATAGATCCTTTCTACAGTATGGCCATGTGTGATATTAAAGGCGATTTCCCTTCCCTTTTTAAAGAGGAAGGATTGTACCAGTCCCGCAAGCTGGCAATGTGTGTCATACTGAGGCTTCCAAGTCGTCCTTTTTTCATTCTTAAACCGACAGGATGGTCCACATTCATGCAGTCTTTCTTCGGCGTTAGCAGACGACATTACGTCACGCAATCTCCAACGTTCGTTTTTCCTTTGTTTGTGCTTGTGTTCTGATTTTCTTTTTCTTTCTTGTTTATACAGACCAGGCGGTTATTCTTGCCATTTCTCCCTATACAGTACAAGCACTCCAAAAGACCACTCCACCCTTTCCCTTCCCTCTTCAACAGGTCTGCACTAATTAAGCACCACTTCGAATACATCTGGAAAAAAAAGTAATTTCGTAGTCTTTCTTTTATCAATCTTTAACCCCTGGGAAAACTATCTGATATTTCCCATATAAAAAATAGGATGCAGACTGTAAATGAGTTTGAAAGATTCTCAGTACTCTTTTATTCCAGCAACATGAACTGTCACCACTATAATGCATTGGAATGCATAATTAAACCTCTTCCTTACTACACAGACAACAGTAGACAATTTTTAAGCAACATCCATAAACATAAGATCCTAAATATGACCTTTCCCCAGATCACTTCCTTATAAAAATCATCATTGAATTTGAAGAAAAAAAAACCCCACAGATATACATAAACTACAAGAAAACAAAAAAGCCAGAGTAAACTAAAGAAATAGAAATAGAAGTTAACTATGACGTACTCAAACTACCACCTCAAATATCTAGACCCAGTGACAATAACAGCCCCCCTGACAGACATTTTCATCTTCTGGTTCTACTATGGTATTCTTCTATTGACCTTGGGAAGAGCACACATAATCTCTATTCTGGTAAAATTAAACGCCAGGAAACCCAGCATCCTTCAAACCCATCTCTTTTCTCTCCATATCCAAACTAATGGAGAGACTGATCTACATGGATACATAGAGGACTATCCAGCCAGCACATTGATCACCATCACCCAATAAATACTAAAATACTTCAACAAGAAAGGGTCCTCCAATAGAGCAATGATGGTCGCAATAGGAAAAACTGATTTTTCAATATAGTCTCCAGACAACCGATCACAGAAAAAAAAAAATCACAGAAAGTGGTATACAAAATAACGACAAGAAATTGTTTGGAAATCTCCTGGTAAGTAAAGAACACAGTGTTGTAGAATAATCACTTATCGGGAGCAAATTATTATACAATGGAGTCTTCCATGGAACAATACTGTCACAGGCGATCTCTCCACATCATACCCGAGGCATAATATCAATAATAATAATATCCTATACGGACGACATGATAACGGTTCATCCAAGCAACTACGAAATAATAACCATAACACAAATCTGTCTCAATAAGCTAGAATTTTGGCCGAGAGTTAAAAGAATTTGTCTGCGTCTCCTCAGAGGTTTTCAGTGACGCTGTTCACTTTTGAGTAAAAAAAAAAAAAAAAAAAAAAAACATATTCTTCACTACTTTACTCTCACTCATCGAAAAATAGCACAAAATATCTTCTCTGGGTGATTTCTTGGCCAATCATAATCAACTTCATAATAAGAATATAAATATAAAATAATCTTATAGTACATTATATATGAAAAAATGAATTTAAAACAAAACCACAGAAAAAAATATCACAGAAAGTAGTACACCATTTTAAACGAATATTTTATGAAAAGGCACCGTTGGAAAACCAAATTATTAATTCTTTGAGTACGACCATCGACTAGAATATAGCCTCTTGCTTAGTATCCTAAGTGAAGGCAGATTGTCCTTTTGCGCTTTGTCATGACGTCATGTCGCATTTCTTTATTTCACTTTCTCACTGTCGGTATTTATTTTCCATCCTTTGTGATCAATAATGAAAATATCCTCATCACACGGGTTATGTATATCTTTCTCAGCTATCACTAATCATTTCACAGTTTATATGCTTTATTTATGATTTCGGGTTCCTGTTGACATCTCTGAATGGAAATGTCGCGAAATTCCTCAGCCAAAGACTTCTCACCCGTTGCGTGCAACAGGTGATGTAGTCAGCCATCAGCTGACAGCTCATGCAACTCTCGATTAGGACTTCAGCCATCAGTTGACAGATTATGGAAATCCAGATTACAAAAGATTTTCTCCGCGTATGTCTTTTGTTGATGTCTCGTCTTGCTCATTTTATGGTCGATTTGTGTGACTAATTTTTTTTATATGAAAACTGGAACACGGTACAGAGAGGGAGTGCTACAAAAAAAAAAAAAAGGCTGGTAGCAGCCACAATAAAACGGAAATTGTCACTCTATACGATGAAGATGGAAGAGCTCTGATTCATTGAAATCGTCTGCCTCGTGGGCACCGAATGACGTCACGTGAAAGGATCCCAGTTGGCGGTGAAGAGCCTCTGTTGTTCTGCCTTTCGCGAAACTTTTATCATTATCTAATTCTAATTTCGAGGCATAACCTAAAAACCCTTTTGCATAAAAGTATATTACCCAATCAGGTTTCAATGGAAACGAAAGCATTTGTTGCACACGGAAAAAAAAGTACAAGGTCATGACATAAAAAAAAAAAAAAACAATAGTGGGTTTTAGTAGGATGAAATGTGCGATTTTTGGAACTCAAATACATAATTTGACTTTTTCTCAGAAATTAAAGGAAAACTAGCTTTTTAAGCCCCGATTATCCTCCTAATATCAGATTTACACCTGGCAAAATTAGATTTAAGAAGAAAATAGGCAAGAAGTGGTTTACCAACAGAGTGGTTAACGAATGGAATATATTTAGTAACCATGTAATGAGCGCTGAAACAACTGGTTGTTTTAACAGAAGATTAGATAACTCAATGGATAAGGATGACAGGTGGTTTAGGGCAGGTAACTGCCTACAGTAGCCCTTATGGTCTCTTACAGTCTCCTCTATTCTTATGTCCTTAAAACACCGTCTCCATTAACCAAACTAAGGTCGGTGTCCATTAATATGGTTTTGTTCCGACTGAAGCCAGGCGATTTCATTCAGGCTAAAGGGACTTCTCGCCCTCTAATAAGGGCAACAAGGAAAGTATTAAGGTCATGAAGGACCTGTCCCTTGTCTTTTCTTTTCTTGTCTTGTCTTGCCTTGCCTTGTCTTGTCTTTTGTCCACTCTTGTCTTGGAAATAAAGGTCACGAACGCTGCTGTGGGTTTCACACTTAGAATCATAATCTGTTTACCCCAAGAGGACAACCTTGATAAATCTGGTCTGGCTGAGAACAAAGAAAAGGTCACCACACATCTTCGGAAGAACAAGGTCGCTGAATGTCTACGAGAAAAGGTCACGTCTTCGGAAAATTAAGGTCATGCCATGCAATAATAATAATAATAAAAACACTTATGACTCCTGATGGTGACATTGAATAGGCCATCTCTCGATCTGAGTCTCTTCATGTCGCTCTCGATTCAAGGTCACTACGTCAACATCGATCTAAGTCACCCAATATCTTCCCATAATTAAGGTCATCTCGTTTTCACTCCATATGGGTCACCGTATGTCTTCTCTTCGTTACAGCCGTTCCCCTTCTTCTTCTTCTCTAGGTAAAGGTCAGAGTTCAAGGTTACCGAATATCCATTCATGGTCAAGGTCACCCAAAGTCCTCTTACCTGGACTTGAGCTTTAGAGCTGCAGGATTTCATTGATGCTTTACAAAACATCAGCCTCATTCGACTGCTTCTCTTCCATCGTCTCCGCCTCCACCACCGCCTCCTCCTCTTCCTTCTCTAGCCACTCCGCTTCATTCACCAGCTCCTCCTCCTCCTCCATTTGCCCCACTTCGCGGCCGCCTCCTCTTGACGCTCCACTTCGCCGCCACCTCCTCCTCCAGTTGTCCTACTTCGCCTCGGCTCCTGTACACACATCTCGCACCAGGTACATCGCGTGCGCGTCCAGGTCCTCCTCCTCCTCCTCCTCTCCCTTCTTTTCCTTCTCTTCGTCCTCATTCTCTTCTTCTTTGTTTTTTTCTTTTTTGTCCTCTTCGTCCTCATTCCCCCCCTGATCTTCATCCACCCCCTTTTTCTATTTTTACTCCTTCTTCTACTCCTCCTCCTCCTTCTGTAATATTCCCGTCGATCTCGTGTCGTCCAAGAGAGGGGGTTGCAGCCGGTACGCCGCACCAGGGCCCATAAGAGTCTAGGGGACCCATGAATATCAAAGTTCAAAATTGAAAAGTGTGACATATCGGCCTCTAAAACAAGTCTGTGGTAGTACTTCTCTAATATAAATTTATCTCCAATAAAAATATAAATAATGGCTGTGGTTAGTACTTCTCTTAAACTGTTGTGTTTCCTAATTTGTGACAACCTCAGGTTTGTATCACTGGATTCAGAAGGATTTTGCAAAGTAAATAATAAGTCACTAGCGGCTGTCCATAACCACAACCTAGGGACGCTCCCAAATATCACTCAGCGCACCCTTAACACTGCTGCTAGGTAAGAGATAATTTCTGCTGTCCACCCTAGATCAGAACCAAGTCAGGGCCCAATTTAGAGCTAAAGCTGCCGCTGCTGCTGCGAGTTTGCAACCGAAGTGCAAACTGGCTCACAGGGGACGGTGCACTTGCTTTTATTAGGTCCCATCGCCTCGAGACGATGGTCCTCGTGAAGGGAATTCATACACGCGCGTCCTTAGTGACGGATCTATCGATGTACGAAACACTGTTCAAATTGCGATTTCACATTCAAATACATACAATTTCTATGTAAATATTATGAATTATCTGAGTTAAATATTTGTTTAACAAATTAATCATTGCAATCTAGACTTTTTCTGGCCCCCCTTTCCGAAAAGGGGGGGGGGGACTAGAAAAGGTCTCACACCAGCACATTTTTTCCTCTCAAGGGACCTACGTCGACCTGTCTATGTAGTCACTATACGGAACGCAAACCAGGGCTACATGAATCGACAGAAACCAGAGGAAAATGATTCAGCTGTCTTCGCTACAGACGTTGAAAACCAAAAAGGACTTTCCATCATTCTCCCCTTTTTATTTTATGTTTTTTCCAGCTGTTGGCAACTAATGATATCGGAGTTCGAAAGTGATAGCCTACCTCCGACCTTCCTTACCAGCAGTGAGCAGAAACCTCCGGCCTTCTCTTGTTATCATCATTATTTATCATTCTGAAACAGGAGTCAAAAGAATACAAGTACTGTTAGCTACATCAGCTATGCAACACTGACACACTCAAAAGCACTGGCAAAGAGACAAAGAACAAAGAGAATAAAGGGAAAGGGGAAAAGGAATGGGAAGTAACAGAAAACAACAAAAAAAAGTAATCAGAAAATGGAAGCCTACCCTTGACCGTCAAGGTCAACATGGAACGACAAAAGCTAATCGGGTGATAACAACCTACCACCGACACAACCTAAAAAAAAAAAAAAAAGGATGAAGACAGGATACATTGACCAAAAAGCTCAAGAGGTGCCAACAACCTACTCTTGCCCAAGCAGGTCAGCCTATTTACCCTTAACCAACAAATTTAGCATTCAATGATATCAGTTCATCACTAACCAAGAAGGTCAAGAGCCGGAAGAGAGATGCTCATAACTTTAATGGGAGATTGGGAGGAAACTTGGCAGAACCCCCGCTGATCCTTTCGTTGTTACTCTTGCTCCTGTTGTTGTTGTTGTCCATAATGATAATAGTGGTGGTGGTGAAATGGTGATAATGATGATAATGGTGGTGTTGGTGATGATGATGATAGTAACGACGATTACGACGACGACGATGATGATGTTAGTGATGATGATAATGGTGTTGGTGGTGATATTGTTGAAACTAAAATATCCACCATAGCTTTTCCCTCCAACACCATTACAACGACGACGACGACCCCCCCCCCGACCACCACCATCGATGCTGCTGTCCGCACCACCCTCCTCTTTCCAGATTGAATTCAACACGATGACATCAGGAACAGGAACCTCACCCCCCTCCCCTTCACCTGCCTCCACCACCACCCTCAACCCTCACTGCAGCAGCACTTCCAGGAACAATCTACTGCAACAGCCAATTATCTGAGGGCATTGTTTTAATCATAGTTAGGGCAGTAAGGCATGGAAATGGTGATGGGAATGGGGAGAGAGGCGCATGGGGGGAGTAGAAAAAGAGGAACAGGAGGGAGAGGAATAGGAGGGAAACGAGGAGGAGGAGGAAAAAGAGAAGGAGAAAAATGAAGAGGAGTAGGGGTAGAAGGGGACAAGGAGGATGAGGATGAGGATGAAGATTAGGAGAATGAGAATGAGAAAGAGAAAGAGGAGGAGGGAGAGAAGGAAGAAAGAGGAGGGGGGCAAGGATGGTGAGGATGATAATGAAGAGGAATAGAAGGAAAAAGGAGAAAGAGGAAGAGGATGATGAAAAAGAGGAGGACGACGAGAACGAGGAGGAGGAGGTGGAGGAAGAAGAAGAGGAGGAGGAGGAGGAGGAGGAGGAGGAGGAGGAGGAGGAGAATAAAGAGCAAGGGGGAATATAAATTGGAGTAGAATCAAGACAGAGAAGGACAAAGAAAAGGGAAAGGGCCGGAGGAGGAGGGGGATGGGGAGGGTGAGAGGGAGGGGAGGAGGAGGAAGCGTTGTGAAGGGGGATGCGGAGGAGGAGGGAGAAGAGGAGAAGGAAGATGAGGAAGATGATGATGATGATGATGATGATGATGATGATGATGATGATGATGATGATGATGATGATGATGATGATGATGATGATGATGATGATGATGATGATGATGATGATGATGATGATGATGATGATGATGATGATGATGATGATGATGATGATGATGATGATGATGATGATGATGATGATGATGATGATGATGATGATGATGATGATGATGATGATGAAGACTAGGATGAGGATAAGGATTATGATTATGATTATGATTAGGAGGAGGAGAACGAGGTGGGGTGGGGGAGGAGTAGGCGGGTCAGTGAACGATTGGTGCATGACTTGTAAACAAACGCGTTTGCTAAATAACCAAACACTGTTTACGGTAGACGATGATGCCTGATACACGGACGCAAACGAAGAGCCTCTCTTGTTGCCTGTTTGCCTGGGATTGAGCTATTTTCTAAACCCTTTCGAATCATTGGCCCTTTTCCTCTTACCCTAGCTGCCGCCAGGCTAGATCATTGTCTTCATCATTGTCTTCATCATTGTCTTCATCATTCATCATTGTCTTCATCATATAACACACAATCCTTTATTTTCTAAACACTGAGGCTCCGAGTATTTGTACCAGTGTTTAACTTTTGAGGTACCAGACGATTCTGTTCACATAATTGGGGGGGGGGGGTCCAGGTATAAACGATTGACCTATTCTTGCTTGTGTTTTACTATAGAGAATGTAATACAGTTATTGCTGGGCCCTCTTATTCAACTGAGGCAATGATAAATCTAAAACTGTCAAACTAAGATACCCGCAAGGAAACATAATACTGTGCTACTTCCTCGGTCGGATTTTACGATTCTGAAAGTTGGAGGCAGAGCTGCATGCGGCTCTTGACACAACAGCTTGAATTTTCGTGTGACGACGAGAAAATGGAACGGATATATCCGCAACTGCCAGCATGCTGGATCGGCATGCATCTCTTCTGGAAATCATGGCGGGGTGTCATGACGTCATGTCGCTGGTGTAAAACAACTCGTCGCTCACAACATCGTATAACAACAACCGCCTGCAGGTCCTGCGTGTGACCTGGCTTTTCGTCTTCCACAAGATCTTTCTCCGTGATTGTCTTAAGCTGAGCTAACCTAACTTATTCTAACCTAATCTAACACAGTCCAATCTAATCTAGCCTAACCTAGCCTAACCCAATTTAATCCAACATAATCTAACTTAACCTAGCCTAGCCTAACATACACACATACATATACCAAGGCTTTTTCCCCCTTACAAGGGAGGTAGCCAAAGAGGAAAAGGCATAAAATCATTCCCACCCATTCCATCCCTGAATACACTCCACACCCCTCCACCCTCCCTCTTATCTTAGCACCTCCTGGATGACGGGTCATCCCTGCACCTTGTCCACTGCCCTGGGTCAGAAGCAGTGTCGCAAGACACAGCACATCCACAGCAAGGCCGCTTCATTAAATCGGCGACCCCCCCTCTCCATCCCCCCATGCATAATAGGAGAAGACGGGGAGAAATCCCTTCGGGCTGCGTCAAATTTTGCTCACACATACTACCTCACCCCCCATCCCCTCGTCCATTCCACCTCATGCATCACAACATCATCCATATACAACCATTCTCCATTCACCCCTGTCTTCTGTCCTCTCCCGTCCTTCCTCAACAGACATTCCCCTCTTCCCCAAAGCCCCCTTCACCCCATCCATCCACCTCATCCTAGGACGTCCCCTCATGTTCACTCCCTCCACATCTGCCTTCCATACCTCTTTTACTAGTCTTTCTTCACTCATTCTTTCCATGTGTCCAAACCATCCCAATACTCTTTCATCAACCCTATCTCCCAACTCCCTTTCCACCCCCGTTTTTCTCCTCACCTCCTCATTTCTCACTCTATCTAGCCTAGTAACCCCCATCATACTTCTCAGACACTTCATCTCAAACACATTCAAACTCCTCCTCTCTTCTTCTCTTATGTTCCATGTTTCTGCCCCATACAGTGCTGTTGGCACAATCACTCCTTCATACAGTCTTCTCTTAGCATCCATTCTCAAATGTCTAAACCTCATTACACTCTTCAATCCACCAAGGCATTTACTCGCTTCTCTCAATCTACATTCTACCTCCACCTTGACTCCACCTTTCCCTGCCACATTTGCACCCAAGTATCTAAAACTATCCACTTCCTCCAGTCGCTCTCCCTTAATGCTCACTTCCAGTCTACTGCCAATTTCACCCCTTGTACATCTCATCACCTTACGTTTACCCACATTTAGCTTTAGCTTTCTTCTAGCCTAACATAGACTAGCATAATTCAATCTAATCTAACTTAACTTAGCCTAAATTGGACTATCCTAACTTAAATTAGCCTAACCTAATTCAACCCAACCTAACTGACCTAACCTCCTGCCCCAGTGTCGTAATCCCCACAATTGTTGGGAAACTCAATATCCAGCAAGGACAGTATTTTCTTTTTGTGCGAAAATTTCTTGCAATGTTGCACCAATGGCTGATGCAATGACGTTCTTCCTCTCTCTCTCTCTCTCTCTCTCTCTCTCTCTCTCTCTCTCTCTCTCTCTCTCTCTCTCTCTCTCTCTCTCTCTCTCTCTCTCTCTCCCTCCTCTCTCTTCCCCCCTTTCTCTTTTTCTCCTCTATTTTTTCTCCCCCTATGTCTATCTTCACCCTCTCTCTCTTACCCCCCCTCTCTCTCTCTCTGTATCTCTCACTTTTTTTCTCCCTCTGTCTATCATCCCCCCTCTCTCTTCCCCTCTTATTACTCTCTCTTTCTGGCAAGAAGGTTTTAGTGATGATGACATCGTTTATGTATTTCACGCTGACTAACGTCTGACGATTTGATTAATTTCATGGCTCTCCACCGTCCTGAGGTGGGTAAAGGCAGTTCAAACAAGTCCCTTGGGCCCTGCCAAGGTGGCACACGATCTACCCATTCCGTACCCCGTGGTACTTTCCCTTTTTATTAAGTTTGACGCCAGTCGATTTTATTCCTCTCCGTTGCACTTCCTCAGTAGCAAACGTGCTCATCAGATGGAAATACGAAGAGGGCGTCATCAAACCGAAAGGATCGTGAGGTGACACGGGCTGCAAACTCTCACACAACAAAAACAAACTGTCGTATGTGCAACTCTCTCACTCTGCTCTGTCACACCGCCATAGCCTCAACTTATGTTGACCACTCCGCTGCATTCTACAATATCTTTATCCCCTCTGCCGCCAGACGATTTTATTCAATGCAGTGGGGGGCTCCGTCTCAGTAAAAAGGTTTAACACATATCGATTAACCTCTTAACTGCGTTAAACGACTTCTGCCGACAAATTATTCCATTGAGTCAAGGGAAACTTATCTCAAACCCATTCGCTGCGCTTATCAGTACAGTTCCATCTACTTGCCTCCAGGAGATTCTCCTCAGCAGAGAAACTTTCTTCGATTTTTTTTTCAGCGAGTACAGTGCGAGCAACACTGTTCCCCGATGGCTGTGGTCGGACTCTGCTCATCTTCTTCCTTTTCTTGGGCTTGTTGTTGCCTGGCGACGAGATGAAATCCAGGACGTATTTCCTGGTGTCTCTCCCGCCAGTTCAGCTCCCTGGGGGAAGATAGTGGCAGAAGAGGAGGAGGAGGTGGAGAAAGTGAAGAGTGGGGACGGGAAGCGAGACGAGGCTAGGCGAGGGGAGGAGAGGAGAGGAGAGGAGAGGAGAGGAGAGGAAAGGAGAGAAGAAAGGAGAAAAGAAGAAAGAAAGAAGGAAAAGAGAGGAGAGGAGATATGAGAGGGGAAAGGAAAGGAGAGGGGAAGAGAGGTGAGGAGAGGAGGGAAAGGGAGGGAAAGGGAGGAGAGGGGAGGGGAGAGGAGGGGAGGTACGAATTTGGTATGATGTTACAAGCCCTCAGACTCTCAAGAAAAAATCCGCTCGAGCTTGGTTTAGTTGGGCGTTTAAGGACATTTATGTAGACAATACAACTTCGGCCTTAGATCAGTCTTGTTTTTTGTGTTTTCAATGACGCTTATGCAATTACTTTCATTTTTTTCTTGACAAAGGTTTTTTTCTGTAAAATTGCTCAGAAAATTTCCTGTTGACAGAAATCCACAACAACAAATACTTTTATAGAATTGTTCAGAATATCTAATATCATTGACTTTTATCCAGTCATTTTAGAAGTTATTTTTAGAACCAAAATTTATTTTTATAGAACTTCTCAAATGAAATGTTGCGTAGAGCTCTGGTCATATTGAAGAAATGTTAATGTTGCCAACATAGAGATCACAATATTTCTCATGAAAGGTTTATTTAACGTACGCTGCTGCTCCTACCATAGGTGTGTGTGCTCATATATGAAGACTGTATATGTAGGTATGTACAATACGTATGAGTGTATGCATGAATGTACATGTCATTCACCTTGGTCTTTGGATCACGGGTTGGACTCGTGATCGACAGCTATTTCCCTCCCGAAAGAGAGCTCAGAGCTCCTATGACCGATCTATGGGTAACGCTGTGACCTTACACGCACACACAACTCCCCGCCCACGAGAGTTGGAGTAACGACTCGAAGCGCAGCGATACTGAAATTATTTCAGCCCTGGGCAGGATTCGAACCCGGACCGCCATAGTGACAGTCGGAGACTCTACCAACCGCACCACCGAGTCGTGTTTGTGTATTCACCATCACAATCACCAACACTAACGCAACACTATCATCAGCAGTACTAGCAACATCACAAACAGTAAAACTAGCATCAACACCGCCACTATCATTACCATCACAACTACAACTGCTATCACCACACAGATACTGGGTCTTCTAATCGCTATGTATGAGCGCTCGGGCGTGCATAGTCGCTTTGGGGCATACGTTGATTTACGCATTTATGTTTGCATGCGCGCTGGTGTGTGCAAATTCGTACTTTGTAAGAACGTTACAAAATCAATAATTCGTGTAAAAGTGTGAAACAAAATGTCGCAACGCGCGTAGCCGAAATGGAGAAAATGAATAGTCATTCTCAGCCTTAACGATTTTCGATAACAATCCGAGGAGGTCGTCTTTGGACACCGTTGAAGTATCACACGCAACGGTTAAAACCGTTGGAATGTGGCCGTTATTAAGCGGTAATTTAAAAATCTTTGAAACATAATATTAACTCCTTTCATATCGTTGGGTAGTTGACATCTTATTCTGGTTGCTGTCATGTTATTTTATTCAGTTATGTAGTCCTTTTTTTGAAAGGGATACGGTTCCTATTATGGAAACCGTCAACGTAATACTAGAGACGGTTACAACCGTTGAGGTGTGATCTTTATTCTGCAGCCGTTTAGGAATGTTCAAATTTAATGTCAACAATTACACTGAATAGCCTGGAACTTATTCAGACCTTTGGCGTATCACTTTCGTCGGTTAAAACCGTTAGATACTCGGAATGCGACCAGTACTCTGTTGCGATTTGTGTCAAAGGCTTTCTGGAGGCTGTTGTATGTATGCAGAAGACTTATGATTTACTATTGACGATAGTGGTAGTCGTTGGAATGCGGCTATTATTTTGTGGCATTTTCAAAATACTAAAATGATATGGTAACTTTATTCTAGCTCTTCTTACTTTACTCAGATGACCCACAAATTGTCAGTGGTGATGGTTGCAGCCGTTGAGATGCGACCGTAATTTTGTGATAATTTCAAACTTCATCTTAAGTCCTTCGTGTTTTATTTAATTATATATATATATATATATATATATATATATATATATATATATATATATATATATATGTATATATGTCTTTATGTATATATGTATATGTATATATATATATATGTTGCATGTAGAATTAAATACGACAGCATTCTGACAATTGTTCAACTTTTTCTTAATGTTTTCTATTTGTCTTATCAACTTTTTTCCAGTTGTAGGGTGAGCTGATACAAGTTCTCCATTTAATATTCTCGAGCTTTCGTCTTCAAAGAGACATCATCAGGATTGACAAAATTTCTGCAATAATGAATACAAATGTTGGTACATATAAGTTACAAAATAAATTACAAAAATACAAATACAAATATACAGGTAGACCAAAAGATATATAACGAGAGTTATCACTTACGTATACAAGGAAAGTACAAATGATAGAGAGAGAGAAAGGTTTAAATACATAAACTGCTGTCCGAGTTCCCATTACGGAGTCTGGCTGATCGTCTGAGTGGTGGGGGAGTGGGGGATGGGAGGGGAGGGGGAGAGGGGACCTCAATGTAGTGATGTCTCAGGTTAGCGCTACTGTACAGCTTAATACTGGACGTCATGTCCGACTGAATGTTTATAGTGGGGGCAGAGTCCCTGATGTGGAATGCCTCCAAGAGTTTCAACCTTCTAGGGTCCTCATTGTACGCAATAATTTTGGTACATTGAACTAAGGTGTCTCTGTCAATATTTCGATTGTGATATTTTAAATAATGGTCCTTGATCGCTCCGTACGTCTCGCAATATCACATACGTCGGGCACACCAGATGTACTCTCAGCCGAAGACTAACTTTTCACCAACTGGACGGAGCGATCAAGGACCATTATTTAAAATATCACAATCGAAATATTGACAGAGACACCTTAGTTCAATGTACCAAAATTATTGCGTACAATGAGGACCCTAGAAGGTTGAAATTCTTGGAGGCATTCCACATCAGGGACTCTGCCCCCACTATAAACATTCAGTCGGACATGACGTCCAGTATTAAGCTGTACAGTAGCGCTAACCTGAGACATCGCTACATTGAGGTCCCCTCTCCCCCTCCCCTCCCACCCCCCACTCCCCCACCACTCAGACGATCAGCCAGACTCCGTAATGGGAACTCGGACAGCAGTTTATGTATTTAAACCTTTCTCTCTCTCTATCATTTGTACTTTCCTTGTATACGTAAGTGATAACTCTCGTTATATATCTTTTGTTCTACCTGTATATTTGTATTTGTATTTTTGTAATTTATTTTGTAACTTATATGTACCAACATTTGTATTCATTATTGCAGAAATTTTGTCAATCCTGATGATGTCTCTTTGAAGACGAAAGCTCGAGAATATTAAATGGAGAACTATGGAGAACTTGTATCAGCTCACCCTACAACTGGAAAAAAGTTGATAAGACAAATAGAAAACATTAAGAAAAAGTTTAACAATTGTCAGAATGCTGTCGTATTTAATTCTACATGCATCAAAGAAAACCTGCTTCCTTACTTCACGTATGTATATATGTATATATATGTATATATATATATATATGTATGCATGTATGTATGTATATGTATATGTATGTGTATATATATATATATATATATATATATATATATATATATATATATATGCAAGCAATCACATCACCGTGATACAAAAATGCAAGATGACCACAGGAGAAGGGAAACTTGTAGACAGTAAGTATTTTCGTATATTACATCTTCAGACTAAATGACAGAGATATAGAGTTGTGTTTAAATGTAAGTATCAGGTGGCAACCATGGGGGAGGGGGGAGACAATACAATGCGAGAAGGGGGGATGACTTCTATCGACCTGACCAACACATAAGGCTCAATCTGGCGGAAAGATCTTGGTGACCATTTGGGTTACCAATTTATCACATTTAAAATGACCATAGCTTAAGTTTATGTTTTTATCAAACGTGCCTGATATTAAGCAGGATTCTATTATACTTCTTTCTTGTAGGCTTTTTCCTTTGGCTAAAATTGTTGGGCAGATCTCACATTATATTTATGTTGGGAAATCCTTGTTTCCAAGTTTTTCCCAGTTTGTCCAATATAAGATTTGTTATAATCTTGGCAAGGAATTTTATAGACCACACCGTTGTTGTTAGGAGGGCTGTTCTTAATTAAAGTTTTCTTAATGGTGTGGTCATATTTAAAAGCTACTTTGATATCCAATTTTTTGAGTAGGTTGACAATACTAAGGAAATTTTCATGAAAAGGAAGAACAAGTGTATTAAGTTGTTTATGGTTTCCTTGTTCTTGATTGCAAGTTTTGTAAAAGCGTTTCTTGGCGGTATTGTGACATTGATTAAGAATATGAGTGGGATATTCTAACTTTTCTCCAATATTCCGGATAGTTCTAATTTCGTCATCAATAAATTCAGGATCTGAAATCCTGTAAGCTCTCAAGTACATGGAAATAAAAACTGATCTTTTTACATTGATATGGTGATTGGAATAAAAATGAACATAGGAAATTATATTGGTAGGGTTACTATAGACTTTTGTTTTCAGAGTACCATTATCTCTAGTTATTTTAACATCTAAAAAGGGCAAACTGTTGTTATTTTCTATTTCAAGAGTGAAGTTAATGGAGGGTACCATTGAATTTAGATTAATAAGAAAATCATCAGTAGATAGGTTATTAGGCCAGAAACACAAAACATCGTCTACATATCTGAACCAAATAACTTTTTCATCTTTAATAGTAGGTAATAAATATTTTCAAAATATTCCATGTAGATGTTAGCTAAAACCGGTGAAAGAGGATTTCCCATAGCCATCCCGAAGGTCTGTGTGTAATATTTCCCCTCAAAGACAAAAGAAGAATTATTTACACACAGACTTATTAATCTAATAAAAATTCTACAAGGGATACCATCAATATTGTTACTTAGAATATTTGGGAGAAAGGTTAAAACATCTTGAATTGGGACATGAGTAAAGAGCCCAGTAACATCGAAACTAACTAAATTGTAAGGATAATTAATCAATGTTGAGAGATTTAACCTTTTTAATCAAGTCTTCACTATTTTGAATAAATGAGTTAGAAATAGTGCCTACAAATGGAGAAAGCTTTGTCACAAGCCACTTAGAAAGCTTGTAGCATACAGAGCCTACAGAACTGATGATGGGCCTAATGGGATGATTTGGCTTGTGAGTTTTAATAAGCCCATACAAATAAGGTGTTGAAGGATTTTGTGTTGAGAAATATTTAATAAAATCTTCTCTACCTTTAAGTAATGTTCTTAATTCCTTATGGAAATCCCAACAAAATTAAACACATACACACACACACACACACACACACACACACACACACACACACACACACACACACACACACACACACACACACACACACACACACACACACACACACACACACACACACATACACACACACACACACACACACACACACACACACACACACACACACACACACACACACACACACACACACACACACACACACACACACACACACACACACACACACACACACACACACACACACACACACACACACACACACACACACACACACACACACACACGTGTGTGTATGTGTGTGTGTGTGTGTGTGTGTGTGTTCATCCGACCTCTATTGTAGCTCATTATTTGACCCTCCTCATCAGCAGATGTTAATAGGGTGATTTTATTTCGGGTCCACATATTTTTCCTTTTCTTTTTTCTCTTTTTTTTTATTTGGGTGATGGAAGTGTCCTGTGACTTGAGTTAATGATAATGGTTTACCATTTCCGGCTGCAGTTTGTGTGTTGCCTGAGGACCTACGAGTAAATCTCAAATCATTTAACGGCATTAAAAAAAAAAAAAAAAAAAAAAAAAAAAATATATATATATATATATATATATATATATATATATATATATATATATATATATATATATATATATACACATATATATATTATCAACCTTGGCTGGTCCTTTGGGAATACAGGAACTCTGTTCGCAGTGACGACGTCATCATGAAAATATTCGCATTCCGTTGGTTAGCAGAGATATCTTCTGTAACAATACTTACCCAAAGCAAGTTATACAGATCGACGATGATGCAGAAGTACAATACACTCTTGGAAACTATTGCAATATTGAAAGCGTTATGACGCCATATTGGCCAATGGTTTCGAAATGCAAAATTTCAACATTCGTCGAAAATTGCTCTAAAATGTTGAGATGCCTATCTCAAACAGTATGCATTAATATCCTTCAACTATCATATCAATCTTCAATAACGATTTAATTTTTATATTCATCGCTGCTGTTAGCGTGAGGGTTCAAAACAACTGCAATGACATCGGCGACGAAGATATCGCTGACGTTCCTAAATAATGATGGCTTTGCAAGACCGTGAACACTTCCAACAGCACTACAGATTATAAATTTTCGTCTTCAGCCAGGCAGGAGAAGGGAGTCTAGGCTAAGCGTTAGTTTGAATTGGCTTGGATTGGAATATACAAACGAGTTTACAAATACACCCCTTCCTCCATGAATCTTACAAATTCCACGACCACTCGATCAGTTCAAATTCCAGGCTCGCGATTCGTTCTTTGTTGATGAAAGCTTAGCCATGATTGGTCAGTGGCATTTGTTACGTGGTTTCCAGTTGTTTACAATTTGGGCTGTGAAGTGCTTCCGATATCAGACCCAAGATTTCGAGTGTATACTGGCTTAAATGATGTCGGAGAGATATTGAAAGCAGTCTTGTTGTCATCACTGATGCTGCTGCCAAAACCGTTATGATTTCTTTCCTCTTTCTTTTCCTCTTCTTACTTCCATTTCCACCCCTTCCTCTCCTTTTCCCCCCTCTCTTCTCTTCTTTTCCTCCTCTTATTCCTCCTCTTCCTTCTCGCCCTGCTCCTCCTCGTTCTTTCAAGTTCATTGTTCTCTTAAATTGGCGGTTTATCTTTGTCTTTTTTCTACCTTCTTTTTCTTTACTTCTTCTGTGTCCCCTCCTATTCTCTTACAGCATTTCTCCTTCTCCTCTTCCTTGATCTCCACATATTTTAGCTTCTCTGTTTTCCCTCATCCTATATCCACTCTCCTCTCCCCTTTCCTCTCATCGAGTCCAGATAGCTTTGTCAACCTTAGACAGTGCATAAACCAGTATGAGGTTAACATGCAACATTGTAGACATATTGTTATACATTAGACCTGTGCAGTTATATCTTCCGTTGTTGATTACCTTTCTATATACGGTAATTCTCTTGTGACACAAATGCAATTCCTTTTTCAATAAACTTCTCTTATTGCAGCAGCGACAAAAATAGTCCTGAAATTCCGCGGGGAAACTTGAAGTATTTGCATCGGTATGTAAGATATCACTCACATTGTGCGCGTACTTTTACTTTCTTGCCATTTGACCTATTTACAACCACTAGACTACTAACATAGTAACTTATTTCAGTACAGAACGTTTTGTATCTCCCACCAACTTAACAATTTAAAGATGCCTACTGTCCCAGGGGTATACTTTCTTGCTGGCCTACCCGAGACACGTGTGTATATATTAATCACCTGCTCAACTTCATAATCACAAACTCATGCTCCTAAGTGTTAGACGGCTTATAGCTATGAAGCTGTTTCAGTTATGTAATAGGGCTTGTTCACCCTAGCGATTTACAGTGAAAGGAAGTGATTTCTTCCCCAAGTGACCTTTACAAACTCGCTTCCTGGTTGGCAGTTTGAAGTCAGTCGTAAGGCCATTCAGCCCTTTCTGTTTAGCTATATATTTTTTCCTTCGTCTGATATTTCCTTGTTTTTGTAAGTTGTAAGACTGCCGTCTGTGCATCGGTCATTGATCTGACGAGTTATAACAGTCTGCGGGACAACAGATGAAGAAGGTTTGTACGATAACTGTATGTGTTTTTTTCTCCTGTCTGCGGTCGTCATAGAGACCAACTTTGTGTTCGGATCCTCGGCAGTGACTTCGACTGCATGTGCATCAACTTTTTCATATCACAATAAGTATATAGTTTTGGTAAACATCTATACCTGTGAATAGTAATGCATCTGCTCACACAGCAATGCATATGATAAGTATAATTCTTTAAGAGAGAAGATGAAGAGATCGATGGCTTTGTACAAATACAGTAATCACCATGGCAGACACAACAAATACTCATTGACGTCAGCAACTGGGATGCACAACATACTGAATAGGTATACTGATGCTTGACCGTATCTACAATTCTGATTAGGCAGCACTGGCAACAAAAAGGCTTTAAGTTTCATATATGTATAACTTTATAAGCAGCTGTTATTTTCGAGGAAGGATGAGAGCGCCAGACAAAAACAAAACGCATTTGCTGATTATGGCAACACTAGACCGAAGTGCAGCTTTAATCCATGAATGGAATGCACCGACATGACATCAATAATATTCTGGGTTTAGAATCTCCAGTGAATAAGGATTAAACGCCGAAACTTACAAGTGAAAGCTACGACTTTCATGTCATGAAAAGATGCAAGGTTGGTGAACAGGGATGTATTCACTGAAAGTCACCTTAATAAAGTAAATAACAAAATAAACAATGAAAGAAAAATATAGATTGTAATAGAACAGATTTTAATAACACTATATTTTTAGCCATTAATGACTGGAAGTAACCTTAAAAAATTAAATTATCAAATAAATAATCAAAGAGGAAAAAATGAAAATATGAATTGAAATAGAATAAATTATACTTATACGATATTTTTACCGATTAATGACTGGAAGACAGTGTGCGCACATAAAACATTTTACTTTTAGTTCAAACCAGCTTCAGGTTAATGAACCCAAATCAATCAATCAATTTTTAGTAAAGCTAACAGACATACAAGTCACACTGAATTCAAAATCTGGGCAATAAACTCTCAGACCAGGCTATGGCTTTTCGAAATAAGAAAAAAAGATGAAAAGAACGACGGAAGATACATACAAATGACAAGATGACATTGGACCGTGGGTGAGGCGGATGTGGGTGAGGGTGAAGGAAGGATGGGTGCGGTCACGTCTATTGACGGGCGAGCAAACCCGACCCTGACCTAGGTCAAGGAAGCCATGGAACCATCGACATGCGGAGATCAAGGCAGACCTTGAATAGAAAAGAGCAAGTTGCAGGGAAAACATTCCTTAATGATTAGACGGCTTTCACTTGTAAAACAACCATCCTTTCTTTCTCTTTCTCATCTTCCTTCCCTCTTTTGTAAAACAATCCTCCTCCTCCTCCTCTCCTCTTCCTCATCTTCCTCCCTTCTCTTCCCCCATCTCACCCTAGACAGGGGTCTATATAGATTCAAATCTTGCTATGGCAGACACCAAATAATTCTATTAAGCCGTGAGTGAAATCGCTCGGTGTCTACCACAACATCATCAAGACAGTGCGTCACTGCAGGGAAGAAATACATTAAGGAGCGTAGCCGCCGCCGTAGTATTGAAGACTTGAATCTGGCTAACGACAAACGATTTGATTCAATCTGAAGAACTGAACCCGGAGTGAAAGGGACTGCTTGGCTCCAGTCAGAAACAAATGTATAAAGTTTGCCACCGTGTGATAAAGTCGCCCTTCACATATTTCATTCTGGTTAGTGACAGACAATCCCTCTTCTCGGTACGATGACAACCATTGCTGATTTAATTTCGGCATTTAAAGGCCAAGCGATCATATTTAGGTCAGGGAACGACACTGTAACAACGAGGTCAAGGGGAATGCTATGAGCGCCTAGGAATAGGCCGGTGATCCTGCAGTGTATCCCCAATGTTGAACAGACTCCCGAACAAGAAGTCCTTGCCCTTCTCCCCCCCCCTCTCTCTCTCTCAATATATATATGTATATATATATCCTCTTGAAACCTTAAAATCAACCTGTGACGCACTGCTCACATTTAAAGGATTTGATTCTGTCCGACGGCAAGTGACTTTATTCACCAAAGAGCGTTATTCACCTGGTCGTGAAAAGATTAAAAGTAAATTCCAAATTCTTCGATTAACCCCAAAAGGCCGTCTGGGGGCGAATTTGTTGCACCTAGTTGGTGATCCTCATAGCAACAACATGTCCTGATAATATTGAAGTAATTTCGTCAGTACAACCTTGTCAGATTGATACTAGATATGGTAGAAATATAGCTAAGCAATTACTGAATTATACGGAAAGTTTGGTTATCAATATCAGAGGTAATAATAATAATAATAACACCAAAAATAAGAAATAAAGCATACAAAATCAGTAAGACATTTACTCCTATTCTAAAAAAAAAAAAAAAAAAAAAAAAGAGAGACTATGACTAACGAGGAACTGGATACAATTCATAAAAATATCAAAGTAATTAAAAACACCAAAAGTAAAAACATCTTTACCATAAGTACTCACTAGACGAGAAACAATGGGTTGATGAAACTAGAAATATTTATAAATGATTTTGCGAACTGTGTCGTCAGTGGACGGAATAAGTTTCTAGCCAAGGCAACTGAATATAGTACTCTTCGAAGCTTTAAGATCCACTTGGATAAATGCCAAAGCAAAATGATATATATTTTTTCTTCTTTCTTGCATCCAAACTCGTTATGGACCCTTCTGTTGACCTCTTGCCTTGTCATTGTCAAGAAGTGCTGGCCATACGGGGGATTCTGAAGGGATTTTAAACTCGCCATCCCACTCCCAAGTAATGGGAAGTGAAAAACCCTTGGTAGAGTAAAGCCTTGTCAGTTACGGTAATTCTTTATTTGTTTTTTTTTAGCCCAATGTTGGGTCACCTCCCTACTTGGCCAGAGCTGTCGGGAATCAACACGACATAGCTTGCAACGGGTCTTGGGAATCAAACTGACGACCACCTGCTCATGAGTTCGCCCACCTTTCCACTTTCAACTGTTTTTCTATACAAAAGTCCATTGTTCAAACAAGAGTCCTCTATCTTGTAACCTTTTGGTAGTTTTGGAGGAATACCTCATGGGTTCATCAAATTCTGGACTACTTTTTCCCAAGTCTTATCTCTTCTCTGTTCTCTTACTATCATTTCCTCAGCTAATGTTACAAGTTCATTAATACTGCAGATGATATGTATCAACCCTGTCGTTGGTTGGCTAATATTCCTAGATAGTGCATCTGCTGCAACGTTCTTCCTACCTGGAATATATTCAAACTTAACCTCGTAACATTGAAGTGTAGTAAACCACCTGGCTAATCTGCCCCTAAGATTCTTATGTTTGAATAAGTTCTGAATAGCTGTATGATCAGTCCACACTCTGATTGGATATCCCAGTATCATATCTCTAAAACTCTCTAGTGAATATATCACTGCTAATGTTTCTCTTTCTGTAATGGAGTAGTTTCTCTCTGCACTATTACAAAGTCTCAATGTGAAAGCTATCGGTTTCAATTTTCCATCTCTCTCTTGCATCAGTATGCCTCCTAACCCTACGTCAGACGCATCAGTACAAAAAATCAATTCTTTATCATAATCAGGAAATATGAGAACTGGAGAACTAGTAAGTTTATTTTTCAACTTGTTGTTGTGCTGCTCCCCAAATGAACTTTGAATCTTTCCTCAACAAAGAACTTAATGGATTAGGTATGTCTGCATAACCCTTCATAAACTTTCTATAATACCCTGTCAATCTCAAGAAATTCTAACTTTTTTCTACATTGTTCGGAACTAGATAACTCTTTACTGCTTCAACCTTTGAACTCACTGTACAAAGTCCATGTCTGTCTATCTTATGTTCCAAATAAATAACAGTCCTGCAAAAACTTCCATTTTTCAAGTTTCACTTTCAACCCTGCTTTAACTAGTCTTGAGAATACCAAATCTAATTTCTTAAAGTACTCAGTTGTTGTTTGGGAAATTATTAAAATATCTAGAAATATACTGGCAGTGTTTCCTAACAATCCATCTAGTACTGTATTAATTAATTTCATATAGGTTCATGAACCAACTTGCGAAGCTACGGCCCCTTCTTGTGACAATAAAAGGCAGAGTTTGGCTTCATAAGACTTCTTTTTTTGCTTGGATCTTTCAAAGGAGTACACCTCCCCTTCCCCAAAAGTCTCAAAGCCTGGCTGTCCCGTTACCCTTATCTGAGTTGGTTGTAGTAGGTACTGAACTGTTCAGCATTAAATATTACCATTCCAGACCACTCAAGTGTGATATTTATCATAGGATGTTCTGGCTAGGGAAAGTGAAATTTAGCCTAGGATGTATTAGCAAGGGAAAGTTGTATTTAGAAATAGGATGTACTAGTTAGGGAAGCGTTTTATTATTTCGTTTTATTATATTCGGCAGTGTAACATTACGAAGAAAAATGAACTTGCTGCATTTGGAAAGTAGGAATCTTACTCTCTCTACTTTCATACTTATAAATAAATCTTATTATCTCGATTTTGTTACCAGTCTTTGACAAAATTCTAAATCTGAACTATCCATTCATAAAGAACTCGCCAAAACTAGTATATCTACAGCTCCCTCTCACTTATCTTTTTTATCATTACATTTTGTGGTGTCTAGCATATCCTTAGCCTACAAAAACGGTTACATGTTGCCGTCAAGAATTCACGCGATCATTCAAAAACTTCTCTCACTTCTAAATTACACCACGAGGTTGTAAGAAACTCAATTTGCAAGAATGCAGACTTTATATCTATAGTGCTAAAATGCCGATTCTCGGTTCCCAAACTACGAAGTATATCTGCTGTTACCGGTAACGGTAATCTATCAGGCATTGCGTGTATATTCAATTTCCTATATTCAATAACTGGACGCATGGTACCATCTGTTTTTTTTCACCAGAATGAATGGGAAGTCCCATTCAATTTGACTGGGTTCTATGACACCCTGCGGTAACATTTCATTGATCAATTTATTTACAATGTGGTAATCTGTAGGCAGGTATATAAATAGGTTGAGTCCCTGGTTTTAATTTGATCTGATGTTTTAAAACAGTTGTTTTGCCCAAGGCTTCCCCCGCAAAACAATTTCTTTATTGTGCTTCACAAGCAATGCAATCAAGATTACTTCTAGATTTGGACAACAAGTAGGCTCTAGCTGACTCTTATATCTCTTTCCAAATATGTTTCTTCCTGAATTAAACAAACTGATGAAATTAGTGATTCCACCTCCTCAGTACTCTCATTTAAAATCCTAATGGGTCTTGTACAGACTTGAAAACATCCTATTTGTGTACCTTTTCTTAAGACAATGTCTTTATTCAAAGTAATAATAACTAATATTTCTACCTTGTTCTTGTGTGTCTTATAAATCCCCAAGTCCAATTTCAAACCTTTCATTCTAATTTATTCTAGGATGGTTAAATATTTGGAGCCTACAGTGACTTCTTTCAAATGCATTTCTACTCTGTTAATTGCTCTGGATTGCAATTACGCCACCTTCTACAATTAGCAAAGCTTCATTTGGAGTTGATGAATTCTGATTAATTTCTGGGATTTCTTGAACACCTGGGTTGGGTTCACTATATGGGTTTTTTCTTTTTGTTTAATCTGTTCTTGAATAGATCGCTCTGCCCTGCTACCATCCAATCTAGCATTGTTATCTTCCCTATCTATCTCAATAGATTCTCTCATCATAGATAATGGTTCTAAGTCTGGTTGATTTAAAAATGGGATTAACTGTGATTTCGCTAAGATCACTAACTCAGCCGGAAATATGATCATGCCCTCTTTTCTCATAGTTGCAAATCCTATCAATAAATCTCCTGGGAAAACATATTCTTTTACAACTATCACTGGAATGTGTAAGTGCTCATTTCTATATTATATAACATCTAACTCAGTCTTACCTAATGTTTTAACTGACTTCCTGTTACTCCTTGCAACTGATTTAAAACTTTGCTAGTTATAACATTGACAACGTATCAATAACATTTGAATAGTTCTACTGAATACTCTATCCACAATGATAAGTCCTACAGAAGTCCTTTCAATTGTTATAGTCAATTTACAATTCTCTTTGGTGTTGATGTTTTCTTTCACATCACTGCCCCTAACACAATGCTGTCTATCTGTTGCTCTAGGATTAGCTCTGTGGTGTTGTTTTATTTTATGTCTCGAGGTTTTCCTCTTGTTTCTGGGTGAGTACAAAAATTTGACATTGGTCTATAATCCAGTGTTCTATGTCCTACTCTTTTGTGATACAAATAGAAAGGTTGGTTTCTACAATGAAACTCACCATGACCCTCATATTTACAGCTTTTACAAATAGTCTCATAATATCACTCTTGTGCTTTATGTCCCCATCGATTACAATTAAAGCTCTCAAATCTAGCATTCCTTGAAGTGCTTCTAACTCTATGTTCAGATCCTCTGTTTCTGTAATCACTCCTAGATTTCCTAGTTTCTTTCTGTTGTTGCATTCCTATTGTCATGACATATGGACTAATTCCTTTGCTTTCTATATAACCTTGAAAAAATAATCTGTCTGCCCTAAGTGTATTGTTTCTTTAAGATCCCTTTATAGCTTTTCTGCAATCATCTCATCACAGTTGTGTACCAATAGTACAAATGCTATTAACTTAGTAACCCGAGAAACTTTTAACTTGTCACTATATCTTTCTGTCTAATCCTGGGAGTCAAAGGACTGATCCGGTGCCACCCGACAGTAGAATAAAATCGTCTGGTGTTAGCTAGAAAAATAATCGAAATGAAGGGTTTCTCAAAAATTAACCTAACTCCGTTTAGTACAAGATACCTTGTTTAGACAACGTCGCATGGCGATATGATAGACTCCATTGATGACCGCCGATCATTGTCTTGATTGGGGATCACACAGAGCACCTGCCCGTGGCGATTCCTGCAATCTTCCCAGGAAGATACGAATCTCTACACCACCCAAAGTGACAGTCAAAGTGACAGTAATTATTGTGATATCAGGTGAATTAATAGATTATCGTGATTTTGTTCTGGAAGACGCCAGATGATTTAAATCAGCTGAACAAGCCATAGGTTTGAATAGTCTTGCCTCACGCCCAAGAGTTCCACGGCTGATCAACTCCTAAATTTTCCGCATTCTCATCAAACGCCGCCATGAAATTCCAACGAAAGTTATTCATAACTTATGGTGTTTTCAAGAAAGAACATGACTCAATCGATACATACTAGATGATTCTGGGGTTACGAGAAGTGTCCAACAGAGTGAAGGGCAGCTATATCCTATACCTTAATCTACTGGAAAGAGGAAGAGTGCGGGGTGATCTAATAGAGTATTCAAATGGGTCAAGGACTTTAACAATGGTGATGCAGGCATAATCATCACATTAAGACATCAGGGCAAGACTCATAGAAATAAATCTAAATTGGACAATTTTAGGTTTAAGAAAGAAATAGGCAAGAACTGGTTTACCAACAGAGTGGTTAAGGAATGAAATAGAAATAGACTTAGTAACCATACAGTAAGCGCTGAACAATTGGTTGTTTTAAGAAAAGGTTAGATAACTTTATGGGTAGAGATGACAGGTGGTCATGGACATGGAAATGCCTAGTGTAAGCTTTATGATCTCTTGCAGACTCCTTCATTCATATATTTTTATGTTCCCAGATTCTTCCCGGTGCTTTCTCAGGGTGAAGCAAAAATATGTCCTTATGACACTTCTCTTCAGTGCCAGAATGTATTGGGTGATGAGTAGAGATGCGAATGCTGTTGCTAAAGGATAAAGAGACAGAAGTGGCAATGCTTGGATCACAGACATGGATTCCACCGATGTTGCTGAACTTTCTTTTTTGGAATTATGGATGTTCTAGTGATCGCACTCAGGTTACTGGATGAAGAGGTGAAACCGATATGACTTAAGGTCTACTGGACTAAGACCAAATACTGGGTAGTGAAATCCATATATCATGATGTTCAGGCCTGGAGGTTAGTATAGATGACTGGGAATGGCCTATGGAGTTGTGGATATTCTCGACTGAATTATCTGGCGCTGCTGGTAGCCTGTGAAGGAGGACCAAGGCCCGAGTCTTTCAGACTTACGGTTTCTGTCCTGTCGTATGGATGTAAGATGTGGACCCTCACCAGAGCCTCAAAGTCGCATCTGAATGCCTTCGGTATATAGCCTCGGGAGAGGATCATGGAGTACCACTGGAGATATCATTTCTTAGACCACAACGTGCTCGACGGTTCTGACATGAAACAAATAACTTGCCTTATCGCTGAGCGTCAGCTAAGGCGCTACGGGCTTTCCGGGCTGTGGCCATGCTCCCAGGGTTATTTCTGTGAGAGATGATGACCCAAAGTGGGCAAAGTTGAGGGGGTTATTCACATAGATCATAGTTGCGTTCAGTAAACCGTATCTATCTAGACGTACGATGAAGAAGCACCGGTAGTTTTCTTGGAGGGTTGCCAGGGATGATCCTTAGGGTTGTTGGAGAAGGGCAAGTGTGGTGTTTGATTCAAATGATTGCGAGTTTATTCTGGCTAATGTCTTACGATTCCATTCAGCTTAGATCTGGGGGCCGGCGACTGATAAAAGAAGCTGATGTTTTCGAGCCGCAGTGTTTAATGTTCGATCATAAGAACATAAGGACATAAAAATGAAGGAGGCTACAAGAGACCATAAGGCCTAGGCTAGGCAGCTCCATATTCATCACCACCTGTCATTCCCATCCATAAAGTTGTCTAACCATTTCTTAAAACAACTGATAGTTTCAACGCTCACTACATGGTTACTAAGTCTATTCCATTCGTTGAACACCCTATTAGTAAACCAATTTTTGCCTATTTCCTTCTTAAATCTAAATTTGTCCAGTTTATATCCATTACTGCGAGTCCTGCCCTGTTGTGTTAATATGATGACCTTGTTTGCATCACCCTTGATAAAGCCTTTGATCCACTCGAACACCTCTATTAGATCACCCCGCACTCTTCGTCTTTCCAGAGAGTGTAGGTTAAAGTGCCTAAACCTCTCTTCATAAAGCAAATTTCTGAGTCCATGTATCATTTTGGTCATTCTTCTCTGTACTGATTCTAGTGAATCGATGTCCATTCTGTAGGACGAAGACCAAAACTGTACCGCATAGTCAAGGATGGGTCTAACTATCACTAGATAGAGTTTGTTAATTACCTCTGCACTTCTATTTGTTACCGTCCTAGCAATGAAACCTAATGCTTTGTTAGCTTTATTTCTGACGCTAATGCACGGTTTCCCGGTTTTAAGGTCCGGACTCACTAGAACTCCCAAGTATCTCTCGCACTCAGTTTTCTCTAAATGCGTGTTATCTAAGATGTATCTATTTTTGGGGTTGTGTAGCCCTACGTTTAACACGCTACACTTAGAGATATTGAAGTTCATTTGCCATTTCACCGACCATGTGAACAATTTGTTAAGATCATCCTGCAGAATCTCTGCGTCGTCTCCTGACCTAATTAGGCGTCCTATTTTAGTGTCATCCGCAAACTTACTAACATCACTATTTATCCCATCGTCTAAATCGTTTATATACATAATGAACAACAAGGGACCCAAAACCGAGCACTGGGGAACCCCACTAGTAACATTGCCCCACCTGGATTTTACTCCATTTATGGTGACCCGCTGTTTTCTGTTACTGATCAAAGCTCTAATCCATTCTAACACTTTTTTTTCCTATGCCATGGGCTTTGATTTTATTTAGTAGTCGCTGGTGAGGCATTTTGTCAAATGCTTTGCGAACAGGTTATTCTTACTCTGAATACGTCATTTTGTTCTACATCTATATCTTTCATTGAGTGAAATAGGCGCGTGTGATGGGAGTGAAGGGTGAGAGACTGCACTTACCCAACGTCCAGCCACCTTGCTCTGAGGGCAAAGACCGAATGAAGAAAAGAAGCGACTGGTTTATTGTTGATTATTGTAAGCCTGTACAACATAACGCACCCAACACGTCCTTCATCACGACTGCCATTCTTTGTAATAACCGGATCCCGGGACAGAAAGGGGAAACACAACGATCGTGACTCCAATCGTGCGAGAGGCATCTGATCTCATTCTCCCCCGTCCCCAGATGAACAAAATTGTCTCGCAGCAGCGTCTACAAAGAACGTCACCATGTTTAAGGTGTCACTGGGAGATATCACGATGACTCCAGGTGTGAGGATCTCACCAATCACCGCAAACTCCGCAGAGCCCTGGCCGTCTGCACGTGGAGCCGGGGACACAAAATTGAAACAGTGGAGGGGAGGTGGAGGGAGAGCAACCCACTGGGGGAGGGGGATGGGAGGGGGAGGGGAGGGGGAGGAGGTTAACCCTGTTAACCCTCATGTGCGTTATGCCTTCATAAAAGATTATGTTTTGGCTACCACCAGACGAACTTATGGGATGACTTGTACGCGGAAAATGATAGACCGTGTGTCCTACATTAGACTTAAGGCCCATACGTTAACTATATACAATCGCAACAGTACTTGAGTATGCGTACAGAAGTATGTATATGCACATGTACTACACATGCACTGCATATGCACACACACACACACACACACACACACACACACACACACACACACACACACACACACACACACACACACACACACACACACACACACACACACACACACACACACGTACACACACACGCACGCGCACGCGCACGTAAACACACACACACACACACACACACACACACACACACACACACACACACACACACACACACACACACACACACACACACACACACACACACACACACACACACAAACACCCACACACCCACACACCCACACACCCACACACACACACACACACACACACACACACACACACACACACACACACACACACACACAACACACACCCCACACACACACACACACACACACACACACACACACACACACACACACACACACACACACACACACACACACACACACACACACACACACACACACACACACAGACCACGGTCGAAGCAAGACGTGCCGGAACGAACGCTCTGAACCCGCTATTTAGCGATCACAAACGAACGAATCTAAAAGCAAGCCTAGTTGTTTACAAATATACGGTGAAGGGAGTAGTGTATTCGGTGTGACCAGAATGTAATCGTCTTTGTATCTTCTTTTTATATATTTTTTATTTTTCTTTGTTATTTTTTTTTAATAGAAAGAAACAAAGAAACTCCGAAAGACAAAGAACCAGCCAAAAGATGCTTGGAAGAAAGCAGAATAGAGACTCCACTTGGTGTCATTCGAAAGAAGACGTGTCTTTCTCAAACGCCAAGGAAGTACCAAAGGTTTGAAAGAAGTATTTTTTCGGGGTTTGAAGGGGAAGGAAATTTTATGCATAGAGGGATAGAAATGGATCGAGAGCACAGGTATAGAAATATAATGAAAAATAGAGATATTAATGACATGTTGGATGAATTAATAGAGCTCAAAAGTGAGTATAAATTAATGTACAAAGAAGTAGCTCTGCTAAGGAAAGCCAATGAGGATAATAATAGGGAGATATATGACTTAGAAAAGGAATTAAATAAATTAAGGGGAGAAAATGAAAGGTTGAAAAGTGAAGATATAAATAGGAATGAGGCATTAAAAAGGAGATAAAAGATCAAATGCAGGCAGCAACTGAAAAGGTGGAAGAAAAAAAAAGAAAAGAAAATGACTTACAGGAAATAAAGAAACAGTGGAAAGTAGAACAGGAATGTCAAAAAGTATCCTTTAAAGAAATAGTGAAGCAACAGGTTAAGGAGAATGCCAAGGAAACGGAGATCCAAGTGATTAAATAGAAAGGCAACTTAGTTAGGGACACAGTGGATAAAAAAGATGCATTGTAATCTATGACATTAAAGAGAAGCATGATGTTTCTAGATATCAGAGGGAAAAGGAGGAGAAAGAGATCGCTAAGGAAATTCTAAAAGAATTACAAGCGGAAGAACAGGGTTAGATAGGGAAATAGAGGAGACTTATAGAGTGGGTAGATACTCTAAAGAAAAACAACATAGGCCACTGAAAGTAAAGCTTAGATCACAATTGCAGAGGAAGTACTATCCAGAACAACGAAATTAGCAAATAGTGAACAATACAAAAAATATGGATAAAAAAGAAATGAGTGAAGAAGAAAAAGAAAAAGAACTTAGAAACGAAGAAAAAAAAATAAAAAATGAAACTGAAAAGATTTTTTTTTTCGGGAGAGTGGTGGACCTGAGGCTGAGAAAATGGTATATAAGGAAAAAGGAAACAAAGCAGGCAAAAAAAAGATGAGGAGAAAGGAAATTAAAAATAGCTTATATCAGTATAGATGGAATAATTTCAGGAATGAATGAATTAAATGATTATCTGGCCTTAGAAAAACCAGACATAATGGGAATAGTGGAGACTAAATTAAAGTGTACTCTACCACCCAACACTGTGGGACAAGGTTTGTACAATTGTTGGACGAAGAATAGGAAGGATAAACAGGGTGGCGAAGTATCAATTTTGACTAATAAAGATTTAAATGTAACAAAAATAACTGAAGGAGAAAATAATGTAGAATCAATTACGATACAAGTTGAAAGCAAATATATGAAGAGTAGAAAATTTGTAGTGGTGTATGTGCCCCCAAAACACAGTCCTGGACAGAAAGTGATCATTCCAAAATATTAGAAGATACAAAATACGATAAGGATAAAAGAGACAAAGCTTGGAAGAAATGGAAAAAGACAAGAAAACAAGCAAATGGCAAATGTACATCAAGCTAAGAAATGATTATGTAAAAATACGCAGAGATGAAAAGAGAAACTACGAAAAAATAATAGAAAAATGCAAGGAAGAACCCAAACTATTTTACAGGTATGTAAATGGCAAACTGAAGAATAAACAAGAAATAGAAAAGCTGCGCCAGGGCAAATACGAATATACAGAAGAACTGGAAATGGCTAAAATTATAAACAGCCGCTTCAAATCAGTATTCACAATAGAAAACTCACCTAACTGTGAGGAAACAGAGAGAGAGATATCCCCCTAAATGAAAGAAATAATTGTAACACAGAAGGAAATCAGCGACCAAATCAAAACCCTTGATGTCAGAAAATCACATAGTCCAGACGGAATTGCAAATTAGATACTAAAAGAATGTATGAAGGAATTATCAGATAACATATACAATATAATTAAATTCTCACTTCAAGAAGGAAAGGTGCCACAGGACTGGAAAAAAGCAAATATTGTACCGATTTATGAGGGAGGAAACAAGGAAGATCCATCAAATTACAGACCGGTCTCCCTGACAAGCACAGTAGCAAAATTTTAAGAAAAAGTCATCAAAAATAGATAGGTTAAATATTTGGAAGAAAAAACTATATTGAATCCAAATCAATTTGGATTCAGACAAGGAAGATCATGTACAACAAACTTGATCTGCTTCTACTCGAGATTGATAGATATAATACAAGAGAGAGATGGTTGGGCAGACTGTGCCTTTCTAGACCTACAAAAGGCATTTGATAAGGTACAACATAAGAAAGTAATAAGGGAAATAGAGTCAGTAGGTGGCATCAGAGGAACATTATTGGAATGGATGAAAGACTTCCTGACTGGGAGGAAAATGAGAGTAGTAATTAGAGATAAATTCTCAAATTGGGAAGAAATAAAAGTGGAGTCCTACAGGGATCAGTACTGGCCCCGATCATTTTTGCCATATACATAAATGACATGGATGAAGGAGTAGAGTGTTATATGAATTTCTTTGCAGACGACGCAAAAATACTAAAGAAAGTAAGAACGGAGGAGGATTGCAACTCATTACAACAAGACTTGGACAAGATCTGGAAATGGACTCAAAAGTGGGAAGTGAAATTCAGTATAAAGAAATGTAATATAATGGAATTTGGAAAAAGTGAAAACAGAACATAGAGATATCATAAAATTGGTGAAGAAGAGGTCAAAAAAGTAAACTCGGAAAAAGTCCTTGGAATGATGATCAGCAAAGACATGACACCAGACAAACATATTAATAAAATAGTCGGAGAAACCTACAATTTATTGAGGTCAATAAAAGTGGCATTTGTCTATTTGGATGAGGAAATGATAAAAAAAATTAACTACACTAATAAGACCAAACCTTGAGTGCGCAGCAACACTATGGACACCCAGTATCAAAAAGAATATAAGAAAATTAGAAAGAATACAAAGAGTAACAATAAAACTGGCACCACCTCTTTCCAAAATGACATATGAACAAAGACTGTCCGAATTAGGATTACCAACTCTAGAACAATGAAGGGAAAAAGGAGACCTACTAACTATCTATAGAATTATGAAAGGAATGGAAATATTAGAAAAGAATAATTTATTGAAATGGGACAACTAGGTAAATACAACTAGGTAAATACACACACACACACACACACACACAGACACACACACACACACACACACACACACACACACACACACACACACACACACACACACACACACACACACACACACACACACACACACACACACACACACACACATGCACACACACACACACACAAAGAAGGTAGGACCCGAAAAAGATTTGGGGGTAATTATCACAAACGACTTGTCCTATGACAAACAGATTAACAAAATTGTCGGGGAGGCATACAACCTGCTAAGATCAATAAAAGTGGCATTTGCATAGTTGGACGAAGACATGATAAAAAAAAAATGGTTACATTGATAAGGCCTAAACTAGAATATGCGGCGACATTGTGGTCACCCAATACCAAAAAGAATATAAAGAAAATAGAAAGAATCCAGAGAACAGCAACATAAATGGCACCTGCACTTGCAAACCTATCATATGAGGAGAGATTGGCTAAACTGGAGTTACCGACGCTGGAGCAAAGAAGAGAGAGAGATGACCTACTGA
>NC_134780.1:17805258-17820258 GCF_046742065.1 Oratosquilla oratoria | reverse complement strand
AGTGACTTAGTTCAAGGATTTTATTCAGGACTAAAAACGGGCAATTTCATACAGTGAGATTGGGTTGGGGGGTGGACCCTGGGCTGAGAGGGGGTCTCGATCAGTCAGGGGTGCATTCAATCTGAAGTCCGTCTCCTAAGCTTTATAAAATCATGTTGTGGCTTCAATGCTGTCGCGTTACCCCGAAGTCCCGCGTTCGATCCCCAAGAGCGGCTTCCTTTGGCTATCCGTCTACACAGGGCAAATGTCGGCTGAAGCTTAGTACCTCCTGGCGGGCGCTCCGAATAAGGAGTGAAAGCGAAAGGAGGTTAAGGTTTTCGAAAAAGGGCACCCTGGGACTTCGAAGACTTTGCTTCGAACAAAGGCTGAAGGAAAAGGACGGAGAACTTCGCTTCAGCATTGAAAGAGTAACCGCACTGTGAGAGAAGGCCTTTTTTATATTATTTTCTGTTTGTTGGTATACAAGCTCATGCATTTCTGGTGATGTGATAGTTGATTTTATTCATGCCAGGTCGTTGGCCGTCTCTGCTTAATTAAATTGTAGCTAAAGCAAGACGTTTTGATCTGACTTAGGAAATGGTAGCAGAGGCAGTGGGTTGGTTTCAGCCACGATGAAGTTCTCTTCAGATTTTAATCGGGCTAAAACCTACTGGCTATGGATTTGTACTCAAATGATCTTATTATGTATTGACGCCTCCAGGTGATTTTATTCGGGTCAGCTGGGGAGGGACACGTGGCAATACGCCCTTGGAATCTTCTTCACACGAGTTTTCCTCGTCTCCAATAGTTCCCAAAACTGGTGACTTTCTGGTTAAAACTACGTTTAGGGAACTGGGAAGGGGGCAAAGGGTAAGGGAGAATGGGGGCAGAAGGGGGGAATGGAGAAAGGGTCCCCTCCGGGGGAATTTCCCAAGGTCCGCAGCTCCGGTTCTGGCACAACCACGCGCCTGCGTAGACACACGCACGGACGCACGCACGCACACACGCTCTTACAGTACCCACACGCACAAACACACTTGCACACACACACACACACACACGCACACACACACACACACACACACACACACACACACACACACACACACACACACACACACACACACACACACACACACACACACACACACACACACACACACACACACGCACGCACGCACGCACACACACACACACACACACACACACACACACACACACACACACACACGCACGCACGCACACACACACACACACACACACACACACACACACACACACACACACACACACACACACACACACACACACACACACACACACACACACACACACACACACACAGTGCTCATACACACACACACACACACACACACACACACACACACACACACACACACACACACACACACACACACACACACACACACACACACACACACACACACACACATCGCAAAGACGAAAATGTTGTAATGACCCAAATTCATTTCGTTACATCTGCGGAAGCTGCACTTTAAAGGATCAAAGGCGCAACATAACTAGTTCTGTCAAGAAAATGTACCTTGCTTACTTTAAGGTACATCTTGGAGACCAGGACAAAAGCTGGGCTCCTCACATAGTGTGCAAAACATGTGTTGAAACCTTGCGATCATGGACTCAAGGAAAGAATGCTAAGCTAAAGTTTGGAGTGCCAATAATTTGGTGGGAACCGACAAACCATTTTAATAACTTCTACTCCTGTCTTGTCAATGTGAAATGTTTAAATAAAAAACCAAGCATATCTTGAAGTATCCAGATATCCCTTCTGCCATTCGACCAGTTGCTTATTGTGATGAAATACCTGTGCCAGTATTTACTGGACTGCCTGAGATTGATGACGACGTCATCACTCCAACAACTTCTAATAGTGTTGTATGAAGATGAACCGGATGATGTTTTTCTGCCATCTGTTGAATATTGTGATACGCCTTCTCTGTTCACTCATTCTGAATTAAATGATCTGGTAAGATATTTGTATTTGTCAAAGATGTCTACTGATTTGTTAGATTCCAGGTTGAAATAAAAAGGAATGCTAGAGCCTGGTACTAGTGTTTCTTTTTATCGTAAAAGAGAAGCAGAACTGCGGAAGTATTTTAAGTCTGATGCTCAACTTGTGTATTGTAGTGATATTGAAAGGCCTCTGCTTGCTATGGGGCTACCTGCATATGATCCAAGTGAGTGGAGAGTTCCAAAAGGAGCTTGAGATGTGTTTTGCTTCACATCGGAAACAAGTTTGGTTCTATTCCAGTAGGACACTCGGTAATCATGAAAGAAGAATATGCCAGCATCAAGATCATTCTGAAGAGGTTGCAATATCATGTGCACGAATGGTTAATCTGTGTAGATTTGAAAATGGTGAAATTTTTGTTGGGTTAACAAGAAGGTTACACAAAATACCCCCGTTTTTGTGTTATTGGGACAATAGGGCTACAGCAGACCATCTGGGCGAAAAAGGAATGCCCCCCAAGGACGAGTTTGACACCTGGTGAGGCGAACCTCATTAATAATCCTCTTGTTCAGAGAGACAAAATAGTCTTCTCTACTACACATAAAACTTAGTTTGATGAAACAATATGTGAAAGCCCTTGATCACAATGGAGAATGCTTCTACCACGTATGTTCAATCTTTCCAAGTCTGAGTGAAGAGAAGAAAAAGGCAGGAGTATTTGATGATGGAACCTCAGATAAGAACACAACTCAGAGGTGCCATCTTTGTCACAACAATGAATGAAGTAGAGGCTAGAGCTTGGAATGCTTTCTCTGATGTAATAAAGAATTTCCTTGGAAACAGGAAAGCTGACAACTATAAAGAGATTGTGGAGGAACTGCTTCTGAGTTTTCAATCACTTGGATGTAAAATGAGCAACAAGTTGCACTACTTACACAGTCATTTGAGTAACTTTCCTGAGAACCTTCGTGATGTCAGTGAAGAACAAGGTGAACGCTTTCATCAAGACATTAAAGTTATGGAAGAACACTACCATGGCAGATGTGACTGCAATGTGATGGCCGACTAATGTTGGAGCTTGAAAAGGGATGTTCCAGATGTTGTGCATGACAGAATGTCGGACAAAAGGAAGTAGATGTAGCTGTAACTTAATCATAAACAATGAATATTTTGTACATCTTTGCATCCAATTCATTCACTATAAGCACGAAATTGACAAATTGCCAGTTCCCGTAAATATATAATATATTATATCTTGAAAACCTGATGTGATGGACAAAAAACTGACTGCATATTTGGATTCAACACATGTCAGAAAAATTGTATTTACCAGTATTATCTATTACATGTCTGGCAACAGAGCTGAATGAAATGGCCTTTGGTACGTCAGCCGTTCAAAATTTGCAAATATAGAATACCATGTATATTCCAAATATCTATTTGTTTATCTATTTATCTTATTATTTTTGTTTATTCATACATTCATTTATAAAGTAAAACTCAATGTAGAAGTATCATTTCTTGATTGAAATGGGGAAAAAAGGGGTGAAGGAGTAAATATATTGGTCTTCCACATCATCTCATGCGGCGATAATGAAAATTGGCATTAAAGGCACAAAGAAAAAAATCTTCTTATCATAGCAAACATAAAAAAGAAGCGAATAGAAAATAAAAGTAATTTCCACGTCTCTTTTGCTCTGTATGCTCAGCATGGGGCGTTCACCTGTTTCCTGTGGGACACGACCAGCGGCCTTACTTCTTAAGAAGCGTAAATGGCACCGAACAGCAACCTCGGGGGGAACACTTTCCTATTTCTTAAAAAAAAAAAAAAAATCTTTTAAAGATTTCCTTATGACTGACGCCAGAAGACTATTCAGCCAAGGAAGTGGAGGACTCGGGACTAAATAGGGTTTCGATGAACCGGGTTTCCAACATCTGTTCTGAAAATGCTTCTGTCAAAACCGCCAAGCGTTAGACAGAACAAAATATGTAAAGAACATATAGCGACCCAACGTAGGCACAACAATGACAGTTTTTGCAAATCTTATCTTGACTCATCCCGCCACACGGAAGACAAACCCCCAAGTACTAGCAATGTCCTTCACTCGCCTATTTCAGACCAGACAGCAAGACAGTCTCCTTAATGAGCGACTTATGGTCTTAACCGATGACCGTGGCCGGTTTATTGGGGGCTGCGGGTCTCTTGTAACAAAAAGACCGGGGCCATGGGTTAATTGACAGACACAGGAACCAGATGGTCTTGCTGGAAGGGACATCGAGAAAGGTAACGTCCCCACCAATCAACTCCAAAGCTCATCAACATCCTCACTACCACTCGGAAGTGTAGCCTTGAGGGGCTGGCACTCGATCTCCAGACGTGGCTTAAGACCTCTTACTGTTTGAAATTCTATAATTATTTTCAACTACTCAATTCCACAAGGTTAAACGGTGATTGATCACCTTCAAACCTTAAGATTAGTGAGACCTTTCTTGTGAGCAGTTTTCTTGCCCTTGAAATAAGCATGACCTTTTCTCTAGACGAAGTTCTTGACCTTGTAACATTTTTTGTAGGCAGTGTTCTTGACCTTAAACAAGCTCTGGGTGGTGATTTTGACCTTAAGATGTGTGTGACCTTCCCTTGACCTTAAGTCACATGAAGTCTCTCCACTGGACAATGAACTTTAAGGTCAGAGTGACCTTTCCCATGACCAATAAACCTGACCCCGATATAAGCGTGACCTTTTCTGTGGGCAGTGGTCCTGACCTTGAAACAATATTAACTTTTAAAGGCGTTTGACCTTTCCCTCAGGTAACATTGTTCACCTTCAGATACTACTATCCTTCCTGTGGGCAGCGCTCCTGACCTTAAATGAAGATTGAAATTTAAAGGCGTTTGACCTTCTTGACCTTAAGACAAACAAGACCTTTCTATGGGTCGACATTTCGTACTCTAAAGATGGAGAGACTTTGTCAAGGTCACTGGTATGATATTCGCTGTATCGAGGTCATGTTTACCTAAATGAGTCACACCACTGCGGTTGGTGCTGGGTGAGCGGGGCTTGGGAGGGTTGGCTCAACACCTCCTGATGAAATACGAGGAGATGGTATATTCTCCGAAGGAGGCGCTGCCGCAGTAGGGGGCCCTTGTTACTTACGGACCCTTTGTTCATGAACGATTTAGATATGACCAGAAATAGGGCCATTACTGTTGGTAAGGGCGCGTGTTCGCTGCAGCGGGGTCAGTCGAGGTGTAGTTTCGTCATGCAGGAACACGCACGTCGTGCATAAAGCGAATCGACATGGACGCCAGTTCGTCAGTGGCAGCGTATAAACGCGTAAATAACTTACCCTCCCCTCCCCCTATGCCAGAAATTCTCCCTTATGTAAATAAAATCACCCGGCGTCAGCAAGAATAAAATTCCTGGCGTTAGATAAAATGGTTTAGTGTTAGCTAGAACGAAATGTCTCAAGTGCAGTACAGATGTATCGACCTAGATAACCTTGATGTGCAGATGGGGCATTGAAACGCTTCCTCTCTTTCATTCAGAGTTAGAAGCCATCCTGATGAAACCCGTGTAAAACCCCTACCGATTGAGCTTAAAGAACACCCGTATGATGAATATCTATTGGCATTAATCAAGGTATTTCCAATAATAATAACCATGCTAGGTTAATACCGAATATTCTGGAAAGATGTACACAATCTTTGGATGGTATTAAAACCAGAGGAGAGGTCACAGTTAAGTTGTCAAAACCAAAAGTTTTGGTATCGGTATCGGTATTGGCGTCGACTATTGTTTATGAATACTAGTTGCACACACTGACATACTTTGTGGCTTTTATTCTTTTATTCTGGCCCAAAACAGACGATTTTATTCAGCTGTGGGTGGGGTTTTTCGGATCAGATAAGAACTCAGCCGGTCGTGGTTTCTGTTCATATATGTTTACCTATTCGTCAATTATTCACCTGCTTACCTGTTCATTTACTTACCCTATTTACTATACTTCTACATTCAGACTCGTTATGAACCGTAACTCCCGTGAGTATGTTTCTCTAGTCCATCTATTTTCTTACCTATCATATTTACCTATTTGTCAAATTATCTATCTTTTTGTTGATCTAATTTCATTTCATATATCTGGTCTCATTATGGACCGGAATGGTCTGACACCGTAGCTACGTTTGACACAAGACGTATAACACAAGAACGTCTGGAAATCTCCACGAAAGATCAAACTATAATCTCCGGACCATACACAAGAGCATAGAATTGGAGGAGACTGACTGCAAGAGACTATAAGGCCTACATTAGGCAGTTCCATTTCCCTTGCCACCTATAATCCCCATCCATAAAGTTATCTAATCTTATTCTAAAACAACCAATAGTTTTAGATCTCACTACATGGTTACCAAGTTTGTTCTATGCGTTAACCACTCGGTTGGTAAACCAATTCTTGCCTATTTCTTTCTTAAACCTAAATTTTTTCAATTCAAACCCATTATTACGAGTTCTACAGGGCCGTCTTAATATGATGATATTGTCTGCATCACCCTCATTAAAGCCCCTGACCCCTTGTATTCGTCTCCTCTAGTAGCGACATGTTTAACGGAAATTATTTTGGGTACTTGTGCTGTGACCCCAGCCTGAAGCCGGTCTCGACCGATCGAAACCCTTTCAGGCAGGATTTCGCACCTCAACTGAATAGAAATAGATCACCGCTAGCCAGAAAAAACTATAAAGTATGTCATCAGTTGAAAGGTAAACAACAATAAAACTGCTGTATCTCTCTCTCTCTCTCTCTCTCTCTCTCTCTCTCTCTCTCTCTCTCTCTCTCTCTCTCTCTATCTCTCTCTTTCTCTCTCTCTCTCCTCCTCTCTCTCTTCTCGGACCTATCCTGTGAGCAGCCTTGAGTTCATAGGTTGTATGAAAAAGTCCATCTTCCGGCTTCGAATTGGGCAGTCTACAGGTAACACGGAGTTTACCTATTTGTTGCCGAGTTGTAGCCTTGGGCCTATTTTAGCTTAAGTCAGGCAGTCTCATTCAACTAATGGAGGCAGGGGGGGAAGGAGGGAAGGAGGGGGAGGAGGAGGGACCTGGGGGGGGATAGATGGATTAAGGCTATCGCAGTTGATAATTAACCTGATTTTGTACTAGAGGGGTTTGTTCTAAACAAAACCAGATGATTTCATTCAACAGGAGGGGTCCCGTATAGAGGTATTGGCTGGATTTATTCAGTCAACATCTTGGGGACTTTAGTGACACCTGTTCGGACCAGAGTCACACAGCACTCTTTCATGACTACTGTAAAGACTCAACTATGGTCAAAGAAAAAATGTCAGTCGTCTTTAACTTTTATTATTCTTTCTTCATGTTATGCTCCTTTTATCTCTCATTTACAATCTCTTCGGCGCAAAGTCTGATTTGATGAACTACATTTTGATTTTATTCTGGCTTTCGACGTGGCAGCTTGACGATATAGTTTCACCTTGACCTCTATACACGTGAGAAGCATCCCGAGAAAGGTGAGATGCATGTTCACTTGTGCCTTCCATCGGTCAGCCTTAAGTGCATGACACCCTTCTCCCTTCCCCTCCCCCATCCTCAAAAGAAAAATTACCATCAGATCTGTATGCGCATCTAAAGAAGCGATATCGAATCTCTGAGGACAGGACTCACATGGCTGTGAGGAGATTCAGCAATTCCAAAGGGAAACAGAATTTCATGGGAATCATGTATAAATTCATGGCATGCAGTGAGGCCTTCCTGCCCCTCCTAGAAATATCATATGCGACGCGTCACCCAATCTAGTAACGACTAGGCTTCAAGGACAAGGGGAAAGGGAGGAGATCGAGAAGTAGACGGAGGAGGAGGAGAGGAGGAGGAGGAGGAGGAGGAGGAGGAGGAAGAGAATGAGGAGGAGGGTAGAAGAGAAATGGATATATAGAAGAAGTAATGACTGGGAGAAAGAAAATATGGTTTTCATAGTACCCATGGAAAAGCACACTAGATAATTATGATATATGAACATACATATTCAAAGACCCAAACACACACACACATACATATACACACACATGCATCTACAAAAAGCTTTTGCTAAAGTGTCACATAGAAAACTATTAGGAAAAATGAAAACCATGGGAGGGGTACAAGGTAAACTATTGGAATGGTTGGAGGATTTCCTGCATGGAAGAAAAATAAGAGTAGTGCTCAGAGATAAAGGAAGATTGAATTAGTGGAGTTCCACAGGGATCGGTACTGGTTCCAATAATGTTTGCTGTTTATGTGAATGACGTGGACGAGGTCGTGGGCAGTCACATGATTTTCTTTGCTGATGACGCAAAGTTGTTGAGAAAAGTGAACACTGAAATAGACTGTGAGTCGCTGCAGAAAGGTCTGAACAAAATTTGGCAATGAAGTTAGAGGTGGCAAGTGGACTTCAACATCAAGAAATGTAGTATAATGGGATTTGGAAAAAGTAAAAAGAGGATATCAGGACAATATAAAATTGGTGAAAAGGAAGTAAAGAAAGTGGGAATTTGAAAAAGACCTAAGAGTAATCATCACAAAGAACATGTCCCCTGATAAACAGATAAGCAAAATTGTCGGAGAAACCTACAGCTTGCTGAGATAAAATAAAAAAATAGCATTTTCTTACTTGAAGAAAGAAATGGTGAAGAAAATATTAGTTACAATGATAAGACTAAGACTGGGGGACGCAGCGAAACTATGGTCACCCAAAGAGCAACTACGAAGATTGTCCCCACGCTTTCAGAAGTGTCAAAACTAGTTACCGACCATGGAACAAAGAAGAGAAAGAGGAGACTTGTTGACCATCTATAGAATCATAAGAGGCACGGAAGTCCTTGATAGAGAAGACTTACTAAAATGGTATAAGAGAGATACAAGAGGACATGGAAAGAAACTCAAAAAGGACAGTTATGGAAAAGACCTGAAAAAGAACAGCTTTCCACACAGAGTGGTGGATGTATGAAACAAACTGGACGAAACAATAGTGTGTGCAAAAATCATATACGAATTTAAGAACAATTTAGATACTATGAGATACAGAGACGGTACCCTACGAGCATAGCTCCCTTTCCAGCAAGATACAACTACGTAAATACAACTAGGTAAATACACACACACACATACACACACACACACACACACACACACACACACACACACACACACACACACACACACACACACACACACACACACACACACACACACACACACACACACACACACACACACACACACACACACACACACACACACACACACACACACACACACACACACACACACACACACACACACACACACACACACACACACACACACACACACACACATACTTAAACACACACACACACTCGGATCATAGCTTTGTTAGGAGGTGACTCATCAGCCAAAATCGGCGAATTGCCGTCTCTTCTGGAAAAGAATCGTTCCAGGAACTTGTTCCAGTGAGTCATCCTTTGAACAGGGTCGTCGTTAGTGTTATGGATTTGCCTTCAGAGCAATGCGTGATACTGGCTCAGTTATGTTCAAGACAAGGATGAGGACTTTTCCTCATTTTCAGTTGGGAAAAGGTTTTCTTTACTCATCTTGACTTGGCGCTTGGTTCAAAGTCGTTACATTTACTCTAAATGAAATACGCTGTTGCCACTTCATGTTTTGTATGTCTCATGCAAATTCTTGAATTCCGTTATGACACGCGGCTCAGGTAAATTACTATCTCTCTGTTTACCTTAGCCTGGCAGATGTTTTTCCGAGTCATCTCTCCGAGTATTTGGATTGTAACTGCCATATATACAATTTCATTACATTTTTTTCCTAATTTTCTATCCTTTCTTCCTATTTGTTATTTTTTGCGTTTTCTTATGATCCAATGGTTAATACTATTTTCTTTTAGTAAATCACATTCATAAGTAAAACAATAGGTAGTCTTCCTGATTCAGATGCAGGAGGTCTGAGTTTGATTCACGGTGCAAGAAAGTTAATCAGTTTCATGTGTTTCCAACTCCTCTTTGCAATGGCGGACCTCAGAGGCGCAGAAGGATAGTGCCTCATTTCAATGATTCTGGCACCTCGTAAGCACTGTCGAGGTGGATGCACTAATCTCAGACACTGTTCCAAACTACAGCTAGTCCAAGTAGCCAAAAACTCTAGATGCACTTTGAGCTATGTATACAATCTTACACACCTGGTGTGGTACAAGGGTTGTATTATCTCTTAGGGGATAGGCAGACTCTTCGGTGGGTAATTTAAGGTGAATTCGTCAGTAAATTTTAATTGAAATAGATATATGGCAGACAAAACTCATATATAAACCTTACATATAACAGTCACAAATTTAGAAATACCTGAGGATAATCTCTGTTTGAAAATATGGTTCAGATAAAAAGAAATAGGGTTGAGTTAATATGTATTTGTCCGAATATTGGTTTGGAAATCTGTAAATTATTTTTTTAAACTGAGCTATCCCACCCCACACACTGCGTACCTCCTGTTCTACGATGTAATTTACTGATCGCATATGGCTTATACATTGAAATGAAGCAATTCCATTTTGATTTGATGATGGGAATTTTGATGCACTTTTTCAAAAAAGTTTATCATCCTTCGCCATTCCATCAAATTGAAAAATCAGATGGAAAGCTGATTACTAACTATTTTTCTCTGCATATGACCTCGTTATGGACAAAAAGGTCTCTTTACCTTGGGCATCACCGTTGCTCTCTTTGCTCTCAAAGAGATACACCAGAAGCGAACAAAATAGTTTGGAGTTAACCAGAATAAACCTATGAGACCCTATTTACGCAAAGGGTCATTTAAGTTCGTTCTGGATCCTTTGCTACCACTGGCCTCCCATTCCACGGGTAGAAACCATGGAATGTTGTCTGTGTTGTATCCGTGTTGGGCTGTTTCTACATTTTCAGCAGTAACAGGAAAACAATTGCTGACTGTCACCTCCTCTATGGAGGAAATACAATTAAAGTTGATAGAGAGAAATCTTGGGCTGGCCTGGGGATAATGTCAGTCCCTCAGGGCTACCCATGTTGGCAATAAACAGCGCTTCTATCATTGGGGAGACTATTGCACTGAAGAGGTGGAGTCATAGAGGGTACTTGTAAAGGATTTAAGGAAGGTAACACATTGGAGGGGTGGTAAAAGTTAAAAAGGGATAAGAATTCTTTTATTTGAGTAAATCTATCGATAAAAAAAGAGTACTGCGTGGCTGTGGTCCGAAGGGGTATCAGTAAAGTCCCTAATATATTGACTACATGAAACTTATGGAGTCACTACCCTATACGGAAATAAAATGGAGTTGTAGTCAATTTTATTATCCCCTTCCTCTCCGGAAGACCTTTATCTAACTTAGGAATACAACATATTTCTTCACTAAACTAAATTCTATTCACAAGTTAATGAAATGGTTCATAGTTTCCGGGCAGATGATGGATACAGGAGGAAGTGATACGACACAAAAGAGGCGAGGAAGTGATTGGGTCTGGGAGGATGTAGTGAAACATGAGCGCAGAATCCGTAGACTTCTGCGCGGCATAATCCAACCGTGCATCTTTAATGGGCAGCTCCGGGTTGGTTCGCCGCCTCTTCTTCTCCTTCCTGGGCCTCCGCCACCGCCTCCATCACTATTGCCTATGTCTTTGTCACAACATAACTTGTGGTTAAGCTTCTTTTGTGGCTTGATATATTCCGTTTATGTAAACGAAGCAAGGATATTCTTTATTATTATGCAAATTTTTGGTTTGCAAATCACAATTTTGACTGTAAAAGACAAGGAAATGATAAGAAACTAATTTTGCGTAAAATCCTTGAATAAGGATACCAGAGAAGAACATCTTCCCCTATTTTAAGTCAATCCACACATGCTGGCCTATTTGAATATATTTTTTGCCGAATTGAGGATATTATACTCTAAGTTCAGTCCTTTTTATTGATCCATGCACATCTGGGGAGTAGAGAGGTAGAACCAAACCTAAGAACCACACTAGAACAGCCTCAGATCTGAAAAAAACACCCCTGATCATCACTCTCTCTCAAAAACTAGGACAGAACTGATCCAGAACATCTTTAGGGTCTCTGTAGGTCAGGATGTCGAGGCTCGTATCTTTGCATGGCTGGGACGCGCGCTCTCTCTCTCTCTGGGTCGCATGGTATCGATTAGGTTCTGACTGGAACAAGAATAAAGATGACTGTCAGAAAATCATTGTTAAGTCCTTAGTCTTCCTATTGTCGCTAATGGCGGTATTATTCTTTAATTTAGACGTGTTTGACGCATGCGTGGGTAGACGTATACAAATACGTGTATGAATGTTATTAATGAGCGTACACACGCGGTCATTTGTACCATGTACATACGTATTCGTACATTTAATCTCTAACTTTTACTCGCCATCAAATATGATTGGTCCTGTGTATGAACGAGCATACCGCACGTAAACAATCACACACACACACACACACGCACACACACACACACACACACACACACACACACACACACACACACACACACACACACACACACACACACACACACACACACACACACACACACACACACACACACACACACACACACACACACACACACACACACACACACACACACACACACACACACACACGCACACACACACACACATACACACACACACACACACACACACACACACACACACACACACACACACACACACACACACACACACACACACACACACACACACACACACACACACACACACACGCACACACGCACACACACACGCACACACACGCACACACACACACACACACACACACACACACACACACACACACACACACACACACACACACACACACACACACACACACACACACACACACACACACACACACATCCACGCCTGCCCGTAAAAGTTTTTCTGAATAACGTAATAGAGACATGGACATTTGACATTTAGAAGGTATTGATACTTGGCATACCAGAAGTTGTTTCATTTTATGAAATCAAATATTTTTTGAGTGTTACCGTAGAACAATATGACACGAATAGGAAAAATGGATTTGTCTGTAACAAATACTCCTAATGAATATGTAATTGCTTAGAGAATAACATGACTTCCAAAGCGTCATATATAATATGAGATTGTTTTATTTCACTTTATTATTAATGAGTCAAGTGTTGCAGTAAGACAAAAGACGAACAAAGATGAAAAATTTGCATAGATCAATATATTTTTCTGAGACTTCTGTGGAAGAAAATAAAAACAGGCGAAGGAGGATCCAGAAATAAAATCTCTGCTTACTTAGTGTCAGTCTAATCTAATGATAGGAAAATCAACGTATTTAACAGCAACATTTGGGATTTACTAACATGAATCTTTCAAAAAACGTCTTGAAAATTGGGAACAAATTGTATAAAAGACAAAAGCGAGTTCGAGTCACATATTCAAGAAAATGTGATTATATTTTTCAGAAGGGTTCAACCGAAGTCAAAATCAGTTTATTCTCTTGGGAAAACAACAGTCTGAAGACGAAACAATAAAATATATTTTGGAAATGCTTACCTCAGTGTCAAAAAGCTTCGTATTGTTACACTAGTCACCAAGGTCAAGGCCTCTGGTGTGCGTGCGATCATTAAGCCCAGCGAACGAAAAAAAAAAAAAAAAAAAAAAAGACAGGGAAGGAAGCCGAGCGAAATCGATGAGGGTAACCAGGTCGAGGTGTTCCTTTCACCGAGTCGACGATTTTGCTCCCGAATCTGAAATAACAGTGGCTGCCGTTAAGGATTTTAATATTCACGAGATCCTTTCTGTGTTCGCTAGTTATGTTTCATTGATTTATGACTTTATACTGAGAGAACTTCTTTGTTAAAATTTTCGAGTATTGGCGAAATTTCTGTTTGCGTAGCAAAATCAAATCTAATCAAATCCTGAACAAGGTCTTTCTTGATCGAGGCTCCTTTTACTGAATAAAATCACCTGTCCTCCATATAAAATATATTGTACGGGAAAAGTTGACGTGATAAACAATCAGAAACTTTGTTTACTCTAGAACATCCCATAGTGGAATTGTAAGTATAGAAATTAGTTGATACTATGTATCTAATTTATCAGTAGCTGCCATTCATTCGACCAAATTTCGTATTTCCCTTAATCTGAGATTTTGTATATATTGATTGCTGTGAAACAGGGCGCTGTATGTCAAATAGCCTTACATCCGGTACGGTTCCAAGAATTGGTAGGCATTTATGCAAGCAAGTGTATCTACCTTCATTTCCAAACTTTTTGTGTGTTACACAGCCAGGTCAGGAATTTGGATGAAATGTATAGCAATCTAACTGATTTAATCATTAATGCACAAAATATATTTAACCCCTGAAGTCAATACGGAAGAATAGTAATACTCCCAAATGGATGGCGGACAGACTGAAACATGAGCTCGGAATGAAAAGAGGATTTTACGTAAAAAAAAAAAAAAAAAAAAAAAAAAAAACGGGGAAACACACCTTAGATCAAGATATAACGAAATGGCAAAGCTGGCTAAAAAGAATACACGTACAGCGAAACGTAACTATGAAATTAAGGTTGCCAGTCAAGCAAGATCCAACCCTAAGGGTTTCTTTCATCTCTATAGAACAAAAAATAAAGAAAGAATAGGCCCAATTAAAAACGATGAAAATGTCATGATAGAATCGGAGGAAAAAATGAGTGAGGAGTTTAACAAATATTTTCTCTCGGTGTTTACTAATGAGAGATTAGATGAGGTACCTGACTGCGATCCGATTTTCAGTGGGGATGAAGAAAGTAGACTATCTAATATCAGCATTAGTAAAGTAGAAGTAGTCAAGCAGATAGAAAGACTTAAAGCTACAAAATCCCCGGGTCCAGACGAAATTTTTCCGAGAGTGCTTAAGGAGTGTAAATTTGAAATCTGCGACCAGTTAACTGAAATATTTAATAAATCGGTAGACACTGGTTTTATGCCTACTGCTTGGGGGCA
>NC_134780.1:17792758-17800258 GCF_046742065.1 Oratosquilla oratoria | reverse complement strand
TACGACAAAAACGACAACAAATGCGACGGCGATGATGACGTGTGTAATAACATCAACGACAATACCAACGATAACGATGACGACAATGACGATTACAACGACTACAATAGTGATGAAGATTGGATGATGAGGATAATAAAAAGAATTGTGACTGGCAACAGTAACGATGATTCCGTTACCATTATTCATATGACTAATATCATTACCATTACTCTGGTCATTGTCAGTTAATTTTATTCATAAAATATTAAACAGTGAACTATATAGTAAAAATAAAAGTGAAGACACATTATTTAAAAGTGAAAAAAAACACGATGTGAACTCATGTCGACTCCGTCGACATTTGTAACAAAATAGGACACACTTTGTATATGTAGACTCTGGAGTTTCCAAGAAAGCGAGAACACTGCATCATGATCGATCACTGAAACACAGACATTGCACCATGATAAGCCACGGTTTCTTAAAAAAAAAGTAACCAAAACAATACAGATAATATAACAACTCCGATCATAATTCCAATGTGGTGGAATGCTGCGGATAAGGATCAATATGTAAAAGAAAAGAGGCGAACCAGGCGCAACGAGCGTGGAGGGAGAGGTAGCAGGGTGACGGGGGAGAGGGTGTGACGTAATTAAAGGGGGGGGGGAGGAAGTGCAAAGAGTGGGGGAAGAGAAAGGACAGGAAAATGAGGCTCAAGGCAGGTGAAGCGAGAAGGGGAAGGGAGGAAATTAAGGAGGAAGCTAAATAGGAAGGAAGGAAGAAAGGAAGGAAGGAGGAAGGAAGGGAAGAAGGAAGGAAGGTAGGTTGGGAGGTATGAAGGAAGGCAAGAATGAAATAGGAGGGGAGGAAGGTGAGAGGGAAGGAAGGAAGAAAGGAAGATAGGAAGGGAAGAAGGAAGGAAAGAAAGAAGAAAAGAAGAGAAGAAAAGAAGAAACGAAAGAAAGAAGGAAAAAGGAGGGAAGAAAAGAAGGTAGGAAAGAAAGAAAGAAAGAAAGATGGAAATAAGGAATGATGGAAGGTAGGAAGGAGAGAGGGAGGGAAGAAAGGTAGGAAGGAGGGAAGGACAGAAGGAAGGAAAATAGGAAAAAAATAAGGAAATAAGAAATGAAGGAAGGTAGGAGGGAGAGAGGGAGGGAAGAAAGGTAGGAAGGAAGGAGAGAAGGCAGGAGGGAAAGTAGAATGTAAGGTAAAAAAGAAATTGAAATAAAAATAGAGACAGTAATGCAGTAAGACAGGCAGGCAGGTAAATAAGACAGCCAGGCATTAAAACAGGTATGCAGACAGATATCAAGGAAGGTAGACAGGCAATCAGCCAGACAGATAGTAATGCAGTAAGGCAGGTGAACAGGTAGAAAGGCAAGCAGAATGAAAGGCAGGAAAGCGTGAGGCAAGTAGGTAAAAATGTAGCAAGGCAAGAAAAACGAAGAAAAAGATAGTAAAGATAAAAATAACAATAGTAATGATAATGATAATAATAATAATGATAATGATAATGATAATAATAATAATAATAATAATAATAATAATAATAATAACAACAACAACAACAACAACAATAACAACAACAACAACAACAACAACAACAACAACAACAACAACAACAACAACAACAACAACAACAACAACAACAACAACAATAATAATAATAATAATAATAATAATAATAATAATAATAATAATAATAATAATAATAATAATAATAATAATAATAATAATAACTAGCGGAACCCGTGTAAATTACACGAAAGAGAAGAGGGTAAATCATTGCATCAAGATGGCAAGAGAGGTAGGATATCCTCTCCCTCCGTTGTCCTTCAGGGTACACTATAATGTCACGCTGGACAGGAGGTGCTCCATCATCACCGACAAATATTGCTGCAATTTCATCATTTGTTGGATTATTATCGAGAACTTTGGCAGCTTCGAGAACTTCGACACCATGGAAGGTCGTTGCTTTTGATGTAAGCATGACATACTTTCGAGAACTTCGGCACCTTCGAGAGCTTCGGCACCTTCGAGAACTTCGGCACCTTCGAGAACTTCGGCACCTTCGACAACTTCGGCACCTTCGAGAACTTCGGCACCTTCGACAACTTCGGCGACTTCGAGAACTTCAGCGCCTTCGAGAACTTTGGCACCTTCGAGAATTTCGGCACCTTCGAGAACTTCGGCACCTTCGAGAACTTCGGCACCTTCGAGAACTTCGGCACCTTCGACAACTTCGGCGACTTCGAGAACTTCGGCGGAACCCGTGTAAATTACACGAAATTATATTTTCAATACTAATTATCTTGTTCCTAACCTATACATGTTTGAATAAAATGTGATAAGATTTGAATTGTATTTTAAAAAATGAGCAATATATGAAACAATTTACAAAACTTCTTTATATACAATATTTCTTGTGAAGGTAGTTCCTCTTCTCTGGCCATGAGTAGAATCATTCTGAGAACAAATTTTCACTCTTACACTGTTCATAGACCTTGCTCTTGAGAAGGCTACATAAAGTTGTCCATGAGTAAAGCAAGGTTGTGGTAGGTAGATCCCAACCTTTTCGAAAGTCTATCCTTGAGCTTTATTAATGGTCATTGAATATGATAGGCGGACGGGAAATTGAGTCCTGTGCAGAACAAATGGAATATTTACGTCACTGGGATTAAGTTTAATTCTTGGAATTAAAACTCGCTCCTGAGCATGAGATCCACTCATGATTGAAGCTAGAATACTGTGGTTATGAAGCTCCAATACTTCTAAACGCGTTCCATTACATAGTCCTTGCGTTATTGACAGGTTTCGAAGCAGCATAATAATAGATCCAACTTTAAGATTGAGACGATGAGGAGGCATTCCCGAAGGCGTAAGTGAATTTATGAATTCGATTGGATAATTATTGGCTTCCATTTCATTGTCTGATGATACTGAATCTATACTTAGACATGTTTTGCTCTCAGTTGGTAGTCTTCGTAGAATATCTTCATTAACTTTCAAGCAATCTACATTTTTTGGTGACAAAATAACTCTACTTTTCATTTCGTCTTGGGTGCAATTATCAAATATGTCTGATACTAAAGAGTCAATGCATACACATTGTTCTGGGATATCGATCGTATCATCAGAAACGTTATCAAGTGAACTCTGCACTCGACCATTTCCAATTTGTAAGAGCCATTGTGAGAAAACTTGTTCGTTTTCATTAGTCATCATATTCTGAGAGAGTTTAAGTTGATGAAAATTGTGCCACATTGGAGACTTCTTTAGGCATACATCCAATACTGCAGCAAGTGGAGCTCTAGGAACCACAGGCAGAACTTGCATGAAGTCTCCTCCTAATATGATGACTTTACCACCAAATATGCTATTATTATTCATAATATCTTGTAAACAATTATCAATAGCATTCAATGCATATCGAGGGATCATCGACGCCTCATCAATAATGAAGACTTTCACCTGCCTGAGAATATTGGCTTGGTCAGAATTAGGCGGAATATTGCAGGTAATTGTCTCAGTCAAAGGAACAGGAAGTTTGAAGATACTGTGAAGAGTTTTTCCATTTTTCAATAGTGTTGCTGCAATACCTGTCCAAGCAGAAGTACTAACAGCCACATTTTGAGCCATCAGGTAATCATGAATCATACTGAATAGAAAAGTTTTGCCAGAGCCGCCAGGTGCATCCAAGTAAAACAGTCGGTGGTTGGTTTCAATCCTCTATCTATTTCACTTACAGCGTTAATGACACTATTGAATACATATCTTTGCTCAATATTTAGTACTTCAGGATTGACTTCTTGAATTTCTTCCATATGTTGAATGGCAGGAGGCTCACTGATTGGTTCTGGCAGACCAAGCATTGCACAATTCATGCCGTTTTCATTCAAAATCATGTTTATGTGATGCAGAGCGATATTTTCTGCAACATTATTATCATATTGGCATAAAAGGTCCTCTATCATAAGGTGTTTGTTATCATTCCATAATTGTAAGGCATTTTGTGGTGTATTGAATAAACAAATCATTGCAAACATGTTAAGAAGCTGTCGTGGCATTTGATATATAGCTGCCTCACTCAAAGCCATTTCTAGTTCGTTGTCATCTTCAAGCAGTTGCAATCGAATACAGGCATCCTTAAAGGTCGGCAACTGTTCACCTCCTACAATTTTCAAGTCATCAAAAGAAGTTGCACCTGGTACATGAAGAAGAAGCATCCTTAAATGGAATTTCTCAGCATTTCTAGGACTGGCAGAGTACATTCTCGTTACAATCTGGCGGTGACGTTGTCTTCTGTTCCAAGTGTTGCTTTGGTTATCAAATACATAATATTCAGGGATATCAGTATAAAGGTGGGCTCTTGCATCCACGTCACTTTGGTTAAGTTTGAACCATGCAGTTAATTGCGTGTCTTGTCCTTCTGCACGGGCAGCAGCCTGTCTTTGTTCGCCCGGCTTATAATAAACTTGTTGCTGGTCAGGCAAATGGAGTGCCAGTCGGTAAACTGTGTGCGACTGTCCATACATTTTATATTCTGACAAACGCCAAAATGCTTCAGGCGGAGATACGTATCTACACGAAATATATTGTTTAATTTCATTATATTCATTTTCATTAGTTTGATTGCTGTTCATATTCATTTCCATCATTGCGCAATCATGTCCTTTATAGACATATTTGAAAAGATATTTCACACTTTTTACCGATATACACACTTCTACATTAATGTGAGCACCATATTTTCTGAGTAAATATTTATTATATGGTACTACAAACCTGCAGTCAACCTCATGGACGCCCACTCTAACAGAATCTCCATTATTTCTGCGTCTGTAAAGAGGATATCCAGAAACATTTGTTATAGTCTCCTCCTGATACGGCATAGGAAATTTCTTTTGACACTCTCCCTCTACCATACAGATTGAATTGGGATTAAATGTACCGCAGGGTCCATGAATCATGAGTTTTTTCACTAATTCTCTCAATTCTGGATCATGTTCTGATGGTAATTCAGCTGAAACAATATTATCAATTTGTTCTTTAGTTCTAATTTTATCTTCTTCACGCAGCATGATTAGCATGTGACAATGCGGGAGACCTCTTTTCTGAAATTCAATAACATGTATCGCAGCAATAGGTACCCCAAGTACATGTCTGTCCTTTATGTCAATCATTAATTCATTGAGATGTTGTTTGAAAACTCGTGCCAACAAATCAGGTCTGTTCTGTGCAGTTTCATGAGGCTGTAAGTTTTCAGTTACTTCTCGACATTTTGGATTGCAAGTATATGTTATAAATAAATCAGGCCTTCCATACTTGCAAACTATTGCCATTGCATCTTGATAGCATTGTTGCATATTTCGTGGGCTCCCTGTGAAGGATGGTGGCAAAATGACAGGTACTCCAGGATCTTCATTTTCATTATTTCTTGCAAGGTGATCCATCAAACCTGAATACATTGCAACTCTTAGTTGTGCTTGATTTTCTGCAATGAATTTCAAACGACAACCCTCTACTTTAACATAAACATCAACTATATATTGCTGAAATAGTTTCCCACCACTGTGTATTGGACTGAAGCCATCTCTTATAGCTAGACGATATGCATAAAATTCCTGCATAGTAACCTTGTTACGAACTTTAGTTTGCATATTCTCTATATGAGTAATGTTTATATGCCATCCGAATTCACCATGAGGAAAGAGAAGAGGGTAAATCATTGGATCAAGATGGCAAGAGAGGTAGGATATCCTCTCCCTCTGTTGTCCTTCAGGGTACACTATAAAATGTCACGCTGGACAGGAGGTGCTCCATCATCACCGACAAATATTGCTGCAATTTCATCATTTGTTGGATTATTATATCTCCTCGCATCGGGGCCGGCAATAAATTGCATGGTTATTCTTGTGGGAGGGATATTTTGTAATGTAGCTCTGTGTTGCTCTTCAAGTTCGACAGTTCTCATGTTTTTATATGCCCCTACATAAGGATTATCGACCATTGCTTGAGATATTTTTTCGAAAACTGAATATAAGCAATTAGAATTTTGATTAGCATTTGACGTCAGATTTAATGCTTCATTTGTTTCAATTATATAGAGCTGTCCATATTTTCTTTCTTCATTTTCATTTGGATGTAAATTTGTTGCATAATGATATATTTGTCCTTGCAATCGAAAACAATATGGACCATGTCCTGGAGGTGGCTTCACTTCAGCGCCGAAGGAAGCAAAGGCAAAGGAGGAGTTATAATTCCTAATGTTGTTTCTAAAGTTGCTAGAATCCCTGTCATTTCCTTCGAACAATTTCCTTAGAATGACCGGATATTCTTGGAGGGGCTCAAGTGATACTTTTCCATTATGACAACAATTCAGAGGCTCTCCCTGAAATCGGAAAGCCTGGCAGTGTTCAAAAATAACATTCATTGGCCCAATATAGAATCTATCAGGATTTATAAATTGGACACCAGCTGCATTATTTCTCCGTATTTTATTTCTATTTCTCCTATTATCAAGGTTCATCAGTCGTTCTTCTTCAGTCATGTTGTTTCTTCTAACTCTCATCTGTTGTCTGTTGATGCTTCGTTGCGATTGTCTTTCTTCTTCATCCATTGCATCTCTTCTTGCTCGCATCCGTTCTCTTGCTTGAGTGTTATGCAGTTCTCTTTCTTCTTCATTCATTTGATTCATTCTTCCTTGCATTAGTTCTCTACTACGATTATTAAATGCATTTCTCTCCTCTTCGCTCATTTGATTCCTCGTTATTCGCATTTGTTCTCTGTTTCTATTTCGTTGGGCTTGTCTTTCATTCTCTCTGAACTGCTCTCGTCTCCTTCTTTGTCGTTCCCTGGCTGCCTCTCTTCGCTGCCTTCTTCGTTCGTCCATACTGAAGGTAAACACATAAGGAACAATTAATAACCGTCAGATTTTTTTCCCAATTCGATCGATCGACTAATTCAGATTTCGACGACTATACCTTACTTTGTAAATGCTTTAGATTAAAATTGGCTCCAATTTACGAGTAGCATACAAAGTAATTGAACTTTTTGAACAAATATTTGGAAGGTCGTTGCGGAACCCGTGTAAATTACACGAAAGAGAAGAGGGATATTTTGTAATGTAGCTCTCTGTTGCTCTTCAAGTTCGACAGTTCTCATGTTTTTATATGCCCCTACATAAAGATTGTCGACCATTGCTTGAGATATTTTTTTCGAAAACTGAATATAAGCAATTAGAATTTTGATTAGCATTTGACCTCAGATTTAATGCTTCATTTGTTTCAATTATATAGAGCTGTCCATATTTTCTTTCTTCATTTTTATTTGATCTTCGAGACCTTCCAGAAGTTCGAGACCTTCCAGAAGTTCGAGACCTTCCAGACCTTCAAGAACTTCGGCACTTTCGAGAACTTCGGCACTTTCGAGAACTTCGGCACCTTCGAGAGCTTCGGCACCTTCGAGAACTTCGGCACCTTCGAGAACTTCGGCACCTTCGAGAACTTCGGCACCTTC
>NC_134780.1:17770258-17772758 GCF_046742065.1 Oratosquilla oratoria | reverse complement strand
AATACATCACTCCTTCTTATGCAGAGGGCACACGCAGGTGCTGTGAACTACGTGCAAACTCATTAGCAGGAAGTTTTGGAAGCGCAGAAGAGGAAGGGGAGGTGGGATCCCGGGGCGGACGGGGGGGGGGGGGCGAGATGCGGTCGGTGTCAAGGTCGAGTGGTTGTTTGTCGATGGCACATATTTCATGACGATACAGGTGTGATCCCATTTGAATCCCTGGTAAAGTCTGTCGTCTGTAGTGTCGTTTCTTTCTAAATAAATTAAAATTAATGAAATAAATGAACTATTAGATCAAATCGTAAAATGATGTTAGAATATTAGGATAATCAAACGATAAATATGAATAAAAATAGCAAAATTATAATGAAATAACATAAACATACGGATGGAATAAGTTGAAAAATGATAAGATCAATGAAAATGATACAACATACAAATGATAGTGCTATTAATATTAATAATAACTGGATCAACAAATAGAATAAAAATGAAAATAAAAGTCCGGCAGATCATCGCTCCGAAAAGAAATCTCAAGAATATATCGACTCAAAGTCAAGCACTGTCCCCGAACTAAGATTTTTCTTCTGGAGACTGTTCCCAAAGAAGTAATAATTAGAGGTCTTTGGAAGTGACACTGCAAAACGAGTCTGTAAGGCACCTAGAGAGGGAAGAGCTCAAAGGGAAGAGATCTCGAAGAGAGAAAGAGAGAGAGAAAGAGCCAAAGAGAGGAAGGGTGACCGATTATACGGAGCGAGGCGATGGAAAGAGGAGGAAGGAGGATGGAGAGGTGTTAGTGGATAAAGAGCCTTGAATCGCGCTGTAACTTATGATGTTGTAAGTTATGACGTTGTAACTTGCAACGTTGTAAGGGAAGATTGCGTCCTATGTTTAGAAACGTGCAACCATGGGAAGAAGATAAGAACATAAGAACATAAGAATGGAGAATATTGCAGGAGATCACAAGGCCTACATTAGGCAGTTCCATGTCCCTTACCACCTTTCATTCCTGTCCATAAAGTTATCTAATCATCTCTCAATTGCTTCAGCGCTCAATACATTGTTACTTAGTCAATTCCATTAATTAATTACTCTCTTGGTAAATCAGTTCTTGCCTATTTCTTTCTTAAAGCTAAGTTTGTCCAATTAATTATCCATTACTACGAGTCTTGCCCAGATGTCTTAATATGATGACCTTGTTTGCATCATCTTTGTTAAAGCCCTCGACTCATTTGAACACCTCTATTAGATCACCCCGCACTCTTCGTCTTTCTTGGGAGTGTAAATTAAGGTGCCTAAGCCTGTTTTTGTATAATAGATTTCTAACCCCTTGTATCATTCTAGTCATTTTCCTCTGTACTGATTTTAGTGAATTAATATCCATTCTATAGGACGGAGACCAAAACTACCGTATAGTCAAGGATGGGTCTAACCATTGCCAGAGAGATGAGGTAGTGGATGAAGGGAGTAGATGTATGGGACTCATAGGTACTGGCTTTTCTGGATCTGGGTTCTGGGATGTATGACAGCTTTCAAGCAAGCCCAAGCTAAAAAAGGATGGCCAGTTGTAAGTTACAACCTGAGATGACGTCACTTGGTTGTAATTTACAACCTGGTAATGATGTCAGTAGGTTGTACTTTATAATCTGGCGATTATGTCAGACGGGAGATGTGAGTTTTTCCTGGATCGGATCCAAGTAGAGCAGATAACAAAGACGAGGGCTGGAAGGAAATCGAAGACATGCATTACAAATTCACCCTTATGGCGCGATGTGATAAGACACATTATTCTTCAGTTCGAGCCTCATACTCTCAGCTCGTATCAAGGACCACTGCTAGCACGCCATAAGGTCCATGAGCTCATGAGAGTCGTGAGCTAAGGTCGACCTCAAGGAGCAGATGCGTTCCAGGTGGACCTTGGACTCGAGCGCACTACCAAATATCACGGTTCGTGAGTTTCTGTCCTACAACTAGTCCGTCGATGGCTGGGGTCTCTGAGGACACACAGAGTGGGATCCTCAGGAACGCCAGGGAGTGAGGTTGCACAAAGTACACAGAGAGTCGGGTGTACTAGAGAACAGAAGGAGTAGGATCCTCAAGTAACCAGGGAATGGGGATTTTGAGGACAGGAGATGGGGTCTTTGGAGACACGAAGGAGTGGATTCTCCTAGAGAACACAGAGTGGGGTCCTGGAGGACTCGAGGGTTAGGGTCTTCAAGGACACGAGGGGTAGGTACTTCGGCACAGCGAGAGGGGGCACGGGGAGTCATCGTGGGATTCGAATCGCCGGATCATATTTTTGAATTGCACAAACTGATGTGACTCGCTCACAATTCTAGGGAGCTGAGTCTCGCTGACATGGAATCATCTGTGTTTAACGATGATCAAATTGCCAAGATTCTGTGATGATTTAGCCAATAGTTGCCGATTTTAAGTATCGGGTGTCATGTTTCAGGTTTTTGAATGTAGGACAACCCTGATACTATAGTCATGTTAAAGA
>NC_134780.1:17755258-17760258 GCF_046742065.1 Oratosquilla oratoria | reverse complement strand
GGATCATATTTTTGTGAGAAAGCTTTAGGAAACAGTGTATCATCTTTAGTGTTCAACCTCGTGTGTCTACAAGAAAAATATATAGATGTTTATATAATTTTACATGTCTTTATATACACAGTCACCTTTTTTCCAAACAAAGTCTGTCTTAGTATCATATGTGTGACTTGTGACTTTTTGGAATAATGGTGATCAGTGGTAATGTAATTTACTCGTATGGTACATAGGTAACTCAACCTAAATTTAATAATATTCTTAATCTTCAAAGACGTGCAATTTGTTTCACTTCTGAGAAATACAATGGTTTCTTGCAATACAAACAAATGTATTAGGTAATGTATATGTACATATATATGTATATGTACATATATATGTATATGTATATGTATATGTATATGTATATGTATATGTATATGTGTATATGTATATGTATATATATGTATATATATGTATATATATATATATATATCTATATATATATACTCTCTCTGTGTTGGTTTTCAGGCCGGACGGCCCTTCACCGCTTTCACTATGCCTCTCCAGATGGTTCTATCCTCTGCCAATTCCTTCCAGTCCTCTCTTGGTGCCACCCTCTCCACGTCCTTCTTTACTCCATCCATCCATCTGTACCTGGGTCTCCCTACTGGTCGTCTGCCCTCCACTCTTCCTTCCATCACCTTCTTTGGTAGTCTGTCTGCCTCCATTCGTACGCAGTGTCCAGCCCACCTTGCTCTTCTTCCCCGTATTTCATCCTGAATGTACGGTTGCCGAGTCTGATCTCTAATTTCCCTGTTATGTCTTCGTCTCCATTTCCCTTCTTCTTCATCATATATAAGGGCAGAGGATTCTTCTCAGGATATTGTTTTACAAAATTTCCAGTCTCTTCTCCCTTTCTTTTGTCAGTGTCCATGTCTCTCATCCGTACAGGACTGTTGGTTATATATATATATATATATATATATATATATATATATATATATATATATATATATATATATATATAATATGATTAGAATGATCGCAAGATTATTATTGCAGATTTTTTACAACTTTGCAAAAACTGTAATAGTAATGAAACCGTTAGAGGAAAAGATAATATAGCTTATAATAGAATGTTGGAAGCACATAAAAAAAAACTATGATTAGTAAAGACAAAAGTAAATTAGTGAACCTTAATGGAGGTCAACTAAAATATCCTAAACCTTTAAAAGGGTTCACAAATTTGACCAATAAATCCCTAACTTCAGACCAAAAAGAATTACTCAATCTAGGACTAAACTGCCACATCTTAAAGCCTCCACCTAAACATGCAAAAAAGATTAGAATGTGAGATTCTAATATATAAGGTTGAATAACTAGTTAAACAAAAGAAAACAACGGTTGAGTCCCCTTTCAAAACCGAAATTATTGGTGAATCTTCCAAACAGAGAGGTAGCTTTAACAGCTAGATTCTAAAAAAAAAAAAGAAACACATAGAAGCAGCCAAACAACTGAAAACAGGCCCAGGCATCACAATAAAAAAAGCAGACAAAGCAGCTATTTTTGTTTTAATAAGCACAAAAAATACCTGCAAAAATGAATGAAATTCTAAACGATGCGAGTAAATTTAAGAAAATCTAAAGAGACCCCACAGAATCCTCAAAAAGAAAACTAATAAACTAGTAGATTGTGCTAATGCAGTTAAAGGAGGCATAAAGCTCCCTAAACCTTCAGGCGATTATGAAGTAATTTACTGCTATGGCAATGTTAAAACCCATAAACCTGGCAACAAGCTACGTCCAGTTATTTCACAGATACCGTTACCAACCTGCCAAATAACTAAGGAACTTGGTAAAATCCTCACTCCTTCTAATTACAACGTCAAATCTGCCACCGATTTTTAGGTCTTTTGGCAGATATTAATTCAAAAGTCATTATCGCATCATTAGACGTGGAAGCCCTCTACACTAACATCCAAGCTGACCGGACGATTCAATACATAATAGACAGAGTTTTTCACAATGACACTACTCCTAAATGTGATATCCCAGAAAAAAGTAATGAGAGACCTTTTGGAATGTTGCACCAAAGAAGCCCCTTTTGTGTGCCCCAAAGGAAATAAATATTGCCAAGCCGTTGGAGTTGCAATGGGATTACCACTAGGAGTACTTTGTGCTAACTTTTATATGGGAAACACCGAAAATGAAATTTTCTCAGATTTGCAAAAGATTAAGATTTACTGCAGATATAAAGACGATATTTTCGTCAAAGCTGAACATACCCTACAAATAGAAGATCTAAAACAACGATTGATAGAGACATAGGCCATCAATTTTACCACTGAACATAGTATAGATGGGTCCCTCTATTTTTAGATACATTAATAAAACAGAGAGACGATGACACTTACAACACTTCTGTATACTTAAAAACATCTAACTTAGGACATTGCATAAACGGGACTAGTGAATGTCCCCAAAGATACAAAGACTCAACCATCAGCGCCTATATTAGAAGATCCCTCAGTCACAGTAATAATTGGCAAGCACTACATAGCAAGTTAGAAAGAGCTACTCAGACCCTTATAAGCAATGAATTTGCCAATAAAGAAATAGAGCGAATCACAAAAAAGAATTTTGGGCAAATTGCACTTAGACAAAAACTACCAGGACAGAAACCACTCAGACAAAACCTACCAGGACACTGACAAAAACCTGATTAAAATATATTATAACTCCTTCTTCCCCACAGCCTAAAAAGAAGATGAAAGAACCATGCAATATTTTATTAAAAGGAATATTAAACCTAAAGAAGAAAAATTTAAAGTACAATTAATTATATAATATCGAAAAAAACCTTAACTGCTATTGAAGAACAATACAAGACAAAATAAAAGTGACCTTCAGAGAACTCACGTCATATATAGGTATACCTGTAAACTTGTGGACTGTGCAACCCAACCTTCAACCTATATTGGCATGACAACAATGAAGTTTTCACGCCGGTTGTCATACCACCTCTCCTCAGGAGCTCCCAAAAACCTCCATCATTCAGCTGACAAAAGATATTTAGAGAGACACTCTAGTAGAAAACACAGAAGTGCTGCCAACAAATCAAGACCGTAGAAGACTGTCTACCTTGAAGATTTCTTCATAAGAGAATCATCCCCCAATCTAAATACACAAATCACAGACCTAGAGGCTCTTCGTAGTGTAAGAAGACCTACGCTCATGGAAGACGGAGCGAGAATGATGACGTCACACAACAGCCGACCAATGAGGAAGTAGCACAGTCCGGTAGCCCCAGCCAGGTCCGCTAGCCAATCAGAAACCTCAAAGCGGAGTATCAGCCCAACAATAACAGTATATAAACAACCAAAATTCAATCAGATATTCACACTCTAGCCACTGATGAAACACTAAGAAGTGTGAAAAACGCGTTCTGGCCATTATTTTACTTAAATAGCTATGCCCAAAATAATGAACAAAATAATGTCATATGGAGACATTATAAGACAATTTACTATAGAAGGAAAATGCTCTCAGAGAAAGAGAAAAAGCAAATAAAAAACTCTGCAATAATAATCTTGCCATCATTTTTAATCAAACATGCTTGAGAGAAAATCTCTTGTCCATGTAGATAAAGCATAAATACATATACATATATATATATATATATATATATATATAAATATATATATATTTATATATATATATATATATATATATATATATATATATACACACACACCTACATATACATATGTATACATACGTATATATACATATACATGTAATATACACACATATATATATATATATATATGTATATATATACATATACATGTAATATATATATATATATATATATATATATATATATATATAAATCAAATCAGCCATCCTGAGTCCACTGCTGAACAAAGGCCACCTTCATAGCATTCCATGAATCAGACGACCGTGCCATCCTCTGCCACGTCACTCCTGCAAACTTCTCGATCTCGTCTCTCCACCTTCTGTCTGGTCTCCCTCTTCCACGCTTCCTATCTCGCGGCATCCACTCAGTAACACACTTGCTCCATCGCTCATCAGTCGTTCTCACAAACTTACCTGCCCAATTCCACTTCCTCTCTTTTACTGCCTCCACAATATCTTTCACTCTAGTCTGCTCTCTCACCCAACTCTCTTTCGGCCTTTCAGTGTTATTCCCATCATTGATCTCTCCATTCTCCTCTGTGCAGTCTTTAGTTTTGTTTCCATCGCCCTCGTCAGCTTCCAAGTCTCACACCCGTAGATTATTGCTGGTAGAATGCATTAATTGTAAACTTTACGTTTCAAACATAAAGGTAGAGAGCCTCTCAGGATATTATTATACTTACCAAACACTTTCCAACCAATTGTAATGCATCTTTTTACGTCATTATCATGATATTTCGTCACCTTCACCATCTGGCCTAAATAATTATACTCTTCAACTTCCTCAAGACTCTCACCATCAATTACAATTTATTTACTTTGAACTTTCGTGTTGAATATTACTTTGGTTTTACTCTTATTCATTTTTAAACCTACTTTGAGACTTTCTTTGTTTAGATCGCTCAGCATATCTTGCAAGTCTTCTGCTCTTTCTGAAATAAGAATAATGTCATCTGCAAATCTTAGGTGGTTCAAATATTCGCCATTAATCTTCAAACCTTTCTTTTCCCAACTCAACCTTCTGAAAATATCTTCTAAATAAGCTGTAAACGATTTGGGAGAAATTGTATCGACTTGCCGTACTCCTTTCTCGATCTTGATCTTTTCTGTATCTTTATGTAGTCAAATTATCGCATAAATTTTTTTCAAAAACTCTTACGATCTGTTCGTTATTACCTTGTTTGCGTAGCGAGTTTAGTATTGCTATTTGTTCTACCGAGTCAAAGGCCTTCTTGTAATCTACAAAAGCTAAACACAGAGGTATATTGTATTCTGTCGTTTTCTCGATTAGTTAGTTTATTGTCTGCAAATGGTCTAGAATCGAAT
>NC_134780.1:17725258-17752758 GCF_046742065.1 Oratosquilla oratoria | reverse complement strand
GGGATTGGAGATGGTTAAAGAAAATTGAGAAAAATGGGAGATAAGCCAGTTGTTGTTTGCTGACGACACTGCGCTTGTAGCAGGATCAGAGGAGGGATTAAGAAAGTTAGTGACGGAGTTTGGGAAGGTGTGCGAAAGAAAAAAGTTGAAGATAAATGTGGGTGAAAATAAGGTGATGAGATGTACAAGGGGAGAACATGGCAACAAATTGGAAGTAAGTATTAATGGTGAGAGGCTGGAGGAAGTGGGTAGCTTTAGAAACTTGGGGGCGAATGTGATGGGAAAGGGAGGAGTAGAGGTAGGATGTAGATTGAGAGAAGCAAGTAAATGCCTTGGGGGATTAAAAAGTGTAATGAGAAGTAGACATTTGGGAATTTATGCTAAAAGGAGATTGTACGAAGGAGTGATTGTGCCGACAGTACTGTATGGGGTAGAAAAATTAAACATAAGAAAGGAAGAGAGGAGGAGTTTATATGTGCTTGAGATGAAATGCCTGTGTTATATGGTATCGGTTACTAGGCTAGATAGAGTGAGAAACGAGAAGGTGAGGAGGGGAGTGAGGGATGAAAGGGAGTTGGGAGATAGGGTTGATGAAAAAGTATTGGGGTGGTTTGGACACAGAAAGAACGAGTGAAGAAAGATTAGTAAAATAGGTGTGGAAGGCAGAGGTGCAAGGAGTGAACATGAGGGGGTGACCAAGAATGAGATGAATGGATGGGGTAAAAGGGGCATTAAGAAAAAGGAGAATATCTATAGAGGAATGAAGGGAGAAGACAGAAGATAGTGGTGAGTGGAGAATGGTTGTGTATGGATGATGCTGTGATGCATGTAAGGGAGTGGGTGGGGGATGGGGGGGAATATGTGTGAATGATATTTTGATGCAGCCCGAAGGGATTTCTCCCTGTCTTCTCTTTTTCTGCATGAGGGGACGGAGAGGGAACGGTTGCTGATTAAATGAAGCGGCCTTGCTGTGGATGTGCTGTGTCTTACTACATTGCTTCTGACCCAGGGCAGTGGGCAAGGTGCAAGGATGACCCGTTATCAAGGAGGAGCCAAGATAAAAGGGAGGGAAGAGGAGGGGGGTGAATGGGTGCGGAGTATGGGGGGATGGAAAAGGGTGGCGGTAGATTTCATGCCGTTGTTTTATGGCTACATCCCTTGTAAAAGAAAAAAGCCGTTGGTTAATGCATGTATGTACACACACACACACACACACACACACACACACACACACACACACACATGCACACACACACACACACACACACACACACACACACACACATACACACACACACACACACACACACACACACACACACACACACACACACACACACATACACGCACACACACACACACACACACACACACACACACACACACACACACACACACACACACACATAAGCACACACACACACACACACAAGCACACACACACACACACACACACACACACACACACACACACACACACACACACACACACACACACACACACACACACACACACGCGGTGACGTGGTTGACAGAGTCCCTGACTGTCAATACGGCTGTCTGGGTTCAAATCCTGCCCAGGGCCGAAATAATTTCAGTATCGTTGCGCTTCGAGTCGTTACTCCAACTCTCATGGGCGGGGAGTTGGGTGTGTGTGTGTGCGTGTAAGATCAAACCATTACCCATAGGTCGGTCATACGAGCTCTGAGCTCTTTTCCGGGAGGGAAATAGCTGTCGATCATGATTCCAGCATGTGAACCAAAGACCAAGGTAAAAAGACCAAGGTGAATACACACATATACACAGACATGACAATTGAATAGACACCAAGAAAAATGTATTTCTGCTCTTATTTAATGCTTAATGTTATTCAAATTTACCTAATATGTTATATTTACCTAGATTTATGTTTCAGATTACATACAAGATTAATCAAGCATGCCACGAACCAAAGGAGCAGTAGACCTATCTGAATTTCAGCGAGATCGTATTGTGGGTCAACATGAAGGTGGACTTAGTCAACGCAAAATATCTGAAAATCTGTCAATACCCCTTTCTACTGTTAATAGAGTGATCGTACAATTCACCAGAGAGGGCAAGAAGGGCACAAAACCTCATTCAGGTCGTCCCGGGCCCTCAGAAAGAACCTTGCATCTTGTCAAAAGAAATGTCGAAGAGGATCCACGTTGCAAGGCCTCTGACATAGCAGCACAAGCTGATGTCAGTCCCAGAACAGCTGTCAGGTATCTCCACAAGCTGGGTTACTATGGCAGAGCTGCAAGAAGGAAACCACTCCTTCGTCCAGCCAATATCAAGCGCAGAAAGGATTGGGCTGTTGAAATGGTGGAGAGACCTGTGGCCTTTTGGAGCACTGTCATTTTCTCTGATGAGTCACGATTCGCATTATTTTCTGACAGTGGAAGAGTGTGGGTCTGGAGACTCTGTAGTCAAGAGTTTGACCTCAAAAGACTGCAGCCAACAGTGAAACATGAGGGCCTTTGAATAATGGTGTGGCGTGCAATTTGGAGTGATAGTCGATAACAGCTTGTGGAGTGTCACAGAAACATTAATTCAGACAAATATGTTTCTATATTAAAGGAAGGACTCATTCCAATATTCTCCAGTGATAGAATGAGTAAAAATGTCTTCCTATTTATCTATTTATAAAAGATGGAGCTCCTTGCACCTCTGGGGCATATTACACCGACAACTTTGCAAAAACAACAAGAAGCCATCTTCAAAGCCCGAACTCTTAGGATTACTACAGAAACATGGCAAGAAATCCCTCAAGGTGATATTCGTGAACTAATCACTAGCAAGAATAAATTAAACCAAAGTACCTATCCTAGATTATTTTGTACATTGTATATACGATCATGATTTGTAGATTCAAAATAAAATTACCAGAAGATGCGTAAAGCATAGTCAAAACATTGTAAGTAATGCATTTGTTTTTATTTCCAAAATTACTATGGTTTCATTTGGTGATATCGTGTTCTCCCCTCCTCCCACAAAAAGGAAAATAGCGAGAAGGATAGAAAGTTTAAAGAAGAAGATTTCCAGTGCTGAGTATGCTGTATTATTTAATAGAAAATGTATCCAAGAAAACCTGCTCCCTAAATTCACACACACACACACACACACACACACACACACACACACACACACACACACACACACACACACACACACACACACACACACACACACACACACACACACACACACACACACACACACACACACACACACACACACACACACACACACACACACACACAATATCTCAAATATTATTCAGGATATTTAATAACAGCAATATTGTTAAGAACTTATTAGGAATTCTCCAAATGAAAAAGAAGGATGTATCTACAGTATACCTTATAAAGTGTGTGATTTTAAGTACATAGGCCAAACAACTTTTTGTCCATCAAAGAGCTCTCCCATAGTATTGACTGGGAAAACACAAAAGTTATTACATCATGTCATAATATTGTAGAACGGAACATAATTGAGTCATGTCACATTAAAAATAGGTTTGTATAAATTAGATAATTTTAGATTGTAAATAATTCTTCTGGAATCGGGTAACATTGGACCTTTCCCAGTTCCTCTACCACCATGTACATTTTGTGTCCTTTGGTCATTTTTCGTATCCTTTGTACCCTGATGATGTCTTGAATAGACTAAAACGTTCGGTATTAATTTCTTTTATTTTCCAAGTGGTTTCTGCAAGTATTGTTGTCACGTGTGCTTAGTGATTTGTTTTGCATATATATATATATATATATATATGCAAGGTTGCCCACGAAGAAAAACTATTAAAGCAGAGCGCTTTCGTGTATTCACATCTTCAGTGCAAATAATACATAGTGAAAGGTACAAAGGTGCAGAATATATAGGTGGGAAACATGGGGGATGTGGAGACATCCTGGTGAGAGAGGTGAGGTAGTACCCATGGACCAACTGCCCGTCCGCGTTGCTATGTCAAGTGGAATTGACCGTTTGTGTTGTTTTGTCTTTGTCTTCTCCCGGGCCTCTTTCAGGTTTGCTCTAACTTGTTTGTAAATGGTTTGCATACCTCTTTTGATGCAGTGTGCGAGGTTATCTAGGTTGTATAAGGGTTGGGGTGGTTGGTTGAATATTTGGTAGGGTAGGCGCATTGGTTGGCCGAAAATGATCTCATGTGGGGACATCTTTGTTGCGGAATTGACTGTGCTATTGATACTGGCTTGTACCTGTGGTAGCCAATCTTCCCAACTGTCCATGAGGTCGTTGACCAAGGGTCTGAGAATCTCTAGGACCTTGCGATTTGTTCGCTCAGTCAGACCGTTTCCCTGTGGGTGGTATGCAGTGGCAAATGTTTGGTCAATGTTGTACAGGTGTGCTATTTCGCGCATCACCTGATTTTTGAATTCTGAGCCATTGTCAGATAACATTGTGTGTGGTATGTTGTATCTACAAAAGATATTGTTGACTAGGGCTTTGGCTACATTCTCTGCTGTTTTGTCTTGGAGTGGTATTAAGATTGTGTATTTAGAGAAATATTCTACTGCTGTGAGTACATAGTTGGAACCTTGATGGCTCGTTGGCATTTTCAGTAGGTCAATGCCAAGTGTTTCCCATGGCTCAGCAAGGAGTGGGATGTCTTTAATGTGTATTTGTTTCGGGTCAGGGCCTCTGAATTGGTTACAAGTTACACAAGAATCTATGTGTGTGGTTATATCTCTTTTCATGTTAAGCCAGTAGTATGTGTGCCTAGCAGTGTTTAGTGTCTTATCTCTGCCCGAGTGGCCTCCCATTGCACTGTCGTGCAATATGTGTAGGACTTTGGGGACAAGGACTCTGGGGATAACAGTAACCTCTCTTGTGTTAATGGTTCTTCTTATGACTCCGTCGACCAGTTTGAGTTCCTCAATAGGGACAGGTGGTCGGGAGTGTAAGGGGGTTTGTGAAATGAGATGTTGTTTTATTGAGGACCATATTGGGTCACTGTCTGTTTCATTCCTAAGTTCTCGCATGGGAATGCATGTGGTTTGGGTGACAGGGTTGATGTGGTTTTGTCTGCTCAAGGAATCTGCCACTACATTAGCTTTTCCAGCTAAGTATGTTATCTTGGGATCAAAGTCTAGTAAGGTGGTTTTCCATCTAGCAATTCTCCCGTGGAGGTCTTTTGTGTTGAAAAGGTAAACTAGGGGTTGGTGGTCTGTAAAGATGTTTATATTGTACCCTAGAATGAGATGTTTAAAATGTTTGAGTGCCCAAACGATAGCTAACCCTTCTTTGTGTGTTGTAGAGTAATTGCTTTCAGCCTTGTTGAGGACTCTACTTGCGTAGGCTATGGGGTGCTCTTTGCCATTGTCGTCTTTTTGTTGTAAGACTGCGCCTATTCCTACAGAGGAGGCGTCTGTGTAAAGAAGGAATTCCTTCTTCATGTCAGGGAAAACTAGTACAGGGGCTGTGGTGAGTGCGTGTTTGAGAGTGTCGAAACTTTGCTGTTCTGCTTCTGACCATTGAAATGGCTCGCCTTTCCTTGTGAATTTGGTCAGAGGGGAAGCAATATCAGCAAAGTTTCGGATAAAGTGTCTGTAGTATGATGCAAGACCTACGAAGCTTCTAGTTTGGGTTGTGTTTTTGGGTGTTGGGAATTTGTTTATAGCTTCTATCTTGTCTGTGTTGGTATGGATACCTCTGGCATCTACCTTATGTCCTAGGAAGGTGAGTTCCGTCTGTAGGAATTTACACTTTCCTAGTTGGACTTTCAATCCTGTGTTTTTGAGTCTTTTTAGGACAATCTCTAGTGTGTGAAGGTGGTCAGTTTGTGTGGGACTATAGATGATGAGGTCGTCTAAGTAGACGAATAATGAGATTCCTATCATGTCGCTGAAAATGCGGGTCATCAACCTTTGTTGGGTTGAGGGGGCATTCTTAAGGCCAAAGGGCATACGCTCGAAGTGGAAATGTCCCTTATCAGTGGAGAATGCAGTTACGGGTTTTGATTCCTCTGTTAGTTCGACCTGCCAGAAGGCTGACTTAAGGTCTATTGTGGAAAAAACTGTGTTCCCGTTGCCAATGCATTGTAGTACATCTTGCATGGCGGGGAGGGGGTGTGGGTCAGATTGAGTGAGGTGGTTGACTTTACGAAAGTCTACCACAGGGCGTAAGGTTCCATCTTTCTTAGGGACCAAAAAGAGGGGACTGTTCCATGGGGAGTCTGAATGGGAAATGACGCCTTGGTGTATCATCTCTTGGACACTGTCATTGACTTGGGATTTCCTACTGTGAGGTATGCGGTAAGCGGGGGTGTATGAAGGGGGGGTGTTAGGGGGGATTTGGATGTGATGCTTGATAATATCACATTTGCCTAGTGGTTCATCTTCTAAGGCGATAGCTGATCTATTCCTTTGTAGGAGGGTTAACAGTTCACTATGGGTTTCTCCGGTAGCTGATGTCGTGATTTGGTCTGGGTGGATAGGGGGAAGGGGTTGTGTTGGTCTCACTTGGTTGATGTGTTGTGGCAGTGGTTCCTGGATAGGGGAATTATGGAGATGGACTGCGCAAATGTTTGTATTCTTCCTGATTTTACGGTGTTGGTCTGACATGTTTGTTAACATAGCTAGTGTATGTTTATTGTCTGATATTGTATCCCAGGAGGACTCAATGGCTATGTTGTTAAGCCTGGACGTGTCTGAGTCGATTATGACGTCCTGATGTTCGATTGCACCGGGTATGTATAGTGGGACTGTTATTGAATGTCTAGGGGGTATGATGACTGTGTTAGACATCAGTGCCTTTGATGTGACATAAGGGGGTGGTCGGAAGGAATAGCTGTTAATGGGATTTGGAGTATTTAAGGAAGGTAGACATGAGAGAGGTTGTGTGTCTGAGTCGGGTGTCACAGGAACTGTTGACTCATTATTTACATCTCGGAAGGAGATTTTGTTGGTCTCAAAGTCTATCTTAGTTTTCCAAATCCTCAATGACTGTAATCCTATTATACCTTGTTGATCAAGACTCCATTCATCAGCTATGTGGAAAGGTGTGAAACCTACTTGGGAATTGTTCACTTCTATGCTCAGATCAACCATGTCGTGAAGTGAAATGGTGCTCCCTTCTATTAGGAGTCCTTCCATATTGGAAAATTGAATTTGGGGTGGGTCATTTAATGCTTCATAGAGAGCTCTTGGGATGATGTTCAGGTTTGTTCCTGTATCAACCATCATGTCAACTGTAAGTTGATCTACACTCACTTCTAGGGTGAGGTAGTTGTGTTGTGTATGAGATATTCCTATGGTGGTTTGGTGCGTGAGGCTGGTACACGTTCCCCCAATCGGTGGTGTTGGGTTGTGCGTGTTGTGTGGGAGGGGTGTGTCGAGGGGTGGTGAATGGTTGGTTAGTTCTCTGATGAGGTTGTTGTTGTGATTTCTGTAGGTAACACTCTTCGTTGGAGTGAGTTGTTGTTTGGTGTAGGTTGCAGTATTTGTTTGGATGTGTTGGTGTAGGTAGGAGTGGGGGTTATTATGTGTTGGGATATGGGGGTTGGATGGATTATGGTTTATAGGAGGTTTAGTTTGCATATTTGGCTGGATGGGAGGAATGGGTGGTTGTGGTTGTGAGGGGTGAAAGGGGTCTACTTGAGGAGGCTGGTTGAAAGGTATGATATTAGGAGGAGTAATATGAGGAGTTGGTTGGGTGGGTTGTTGTGGTTGAGAGGGGTTGGAGGGGTCTACTTGAGGAGGTTGGTTGAAAAAAGGTAGGACATCGTTCTCATAAAGAGGGGCTATTGGGGTATCTGCTTTAGGAGTAGTTTTGTCAGGATTATTTAACTGGTCATTGGTTAACTGTTTAGAGGTACTGTCAACCTGTGGGTATAGGTAAAAATGGTCTGGTTTGTCATTGTCAATTAAGTCTTCTGTGTGTATTTCCTCTTTGTCACTGGATATGTCCTGTGGTTGTTTTTCCTCTCTGGATCTTGACAAGACGCTATGCATCCTTTGAAGAACTTTACTCCTGGTTCCAGTCGCCATGTTTGTCAAAGCATGTATTAGTTAATAGTTAGTATGTATTAGTTAATAGTATGCATTAGTTAATAGTTAGGTTTGATTTGTAATCTAAGAAAAAATTTGTTAAAATAGGAATAATAGGTATATAGTAACTAAGGGTAATATGTTATGCTTAGATAAGGGAGGGGGGATATGGGATGTCAACATTTATATATGGGTTACATATAAGAACATATAAATATAAATGGTAAAAATAGTAAAATATGGCAATAATAATAATGGTTAAATATTGTGCACATTATAGTATAATAATCGCTGGTTAACAGTAGTAATTATGAAAGGTAAGTTACATTTATAAAAATGTCTAAGTTCTATGTAAAATATAAATGGAGTTTAGACAAGAATTACTTAACTGTAAGAATACATATGAATGTGATGTTATGTAATAGTCAAATCTAGTAAAGTTATTGCATATCTATAAATATGAAATGGTATTAGGAATATGTGAAATTGGTATTTGATTTATATATATATTTATATATATATGTATATAGGATATACGTTGTAAGGTTATATAAAATATTGTGAAGAAGAATTATTTGATATTGGTAAAAAAATTATGTGATTATAATAGTTATTGAGAGATATATTTAAAATACAGTATTTTTAAATTATTTATATATGTAATCATAGGGTACCTTTTATGGGTGGTCCCGGTATTTCGATAATTATATCGATGTGCTTCCGGTCCGTCAGGTGTGGTTGTGGCGGTCCGTAGACTTGTTTGTAGTTACGCGTTGAGTGGGGCGTAACGTCACCATATAAATATGGTACTGGGGAGAGATAAGCGGTGTGTGGAAATATCTCTTGATGAGGGTAGTGCCTCGTAGATGTTCTCGTAAAAAAAAGGAGACAGGCAGTATCAGGGATGGTTTGAATGGGTAATGTATGGTTATTATTACGGAATATATTGGTATTAAGTGTAAGGATTTTATGTTACCTTTATAATGTTGATTTTAGTAGTGTGAGATCGGCTGTGACGATTGCCCGTGATGTGTAGTGTGAACTAAGTTCTTGTTCGTGGAGAGCGTTTCGTTCCGTGCGGTTGGTGTTCGTACTTGAATGTAGTTGGAGAAAAATGGACGGGTTTGAAGGTTCACCGTAGTCTCTTCGGAGAAGATGGGTTGCGGGGTTCGCTGCCACCAGTGATGTAACGGGACGGGTGTAACGGTATCGTTACATAATCTCCATCCAACGTTACTTGTAGACACAAAATGTAACGGGGTCGTCACATCATCAGCAGAAAGGGTTCACTTGCACAAACACCTTTAAGTTTTTGTTCTTTATTTGTCGTATTTTAAACAACTTAGTTTACACACTATTACACAGTCTTATCACTAGGGCACGTCACTTAGAACCGACCACTCTTGGGCTGTGTGAGCCAGTTTTCATGCCCGGAAATGATGAGTAGACAAATTCTAGAGTTGCCCTCAATCGTGAACTTATCTTATTGTCTTGTTAGTCTGTTGTCCCACAAGGGTGGGGCAACTGCATTAATTACGTATTGATGTCTACTATCATACATGTTGATTATATATCGTATGTCAGTACTGGGTGGCTACTAGATTGATCGCGTGTGTTCGTCTGTGTGTGTGTCGTTTGGTGGTCGACGGTGTTGTCGCGAAGCCAAAGGATTGATGTGTCAGGGACTTGTGGATCGCACTGGGCCTCGTGATGCTTACTTTGCGTTTTGATGCTTGTGGTGGACAGTGAGTGAAGAAGTGGGTTATATGACTGGGGTTATATTACTCGTCGTGTATATGAGATGTATACATATATATATATATATATATATATATATATATATATATATATAGATATATGTATATATATATGTATATATTATATATATATATATATGTATATATGTATATATATATTCCCTGTCTATGACAGACAACGCATATATGTATATATGTACGTGTTTATATATACATATATGTATATATATGTATGTATATATATATATATATATATATTCTCGAATATACATATATATATATATATAAATATATATATATATATGTACACACACACACACACACACACACACACACACACACACACACACACACACACACACACACACACACTCACACACACACACACACACACACACACACACACACACACACACACACACACACACACACACACACACACACACACACACACACACACACACACACACAAAGGATTACAAAGGATTACAAAGGCGGAGCATGCCGACAGGAGACCTTTTGATCCATATATAGGTCGGATGCGAAAAAAAATCATATTAATGATAAAATAATAAATAAAAACTATGATAATGTAAATAACAAATAAAATACATAAATAAATGCATAGGTATAGTTAAATAATAAACAAAGAGGTAAATAGTAAATAATAATAAATTGACATATAACTAATAATAAATAAAAATCAGACAGACAAATGATAACAAAACAAAAACAAATAATATAAGATAAATTATAATCATTACAGCATCTTACTTAGGTATTTATCTAAATGATTCTTAAAGCTTCGAACTGAACTACATTGCACTACCTGTGCAGGAAGTTTATTCCATTCATTAACTACACGGTTGGCAAAGTTGTTTCTACCTACTTCCAAATTGAATCTATTTCCGGACAGTTTGAGACCATTGTTTCTTGTCTGATTCTCATTCAATGTAAAAATTTGGTCACTTTTGATGTTGTCAATTCCCTTTAGAATTTTAAAGACCTGTATCAAGTCACCTCTGAGTCTACGCTTTTTTTTAGAGAAAACAGATTCATATGTTTTAGTCGATTTTCGTATGATTTATTTTTGATATTTGGAATCAGTTTTGTGGCTCGCCGTTGTACTCTTTCCAATCTGTCAATGTCTTTAATGAGATTCGGTGACCATACGGAAACAGCATATTCCAAATGTGGACGAACTAACGATTTATATAGCTTGTTAATGAGTGATGGACTTTTGAAATCAAAAGATCGCGCAATCAGTCCTAGAATCTTATTTGCTTTCTCAGAGGCTGAAATACACTGCTTGGATGATTTGAGGTCGTTACTGATAATTACGCCGAGATCTTTTTCACTATCCACTTTTGTTAACGAATTTCCAAATAACTTGTAATCGTACTTACTGTTATTTTTACCTATGTGCATTACCTTGCATTTACTTGTGTTAAATTTCATTAGCCACTTCTCAGACCATTGCTGTAATTTATCTAAATCTTCTTGAATATCTAATTGGTTTGAGTGATCATTTGCCACTCCGCACATTTTTGTATCATCAACAAATTTGGAAACAGTAGATTTTAGTCCATGGTCTATATCATTTATATATACTATGAATAGAAGTGGCCCAAGAACGGAACCCTGAGGAACTCCACTTGCAACACTTTTCCATCCAGAAGTTTTTCCATTTAAAACAACTCTCTGTTTTCGACCATTCAACCAATTACTAGTCCAACCTAATAGGCTACCACTTATTCCATGCAAAGCTAATTTAGTAAGTAGTCTTTCGTGTGGGACGGTATCAAAAGCTTTTGCAAAGTCTAGATATACTAAATCTATATTGTTTCTTTTGTCATAATTCGAGATAACTGTGTTGTAGAATTTGAGTAAGTTAGTCACGCAAGAACGTTTCCGTCTGAAACCATGCTGGCTATCATTTATCAAACGGTTACTTTCTAAATGATGTTCCATAGCATCTCTGATGATAGTTTCCATTATTTTTCCTACGATTGAAGTCAAACTTATAGGCCTATAGTTATTTGGTTTCTTTTTGTCACCTTTTTTGAATATGGGAGTAACACACACACACACACACACACACACACACACACACACACACACACACACACACACACACACACACACACACACACACACACACACACACACACACACACACACACACACATATATATATATATATATATATATATATATATATATATATATATATACAGTCACTATCCGAGTTACGACCTAGATTGGTTCCGACCAACCAGTCGTAAGTCGGATTGGTCGTAAGTCGCATCCCATTCAAAATGGCCGACACGAGGGTTATACGCTAGGATAAATTATATCAATCTGTTGCGTTTTTAAGTAACTTTTTCTATTGAATACTATTATATACAAGTTGTTTACTGTTTATATATCAATTCTATGCTTTTTAGTTTAATTTTTATAATTTTTTTTTGTTTTTTAATGTTTTATTACTGTACTGTTTTTCAGTATATATACATATACAGGTATTGTATGTATGTACTATACCTGTATACACACACACACACACGCATTAGATATAACCTTGCTTACCATTTTTAAGGTTTTTAAATTGTAGTTTCCTTTTAATAATTTCTCTCTTAACTTATGGGATCCAATGTATTTAACGTTTCGTTCAGCAGAGCTTCTTCAGAAATAACATAGTGGACAAACATCTGACTCCTTATATAACCCGAGCTTGCGGGGAGAAACGAACATAAAACTGGTGTAAACACAATTTGCGTAAATTGCTTGTTACTTTGTTATCAAAATTGCTAGAGGTTTATCTATTGTAAAAAATCCATTGTTTTGATCTATGTTATCAATGAGAGATATAAAAACAGATTCAAAACATCTAAGTTTCATAGTATGGTTTTCATATTTAATAATCTTAGAATTATTCCAGTCAGCATTGTGGCCTGTATCGTATCTATATCTAACAATGGCATTATTCATATTGCAAGTTTTCATATCATATTTATGTTCCAATATTCTTTTATCAACACCACGGAAACTATCACCAATGTAGACCTTTTTACAACCTAAACATGGCACACAGTAAACACCTGCTTGACGAACATTTTCCCTACTTTTATTTCTGATTTTTATAAGATTGCCAACTGTTACCGAGCTGGTAGTAATGTTGTGAAAATCAGTTTGGTAAGCTTCCGTGGTGTTGATAAAAGAATATCGGAACATAAATATGATATAAAAGCTTACAATATGAATAATGCCATTGTCTGACATAGATACGATACAGGCCACAATGCTGACTGGAATAATTCTAAGATTATTAAATATGAAAACCATACTATGAAACTTAGATGTTTGAATCTGCTTTTATGTCTCTCATTGATAATATAAATCAAAACAATGGATTTTTTCCCAATAAATAAACCTTTAGCAATTTTAATAACAAAGTAACAAGCAATTTACGCAAATTGTGTTTACACCAGTTTTATGTTCGTTTCTTCCTGCAAGCTCGGGTTATATAAGGAGTCAGATATTTGTCCACTATGTTATTTCTGAAGAAGCTCTGCTGGGCGAAACGTTAAATACATTGGATCCCATACTCTGCGTTTGGCTTCTCTCCTACAGTTGTATATAGCATTGTTTTCAGTTGCTTAGTTGTTAATTTGATATGGTAGGTTAAAGAAAGAAAATACTTATTATAGAGTATTCTTATTAGTAAACTCATAATAGGCATCTGCTAGACGTGGTCGTAAGTACGTAAATATCCTTAATCCTTAATCAATTTATCAAACTCTTCCACAAATGCCTTAGCTACAGGCGCATTACTGCTAGCAGCCTCACCTTTCGACAACACGTGGTGAACCTGGTAACGCTCTCGAAAGCGACGAAACCACCCGGCACTCGCTATGAATTCATGTGAAGCGTATTCTTCACCTGCACGTTCTTCCAACATGCGAAATTAATTTTTAGCCTTACTTTGCACTGCTTGCAACATCACTTTTACATTTCTTTTCCTATTATCTTCCAACCACGTGTATAGTAACTTTTCCATCTCTGCCATAATTGTCGTATGCGATGCCGGGTTGCCACAACTATCTTACGCGCTGTGCTGCCAGACATATACAGTAAACTCATAATAGGCATCTGCTAGACGTGGTCGTAAGTATGGGTGGTCGTAACTCGCGTATGTCGTAACTCTGATATATATATATATATATATATATATATATATATATATATATATATATATGTATGTATGTAAGTATATATATATATGTATATATATATATGTATATATATGTACGTATGTATATACATATATATATATATATATACATATATATATGTACGTATGTATATACGTACATACATATTATATATACACATAGGTATATATATATTTATATATATACATATATATATATATATATATATATGTGTGTGTGTGTGTGTGTATACAGATGCACACACATAAAGACACACACACACAGGCACACACACACACACTCGTATATACACACACAAACACATACACACACGCGCGCGCACATTCAAACGCAAACACACAAACATACACACACACACACACACACACACACACACACACACACACACACACACACACACACACACACACACACACACACACACACACACACACACACACACACACACACACACACACACACACACACACACACACACACACACACACACACACACACACACACACACACACACCCACAAGCACACACACACACACAGGAACAAAGAAAGGTAGAGAAGAAAGGTCTTGGCATAGCATTTAAATGAAACCTAGTTATAGCCAGGTCCTGTCAAAGGGCACATTTCGTTGTTTATGATGTTTCGTAGTGTCACCGAACTATGGCACTGGAGTTATGAAGGAAACCGGTTGTCCTTTTGGCTTCACGTCAGATATCTTCCACCCCATGTATGTATGTTTGTATGTATGTATGTATGTATATATGTATGTATTTACCTAGTTGTATTATACGGGAAGGGGAGTATGATCGTAGTGACACGTCTTTGTATCTTTCAGGATCAAGTTTGTTCTTAAATTCTTGAATAGTATTTGCTTTATCTAATCTATTCCAGATATCTACCATTCTGAGTGGGAAACTATTATTTTTCAAATTTCTTCTATAACTATTCTTTTTGAGTTTCTTTTCTTGTTTTCTTGTTTTTCTCTTGTCCCACTTTAATAAATTATCCCTATCTAGGATAGGGGCGGAGAACCTCCGGCCCTCGGGCCACATTCGGCACCACGGGGCACATCCGGCCCGCGAAGGCCTAGCCTCCGGCCCGCCACCCTGCTCGGCATTATTATTACAATCCGGCCCGCGGAACTCCCAGCAAAAGGAGGAAAAAAATCCAATAAACATTATATTTTCAAATAAACAGATTTAATTATTGAATTACTTTATATTCCGTTAGTAATAGTAGTAATGGTAGTTGTTGTAGTAGTAGTAGTTGTAGTGGTAGTAGTAGCAGTAGTAGTAGTAATAGTGATAGTGGTAGTAAGAAAATAAAACACTTATGAAAACAGTAATAATATGGAGTAGTAGAAATAGCAGTAGTACGTAGAAATTTAAGCTAGACCAGATTAGCGAAGTACTAGAAAATCCAAAGTTTACACTAGATTCTGCTCAACTTTTAATGGGGAGCTTCAAAATTGCAAACACAAATTTATTTGAATATGAAATGTTAGACTTTGGATGTTTAATTAAACACAGTCAACGAAATAAATTTATTTATTAAGCATGATTGTCTTGTCTGACATACCAAACTGGCTTCACTGGAAGAGATCGAAGGTTCGGAAAAAAACAAACACTCGGCAGTTGTTGGAAATATTGGATTTATAAAGTCAACTTTCAACATTATCGTTCTTGAGAATATTCTGTCGTCAGCAATCGTCAAATTTCATTCTTCAAATCGAGTTCAAAGTCAACTGTCATATTCATCACTCGTCAACCGTGTATTATCGAATTCAAGCTTCAAATCCAGTTCAAGTCGTCATTTGTCAACTTCTCAAATTTTCACAAACCTTCTGTGTGATATATTGGACGGTGTCTTCAGTTTATCGTTCAGGTCGGACAATCATGTAATTAAAATCATGTAATTAAAATCTGCCAAACAACATCCACTGGCAGATACTGTTTTGGCAACTCTGCCCCTCACTGCACGGTCTATGATCCTGCCACTGCCAGAGCAGCCAGACACCAGCGGTCAGTGTCCGTTAGACTTTCACGTTGATACAAGGTACGTAAGCTTTTTGGTCAGTACAGATCAATTACAGTTATTTCTTATAGAAATAGATTACATACATACATACATACATACATACAAACATACATACATATACCAAAGCCTTTTTCCCCCTTACAAGGGAGGTAACCAAAAAGAAAAAGGCATAAAAACTATTCCCACCCATTCCATCCCTGATACACTCCCCTCCCCTCCACCCTCTACCCTCCCTCTTATCTTGGCACCCCCTGGATGACGGGTCATCCCTGCATCTTGTCCACTGCCCTGGGTCAGAGGCAGTGTCGCAAGACACAGCACATCCACAGTAAGGCCGCTTCATTAAATCGGCGACCCCCCTCTCCGTTCCCTCCTGCAGAAAAGGAGAAGACGGGAAGAAATCCCTTCGGGCTGCGTCAAATTTTTCTCATACATACTCCCTCACCCCCCATCCCCCACCCATTGCACCTCATGCATCACAACATCATCCATATACAACCATTCTCCATTCACCCCTGTCTTCTGTCCTCTCCCGTTCTTCCTCAACAGACATTCCCCTCTTCCCCAAAGCCCCTTTTACCCCATCCATCCATCTCATCCTAGGTCGCCCCCTCATATTCACTCCCTCCACATCTGCCTTCCATACCTCTTTTACTAGTCTTTCTTCACTCATTCTTTCCATGTGTCCAAACCATTCCAATACTCTTTCATCCACCCTGTCTCCCAACTCCCTTACCACCCCTGTGGTAAAATCAGTTACAACTACTAAAATCATGTAGCTACTAATTAATTATATTTAAATTAGATGACGTACATTTACAATCAATACACCTTTATTTTGCTTATATATTGTTGATATACCTCATTTTCTTCCTTTTCAGCTCATCATGTCTGCGACCCAGCGTGTTAAGAAGAGGAAAGTGGACCTCGAGCATCGGACCTTCAACCCTGAGTAGGAGAGGTACTTCTTCATCGAACGCTTTGGACAGGTCCAGTGCCTCATATGCTTGAAGACTGTGGCTGTCCTAAAAGAGTACAACGTGCGCTGTCACTGGGAGACAGAGCACCGATCGTCAAACTTTGCGTCGATGTCTGCCGCCGACAGGAGGGACGCCATCGTTAGACTATCAGGCAACCTGCAGAAACAAACTTCGCTCTTCCGCAAGCAGAGTGTTGAAACCGAAAAGGTGGCGTGCGCCAGTTATGAAGTCTCGCATCCTTGCTCGCCGAATGAAGCCATTCACGGACGGGGTCTTCATCAAGGAATTCCTCCTCGCTGTAGTGGACTCCGTCTGTCCAGAGCAGCGATCTGCCTTTCGTCCCGCACCGTTCGTCGTCGCATCGAGGATATGTCGGACAACGTGCACGACTCACTCAAAACACGCAGCTCGAACTTCGTCGCCTTTTCCCTCGCTCTGGATGAGAGCACCGACACAAAGGATACGGCCCAGCTGGCCGTTTTCATCCGCGGTGTCACCGCTGACCTCCAGGTGTGTGAGGAATTCCTCCTGCTTGTCCCGCTACGCGGCACCACCACTGGGTAAGACATCTGTGACGCCGTGCTTCAGTGTGTTGATCAGCACTTCCTGAACCTCCCGTCTTGCCGTCTTGCGTGCGTGACGACCGACGGTGCCCCGGCCATGGTTGGGGAGATGAAGGGCGCAGCTTCGCTGCTAGTGCGCCACTGTGAAGCCGCCGGATACACTCAGCCCATTAACATGATGCACCGCATCATCCACCAATAGTCCCTGTGCGCCAAGTTTGCCAACCTCGTTGATGTCATGTCTGTCGTGGTGAAGGTCGTCAACTCCATCCTCTCCCGCAGCCTTAACCACCGTCCGTTCCAGATACTGATGGACGAGGTGAACGTGCACTACAACGATCTGCTCTACCTCTGTGAGGTACGCTGGCTGAGTCGTGGGGCCATCGTTTGTGCGACCTACAGCAGAAGATTGCCACCTTCTTACGTCAGAAGAATCTTCTCCACGGTGATCAATACTTTGATCCGCGGTGGCTAACTCCCCTGGCCCTGCTCACGGACATCACGGCGCACCTGAACGCCCTCAACATGATGCTGTAAGGCAAAGCTATTTTCGTGACAGACATGTACGCGCACATCACTGTCTTCGAGGTTAAGCTGCGCTTGTGGGAGGCTCAATTTGCTTCTGGTCAGTTTGTGTATTTTCCTCGCCTTGCTGCTTGTGCCCCTGACGACGTGGACCTGGACACTTGCGTTAGTGTCGTCACCTCTCTGCGTGAGGAATTTGCTTCCCGTTTTGCAGGAGTCAGGGTGCTGGCTGCGGACTTCAAGCTTTTCACTGCTCCCTTTGACTTCCCCGTGGAAGACACCCCTGCCTCCCTGCAGATGGAGTTAGTGGAGCTGCAGTGCAACGATGAAATGAAGGCGAAGTTCCGCACCTATTTTCCGTTGTCCTTCTTCCGCGACATCGCCCTCCCTTCTAACAATTTTCAAAAATACATTGCGCATGTTCAACGCATTGTGGCCATGTTCGGCAGCACCTACTGTTGCGAACAGCTCTTCTCCAAAATGAAGTACACAAAGTCTTACCTTCGCTCCTAACTTTCAGACCGCCACCTCAATGACATTCTTCTGTTGTCTACCTCAACCATCGAGTCAGACATGGAAATACTTCTTCATGGCAAACAGCACCAGCAGTCTCATTGATTTGTAGGGTGTTCAATGTAATTCTTGTAAAATTCGTTCATTGTATTCAATGTATTGTACATAATAGAGTAATCCTGGGGATTTAATTTTTCACTCCGGCCCGCGGCCTTCTTCCAAAAGTCTCATCTGGCCCTCACTCTGAATAGGTTACCCGCCCCTGATCTAGGACTTCCATTCCTTTCATAATTCTATAAATAGTCAGTAGATCTCCTCTTTATCTTCTTTGTTCCAGGGTTGGTAGTACCAATTTGGACAATCTTTGTTCGTATGTCAATTTGGAGAGTGTTGGTGCCATCCTTGTCGTTGCTCTTTGTATTCTTTCTAATTTCTTTATATTCTTTTTAGTACTGGGTGTCCATAGTGTCGCAGCATACTCCAGTCTTTGTCTTATCAGTGTAACTAATATTTTCTTTACCATATCCTTATCCAAATAGTCAAAAACCACTTTCATCGTCCTTCGTAAGTTGAAAGTTTCTCCTACTATTTTATTGATTTGTTTGTCTGGTGACATGTATTTGCTGATGATTACTCCTAGGTCCCTTTCCGAGCTCACTTTTTTGACTTCTTCACCAATTTTATAATTTATTGATATTCTATTTTTACTTTTTCCAAACTCCATTATATTACATTTCTTGATGTTAAAGTTCACTTCCCACTTTTGATTCCATTTCCAGATTTTATCTAGGTCTTTCTGTAGTGATTGATAATCATCCTCTGTACTTACTTTCTTTAGTATTTTTGCATCATCTGCATTCATCCATGTCATTTATGTATGTGGCAAACATGATCGGAGCCAATACCGAACCTTGCGGAACACCACTTATCATTTCTTCCCAGGTCGAGTATTTGTCTCTAATTACTACCCTAATTTTTCTCCCAGTCAAGACTTCCTCCATCTATTCCAATAATTTTCCTTTAATACCACCTATTGATTCCATTTTTCTCATTAGTTTTTTGTGTGGTACTTTATCAAATACTTTTTGTAGATCTAGAAAAGCACAATCCGACCGTCCATCCCTTTCTTGGATCATTTCTATTAGTCTCGAGTAGAAAAAATCAAGTTTGTGGTACATGATCTTCCTTGTGTGTGTGTGTGTGTGTGTGTGTATGTGTGCGTGCGTGTGTGCGTGTGTGCGTGTGTGTGTGTGTGTGTGTGTGTGTGTGTGTGTGTGTGTGTGTGTGTGTGCGTGTGTGCGCGCAGGTATGCAAGATCGCGCGCGCGTGTTCGTATGTCTATAAGCCGCTTACTTGGGAGCGCGCGAGCGTGGGTGCTCGGCCGAGCTATACTTATCCAGGGCGACCTTTCTCGATTAATTATTCAACAGAACACCAACGTGCCGCCTCCCCCACCTCCACCCCCCTTCTCCTCCTCCTCCTCTTCCTCCTCTTCCCCCTCTCGTCTTCTCTCCCTCGTCCGTTTTCCTCCTCCTTCTCCTCCATGTCTTAACCCTGTCATTACGGCGACGCACCTCATAGCCTTTGTTTAGGCTAGAGGCGGGCGGGCGATTTCTTGCAGCTGAGGAAGGCGGTGTTCAACCCGAAAGGGGATCCTGGCTGATCGCGACCTCCTTTCCCATCAGCTTCGGTAATCTCTCGCGTTATTCAACGAGTGAAATCGTCTGTCCTGAGTCAGGAGCGGGTGAGGGAGGTGGGGTCCTCAAGGCGCGTCATTGTGTTGAAGGAGGATCCAGCTGCCTCCTTCCATGCGTTCTCCTTCAAGCCGTGTAACTCAAACGCCGCCGCTCTTTCTGAGAGACATCAGTTCTTCTTTTTCTTGTACTTACTTCTTTGCTTCAAGCAGGAGAGGTTGGTACGCATGAGTAGAAATATGGCGAGGGTAAACAGTTGGTAAGCCTGGTATTGTCATTACCTTCTTATACTGCAAAAAAAATGTAAATTGTTCACTTTTATTCTTCCTATAACTGTAGAATACCTTAAATGCACGCATACACACACGCACGGACGTACACACACCCACACCCACACCCACACCCACACCTCATGGCGCAATGGTAAGAGTTCCCGACTGCCACTACCAAGATCCGGGATCGAATCCTGCCCAGGGCTGAAATAATTTCAGTATCGCTGCGCTGCGGGGTGTTATTTCAACTCTCGTGGGCGGGGACTTCGGGGTATGTGTGCGTGTAAGATCACAACATAACCCATGGATCGGTCATACATGAGCTCTGAGCGCTCTTCCGGGAGGGAAATAGCTGTCGATCACGAGTACAACACGTGATCCAAGACCATGGTGATCATGGTGAATCACACACACACACACACACACACACACACACACACACACACACACACACACACACACACACACACACACACACACACACACACACACACACACACACATTTGTAATGCATTGTTTGTGTCCAGTCGTACTTGAAAACACAAAACCCTTCCTATAAAGTATAGCAACATATTCGTGAATATGATCATATATATATATATAAATATATATATATATATATATATATATATATACATATATACATATATATGTACATATATGTATATGTATATATATATATATATATATATATATATATATATTGTTACGGGCGCTGGTATGTGAAGAGACGTTACGTATAACGTCTAAGTGCTTAAGAACCAGCGCACTTCTAGAAGCCACTGTAGGACTGAACTATCTGGTCAGGGCCTAGATAATTCGTAAGACTAGAAGTAAAGGTAACAAAGAAGATTCCAGGAAAGGAATATTAAACTAGCGATAAAACTAGTAAACGAAATTATTAATGGAAAATGTATTTACAGGCAATTAACACAAAAGAGAATGGGCAGTAGGGTCAATGGGACCGTACATGATTATGAGAATATGGAAATTATCGTTCAAATAAGAAACAAGATAAGTATGCAATATGGTACTATCTAAGTACAAAGAGATCAGGAACATGCATCAGAATAAGTAATAAGTACAAATATAAGTAAAGTAATGCAATGTATATCAGACACGTAATGTAGGCAAAAAAGGGTGATCACTTCACACCAATCGTCTCATGAGTCCAAACTTGTATTCTTATCAAGAGATCAATAGAGCGAAAAATGACAAGGAGTCAGCGAGTTCCACCGCTTATATACCATTGGACCGGAAGCCGGATACTTCCGGTTAAGGGTGCGGGTGAGGAGGAGGGTAAGTTAACACGTCAACATGGGTAGTTTTAGGACCCTCGACTCGCTTGAACAATCTATTTATTTAGTAACTGTCAAATCTGTGCGCTCCGAACTATTCAGGATTTCGCTTGTCTGTTTGTTCTACAAGAGTGCGCACCTCACCGCACGTAGGCAAGATTACATATAGTGGACGGGCGTTACTGCTTAACATTGTTACAATACATACATAGACAAGAAATATGAACATAGTTATGTAATACAAAGGAACACAATTCTATAACATAATTACACATATGACGTAATATCTAATATTACGTTACACCTCCACCGTTTGGGAAAGCTTTTCACTTTCTGTTGAAAAGCTATGTTCTAGAAAGGACGTCGGCTAAAACATTAAAGACGCCTTTTATATGATGAATAGTTAGATTAAAGGGTTGGAGAAATAAACTCCAACGTGTAAGTCTCGGATTCTTGTTTTTCATAGTCTGTAGGAACTTCAAGGGGTTGTGATCCGAATATACTTGAATGGTAGTTGAGGAACCCAGGTAGACTTCGAAGTGGATAAGGGCCTGGACCAAAGCGAGCGTCTCCTTCTCAATTGTTGAGTAGTTCTTCTGCGCAGGGGACAGCTTCTTGCTGTAGTAGGCGATAGCGTGAAGAACTTCATTGTGTTCTTGCAAGAGGGCGGCACCGATACCGGTGTCGCTGGCGTCGACTTGCAGAAGAAAGGGTCGTTGGAAATCGGGTGCCCTTAGAACTGGTGCGTTAGTGAGAAGGGACTTCAGGTTTTTGAAGGCCGTCTCACAGGTAGGTGTCCACACGAAGTTGTGGTCTTTTCTCAACAGGTCAGTCAATGGTTCTGCTACATCTGAAAAATTTGGACAAAAACGGCGATAATAGCCACTCATTCCAAGGAATCGACGTACCTCTCTACGATTAGTGGGTGTTGGTACATCATTGATGGCTTTTATCTTGGCGTCTATTGGAAACACTTGGGAATTTCCAACTTTAAATCCCAAATAGGGGACCTGTGTATGTCCGAAATCACATTTGGACAAATTGATGGTAAGGTTTGCTTGGTCTGCTCTATAAAAGAAATTATTTAGGTGTTCAATGTGTTCTGTCCAAGACTGACTAAATATTATCACATCATCTAGATAAGTTTTTACTCCTGGCAATCCTGCAACAAGATTACTTATCATTCTTTGGTAAGTGGCAGGGGCATTTTTAAGCCCAAATGGCATTGCTCTGAATTGGAACAATCCCTCTTCCGTAATGAAAGCGGTAACTTCTCTTGAGCGAGGGTGTACAGGGATTTGATAGTATCCCCTTAACATATCCAACTTGGATACATACTTGGCAGTTCCTAGACTGTCTATGATATCATCTATCCTAGGGATAGGAAAAGCATCGGCCTTAGTGTGGGCATTGATTTTCCTGTAGTCAATGCACAGGCGATAAGATTTGTCAGATTTAGGGACAAGAATGCAAGGAGATGCCCAAGGACTACTGGAGGGTTCAATTATTCCCTGTTGAAGCAGAGTGTTAATTTCTGCTTTTATGAAATCCTTCTTTTTTGGATTGACTCTATAAGGGGCTTGTTTGATAGCCCTTGGCGAGTCTAGAATTATTTCGTGTTCTATCAAAGAAGTGAATCTTGGGGAATCTAGAAATAATTTTGGAAAACTTCTTAAGAGGAAAAGAATGTCTTTACCTTGTTTCTCAGATAAGTGTCCTACTTTTATCTGAAGATTTTGTAGTATCTGAGAGTTTTCCAAGGGAATCTCAGGAGGATTAGGCAGGTTATCAGGAGGCTCTTCGGATTCTATTGTGGTAGAGCTGCAAGCTGGAATTGGATCTCGGGAATGATAAGGTTTTAAGGTATTTATGTGACAGAGACGGGAACTCTTTCTTCTGTCTGGAGTTTTGATTATGTAGTTGAGATCACTGGCTCTGGACAAGACTTCATAGGGTCCTTTGTATTTAGCCTGCAATGGATCTCCTGGTATGGGAAGATAAAGTAACACTTGATCTCCTGGAGAGAAAGTTCTAAGTTTAGAATTTTTATCATACCGACCTTTCATTACTCGTTGAGCATTCGTCAAGTTCTCTCTTGCCAACTTCCAAGCTTCTAACAACTTCTCGGTGACCTGGGACACGTATTTCAAAGAAGGAACTGGTGGTTCTTCTTTCATCCATTGTTCATGAAGTATCTTTAGGGGACCACGGACTTCATGACCGAAGACTAATTCTGACGGGCTGAATCCAAGGCTTTCTTGAATTGTTGTTCGGGTGGCGAACAACAAAAAGGGGAGTCCGTCTTCCCAATTTCGCGTGTTCTTAGCACAGAAGATTCTTAACATTGTCTTGAGCGTTTGGTGAAAGCGCTCTAGAGCACCTTGTGATTGAGGATGATAGGCAGAGGAAGTTACATGATTTATACCTAGTGTTACAAGAGTTTCTCTAAACTTGTTGGAAAGAAAATTACTTCCTTGATCACTTTGAATGTTCTTAGGAAATCCTACCATAGTGAAATATTTCAACATTTCTCTGATTATGTTTTGAGCTTTAATATTTTTCAAAGGAATTGCTTCTGGAAAACGAGTGCTCATACACATGATTGTGAGAATGTACTGATTTCCTTTACTTGAAGGAGGTAAAGGTCCTACACAATCAATAAGAACTTTTTTAAATGGCTCTTCCATTACAGGAATGGGATGGAGTGGAGCTTCTACAATTTTCTGGTTGGGCTTACCTACAAGTTGACATGTATGACATGTTTTACAATATTGGGCAACATCTTTGACAACCGTGGGCCAATGGAAATGTTGGGTTATGTTGAACAAGGTCTTTCTTACCCCTAAGTGACCTGCTAAGGGAGTATCATGAGCCAATCTTAGAACATTATTCCTGAAACCAAGAGGGAGGACTATTTGATTCCTTACTTGCCATGGCTGGTCAGCGGTTGCGGTGGATGCTCTCCATTTTCGCATTAGGACTCCGTTTTCTATATAGAAACCTCGTGACATATTTTCAACTTCTTCTGGAGATGAAACAATCTCGTACAAATTTTTAAGAGAATGATCTGACTTCTGTTCTTTGATTAATTCTGCTCTAGATAGAGAAACTGGTGAAGAAGAAGATGGGTCAGTTTGGGAGAATAGGGATTCTAAATTATAAGTCTCCTCTTCAGATTTCTTGTACTGAGATCTGGTTACAGCACAAGCGGGAAACAACTGTAAGTTATCTGAAGGTTCTACTGAGGTCTTAGGGTTATTTGTTATTAAGGGAGAAATGACTTTGCTTCCAGCGATGTCATTGGCCAACAATAAGGATATTCCTACTATGGGAAGAGAGTCTACTACTGCTACTTTAACCATTCCGGTTGTTAAATCAGACCGCAAGAAAACATTATGTAATGGACATTTTATAATTCCTCCAACTCCTTCTATCAATATATCATAACCTGTATATGACTCACCCAGATTCTGCAAGACAGAATTTAAAATCAGACTTTGCTTTGCTCCTGTGTCTCGGAGTATGGAAATAGGATATTGTTGTGAACTACTACTATGAGATATAGTTCCTGAAGATACAAATGGTTTGAAACAAGGATCATGATCTGATGAGGGGGGTTCTACATTACTTGACAATACCGGCTTCTTTGGTAGTGTATCCTGAATAGAGGATTTTGAATCGTCTGATTTTATATTACTTACAAGAGTTGGTGTCTTATTGGAGAATGAGGGTGTCAGTCTCTTTCTGCAATTAGAAATGTGATGGCCAACCTGTTTACAATATGAACAAGTTACAGGGGGATTAGTCTTAAACCTTTCCATTCTTTGCCAAGGTTGGTTTGGAGGATATTGATTGAAATCAGACCTGTAACTGAAATGTGATGGGCTAGACTGATTTTCAAAGCGTTTCTTTGGGGCCCAAGGATCAGAGTATTTTGTTGAATCTGGAATATATGACTTTGACTTTTGGGATTCCATTTGTCTTGACTTAGGTTTATGATTTAGTGTGAACTCATCAGCCAGTACAGCAGCTTTAGTTAAAGTTTCGGGAACATGATCATCTATAAAAATCCTAAGATCTGTCTCTAAGGTATTCTTAAACTGCTCCAACAAAATCAACTGTTTAAGTCTATCTAAGGTGTCCGTTTCACTAGCCAAACACCACCTATTGAATAACCTCTCTTGTTGAGCCGCATATTCTACGTATGTTAACTGAGGTGTCTTCCTATAATTACGGAATTTCTGTCTATAGGCCTCTGGTATTAGTTCATAAGCTTTTAAAATACAAGCTTTCATATTATCATACTCGCTTTCTGCTTCTGAAAGAGAAGTATAAATTTGCTGAGCCTTACCCTTAAATTGTGTTTGAATGATTAATGGCCAATTTTCTTTAGGGATTTGTAACTGTTGCGCCAATTTTTCCCACTGAAGAAAGAAAATTTCTGGCTCTCCCTCTGAAAATATGGGTAAAAGTTTTACATACTTGGAAATATCTATACGACCTTCCTGAACTACGGGTTGTCTATCAACAATCCTAGCTTCTACTTCTGCCTTCTTTAATTCTAACTCTGCCAATTTGACTTTAGTTTCGTCTTCTCTAGCTTTAAATTCTGCCTCAATTTGCATTTGTTTCAGTTTAGTTTCCTCCTCTTTAGCTACTTGTTTCGCTTTAGCTTCCTCTTCTCTAGCTCTAAATTCCGCCTCAATTTGCATTTGTTTCAGTTTAGTTTCCTCCTCTTTAGCTACTTGTTTCACCTTAGCTTCCTCTTCTCTAGCTCTAAATTCTGCCAATTTGATTTTAGTTTCCTCTTCTCTAGCTTTAAATTCTGCCTCAATTTGCATTTGTTTCAGTTTAGTTTCCTCCTCTTTAGCTTTAAATTCTGCCTCAATTTGCATTTGTTTCAATTTAGCTTCCTCCTCAAAATCTACTCTCCTGACCTTTAATTCAATCTCCTTAATCTTAAGTTCGGTTAGTCGTGCCTCCATTTCTAACCTATTTGAAGGAATTTGTATAGCTGTAATCTCTTCTGGAGATAATATCTCATCTTCGATCAGATTTTCAACGAGTTCCTGAAGTATTTTTTTCTTTCGTAAACTTGTATCAATGTCTACTCCAAAGTGCTTGCCTATTTCTATCAAAGTGTCTTTAGTTTGTTTCTTTAAGAAACTTACCTTGGGATTTTGAACGAATTCTTGAATTATATCATCCATCTCTATAAGAATGTGTTAAATACCTGATCCAATATCCTTGGCAAGGGTCGCCACTTTGTTACGGGCGCTGGTATGTGAAGAGACGTTACGTATAACGTCTAAGTGCTTAAGAACCAGCGCACTTCTAGAAGCCACTGTAGGACTGAACTATCTGGTCAGGGCCTAGATAATTCGTAAGACTAGAAGTAAAGGTAACAAAGAAGATTCCAGGAAAGGAATATTAAACTAGCGATAAAACTAGTAAACGAAATTATTAATGGAAAATGTATTTACAGGCAATTAACACAAAAGAGAATGGGCAGTAGGGTCAATGGGACCGTACATGATTATGAGAATATGGAAATTATCGTTCAAATAAGAAACAAGATAAGTATGCAATATGGTACTATC
>NC_134780.1:17707758-17722758 GCF_046742065.1 Oratosquilla oratoria | reverse complement strand
ATGTTTCAAAGCCAAAATAATGGATAATAATTCCTTTTCAATTGTGGAATAATTTTTCTGAGCCACATTCAGTTTTCTGCTGAAGTAACTCACAGGATGATCCACAGTGTCTTTAGCTTGTAATAGTACGGCACCAATACCAATATTGCTGGCGTCACAATACAGAGAAAAGGGTTTCGAGAAGTCTGGGGCCTGCAACACTGGAGCTGTACACAAAAGGCTCTTCGCTTGAACAAAAGCGGTGTTGCAAGACTCAGTCCACTGGAACTTGGCTCCTTTCTTTAGCAGGTCGGTTAAAGGAGCTATTAAGGAAGAGAAATTATAGATGAACATTCTATAAAAGGCAATGGTTCCTACAAAACTACGAATCTCCTTTTTGGTCTGAGGTACTGGAATTCTGAGAATGGCTTCCACTTTGGCTTGGGGAGGAGCCAATTCTCCTTGTCCGATCACATAACCAAGATAATGCACCTTGGCCTGAACAAATTCACACTTTGTTAGATTGAGCACCAAATTGGCAGACACTAACTTGTCAAAGAGTAAGGTTAGACGATCCAAATGATCCTGCCAAGTGTCACTATACACTACGACATCATCGAGGTAGGTTACACAGCCGGGTATGTCCTCGGTAATTTTATTCATTAACCGTTGGAACGTGGCAGGGGCGTTGGTCATACCAAAGGGCATAACCTTACATTGGTAAGTCTTTCCCAATGCGGCGAAACAGGAGATAGACTGGGCACGGGGTGTCATGGGCACTTGCCAATATCCACGGAGTAGATCTAATTTAGTTATGAAATGTGCCCCTCCTACTCTATCTATACACTCTTCTAACCTAGGTAAGGGGTACGAGTCCCTTTTGGTCACTGTATTCACGCGTCGGAAATCGACACAAAACCGCTGAGTACCATCTGCTTTCGGAACTAAGATCACTGGCGAGCTCCACACACTATGTGAAGGCGTAATTAAACCGTGGGCCAGCATATAGTCTATTTCCTTCCTGATTATGGCTGCACGTTGCGGGTTGACACGATACTGTGCCTGCTTAATAGGCTTCGCGTCTCCTACATCAACATCATGCAGAATTAGATCAGTTTTTCCAGGAGTATCTCGAAAGACCTCCTGATACTTACTCAATAAGGCAGTTAAGTCCTCCCGTTGTGCGGCCGTGAGGTGGTCCAGCTTATCCACTACCTGGGGCCACCCTCCTGCATTCTCCTTCCACGGCATCTCTAAGGTGGGGGAAATAGTGTCCTCGTCTACTTCATGCATGAGAGAAACCGTACAAACACTCGCGACAGTTTCACCCACCGGGTTCTGCTCCCTTTCTCGATACAACTTTAACATATTTATATGGCATAATTGTTGACTCCGTCTCCGATCTGGAGTGGCAACAATATAGTTTAGTTCCCCTACTCGTTTCACTACCTCATAGGGTCCACTGAACTTTGCCCTTAAGGGGTTACCTTGAAAAGGCAGCAGGGCCAACACACTATCACCGGGATTAAACTCCCGTACTTTGGCCTTTCTGTCATAATGTCGTTTCATTCTTTCCTGAGCACTCATTAAATTTTCTTTGGCCATTTCCCAACACGCGGCCAACTTACCTTTCATATCAGTCACAGACTTCAACATCTCCTTGGAGGCAGAATCATGCTCTTTCAATAAACACTCTTTCAGGATTTTAAGAGGTCCTCGATTCTCGTGTCTGAGCACTAATGCAAAAGGCGAGAGGCCCAATGATTCGTTGGGTACTTCACGCACTGCAAACAACAGGTATGGTAAGGCTTGGTCCCACCCCGTATCATTTTCTAAGCACCATTTCCTCAACATTGTTTTCAATGTTTGGTGGTACTGTTCAAGGGCACATTGACTTTTAGGATGGTAAGCACTTGACGTGACTTTAGTTGTATCCAGTGCTCCCAAACTCTGCACAACTTTTCTAGACAAAAACACAAACCCCTGGTCTGTCTGTAACTCTCATGGTAGTCCCCCACTTCGTAAAGAAGTTAATCAGTTCAAGCAACACCACCTTGACGTGCACTTTACGTAGTGGTATCGCCTCGGGGTACCTAGAAAATGTATCCATCAAAGTGAGAATATACTCATGTCCCCTAGCAGTCTTAGGCAACGGTCCCACTATATCCACGATAACCTTAGCAAAAGGTTCCTCTCCTACAGGGATTGGTTTCAAAGGGGCTACAGGTACAGGTTGGTTTGGTTTTCCTACCAACTGACAAGTGTGGCAAGTACGACAGTGCTGTGCCACATCCCTTCTAATTCCTGGCCAATAGAAATGTTGCCAGATACGGTCTAAAGTTTTGCGTACACCCAAATGTCCAGAAAGGGGACTATCATGCCCTAGTCGTAGAACTTCTTTCCGGTAGACCCTCGGCAACATAATTTGCCGTCTCTCGGACCACACTGCATCATCAGTGGGGCAAGTACTTTCCACCCATCGGCGGAATAGTACTCCCTTGTCCAAGTAATACTCCTCTGATAGTTCACTACCACACTCTACCCTTTCATATAGTTCCCGTAAGTCGGGATCGACACTCTGCAAGTCACTGAGACACCTTGTGTCCACCTGTTTCTTTTCCATAAACAAGCGACTCAAGTCATACACATCGGTTTCACTTACTTGTTCCTCCTGGAACAGAGGCTTCAGGTCAAACTCTGCTTCGACCTGGGCTTCCTCACTTGGGAGTTCTTCCTCGGGGTTCATACTGTCCTCACATTCAGGTTTTCCACAGTTTTCCCCACTCGAGACCCTTACTGGTCTCACCTGGTCCTTAGACCACTCCCTCTGTGCTGCCATCGCCCTCGTAACAGCGCAAACCGGAAATAACCCCGGGTGCTCTCTCTCTAGTTGCTCGGTCTCTTCCGAAACAACCGGTACCTCTGAAACTATGGGTGTGGGACACATCTTCCCTCCAACCAAATCATTTCCTAATATAACATCCACACCTACAACTGGTAACTCATCTACCATCCCTACCATAGCCTGTCCCTCGTAGAGAGGCGACTGTAGGTCTATGGATACTAGAGGTACCTTGGCTAGGCCCCCTAGGGAACTTACCGTTACACTCCCTCCAACCACTGGACTTCTCACCAGACTACTCAGTATTAGGGACTGGAGGGCTCCCGAGTCCCGTAGGATGGTGACTCGTTTCATGTCTCCTCCTATGGATATCCAGCCTTGGAATAAAAATGGCTGATATCCCTTTAAGTGAGGTTTAAGTTTTCCCTCCAATTCATCTACTTTACCCCCATCCATCTCTGATGGGCTGTTACCTATATAACTCATCAATGCCACGGCTTTGGCTTCACTCTCTCCCTGGGCCTTGCCCTTAGTGGAGGTACTCTCAACCTTATTTGTTAAAGATACGGGCTTGACACCTTCCATCTCTCTTCGTCTCTTCCAACAATCTCTCATTTGGTGGCCTACCCTTCCGCAATAGAAACATGACTTAATCATTGATGACTTACTACAGTCATCTTTCTTGACTTCTATGGATTTGGTAGGTGACCCACCTGATGAGAGCGAGATTCTCTGCCTATTTATTGCGAGGTCTCCTTTTCCCTTGCGAGTAACCGAGAACTTCCCTGCAGGTCTTATCAATTCATACTTATCGGCTAACACTGCGGCCTCCTCCAATTTGGAGACTTCTTTTTCCTGAAGATACAAGGATACCTCTTTAGGGATGGATCTCAGATACTCCTCTACCAGTAGCAGTTCAGCCAGTCTATCGAAATCTTTATTAATCTTGTTAGATCTTAACCACTGGTCCCACAATAAACGCTTTTCTCTACTAAACTCCACGTGCGAGATGTTAGGTTGTTTCCTTAGGTTCCTAAACTTTATCCTATACAACTCGGGAACGAGTTCACATGCCCTAAGGATGGCCGTCTTGACCATGTCATAGTCCTTCGCCTGTGCGTCCTCTAGGGCGCCATATACTCTCAAGGGCTTCCCTCTTAAGTTAGTCCGCAACAGCGCAGGCCAAAACTTCTTTGGCCATGAATAATCTTTAGCCATCCTTTCAAAAATTCTAAAGTACTGGTCCACATTGGATTCATCGAACTCAGGAAGCAACCTCGCATTCTGCACTACATCAAACTCTGGTCTCCCATTCACGGTTTGAGGAATTGGTAGCACTTTTTCATTCTCTTGCAATTCAGATTTAAGTTTAAGACACTCAATTTCTAATCTAGCCCTCTCAGTTTCTTCCCTTCTAGATTGGGCTTCTAGTTTAGCTCTCTCAGTTTCTTCCCTTCTAGATTGGGCTTCTAATTTAGCTCTCTCAGTTTCTTCCCTTGCTATTTCTAATTTTAATTGTAACTCGCTTAATCGAGATTCGGTGTGCCGGGATTCACCATCAGCGTCACTACCTTCCCGATCATCTAAATTCGCTGAGCCGGCAGAAGCTTGTTCTGTCGCTCTCTCTTCATCTCTCGCCGGCACACTTTCGTCTCGATCATGCAACATTGCCACTACCATTTGTACTAACTCCCCTTTATTTAACCCGTGGGTCGAACTAGCTCCAAAATAATGTGCTATCAATTTCAATTCCGGTATGGTGAGACCTTGAATTTCCTTATCTGTGGGTTTTCCTTGTACAAATTCATCTACCTCGGTTTCGTTAGTTAACCGCATCTTCCTACCTTAATAAACCTATTATCACTGATCCACGTCGAACGTCTTTCCAATTTACCGTTAAATCCTGGCAATGAGGCGCCAATTTATGTTACAAACCTCTCTAAAGTACCAAAGGTTCACCGGCCTTGTGAATGCCAGAAGTTTGTAACATCAAGGGAACCCTTTAGACCCTATGTCTATTACGGGTTCAAACGGTCAAAAGAACTGAATAAGGTCGCCACCCGGTCGGACACCGGGGAAAGAAAATCAAACTAACTTAACTTAAAGAAATATAATTAAATAAATTATAAGTATGAAGTTAATACAAGTAAAATGACACTAAAATAATATAACAAAGACACTATTACAATTAAACAAACATGATTTTACATAATACATCTGACTTCTGATCATACATTTGACTTTACACAAAAGAATCAAGTTCGAAGGTTTTAACGGGGTTGAACAGACGTAAGACCGGGTCACAGATCACCAAACAGTCATGAAATATAAGCTAATCCTAAGCCCAATGCTACTCACTCCGCGCTTCACTTATATAGGGCTCTACAAAGCTAAGTCCTAGTAAATCTGGCTTGCTGCTATATCAAGGGAAAAGGGTACTAACCTCAAGGCTGGCATTTTGAATCTGACCCGTGTAGTAGGTTTAAGCAGGGTCTGGACAATCGTATAGACTCGTTGGATACTACAAGGGGGGCGGGATTTACCTAGCCTGACGAGCCTACATTGTTTAAGCGGGAAATACAAACGAAATATTTTTACGTCACGGCCTGTGACGTAGCAGAGACGCCTGCGCAATGGACACTTGAATAATCAACATATTACCAAAAAACAATCAATATCATTATAAACTAATACCATAGTTACATTAATAAATACATACAATACATAAAGAAAATACCTTACGGTGACATATTTGGACATAACCAAAGCAGCACACGTAACATGACATTTCCTCGAAATTATAACAATTACATATTTGGCAAGTATACATCGCAGATGTAACAATGTGTATATATGTATGTGTGTATGTGTGTGTATGTATGGATGTATGTAAGAATGTTTATGTGTGTATGTGTGTGTATGTATGTGTATGTATGTATGTATGTATGTATGTATGTATGTATGCATATATGTATGTAAGAATGCATGTATGTATGTACGTACGTACGTTGTGTGTATGTATGTATGTATGTATGTATGTATGCATGCATGTATGTATGTATATATGTATGTATGTATGTATTTATGTAAGTATATATGTATGTATGTATGGATAGTATGTAAGAATGTATGTATGTATGTATGTATGCATGTATGCACGTATGTATGTATGTATGTATGTATGTATGTATGTATGTATGTATATATGTACAAACGTATGTATGTATGTATGTATGTACATACGTATGTATGTATGTATGTATGTATGTATGTATGTATGTATGTATGTATGTATGTATGTATGTATGTATGTACATACGTATGTATGCATGTATATATGTATGTACATACGTATGTATGTATGTATGTATGTATGTATATATGTATGTATGTATGTATGTATGTATGTACGTACGTACGTATTTATGTACGTATGTATGTATGCTTGTACGTACGTGCGTATGTATGGATGTATGTATATATGTATGTATATATGTATGTACGTATGTGTGTATGTATGTATGTATGTATGTATGTGTGCATGTGTGTATGTATGTATTTATGTATTTGTGTGTATGTATGTATGGGTGCATGCATATATGTATGTATGTATGTATATATGTATGTATGTATGTATGTATGTATGTATGTATGTATGTATGCGTGCATGTGTGTATGTATGTATGTGTGTATGTACTGTATGTATGTACGTATGCATATATGTATGTAAGAATGTATGTATGTATGTATGTATGTATGTATGTATGTATGTATATATGTGCATGTATGTATGTGTGTAAGTATGTATGTGTGTATGTGTGTGTATGTATGTATGTACAGTATGTATGTAAGAATGTTTGTGTGTATGTGCGTGTATGTATGGAAGTATGTATGTAAATATGTGTGTGTATGTATGTATGTATGTGTGTATGTATGTGTGAGTATGTATCTATGTATGCATGTATGGATATATGTATGTAAGAATGTATGTATGTGTATGTATGCATATAAGTATGTATGTATGTATGTATATATGTACGTATGTATGTATGTATGTATGTATGCATGCATGTATGCATGTATGTATGTATGTATGTATGTATATATGTATGTATGCATGCATGCATGTATGTATGTATGTATGTATGTTAGTATGTACGTACGTATGTATGTATGTATGTATGTATGTATGTATGTATGTACGTATGTGTGTGTACGTATGTATGCATGTATATATGTACGTATGTATGCATGTATGTATGTATGTATATATGTATGTATATATGTATGTATATATGTATGTATGTATGTATGCATGTATGCATGTGTGTATGTATGTATGTATGAATGCATATATGTATGTATGAATGTATGTATGTAAGCATGTATGTATGTACATGCATATGTATGTATTTATGTATGTATACATACATATATATGTATATATATATATACATATGTATACATAAACATATTTATATATATATATATATATATAAATATATGTATGTATATATATATATATATATATATATATATATATTTATACTTATTTGTTTTTTATACTGTATACACTCACACACACACACACACACACACACACACACACACACACACACACACACACACACACACACACACACACACACACACACACACACACACACATATATATATATATATATATATAAATATATATATATATATATATATATATATATATATATATATGTGTGTGTATGTTGTTGGCTACCATGACGGCCCAAACGTCCGACACGTGTTCTTCTTCAACTACCTCTCCGAATGCCCTCTTCACTATGTCATATATTCTGTACCTTGTTTCTCCATCTTATAACTCCTTCTTTGTATCTGCACTGAAGATGTAATTATACGAAAGCGCTCTGCTTCGTTAGTTTACTTTTCCTAGTGGTTACTTACGCATTTGTGAACACACGCTCCTAGTGTTTTTATTGCATATATATATACATATATATATAATATATATATATATATATATATATATATGTATATACATATGTTGAGACATTCTGACAGGTTTGAAAAAGCATACCTGTAAAACTAGTCAGGAATAAACTCAAGACTAAGACTCCTGTGTTTCCTACTCCGCTTACGTCATATATACATATATATATATATATATATATATATATATATATATGTATATATATACATACAGTATATATATATATATATACATATATATATACATACATACAGTATATATATATATATATATATATATATACATATATATACATATATATACACACACACACATATATATATATATAAACATATATATGTATATATATGTATATATATGTATATGTATATATATATATGCATATATATATATCTATATATATATATATATATATATATATATATAGAGGTATGTATATATGCATAAATATATATGTATATATATTCTTCAGAGCGTTCTATCTTGCCTTTACAGATGGGAACCCACGGAAATTAAACGGGAGCTTCATTTTATCAGCTAATCATATGGTTTATGCACCATCCGGCCATACCATCTGTAACTTGAGGCCATCTTCTCCTTCAGTCGCCACCTGTGGCTCCGGCATACCCTGTGCATCCTGCACTTTCACTGCCACCTGCAGGCCCCTCTACCAGCTGTTTATTCCATCTCATTGTAGCTCAGAACCAGCTGAATAATGCAAGCCACTAAAGCCTCCACCACCTGTGCCACAGCGCGCTCTCGTCTCCACCATCTGGATTCCAGTATGCCATGTCCTGCACCTCATCGCTCCTTACTCCAACACCAAATAAAGGATTACAAAGGCGGAGCATGCCGACAGGAGACCTTTTGGTCCATATCTAGGTCGGATGCAAAAAAAAAAATCATGATAATAAATTAATAAAAAACTATAATGTCAATAATTAATAAATTACATAAATAAATGCATAGGCAGGCAGGCAGGCAAGCGCGATTCGTGTAGTCTGGAGACTATTCGTCAGCGTCTGTCAGCGGGCGGGCGGGCGCAGGGGTAATTGCTTGGAGTAACCTGTCAGGATGGATGGAAACAAATCAATTAGGACAAAATAGAAAATGGGTTCTAACACAATGAGAGATTAAAAAACTTCCTGGCCATTTTCCGTTCTAGGGTGTCATACACGATGGACTAATAACTTGCCTCGAGTCTGTAAAAAATAAAAAACGTCCTCAAGTCTGTAAACTGTACTCAAATGTGTAAACAAAACTACCTAAGTCTTTAGAAAAAACTGTATTCAAGTCTTTAAAAAAAAAACCTGTACTCAAGTCTGTAAAAAACCTGTACTTTAAATCTGAAAAAAAACCCTAAAGTCTGTCTCTCTCTCAAAAAAAAAAAAAACCCTGAAGTCTACACAAACGTTCCTGAAAAGTCTTAAATTCGTCCTGAAAGTCTGAAAATCGCCCTCTTTGGTAGTCCTCCCTGACGTCTGGAACACAAACACCCCGCTCCTGAAGGCTGAACCCCCCACCCCCACCCCCACTCCTGAGGTCTGGAATCCCTCCCCCCTGCACCTCAAGTCTGAAAAACCCGCTCGTGAAGTGTGAACCTTCCCCCCGCTCCTGAAGTCTGAAGAAGACCCGCTCCTTAAATATAAAACAACCCCACTCCTGAAGTATGTAACCCCCAATCTAAAGTCTGGAACACCCCACACACACTCCTGAAGTCTGAAACCCCTCCCCCACTCCTGAAGTCTGAACCTGGGGGGGGTGAATTTGGTCAAGATATACCATTTTCGTGAAATTGTAGTGAATGGAGATCATTCTCATATTTTGTTTTCTGGCTGCTACCAGGCTATTTTGTTTAGTCGAGGGAAACCCCGTCACCAGTCCCCCATAAGATAATCCCAGGAAAACAAACGCGCATAGCTCACAATATTAAAAAAAAAAAAAAAAACTAAAAAAAAACTAAAGAGTGATCTCTTAGGCCAGTAGTCCTCAACCTTTCTAATTCATGGATCCTTTTATTATGTATTGTTCTTCCTTCACCTTCTGGAGATGATTCCATCGCTAAATGAAATCATCTGGAAGAATCTCCATCGCGAAAAGTCTGCGTAGCATCAGGCTGAGCTTCCACTTCGAAAGATCTGCAGACCTTCAAGGGTCTTTGGACCTCCGGCTGAGTTTTGTACAAAAGTCTACAAGGTACGACGTCACCCGGCCCCGGCCACTCGCTGGGCCTCCTTCTCCCCCTACGCTCAGTCCTCAGTGGCTCTCAATCTCTTTGGCACTGTGCCACTGGGGAAGAGGAGTCACGTTACCCACGAGCGAATGGGCACAAAGTCTCATGATCAACATTTCTAGAAACCCGATAACATATGCTTAACTAAGCAACCTAAGGCCCCAGTCACACTAAGCTTACGACCTGTTTCTGACCACCTTCGACCGAAAATCAAGCAATCGGTCGACGAGACAAAAACTAAGCAAGGAACTGAAATGGAAAAAGTTAGTGTGGTTAGTAAGATGAAAATCTATGTACCGGGGAATATTCAGTGTGTGTTGTAATATTCATAACTATCTATCTATCGATCTATCTATTTATCTATCTTATTACCGACCACCAGCGATTTCCAAAGACTACCTGCAACTGGCCGGCGACTACCTGGTTGCCGGTAATCGGAAACAGGTCGTAAGCTTGGTGTGAGTGGGCCCTAAAGAACGCCGAGACGGGGATTGTCACCACCTCGCTTCTCCAGTTGGTTCCATTCAACTGCTGTCTGGCCCCCTAAGAAATTCTTTCATCAGAGAGTCTCCAGTGTTCAATCCTCATTATTGCCATAATATTTGTGAGCAGCCTGTATACAAAAGAGCCTGACTTTCTTGCCCGTGGTTTTAGCTGAGGGTGGGACTAATGATGAGTACACACTAGTGGGGGGTTGGGTATTACGAGGTGAGACTCATTTCCCCGCCACTCATCTTCAAATACCATCAACACCCTCACATCCATCTTGAGAAGCCCAGAGGGGCTGGGATTCAGTCTTGGGACCGGGTCAGAGATTTCTCTTTACCAGCTGTGACAGTCTGTCTTCAACATTATCACATAAGGAGAGCTGACATTGTCGACCGTGCACCTCCTCTACACATAAGCCGATGAGAGAAACGAATCAACACTAATGTAAGCCCGGTGTCACACTGTCTGGCACCGCCGTTGCAGTTTTTTGTTGGCTATAGCAGAGTGTTTCTTAGGAGTCATTAGACTCAAAAGGTTACGATAGTATTTTAACCTGAGGGGAGAGTGTGGTCGTTACATAAAGTTGTGGCTATCACCAGATGATGTCATTAAGCTAATTGAACATGAAAACATGGTCCGGCCGCAACCGTCGTAGACTCATAGTGTGATACACCGGCGTAATGCAGATAACATTTTAATGCTTCCTCCCAGTTGCCTCTTTGAAGACGGGCGACAGAAATGATAATGGTGAATGTACCTTCTATGTTACATGTTGTATATTCATACTGCCTCTCCTGCAGCTCATAGAGCTGTCAAATAGCTGAACCCAACTTCGTACCCTCTACTTTCTGTGCGGTCGCTATTACTCAAACAATTTGTATAACTCACTCACTCTTTCTCTCTTTACTTCTCTCTCTCTCTCTCTCTCTCTCTCTCTCTCTCTCTCTCTCTCTCTCTCTCTCTCTCTCTCTCTCTCTCTCTTTCTCTCTCTCTTTCTCTCTCTCTCTCCCCCTCACACACACACACACACACACACACACACACACACACACACACACACACACACACACACACACACACACACACACACACACACACACACACACACACACACACACACACACACACACACACACACACACACACACACACACACACACAACACACACACACACACACAAACACACATACACACACACACACACACACACACACACACACACACACACACACACACACACACACACACACACACACACACACACACACACCACACACACACACACACACACACACACACACACACACACACACACACACACACACACACACACACACACACACACACACACACACACACACACACACACACACACACACACACACACACACACACACACACACACACACACACACAACAGTCGAAGTGACAACGAAGTTTAGAACTCAAGGAAAACTTCAAATTTCGTGGATCTCAACGACGAGGGAGTACCTTTGTTGAATTAGTATGGAAGGGGAAAGCTCGTGGTGTAGTGGGAAGGTGAAGAAAAAGGAGAAAGGGAGGGATTACTGAGAAAAATGGAAGGAAATGGGGAAGGGGACGAACGGGCCCCGAAGTCAGAAGGAATGTCAACAAGAGATGTGCAGACGATAGAGGCGAAGTCGAAGACATTAGTAAAAATGTAAAAAATTAGAAATATAGATAAGAACAGTTCAATGGAAGGTGAAGATAATTATTTCCATGGATTTAATGAAGGAGGAGATGACAATCTCCCCTGATTAGCAAGTCTAGAGGAAAAACTAGAGAACATGATCAAACAGTGGGAGATTAGGTTCAGTTGATGTGGCTGGTCACCACATCATGGTAAATGTATCGTCCTAAGCGAAGGATTAATGAAAGCTTAATTATCTTCAGGACTTGTTATTCGATTGCCTGTCCGCCATGACATAAACTATACACAGTGAATATATTAACGCTTTGAATAGAATATGCAAATAAAGTTACACATAAATACATTTAATAGTATATTGGTCATCCTCGTACATGACATAATATTTGTAATATAAAATTTTGATTATAATTTACATGTAAAATTATTTGAGCAAGATTGATAAAACCTAAATAAAGAAATAGAAGAATTAAAAAGACAGTTAAAAGAAGTAAAGGATGAGAATGAGGAACTAAAGAATAATGATAAAGAGAATAAAGAACCCATAGCAAAAGAGGTACAGGGTTGGAGAAAAGTCCAAGAGAACAACAAAATTTAATTTAGAGAAATAGTAAGCCAACAGATGAAAGAACAAACTAAGGACACAGTTATTAAAGTGATGAGGGAGAAGGAAAATGTAGTAAGAGACTTAGTGGATAAAAAGAAATGTATAATTATATTAGGGATGGAAGAGAAGCATAATCCAAATAGGACTACAAGAGTAAAAGAGGAGAGGGAAAAAGTAAACAAGATATTAGAAGTAGTTCAAGTGGATGAACAAGAGACATGGAAAGAAAATGAATAAATATATAGTCTAGGGAAATACAATACAGATAAGACCAGACCAAATTAAGGTTAAATTCAGGTCACAAACGACAGCAGAGAATATCTTATCAAAAACAGGGAAACTAGCAAAAAGTGGTCAGTATAAACAGGTATGGATAAAAAGAAAGATGAATAAAGAAGAAAGAGAGGATGAGAAAACAAAAAGACTAGAAGCTAAAAAAAAAAAAAAAAAGAGAACAGAACAGAGTCAGACAAAGAGAAATTCTATTGGAACGTAGTGGATATGAAAGTGAGGAAATGGTTCATAGCAGAGAAAAACGGAATGGAAACAGAAAACAGGATGGAAGTAGCAGAAAATTAAGTGTCTTACACAAATATAGAAGGCTTAATAACAGACTTGAACGAACTGAATGAATACTTGAAGGAAAAAGAACTGGACATAATGGGAATTGTAGAGACAAAATTGAAAGGTCCACTACCACCCAACAGTGTAGGACATGGTGCATATAATTATTGGATTAGAAACAGAGAGGTAAAAAAAGGGGGTGGAGTTATGTTCCTGACTAAGAAAAATATAAATGTGAGGAATGTTACATACGGAAAGAATAGAGTAGAGATGATTATGATGGAAGTGGACGACAGGGATGGGAAGAGCAGGAAGTTTGTGGTAAATTGTGTGCCTCCTAAAACGGCTTCATGGGAAGAGAGAGAATACAATAATATGTTAGAAGATACAAGGATAACACTAAATAAGATAATGGAAGATGGAGGAAGAATAATTATAATGGGTGACTTTAATTATAAAGAAATCTGCTGGAAAGAGATGACAGTGAAGGGTGGAGACGACCTATGGGAAAATGTACTACTTGATATGATTATAGAACATACAACGACGCAATGGATACAAGAGAATACTAGGTATAGAAATAGAAATGAGGAAGAACCATCGAGACCGGACTTAATAATCACATCAGAACCTGAAATGGACAAGATTGAATATAAGACACCAGTAAGTATAAGTGACCACATATTGGTTGAACTGGAACTAGATGAGGAAAAATACATGGAAAAAAACGAACAATATAGAAAGGGAAGATTGATGTATGATTTTTTTTTTTATAAAATAAGAGAATTCTTTCAAAAAGCAGATTGGGAAAGGATATACAAGGAGGAAACAACAGTAGAAGAGTATTGGAATATTTTGACAAAAAATTATAAAGGAGTGGAAAAGTATGTTCCAGGACAAAAACAAGAAAAAGGATATGTAAAGTGCTGGTATAACAAAAGATATCGTGAATTAAAAGACAAAAGGAATAAAACTTGGATAAAATGGAAGAAAGACAAAAGACCTGAAAATGGAAAATATGTACTAGTTATAAAAATCAATATGTACAAGTGTGCAGAGAAGAATAGAGAAAATACGAAAAAGATGTCATAGAAAAATGTAAAGATCAACCAAAACTATTTTACAGATTTGTAAACAACAAATGGAAAAGCAAACAAGAATTAGAGAAACTACGACAAGGTGGAGTTGAATACACAGAGGAAATAGAAAAGGCAGAAATTATGAACAAGTATTATAAATCGGTGTTTACGAGGGAGAACATACAACTTAGAGATGTCAAGTGGGAGGAAAAAGTACCCCCTATGAAAGAGATAGAATTGTCAAGGAAATGAATAATGAATCACTTGAGTAATCTCGATGTCAGAAAATCGCATTGACCAGATGAAATGGCTAACTGGATTTTGAGAGAATGCAGGAATGAACTAACAGACAAAATACAGAAGATTGGAAAAGAGCAAATATAGTACCAATATATAAAGGGGGAAACAAGGAAGACCTTACTAACGATAGATCGGTCTGTATTACAAGTACGATAGCTAAACTTTGTGAAAGAATGATCAAAATTAGATGGGTAAGGCATTTGAAAAAACAACCAAAAAAAAAAAACAACGTACTAAATCCAAGGCAATTTGG
>NC_134780.1:17685258-17697758 GCF_046742065.1 Oratosquilla oratoria | reverse complement strand
CCTCCTCCTTCTACTACTCCTCCCCTCCTCCTTTGCCTCTTCTATTGTTTTTGAATAATTTCAATCTGTGTTTATGAAAGTGTCCAAGTGGCATTTCTTTTTAACACCTGGAGCCTCCGCACCACCTTTAACGATTCTGTTGTGTTCAATTTAGTCATCAGGTGAAGTCATTCTCATTCATCGAATTATAAGCTGAGTCTTCATCAGTGCACAAGTCAAACCCTTTTTCGGACAGTTGGGGAATTAACTCATTCTTTTACCAGTTCGGACTGGCACTCGTCATTGTTCAGATAGATCAAAGATACATTAACTAAAAGTGGCATGGATCAGAGGTGACATTGTTACTGAAAATAATCGGAAAATATATTCATCCCTAATAAAGCCATCCTATTCACTTCATATCTATTGCTACATACTACTACATACTATTACTGCTGCTACCACCACCACTACTACCACTACCACCACCACCACTACCACCACAACCATCACCACCACCACCTCTACTACTACTACTACTACTACTACTACTACTACTACTACTACTACTACTACTACTACTACTACTACTACTACTACTACTACTAATACTACTACTACTTCTACTACTACTACTACTACTACTACTACTACTACTACTACTACTACTACTACTACTACTACTACTACTACTACTACTACTAATACTACTACTACTTCTACTACTACTACTACTACTACTACTACTACTACTACTACTACTACTACTACTACTACTACTACTACTACTACTACTACTACTACTACTACCAACACCATCACCTTGTTTTTTGTTACTATTACTACTACTTCTACTACCACTACTGCTACTGGTACTGCTACGGCTGTACATTAGAAAGCGTAGAAGTACTTATTTCTTCAGCAGTGCATGGGTTTGGGTATTCAAACAGAAAACAGAAAGACTGTATGGGAAGTCTCAATCGAACCCTCAATAGTTGCCACGTGTGACAAAAGAGAACAAACTCGCTCAGGTCGCAGAAAGGAACCAAGAATAACTCATCTATACCCGGAGGGCTTCGTACATGCCGAACTCCAGCATGGGATAAAAATAGACTTATAAAATATGAAGACTCCCTTACTTGCGCGCACGTCGGGTTTCGAACACTCTAACATGAATTAAAATAGATCTATGGATTATGAGGATCGACTTTCGGGTGAACAGAGGCTGTGGGGGTTGTGTGTGTGTGTGTGTGTGTGTGTGTGTGTGTGTGTGTGTGTGTGTGTGTGTGTGTGTGTGTGTGTGTGTGTGTGTGTGTGTGTGAGGAACATAGGACGGCAGGAGGTTCGTCAGACAATACCTCGGACAGGAAGGGTTCGGAACCTCTGACCCCGTAGCCAGACATCAAAGGCAGACCGCAAAGCCCTGGGAAAGAGGTTCCTCATATGTAAGACGTATGAAGACAACCAGAGGGATGAGGTTTCCAAGAAGAAAGCACTTAGGGTTTCCTGCGTCGAGATATACAGGCGTTCTTATGCATGGAGTAATGCACGTCCTATATTGTATGATTTGTCTTGTATGACCTAACTTTTCAGGAAAAAAAAGGCTCCTTTTTTTGCCTTTGACATCTTTTTCTCCAGTTTGGTCTCCTATCTTACTTGTCCTCTTCTTCTCGTCCAGCATTATTCGCAGTATTGATCACTCCATTGTCCTCTGTGCCATACCTAGCTTTGTCCCCGTCACCTTCGTCAGTTTTCGGATTTCATATGTGGAGATCAAATCTGGGATTATACAGTGATTGTAAACTGAATTTCAGACATATACGAGTTGGCAGAGAGCCTCTCATGATGTTACTATACTTGCCAAAAATGTCCAACCATTCATGATACATCCTTTTAGGAAAAATATGTAGACTCCCTTTAGACTCATTTTTTATCCAAATAATTGTAGTCTTCAACTTCTCACCATCTGTTACAATTGCTTTACTTTGACCTCTAGAATGAAAAATTACTTTTATTTTAATTTTATTCAATTTAAAAAGACAGCGAGGTAGCCCAGTGGATACAGTCTTGAATTCATAATCAGGTGGTCGTGAGTTCAAGCCCCAGGGCCCGCTGCTGCCTTGTTGCATTGGCTCCTGACAGCCCTGGTCAGGCGGGGAGGCGACCCAACGTCAGAAAAAAAAAAAAAAAAAAAAAAAAAAAAAAAAAATAAAAATAATAATAATAATAATCTAGCTACTTGTCATAACGGACAAGGCTTTGCCCTACCTGGGGCTTCTTCCCACTGCATAGGAATGAGATGGTGAGTTTTATATTTAAATCTACTTTGAGACCTACCTTGTTTAGATTACTAAATATATCTTGAGAGTCTCTTGTTGTTTCTGAAATGAAAATAATGTCATCTGCAACCTTAAGTGATTATAATACTTCTTATTAATGTATTTTTTTTCCTTCCCAACTCAACTCTCTGAAAGCCTTTCAAGGTAAGCTGTAAATAATTTGGACGAGACTGTATCGCCTTGCCGTACTTATTTTACGATCCTGCTATTGTCTCTATATATTGTCGAAGAAAATTTCAAGTAAATGTTTTGTAGGAGCCTTACAATGCCTTCACTTACATCCTGTTTGTGTGAAGACTTTGGTTGTGCCTCTCATTCTATTGAGGCAAAGGCACTTTGTTATTCTACAAAAAACAAACACAAAAGTCTGTTGTATTCTTTGGTTTTATCGATAAGCTGATTCATTGTATGTAGGTGATCTATAATAGGGTATCTGCTTCTTAAACTTACCTATTATCTTGGCTGGTTTCCTTTAAAAACATTAGTCTATTTGTAAGAATCTTGGAAAACAATTTGTATAGACTTGTAAACAAACTAATTGGGCAATAATTACTAAGATCTTTCTGGTCCTATTTCTTGTGAAGTAAAATCCCAACAGAATTCCATTGTGATAGGGGAACTTTTTCCCAACGTGCATACTGAGTATATAGTTTCATTAGTACGTATAGAACTTTTGTCGTCACTGCATCTTTCAATAGATCTATCCATCTTCCCGTAGTACTTCTATTCTCGTTTCATACTTTTGAGAGCGGACGTCACTTCTTCACCTGTAACTTGTGGTAGGCAACAAACGTCTATAGATGTGTGTGTGTGTGTGTGTGTGTGTGTGTGTGTGTGTGTGTGTGTGTGTGTGTGTGTGTGTGTGTGTGTGTGTGTGTGTGTATGTGTGTGTGTGTGTGCGTGCGTGTGTGTGTGCGTGCGTGTGCGTGCGTGCGTGTGTGTGTGTGTGTGTGTGCGTGTATAAGTGTGTGTGTGTGTGTGTGTGTGTGTGTGTGTGTGTATTGACGAAAAATGCCATGATGGTACAAATGAAATGCACTGGACTCAGACACAGGTACTTTAAGCCGTCGTTTCAAACCGTGTCCGAAGCCTTGAGGACGAACCCTTTCCTGAGTCCGGTGCATTTTACCTACACCATCATATGTATATACATACATACATACATACATACATATATATATATATATATATATATATTTATATATATATAAGATTGAAAGTGAAAAAAGTTGACGAGGAGAAATGGGGGAATTTTTCGCCTTAACGTTTCGACCCGCAGGGTCTTGATCACAAAGCTAACAACTCAAACGTAACCGGATATTCTATACACGGACGGGTCATCTTATGGGACGCTTCGGAGAGCTTGTTATTTTATCTGCGTATTCTTTTATTATTAATAAGCTTGTGGCTTTTGCTAAACATATAAATCCTTCTCTATGGTTAATGTTGTTATTAGTGTTGATATATGCTGCCTCAATTGTCTTCCTTAGTTTCTTGGATGATCCTTTATTTAATACGGTTGTGTTGTTCCAGTCTGGAAGGTGACCATGTTTATCCACATGTATTACTATGGAGTTAGATGTCCTATGGGCTTTTACGTCATTTTTATGTTCATTTATCCTTTTATTAAGTCCGCGACCAGATTCACCAAAATATGAAGAGGGACAGCTTTTACACGGGATTTTATAAACAACGCTGTTTTCGTTAGTGGGATTATTGTCACTACGTGTTACCAAATGTCCTACTTTGCTACCTGACGTCCTGGCTATTTTGATGCCCGCTTTTTGGAGAAAAGTGTCTAGGTATGAATCAACATTAGAGTTTGGTACTGTGATATATCTGGTTTCATTATTACATTTATTATCATTCTTATTTTTATTTTCATCTTTACTTTTGTTAATTATTTCTTTGGCTTTCTTTTTCAACCTACATAAGAGACCTTTTGGATATTTGAGTTTGATGAAAGTCTCAGTAATATGTTGTAATTCAGGATCTAGAAATTCTTTACTGCATATACGAAATGCTCTGAGGAAGAAACCCATTATAATACCTGTTTTAGTTCTGTCATCATGTCCTGAGTAGACACAATTATCCATAGAATAGATAAAAATGTGAAATTTTCAGTACACCGGAAACCCACCAATAAAGAAGACTATATACACTTCTACTCAGGACACGATGACAGAACTAAAACAGGTATTATAATGGGTTTCTTCCTCAGAGCATTTCGTATATGCAGTAAAAAATTTCTAGATCCTGAATTACAACATATTACTGAGACTTTCATCAAACTCAAATATCCAAAAGGTCTCTTATGTAGGTTGAAAAAGAAAGCCAAAGAAATAATTAACAAAAGTAAAGATGAAAATAAAAATAAGAATGATAATAAATGTAATAATGAAACCAGATATATCACAGTACCAAACTCTAATGTTAATTCATACCTAGACACTTTTCTCCAAAAAGCGGGCATCAAAATAGCCAGGACGTCAGGTAGCAAAGTAGGACATTTGGTAACACGTAGCGACAATAATCCCACTAACGAAAACAGCGTTGTTTATAAAATCCCGTGTAAAAGCTGTCCCTCTTCATATTTTGGTGAATCTGGTCGCGGACTTAATAAAAGGATAAATGAACATAAAAAAATTCTCCCATTTCTCCTCGTCAACTTCTTTCACCTTCAATCTTATTTGTCATAATATAGTCAATATATATATATATATATATATATATATATATATATATATATATATATATATATATATATATATATATATGCGTGTATATATATATGTGTATATATATATATATATATATATATATATATATATGTGTGTGTGTGTGTGTGCGTGTATATATATGTGTATATATATATATATACATATATATATATGCATATGAATAGAATTGTGTGTTCCTATGGAGAACAAGATGCATCAACATCTTTTTGCGTTTTACGAATTTTACATTTAGTTCAGCTGGCGGAAGGTAATTTCAATCAGATCGGTATTTGACGACCTCGCTCTCGAGGCCAAGCTACCTTTGCTTCGTCGTCCTCTACTCTATCCTCTCCTGATCCAAGCTTCTCTCGAGCCAGATAACAATGATATATATAGGTAAATTATCCTCGTCTTACATGTCCCATAGAGCCTACAAGGGATAAAGAATCGAAATATATCCATGCTCCAGTAGCTCGTCAAACTCCCTCTTCAGGAACTCTTCCATTGTCAAGTCTGACGTAGAGGTATTTGGAGGGGGGGGGGGAGGAAGAGGGAAGCGTAGCACAGGTGGAGTGGCTGGGGGGCTGGGGAAGTTCACACTGGACATCCAATGCTCCCCCCTCCTCCCTTCTTCCTCTATGATGTCTCTCTTCTATTTTCTCCACTTTGTACAATATTTCCCAACCTTCTCACGTACAATCCCCACAACTTATATGATGTTTCTCAGCCTTCTCACGTACAGTCCCTCACAATTCGTATGCTATTTCCCATTTTTCTCACTATGATATACACACCGCTCAAGGTCATTCCCTGTCATCTTTTACTATTCTCCCTATCCATAACACCCCTTTCTGAATTTTAACAAACCGTATGGTTGGTGAATTGGCAACTAAACTTCAATATCTCAAAGTGCAGGGTGTTAAACGTAGGTTCACACGACCCAGAAAACAGGTATAACTTAGATAACACCTTTTTAGGAAAAACAGAATGTGAGAAAGACTTGAAAGTGATAGTGGGTCCTGACTTTAAATCCAAGAAACCGTGCACTAGCGCCAAGAATAGAGCTAACAGGGTATTAGGATCTATTGCTAGGATGGTTACAAATAAAAGTGCAGATATAGTCATCAAACTTTATCTAGCTATAGTTAAACCCACTTTGACTATGCGGCAAAGTTTTGGTCTCCGTCTTATAGAAAATATCTAAATTTACTAGAATTAGTATAGAGGAGAATGATCAAAATGAAAAATGGGTTCAGAAATTTACGTTAGATAGACAGGCCTAGGCACCTTAACTTACACTCTTTGGAAAAACGCAGAGTGCTGCGTGATCTAATAGAGGTATTCAAATGGTTCAAGGGCTTTAAATAAGGTGACGCACACAAGGTCTTGATACTAAGGCAACAGAGCAGGAGTCGCATTAATGGATTTAAATTGGACAAATTTAGATTTAAGAAGGCAATAGGCAAAATTTGGTTTACCAATAGGGTGGATAACGAATGAATGGAATAGACTTGGCAACTAAATAGTAAGCGCAGAAACTATTTGTTGTATTAAGAGAAAGTTAGATAACTTCGTGGCTGGGGATGATAGGTGGTAATTGACATGGATCTGCCTAGTTTAGTCCTTATGGTCTCTTTCAGTCTCCTTCATTCTTAGGTTATAATTTTATGTTATGTTCTTATGAATGAAGAGAGCTGGCAACCGGCGATTGCCTATCCCCTTCCCTTCCTAATTAAAACCGGTGACACAGAATTAGTATTACATTCGGACAATCCCAGTGTCTTCTCCTTGGAGGTTTAAGAAGAGAACAAGGGACAGTTGCCAGTTGCCGTGGGGTTGCGGGTCAGAGAAGCTCGAGGCAGCAACCAATGGGCTGGCTGAACTTTCTGCATCGCCTTTGTTACATATAAACATAAGAATGGAGGAGACTGCAAGAGACCATAAGGCCTACACTAGACAGTTCCATGTCCCTTACTGCCTGTCATACCCATCCAAAATGTTGTCTAACCTTCTCTTAAAACAACCGATAGTTTCTGCGCTCACTATATAGTTACTAATTCTTTTCCATTCATTAACCACTATGTTGGTAAACCAGTTTTTGCCTATTTTCTGATTTGTTAGGAATGGTGTTTCATAACTGTAGCTTCTGCTGCTTTAGGGTTTCTTGGAGTTGCTGGAGGACTCAGCCCTCAGGGATCCCACCGTTGTTTCGAGTTTTTACAAGTAGTACCGCAGCACCTTGCCGGAGGTCTTCTCCTTTAAACCTCTACCTCACTCATCCTCATGAGTTGTTTGGCTATTTTTACTCGGATTTCATCAGATGTACCTTTCTTTAGTATTCTCCCTACCTCACTATTCCTTCCCACTCACTCTCTCACTCACTTACTCACCCTCTCTCACTCACTCATCTCCCTCTCTTCCCTCTCACCCTCCCTCCCTCTCTCACCCTCCCTCCCTCTCTCTCTCTCACCCTCTCACCCTTCTTCCCTCCCTCCCTCCCTCCTTCCCTCCCTCCCTCCCTCCTTCCCTCCCTCCCTCCCTCTCTCACCCTCTCACACTTCTTCCCTCCCTCCCTCCCTCCCATCCTCTCACCCTCCCTCCCTCTCTCTCATTCTCCCTCCCCTCTCCCTCCCTCCCTCCCCTCTCCCTCTCTCCCTCTCTCTCTCTCTCTCTCTCTCCTCTCTCTCTCCCTCTCTCTCCCTCTCTCTCCCTCTCTCTATCTCTCTCTCTCTCTCTCTCTCTCTCTCTCTCTCTCTCTCTCTCTCTCTCTCTCTCTCTCTCTCTCTCTCTCCCTTTCTCCCTCTCCCTCTCTCTCCCTCTCTCTCTCTATCTCTCTCTCTCTCTTTCTTTCTCTCTCTCTCTCTTTCTTTCTCTCTCTCTCTCTCTTTCTTTCTCTCTCTCTCTCTATCTCTCCACAGTATTTTTTCCATTTCCACCAAGAAAGTCACATTATAGTCACCTGAACTGGTTTTCTGACTACGACAAATCTTCTTCTTCAAGTTAGTGTGAGGCGGCCAAAGCAATGTGACATTATCTGTCGTAACGAGCACAATCCTGGAGACATGTCGCCGCGGGGGCGTTTCGCTCCTACTCTTGCTAACCTCTTCCATAGATCTGTAAGAGCCACCCTGTCGTCCATTTCTTCGTCTCCAAAGGCCCTCTGCTCCAGACACCTCTTCTTTACCTTTGATGTATCTCTGGATCCTCCACCTTCGGCTCTCCGCCGCGTCCACGCAATGGGGTCATCACACTGAGCCGGTTTCCCTCCAATCTCCGATTAATCGGCGGTACCGCCCACCTCCAGAACCTTTTCCGCCGTAAAATCATTATGGAAAACTATTTTGTTTTCTCAAAAAAAAAAAAAAAAAAAAAAAAAATAGACTATTACTTGGTGTGCATGACGATTCTTTTTTTTTTTTTTTTTACCTTCAGCATATCATCAAATTCCTTCCCGAAAGCCGCGGGAACAGCTCCAAGAGTCGGAGGGAAAACAAACCATTGTGATAACGCCTTAAGAAGGAAATAGGAAAGAAATGGTTTACCAAGAGATTGGCTAACGATTGGAATAGACTTAGTAACTATGTAGTGAGCACTGAAAGTATTGGTTGTTTTAAGAGAAAATTAGGTAACTCTATGGATAGGATGACTGATGGTAAGGGATAGGGAACTGCCTAGTGTATGCATTATAGTCTCTTGCAGTCTCCTATATTTTTATTTACTTATGTTCTTATGTGTCCCACATTACCCGGCATGTCTCCACCTGCCGTCTCAGATTAGGGGTGGGGCGTGTAAAAACTGTAGGGAAAACGCGAGATTCCCACTCCATGTTATGAACTTTGAGATTCATGGTTCTACTTGGGAATTAATGAATTTTCTCAAGAATACATGGCTTTTGAGGTGTTATTCTTTGCCAGTGATCTCTCATTCTCTAGGTACACATACGCAGCTTCTGAAAACTTTTATTTATTTTTTTTTTTTTTTGGGGGTCACGAGGAGTGGGGGGAAATGGAAGTGGGGGGAGGGGGAGTGGGGAGGGAGAGCGGGGGGGGGGAGAGTGGAGGCACCGTGCCAAAATATTTGTGAGACTCTGCTTTGGAGCTTCCTAATGATAATCAATGCCATTTCTTTATTCCGTGCCTCTGTACCTCGTCTGCCTCCAACGTCTCTCCATGCCATGCAGCTCTGCATCACTAGTCCCTCTTCATCTCTTGTGCCTCTCTCAGCCTCCAGGGCAGCCTCGCCCGTCGCCTACCACCTGCCTCCCGCCCGCCCCGGTTCCATTCGCGTCCCCTCACATTTCCTGCGAGATATATAGTCCCGAATCCCTGGAAGTCCCCTCTGCTGCCACCCCCGCCTCCTCCACAGCCCCCACCGCCTCCTCCACAGGAACCCCCTCTACCCCTATCCCCCGTTGCCTACTGGGGTCCACTGGTTTTTGGTTTCGGAGTCCTCTTTGCGCAGAGGAAGAAGAAGAAGAAAAAAAGGTTCTGCTGCCCAGAAGAGAGGCAAAAGTTTGCCAGAAAAAAAGGAAGTGAGAAAAACACTACATGACAACCTCACCTGCAGGAAAGAATAGCTACCAGACAAAGTTGGTCAAAACTACTGACGCAGCCAAGGGGCCTTCGGCAGGAAGGTACGGAGAGGACAAACTACCGCAGGGGAGGAATCAAGGAAGACTTATTTTTCGCCTGACGTCACAAACTAGTTGTAGCTTACAACCAACACACCCTTTCAGATCCTGGAAAGTAGGTTGTAACTTGCAAGCAACACATTCTTTCGAATCCTGGAAACTGTATATGGCCGAACTATGACATCACCGATGACGGTAGACCTAATTTTGCAACGAAGTCTTTCTTTTGATTGCATATCTAATTGGCGTTGTAAGGAAGTTGGAATACTATTCTACGACGTTGTAAGTTACTACATGCCTCATGAATCTGGAACCCTGGAAGGAAGAGGACGGTGGGAAGGAAAAGGGGTGTGTGGGAGGGAGGAAGGGAGAGAGGGAGGGAGGGAGGGAGGGAGGGAGGGAGGGAGGGAGGGAGGGAGGGAAGGAGGGAGAGAGTTGGGGCTGTCATTTGGCAAGAGACTTTACAGATTCCACGAAACCGGCCGATTCCTTCCTGAAGGAGGAGGAGGAGAAGAACAAGTTCCTGGCAGGCGCTGCGACACTTTCGAGGAACTGCCGGAGGCTCGAAGGCGCCCAGCGACGAGGGCGCTTCCGGCAGCCGCTTTTGCGGGAACCAGGAGAAGGTGGAGGAGGAGCTCGTGGCGAAGAGCTCTTCGTCATCGGTGTCACTTTCTTCAGGAGAGAGAACTAGACTGCGCCCTCCGACTCCGGGAATTTCGCATGATGAGTCATGGCTACCAAGAACGCTCTGTCGTAAACTAAGGGCCGCTGACAAGTGGTGCAGCCAGGCTGGGGGTAGAGGTGGGGAAGGTAGAACTGGGGAGAAGGGGGAGAGAAAAAGATGGGGGGGAAGAAGGGGTGTTCGCGTGTGGGATCCCGAGGGGCGTTGGGAGGGTGTTTGCGAGCGAGTCAAGAAATTGAGTAGAAAAGCTTCAGGCAGGATGGGAGTGGGGAAGTGAAGGAGGAGGAGGAGGGGGAGAAGAAAACGAGGCTGAAGAGGGAGGCGCATAGAAAGAGGAAAAGAGAGAGAGGGAAAGGAAGATGAAATAGAGGTAAAAGAAGGTGAATGAGAGGGTGAATGAAAGGGAGAGGAAAAAGGAAAGGGAAAGGGAAGAGGAAGGGGAAAGGCAAGGGGAAGCGCAAGGAGAAGGGAAAGGGGAAAGGGGAAAGGAAGAGAAAGGAAAGGGGAAAGAAAGGAAAATGGAAAGGGAAGAGAAGAGAAAGGTGGAGAAGAAAAACAAGGGGAAGAGGAAGATGGTGGTAAAGGCAAGTGGAGTCAGAAGGGGATGGAGAAGTGGAAGGGAAATGGAGGAGGAGGAGGGGAGCGGGAAAGGGAAGGAGAAGGAGAAGGGAAGAGGGAAAGGGAAGGAGAAGGAGAGGGGAAGAGGGAAGGAGAAGGAGAGAGTAAGAGGAGAAGGAGGGAGAGAGGGAAGGGGAATGGGAGGAGGAGGGCGAAGGGAAAGGGAGGCGAAGGGGAGGGGAGGGGGATGAAGAGGGGGTGGGAGGGGGAGAGGGGAGAGGTAAGGGGGTAGGGAAAGGGAAAGGGAGGGAGAAGATGGATGGGAAGGCGGAAGGGGGGAGGAAAGGAGGGTGAAAGGGAGGGTGAGAGGGAGGGTGAGAGGGAGGGGAAGGGGAGGGGAAGGGGAGTTGAAGGGAGGGGAAGGGAGGGGAGAGGGAAGGGGAGAGGGGAGGAGAAGGGGAGGGGAGAGGGAAGGGGAGAGGGGAGGGGAAGAGGGGAGGGGGAGAGGAGGAGGGGGAGAGGGGGAGAGGGGAGGGGAGAGGGGAGGGGAGAGGGTGGGGGAGGGAGGGGAGAGGGAGGGAAAGCGAAAGGGATGGTGAGGGGGAAGGAGGGGAAGAGGAGAAATATTTTAGGTGTTAGTGTATCTTTGATGATAGGAATCACCTTTGGGGACAAGATCATACCGAGGAAGGGAAATCACAGAGTAGGAAAAGGAGGGAAGGTTAATATAAGTTATAATTAATCCCCTTTCTTCTTTAACTGGAGATCAGATATAAATGATACAAGAATGCTGGGTGACTCTGGTCTGTAGGGGTGTCTAATACCACGAGATACAGAAGAAAAATTAAACGAAAAGGAAGATAAAGGAAGATAAAGGCAAAAGGAAAAGAAGAAGAGGGTAAATGTAGAAGAAGAAAAGAATGTGGAGAGAATGAAAGGAAAATATAGAATGAACGTAAAGAGTGAAATGAGAATGGAGAGGAAAAGAGAGAGGAAAATGAAAGTAAAAATGAAACGAAAAAGAAACAGGAAAAAAAAAAGAGGAGAGAGGGTGAGGATGAGGTTGGGTGAGAGGGAAGGGTGTCGAGTGGGGAAATGGATAAAAAAATGAAGTGGAAGGGATGAAAGGGAAGAAGGGACGGGAGGGGGTGTTATGGAGACATGGGTGATGGGGTGGACGGAGAAGGAGGGAGAGAGGAAGGGTTATCTGGGTCAACAAAAGTCGTGGGTGGGGAGGTAAGGCTTCTGGGGAACAAGGGATGCTCAAAGGATATGATGACAAATGGGGAAGACGGGAAGTTGTGGTTGTAAATTAGGTTGGGGAGGTTAGGTGTACTACTGCACACATGTGGAACAGAGAGGGGGGGGGTAGTGGTGGTTAAGAGAGGTGTCAATGATGTATATGGAGGGAGAATAAAGAGCTAGAGGTGGGAAAAGAAGCGCTGGTAGGAGTAAAAGAAAGGGCGAAAAAGTAGGAAGAGGAGGGAAAGAGAGGAGGAAAGAGAAGGGAAAGGGAGAGGGAAAGGGGAGGAGTAGGAAGATAGAGACGGAAGGGGGGAGAGGGAGGGGGCGGGAAGGAGGAGGGGGAGGTA
>NC_134780.1:17680258-17682758 GCF_046742065.1 Oratosquilla oratoria | reverse complement strand
CCGGACCGTATAAAAGGGACGACCTGGACTACGACCTCGTAGTTTCCCGTCGGCACTTGGTTAGCTCAGTCTTTATTGTATTTCACCGAATCTTTATTATGGCGAGCCATCCGAGAAGTTGTGTGTCATTATGACAAATGGAAATAAAGCTCCACCGCAAGGAATCGAACCTTTGCATTAGAGACGGCTTATTATGAAGCAAAGACGATAGCTTCGAGCCAACCGGATCGTACAAAAAGGAACGACCTGGACTACAACCTGGTAGTTCCCCGACGGCACTTGGTTAGCTCAATCTCTATCTTATTTCACCGAGTCTTTATTATGGCAAGTCATCCGATAAACTGTGTATCGTTGTGACAAATGGAAATAAGCTCTACCGTAAGGATGCGAACCTTTGCATTAGCGACTGGAGTTAGCAATGAGGTGGGGTCAGTTGTGAATCAGCCTCCAAGGTGTATGCACGCATTTGTATATTGTAGTGTATGTATCGAATGGTGACTCGATACACTATTTCTTTTTTTCATTGCTTTTTATCGCCGCCCAGTACATTTGGTTACACGCGGGAAAGTTATTTTTGAATATTTTGAACATTTGAAACGATTGTCAAGTGATACGAACTTTGGCTGGCCAGCATTATGCGTGTGTTTGCGTGTTTTTTATTTTTCCTTCCCTTTTCAGCTAGGTTTCCTTGTGATACAACGACTTTAGAAATTATATAAAAGTTGGTGCTCATCAAAAGTGTATCTTAAATATGCACCATGTGATTTTTTGTGAGCAACGACTACCAGTTGCCCCATCTTTGGTGTTTCTTATGGACTTTTAGTTATAATCATCGTCTTCTGCATTGGTGGAACATTCGCCTGTTGTTGCTGCGTGTGTAGAGATTCACCTGGAACCTGGATGAGGAAAGATTACTTCCAGCCTGGTTTATGTGAAAAGTTGCCCGTGTGATTGCCGGGCTTCAGTACGCTGCCTCCGAAAAAGACTAGTTATGTTCAAATTGGTGGTTATCAATCTTGTGAATTTATTATATTTCCCTTTGTACGCATGCTTGTTACCTTTCTGAAGTATTGTGATTCTATTTTTTGTGTAATATTTAATTATCTGGCCAGGCTACCATATTGCCTACGTCATAGGTAGGCAGCCATATTACCTACGTTGTAGGTAGCCATCTTTGATACGTCATCTTATTCGGCCATGTTGCTTTCACTTAGTTGTTGTATTGTTGCCCTTTGTGGTGGTGTTTTCATTAATTTTCTATTTAGAATTATATTATTGTTTATTCTTTTATTATTTTTTTTATTCTATAATAATAATAATAATAATAATAATAATAATAATAATAATAATAATAACAATAACAATAACAATAACAATAACAATAATGATGATGATGATGATGATGATGATGATGATGATAATAATGATAATAATAATGATAATAATAATGATAATGGTAATGATAATGATAATAATAATGATAATAATAATGATAATAATTAATAATGATAATAATAATGATAGTAATAATGATAATAATAATGATAATAATGATGAATGATAATAATGATGAATGATAATAATGATGAATGATAATAATGATGAATGATAATAATGATGAATGATAATAATGATGAATGATGATGATAATGATGATGATAATGATGATGATAATGATGATGATAATGATGATGATAATGATGATGATAATGATGATGATAATGATGATAATAATGATGATAATAATGATGATAATAATGATGATAATAATGATGATAATAATGATGATAATAATGATGATAATAATGATGATAATAATGATGATAATAATGATGATAATAATGATGATAATAATGATGATAATAATGATGATAATAATGATGATAATAATGATGATAATAATGATGATAATAATGATGATAATAATGATGATAATAATGATGATAATAATGATGATAATAATGATGATAATAATGATGATAATAATGATGATAATAATGATGATAATAATGATGATAATAATGATAATAATAATGATTGACAATAATAATGATAATTAATAATAATGATAATAATAATGATAATTAATAATAATGATAATAATGATGATAATAATGATGTTAATAATAATTGATGATAATAGTGATGATAATGATGATAAAAATTATGATAATAATAATGATATAATAATAATGATAATAATAATGATAATAATAATGATAATAATAATGATAATAATAATGATAATAATAATGATAATAATAATGATAATAATAATGATAATAATAATGATAATAATAATGATAATAATAATGATAATAATAATGATAATAATAATGATAATAATAATGATAATAATAATGATAATAATAATGATAATAATAATGATAATAATAATGATAATAATAATGATAATAATAATGATAATAATAATGATAATAATAATGATAATAATAATCATAATAATAATGATAATAATAATAATAATAATAATGATAAT
>NC_134780.1:17665258-17675258 GCF_046742065.1 Oratosquilla oratoria | reverse complement strand
TATCAAACCAATGCAATGATTAACACAATATTCAATAATAATAATCATTAGACTCAACTTCAAAATTCATACCATGATTTGTTTCTTCCGCCTTTTCTATATCCATCATCCCATATCTTCGTGATCCTTTCCTATTTCAATAAACCAAACACATTACTAATCAACATGACTTCCACACTAACTCTTAACTATACTTTCAAATAATTACATAAGATAATAATTCACTCTTAAATGCTTACCAATTGTGACTTCCATGGCACTTACGGAGATGTTAACAGCTCAATGTCTCTACACAGAAAGGACGCTGATTGTACCGCTCCTACCGACGGAGATATGCACTACTTTTTCGTCGCGCATGAATACATATCAAGGATCGTAAATTAATGAGTCATGTTCTACTTAACATTCTATGTTTCTCTAGTGTTCCTTTAATCTCGTTATTATATATATATATATAATGGATCACTACAATACATCAATTTCGACAATAACATTTTCCACTTTATTTTACATACATTGTAACTATCTACGTAACAACCCGGGCTTGTGGTTGCCACTAACTTCAATCATTTCTCGAACATGTCATCGATATCTCTTTAGATATTACCATAATACACTCAGACATTGTGCAATCTGTACTCAACATACATCAAATATCACAAGCCGTGATTCGTAATTAAACTTAGTACATACAATTTGTCAATACACTTGAACATTATACAATTGGTACTTAACACAGATCAAATGTCACAAGCCGTGATTCGTAATTAACCTCGGTACATATCATAATTTACCTGTATAATATCATACATCAAGATATTCTTATACATAGTGCAATCGGCACTCACAGAAGAGACCTGGAAAAGAACAGCTTTCATCACAGAGTGGTGGATGTATGGAACAAACTAGACGAAACGATAGTGCGTGCAAAAACAAGACACGGATTTAAGAACAATTTAGATACTGCGAGATACAGAGATCGGACTACCCTTCCCGTAATATACAACTAGGTAAATAAAACTAGGTAAATACACACACTAACACACACACATACACACACACACATACACATACGCACACACACGTGGGGAAGTGGTAGAATTCCTGGCTGCCACTACAGCGGTCCGGGTTCGAATCCCGCCCAGGGCTGAAATAATTTCAGTATCGATGCGCTTTGGGGAGTTGCTACTCCAACTCTCGTGGGCGGGGAGTTTCTTGTGTGTGTGCGTGTAAGGTCACATCATTACCGATCGGTCATATATGAGCTCTGAGCTCTCTTCCGGGAGGGAAATGGCTGCCAACACGTGATCCAAGACCATGGTGAATCACACACGCACACACACACACACACACACACACACACACACACACACACACACACACACACACACACACACACACACACACACACACACACACACACACACACACACACACACACACGCGCGCGCGCGCGCGTGCGTTCAATAGTTTTTTTATAGCCTGGTGTCTCCAGCTCCGCTCCCTTTATTCCATTTTTTTTTCTAGAAATTTCCTCGTTTTTTTTCTCTGTCAGGCGCACGTCACTTTCGACGTGACTCTGCGGTCGAAAAAAAGAAGGAAAATATATATTTTTTTCTAAAGTGTTTCTGTTTTTGGAATTCGGGTCCCAAATATAATCGCCTAATTCCTTTCTTTCTCGTCTCTGTCACATGTCCCCACGACCTTGTTCTCGAGTTTTCCAAAACGAGCCCTGGAGTATCGTCCCGGAAGATGTCCTGGAATCCGCTTTTCCCACAGTTTGGATTAAAGTCAGTTAAGTCCACTTGTATGCATGAATGCATTCATGTGCGCATATACCGGTATACATGCATGTACAGGTATGTATATATGTATGTACCCTGTACGTATGTATATATGTATGTATGTATGTATGCATGAATGTATGTATGTATGTATGTATGTATGTATGTATGTATGTATATATGTATGTACGTATGTATGCATGTATGTATGTATGCATGTATGTATGTATATATGTATGTATGTATGTATTTATGTATGTATGTATGTATGTATGTATGTATGTATGTATGTATGTATGTATGTATGTATGTATGTATGTATGTATGTATGTATGTATGTATGTATGTATGTATGTATGTATGAGACAGAGCTACCTGCAACATCAGCCGTGAAATATCCCTTCTAGCTATAGGTGGTAAAGGCCTAGCCAGTGTGATGCTCTCAAGGTTCTTAGAGTCGATCGTCGACACAGTTCTCCCTGAATTACAGTGTAGATTCTGGGGAGAATGATGCCCCACTGATATGGTTTTTGTCGTGAAATAGCAGCAAGAGATAAACCGTGAGCAGCCTAGAGAGCTCCGCACTTCTTTTATCGAACTAACAAAAGGATTTGATAAGGTCAATCGTAACATGCTCTGGAATGTCCTAAAAAAGATTGGATGTCCACCAAAAATCATGGAAGTCTCGGATCTTTTCATGATAGAATATCTGCACGAGCTGTTGACACTGGAGACTAGTATGACCCGTTCCCAGTAACAGTAGGGGTGAAACAAGGGTGTCCTCGTACCCATTCTTTTTAACATATTTCTTGCCTTAGTGATAGAATTAGCCTACCACAAAATAGATCCACCAGAGGATGGCATTTCCATCTCCTATAGGTTAGACGGCAACCTATTTAATCTAAGCAAACTCCAAGCCAAAACTAAAACATCAACTACAGTGATAACAGACCAACAGTATGCCGACGAAGCTGTCCTCGTCAGACATACTCAATCAGGACTACAAAAACCTCAGTGCCATAGCAGAAACATACTCCAAGGTTGGCCTCGTGGTCAATTGCATCAAAAGAGAGGTCATGCAACAACTCGATACTACAGGCAACAATCCTGTGTCCTTTTATGTTCATGATACGGAACTGCACAACACCCTTGATTTCATTGACTTGGACACGAAACTCCCACGACCTCGACCTCGTACCAGAAATACACAGAAGGATAGGGCTTAACTCTGCCTCCTTTGAGAAACTTTCACAAATAGTCCTCCTTAACCACAATCTCACACACCGAACCAAAATGGCCGCGCTCAATGCTGTGTGCCTCTCAATCCTCCTATGTGGATGTCAGGCCTGGATCCCATACAAGAGATACATCAAAATGATAGAATTATTCTACTCAAACGGTCTCCAAAGAATCATAATTCTCCGCAGGTGGCATAAAGTTGCCATGACTGAAATCAGAAAACACCTCATTGTAAACACGGTGCGCGACACCCAGGTAAAGAAGTGCCACAAAGATCATTTGAAATCTACTCTCAAGAACTTTGACATTAATCCAGCCCGCCTAGAAGAAACTACTATATGGCGCAGCGCTTGCAGTGCGAGAGCCAAACTATTCTCTAAATATGAGGTCTTGGCAGCAACCCACCGTGCCAAGATACTCAACCCTCCAGCTGACGGCTCCTTCCGTGATCAGTGTGGCCGGGGCTGCGCCTCGTGGATTGCCAAGCCACCTGCGGGCCCACCAGAGGGACCACCAGAGAACTAGTATGAATCACTGACGTGATTCTTCATACCGTGACCGGGACACGTCGTTATTGGAACTCGATGGATTCGTTTAAGCAAAATAAGCATGTATGTATGTATGTACGTATGTATGTATGTATGTATGTATTTATGTATGTATGTATGTATGAACGTAAGGGTTTAAGCAGATGCAGTAGGTAGGTAGGTATCCACACATTCATGCACATATACATACACGCATGTATGCAAACATGCACACATATATGTCAATCAATCAACCACTGCTGTACAAAACTCTCTTCCAGCCTCTTCTATGAGTCGCACTGGGGAGAAGTTTGCAACCTTCCTCGGAGAATGTTGTCTTAGTCAAGCTGAATAGTGTTGTCTTTAGTCATGCTGTTTTTCATGGTAAGGCTGGAGATTTGTATATCTGTAATATATGATGAGGGCCAATTTGTCGTGTGAGCTTGTGCATGTAACGTTATGTGCGATTATTTCTTTCAGAATATGTTCGTCTATTTTGTACGCTGGTGTCATTTGATTTTTGTAATAAACTCTCTCTGTGTGTGTGGAAGATGTGTGGTTTTGCCTCGATGAAGGTTGCAAACTTCTCCCCAATGCCTCGTACATTGGTGTTACCACTACCTCTGTGAATAGGAGACTCACAATGCATGCCCGTGACGGAAGCATACGCAAACACGACTCTCTCTCTCACACACACACACACACACACACACACACACACACACACACACACACACACACACACACACACACACACACACACACACACACACACACACACACACACACACACACACACACACACACACACACACACACACACACACACACACACACACACACACACACACACACACACACACACACACACACACACACACACACACACACACACACACACACACACACACACACACACACACACACACACACACACACACACACACACAATAAAACTCTTACCAGGCAATATTTAGTCAACAAAACAAAAATCCTTAAACAGTGTAACAACCACAAGAAACTACATGTTTTAGAAAGAGTCCACATCTCACAATACATCCCTATGATTAATATGTGGACCGACACAGTCAACATTTTACGACTGCACAACTAGTCTGCGTGGCAATAGTGACAGCTCATTTCTTTGGTTATGAAGAATTATTTGTCTGGTAACTCTGGGACTTTGTCAAAAACAATGTCGAGTACAAGTTTTATTGTGATTTTAGAAACAGCATTGGATTTACGACACGCAGTCTCAGTAGGCGCCTGACACTTCATCTCCAATAGGGCGAGATTAAAAATCAACTTTAGAACCACTACCAGTCTGTCTTAGAGTAACCATTGTTCACAACACGTAAATAGTTACTCAGTGTAACGGTATTAAAGAGTTGAAAGTATTAAAAGCAATGTACATTAGGGAATTATCTCCTATCATAGATATTCGGTTCAATATGGTAACGGCCATTCCCTTATTCAATAGCTCTTCCAGACATTTGAACGCAAACCCTATCAATAGTGGGATTTTGTCCACCACTCGAACATTGCCCACTGTCTCGACTCTCCCACCTCTGAGAAGATCGGCTCGGGTCAGGTTGGCGGTCCATGCACCAATATAAGCCTTTCCATGTCCCCTGTAGACGTGTTTATAAGGTCTATGGAAACGCGTCGACACAAACTCAGCAGAGGTCAGACGTCGCTCCTAGCTCCAGCTCTCGCATTCACCACCCACCACTCTTCGCCGGCCGGTCGTGGCAGAGGAGATTTCTCTCTCCTCTACTGCTGACCGGTCCAGCACACGCCTGAACTATTTAATGTTGCTGTGGCAGCGCGGCAGGCAGCTGCGGCGTCGGCAGGCGGCTGCGGCGTCGGCAGCATCGGCAGCATCGGCAGCATCGGCAGCATGGGCTCGGGGCGATGTCGGCAGTTGAAGACGGCGACAACGAGACTATGGACAGCGGTGGCGGCTGGAGGCAGCGTTGTTGGCAGGTCGGCGCGACAGAACCAACCCCGACTCAGCAGAGGTCAGACGTCGCTCTCCGTTCCAGTTCTCTCAACAGCGCCCAGCAATCTTCACCGGACGGTCGCAGTGGAGGAGACTTTTCTCTTTTGCTGCTGCCGGTCTGGCACAAGGCTGACCTCTTCGTTGACGCTGGCAAGCGGGTTTACACCAAAGACAAATACACACATTTCCTAATTCTCTGCTTTCAGAGTTGTGCTTGGAAGGAAAGAGAGATACACGCAGACTTTCTCGCTGGCTTGGCAGAGGTCGCCCTTAATCGAACACTCAGTCAGAGCCTTTAACTCTTCGCCGGCCGGTCGTGGGGAAAGATATGCTGGGCCCTCTCCTGTCGACCGGCCCGCACCCACGCCTGTCCTCTTCGCTGACGCTAGCGAGCGGGTTTACACCTCTGACAATAATTACACATAATTCCCAAGTCACGTAATTCTCTGTTCTCAGAGTTGTGCTTGGAAGGAGAAAGATAAAACAACACTCGCCCGACTGCCACCCTCGCACCGCCATCGGATCCACTCTCTTGACTACGCTTCAGATATCGCCCGTTCAACGCTCAAGCCTCACCTGGGGCCAATCAGGACCGCTCAAGCCTCACCTGGGGCCAATCAGGACCGCTCGAGCCTAACCTGGGGTTAATCAGGACCGCGCTACCTAGCTGGGGTTAATCAGCAACGCCACACGCGGAAAGAGAACTCTACTCACTTCCTGTAAGATATATACACACACCTCTCACGAACATAACCAAGCCCCACGGACAAACATCTACACGTACTTTTTCTTCGACTAAAATTCGCTTCTTTTCTAACTTGCTCCTATACTACATCTTCTCATTTCAGTTTACCTCCCACTAAAGATTTTTCCGTTTTCCAGCCTTTCTCTACTAATACGCCTCGTATCATTTTCTCAAATTTTGGTGATTTTAATCCCAGGCGTCGGCCCCGTCGTCCAAGTTCCCTGCCCATTTCTCCCGAGCCACCATCATCAACCGCCCCTAATCGCTCACGAAAAAGCGCATTTTGGAAATAGCCCTCTTTTATACACTACTATCTTTTCATTTTCTTACAGACATTCTTCCCCTCCCACAAAAACGATCCCGTGCGAGCGGGTGGTCTTCTCTAGCAAGTCGACAAGTCGACTCAGCAGAGGTCAGACGTCGCTCCTAGCTCCACCTCACACATTCACCGCGCACCACTCTTCGCCGGCCGGTCGTGGCAGAGGAGATTTCTCTCTCCTCTACTGCTGACCGGTCCAGCACACGCCTGGCCTCTTTAATGTTGCTAGCAAGCAGGCTTACATTTTAGACAAATACACACGTTTCCCGAGTCACGTGATTATTCATTTTAAGAGTTGTGCTCGGAAGAAAAGAGATTTACACCAATCTACACTCTCCCGCTTGCCCTCAGCATTGCTCATAGGATCTACTCTTTTGACTAAGCTCCAGTTATGGCCCATTACCTTGCTAGAGGCCAACCGCCCGCCTCTGACTTGTGAGCACCGCTCTGTCTGGCTTGGGGTTTATCAGTACCGCTCTGCCTCGCTAGAGGTTAATCAGCACTGCTCCGCCTTACTTGGCTTGGGGTTAATCAACACCGCTCTGCCTCACTTGAGGCCAATCAGCACCGGCCTGCACCGGTAGAGGTCAATCTCCTTTGGGAGCACACGCGGGAAGTGAATCCTACTCACTTCTCGTAAGATACATACGGGAGAGTGAACTCTACTCACTTCCTGTAAGATATATACACACACCTCTCACGAACATAACCACGCCCCACGCACAAACATCTACACATACTTTTTCTTCGACTGAAATTCGCTTCCGTTCTAACTTTCTCTCATACTACATCTAATTTCAGTTTACCTCCCACCAAAGTTTTTTCCGTTTTTCAATCTTTCTCTACCACTCCGCTTCCTACCATTTTCTCAGCTTTTGGTATTTCTAGATTTAGTCGTCGGCGTCGTCGTCCAAATTCACAGCCCATTCCTCCCACACCACGATCATCATCACCCTTAGTGAATCGCCCATACATAGCGCTTATTGGCAATAGCCGACTTTTATACACTACTATTTTTTCATTTTCTCACTGACATTCTTCCCATCCCAGACACACCGATCCCGCGCGAGCGGGCGGTCTTTCCTAGGTAGTTTATAGTCCATCCATTCTGTGTTACTGTAATAGATTTGTGTCTGTGAGATTGGGTATGTAGTTTATTATTTTGAAAATGACTGTAGTGGAAAAGCCGAATTTGTGTTCAGTCCATTAAAGAGGATAATTTCGGACAGCTCGTCTTTGTGCATCCTCCCAAAATCGTGATAGTGTTGTGGTGTTCAATTCAGTTTGTATTAAAGAGAACCTGTGCCCTACATGTTTATATATATATATATATATACATATATATATATATATATATATATATATATATATATATATGTATATATATATACATATATATACATATATATACATATATATATACATAGATATGTATATATATATATATGACTGTAAATATAAATAAATATGAATATTAATGTAAACATAAATATGAACATAGATACATATATAAATATAGATATAAGTATGAATATAGATGTGAATATATATACGTAAATGTAAATATAAATATAAGTATAAACATAAGTATAAATATGAATATAAAAATGAATATATATATGAATATAAATATAAATATAAATATAAATCTCAATCTATATATAAATATAAATATGAATATAAATATAATATGAATATAAATGTAAATATGAATATAAATATAGATATAAATATAAATATAAATATAATTATAAATATAAATATAAATATAAATATAAATATAAATATAGATATAAATATAAATATAGATATAAATGCAAATATATTTATAGATATGAATATATATATATATATATATGTATATATATATATATATATATATATATATATATATATATGAATACTCAAAAAGAGTTTAATCGGGTCCACCAACTCCTTATCAACAATGGATGCACGAATCACGAGGTCCAAGCTAATCTCCGCAGAGTGATCGACAATTGGTACAAACAAACACGCCCCACTACAGTAGAACATGAAGGGACCGCAGTTAAGGTGGTCTACAAAGCTTACATGTCCCCAAAAACGAAAGTGACAAATTGTCCTTCACCATCTTTTACAAAAGTAGGAAGACCTCTTCTCTACTTTTAAGGAACAACCCCGAACCAGAACCTCAGCAGGTTTGTCAATCCCACGTAGTATATAAATACACATGCCCAGAGGAGGACTGCACGCCCCTTTCAGTCTACGTGGGAAGGACGACCCCCACATTATCCAGAAGAATCACCATGCACTTGCAACACAGAGGACCTAAGCAACAACACTGGACCCAGCATCGACGCCACCTCGATAGGGAGACTATGGTCAAAAACACCGAAGTTGTGGCAAAAGAAGAGGACAAACAGCGCTTGGCTATCTTGGAACCGATCTGGATAAAGTAGCTGCAACCTGCCATTAATAGGTAAGTAAATGACTTCGCCCTCCTCCCTAGCATGAAACCTGTTCGGAGGAGCCAGATGGACAACCCCAAGAAGTCGGGGTCTCTTCCATAGAGGCTTCCCAAAGGGAAGAACGTTCTGCCATACGTCGTTCTCAAAGACTGAGAAGCAGATTGGCGCCGAACCCGGGAATACATTTCCAATTACCGTTTCTGCCAACCTGTGATCTCTACCAGTGAACCGTGGTCAAACGGTTAACCTCCCCCAGTTACAACACGGTGACTTCTCCCCGTGCTTTTCATTTAATCTAAAATATGCTCCCTTTTCCTTTCTTCTTCAATTCAACTGAGGATACATAAAGATCTGTGAAACGTCTTGAAAATTAATTTGTTTTGCTTGTATTTTGTTTTTTGCTGTATTTTTTGTACTCATTTCTTGTATTTTGTTTACTGTATGCTGTATTTTTGTGTTCATTGTAACTTTTGTGTTTCCCATGAGTTTTGCAAATTTGATTTACTCTCTTTCCCCCTACTAGAAATCTACTTTTCGCAAGCTTATATATACAGTATATATATATATATATATATATATATATATATATATATATATATATATATATATATATATATATATATCACTAGTAAAAAATGTAGTAGCACATTTGTAAATCACAACTAACACCACAGTCGGACTAAAGAAAGAGTTGAGTAAGCGAAACTATATATTTCGATTACTAACTGCAATTCTCTTCAGTAGTACAAGTTGGAAGGAGGATACTGTCTTAAATAGCAATCTCTTGCAAAGGGAAGTGAACTAGGAAAAGAATAAATGTCACTACCCCAACCCTTATGTGACTTGAGGATGACATGAGGTCGGGTTAGGGGGAGGGGAGAGGAAATTTGTTAACAATTTGTTTGGTGATGAATAATCCTGATATTATATATGGGGT
>NC_134780.1:17652758-17662758 GCF_046742065.1 Oratosquilla oratoria | reverse complement strand
CCAGTTTATACCCATTACTGCGAGTCCTGCCCTGTTGTTTTATTATGATGACCTTGTTTGCTTCACCCTTGTTATAGCCTTTGATCCACTTTAACACTTCTATTAGATCACCCCGCACTCTGCGTCTTTCCAGAGAGTGTATGTTTAGGTGCCTAAGCCTCTCTTCGTAAGGCAAATTTCCGAGACCATGTATCATTTTGGTCATTTTTCTCTGTACTGATTCTAGTGAATTTATGTCCATTTTGTAGGACGAAGACCAAAACTGTACCGCATAGTCAAGGATGGGTCTAACTATCGCTAATATTCACACATTAATATGAGAGACATAAAACTGTTAATCAAGATATGTTTACATAATTACTAGTTCCAACGGGTGGCAATAATTAATATAGGAAAGTAATTATGGTGCGCGTATATCTATGGAAAACGATTTCTTGAAGGCGTGACCTTGCTAAATTATTCCCCCCACCCCTAGTGACTAGGGATGAGGAACAATATTTCAGTCTCGAGGCGCGACGAGCTGTCAGCAGGATCGGAAGTCACCGACATGGCAGGTGTGAGGCCTAGTGTTAGTGTGTAGGCGTCCGTGGACGGCAGGCGGTTCAGCTGGCAATCCGAAAGCGGCGGTTAGCGGCTGGCGTCTGTCCAGTAGGGCAAGTGGCATTGCAGTAGGATCGGCCGGCAGTAGTCCGTGTACGAAGAGGCGGTGGGCCACCGTGCAGTGGTCTGTGGCAGGCGATGGCAGCGCGGTAGGCGGCTGCGGGGTCGGCAGCATCGTCTTGGGGCGATGTCGGCGGTTGAAGATGGCGACAACGAGACTACGGGCGGCGGTGGTGGCTGGAGGCAGTGTTGTCGGCAGGTCGGGGCGACGGCTGGTGGCAGTGGGGGCCAACAGGCAGCGTGCGCGGGATTAACATGGAAGAAGATGATTGCATGATGTCTTTTGACGTTAAAGCGATGTTTACATCATCACCACAGGATCAGTTAAGGCAGGTTGCCTTGTCCACGGTGGAGCGCATTCAAGAATTCCATGAAAAAAAAAAAAAAAACTGACGGCAAAGGAGTTGATGGGACTAGTCAATTTGTGTCTGGACTCGACCTTCTTCAAGTTCAGAGATAAGATGTACTATCAAAAGGTAGGGACACCCATGGGCTCTCCGATATCTGTGGTTTTGGCGGAAATGGCTATGCAACGCTACGAGGAGGATGTCTTGGAGGTTGTGCCACCATCATTAAATTTATGGGTACGTTACGTGGATGACGTATTTGTTATTAAGAGAAAAGAGGAGGTGGAACTTTCTTCGATGTCTTTAGTGGGAAGAACGAGGTCATTCAGTTTGAAATGGAGAAAGAGGAGAACGGACGATTGACATTCCTGGATGCCATGGTGAAGAGAAACGGTACCACGTTGACAACAGGTATTTACAGGAAGGGCACTCACACAGACCTGCTACTAGGTTATAACAGCTGTCATCCGGTCACGCATAAAAGAAATATGGTCAAGACTCTGTGGTCTAGGGCAGAAAAAGTGTGTTCTACGGATTATAGCAGGAGGGAGGAGAGGAACCACCTTAAGAAGGTATTCAGGGACAACGGTTATCCGAACTCATGGTGAAAAGGTGGACGGTACAACAACCGAATGTCAAGGTAGGTGATAGCTGACGACATGCACCGTGGGTTACTGTCCCTTATCTGAAAGGGACGTATGAGGTAGCGGCCAGATTCCTGAGGAGCATGGTGTAGAAGTGGTACATAAAACCAGAAACACGCTGAATGGAGCCCTGACCAAAATGAAAGACACAGGGAACCAAGCAGACCGGATAGAGGTGGTGTACGACGTTAAGTGTAAGGACTATGAGACCCATTATGTTTTGGAAACTGGAAAGAAGTTGGCGACCAGATTGCAAGAGTACCAGAGGGCTGTCGGTAGGAGGGACAAGAATTCAGCCATTCTAAGGTACTGCGAGGATAGACGTCATGAGATGGATTGGCAGAATACGGAAGTTAAGTACAAAGGAAATGGAAAAAATGTCAGGTTATTCCTAGAAGCATGTGCCAGTGATGAGAATAGCGTTAACAGGTGCATCACTTTGAACCCGATCTACAAGGGAACCAAGGATAGTCTTGAAAGGATGGACTCATCACGACAGTATTTTTTTTTCTTTTTTGTGTCTTATTTTTATTTTAGTTGAGTTAGTTAACGGTGTGATTTTTCTGTTTTGGTTGTTGTGGGATTGTGTCTTTTCACCTTGTGTTTATTTCTTTGATATGTTGTAATTACCAGATGAATGTTTCGCGGGGCATTCTGGCGTGTGGACACTCGGCCCATCTGTGGCATGCCAATTTTCTGTTTTCTTGTGTTTACTTTATGTCCTTTCTATGGCTAATGTGTTCTGTATTTCAGGGGATGAGATTCATAACTCGTGTATTTGGTGGAGAGTACTGTTATTTCACTTAATCAGGTCTGTGTTAATTGGCTTATCCGAGAGTTGACACCTTGACGTGGTGGATGGGCTTGAGAATCTTAATGATTACAAAATCTATGTCGATAGAGAAGAAATATCTGCAGGGTCACCCATATCGAACAGGTTTTGTAAGAAACAAAGAGCAGCTCAAACACACAGTCGCAGGACCCACTGCTAACTGGCACGTCCCTGATAGCATACAGGGAAATTCCTCATATATGGGGTACCGTCACAATAACGGCATGGACTATTGGGCACCCTATATATATAGGGCTTCACCGAATATAATGAATATGGTGACACCAGAGAAATATCTCACCTGAAACCAGTTGGCATGGAGGTGAGATTACTGCCAACCCCCTTTCATAGCAAATATGAATATCACAACCAAAAGAAAACAGGGCGTTCCTGTTGGATCATCGTCTCTTAAAGGTCCAACCGCATTGCCTCGTGTGCTTACGGGCAGTGTGCCACCGAATGTGAGTAAGCACTGTCCAAGCAGATCCAAGTCTTGGACATTAAACAGCATGAAGAAAATGAAGATCTATACTTACAACGTAAGAAGTCTCTCACAAGACTACAGACTGGACAGTTTAATGGAAGAACTAGACAACATCAAATGGGACATCGTAGGACTGAGTGAAGTTCGAAGAACGGAAGAAAAGCTGATACAATTACAAGATGGTCACAACCTGTTCTACTATAGAGGTAAGGACAAAGAAAGATCTAGTGGAGTAGAACTCTTAATAAACCGAGAGGTTGCTGGTAACATAGTCAAATTCAGTAGTTTATCGGACAGGGTAGCTTGGATTATGATTAGGCTGTGCAAAAAATACACTCTAAAAATAGTTCAGGTTTATGCACCAACTTCACAAAGTTCAGACGATGAAATTGAGTCGTTCTATGATGATTTAAGTCAGGTAATGGATCAAGAAAAAAGTAAGTACACATTAGTAATTGGCGACTTTAATGCTAAAGTGGGGAAGAGGATGGGAGATGAGACGTGCATTGGGAAGTTTGGAATAGGTGAAAGAAATGACAGAGGCGAGATGTTAGTAAATTTTGCAGAGAACTACAACATGAGGATAATGAATACTTTCTTCCAAAAGCGTGTAGGTTGTAAATGAACGTGGAGAAGTCCAAATGGAACAACAAAGAACGAAATAGACTTTATATTAGGAGATGAGAGCAAAAGCGTTATTAATATTAAGGTGATAAATAAAGTCAACATAGGTAGTGACCATAGAATGGTAGGTTGCACAGCTAAATCTAATTTCAAAGTGGAGAGAAATAAACTAGTTTTAAAAAAGAAAATATGCCTTGCAAAGGTTAAGGATAATAATAAGAAATTTCAGTTAGAAATTAAAAATAGATTCGAAGCTCTAAGAACTAACGAGGACAGCGTGGAAGATATTAATTTGAATTTAGTGAATATCATTAGGGAATCGGCAGAGAAAGTAGGAAGTACAAAAAGCATTAGAGAAAACAAATACTCCAAAGCTACAAGTGACCTAATCAAAAGAAGAAGGACCATGCAGATTAAAAGCAGGAGAGACGAAATAGAAAGAGTAGAACTAAACAAACTTATCAACAAAAGGCAGATATTAGAGAAAAGAAAGAGGAACATGGATGAAATAGAGGAAACTATTCGGAAAAGTGAAAACATTAAAGTGACAGAGCGCAGACATGCTTTAGTAAAACAGAAATGATATGTTTGAAAGATAGAAATGGAAAAATAATTAAATGTAGAGACAAAATGGTAAAAAGAGTAGAAGAATTTTACCAAGAACGTTACTCGTCGAAGACCGTAGTTGAGTCAGTAGATTCATGTGTAGACGCGTTAGTAGTGTACCAGATATTACAAAGGAAGAAGTAGAATTTGCTCTAAAAACTATGAAACGAGGGAAAGCACCCGGGGAAGATGGTATATCAATTGATCTGTTGAAAGACGCAGGGAAATTAGTTCATATTAAATTAGCTGAGTTGTACACCCAGTGCTTACGCCAAGAAAGCGTTCCTGAATCGTGGTGCAATGCTATAGTGATTTTGCTTCATAAAAAAGGAGACCAGAAGGACCCTAGTAACTATCGACCGATTAGCTTGCTATCAAACTTATATAAAGTATTTTCCAAGATCCTTACAAATGGACTAAGTAAAGTTTTATATGGAAACCAACCGAGAGAACACGCAGGCTTTAGGAGCGGATATTCGACTCTAGACCATTTGCAGGCGATAAATCAACTAATCGAAAAACGACAGAATACAATATACCTCTGTGTTTAGCTTTTGTAGATTACGAGAAGGCCTTTGACTCGGTAGTGCAAATAGCAATATTAAACTCGCTACGCAAACAGATTACAAACGAACAGATCGTAAAAGTTTTAGAAAAGATTTATGCGAAAGGTACCACTAAAATTCGACTACATAAAGATACAGAAAATATCAAGATCGAGAAAGGAATATGACAAGGCGATACAATTTCACTCAAATTAGTTACAACTTGTTTGGAAGATATTTTCAGAAGATTGAGTTGGGAAAAGAAAGGTTTGAATATTAATGGCGAATATTTGAACCACCTAAGATTTGCGGATGACATTATTCTTATTTCAGAAAGAGCAGAAGACTTGCAAGATATGTTGAGCGATCTAAACAAAGAAAGTCTCAAAGTAGGTTTAAAAGTGAATAAGAGTAAAACCAAAGTAATGTTCAACATGAAAGTTCAAAGTAAAAAGATTGTAATTGATGGTGAGAATCTTGAGGAAGTTGAAAATTATAATTATTTAGGCCACATGGTGAAGGTGACGAAAGATCATGATAATGAAATAAAAAGACGCATTACAATTGATTGGAAAATGTTTGGTAAGTATAGTAAAATCCTGAAAGGCTCTCTACTTTTATGTTTGAGACGTAAAGTTTACAGTTAATGCATTCTGCCAGCAATAATCTACGGGTGTGAGACTTGGAAGCTGACGAGGGTGATGGAAACAAAGCTAAGGACTACACAGAGGAGAATGGAGAGATCAATGATGGAAATAACACTGAGAGACCGAAAGAGAGTAAGTTGGGTGAGAGAGCAGACTAGAGTGAAAGATATTGTGGAAGCAGTAAAAAAGAGGAAGTGGAATTGAGCAGGTAAGTTAGTACGAACGATTGATGAGCGATGGAGCAAGTGTGTTACTGAGTGGACGCCGCGAGATAGGAAGCGTGGAAGAGGGAGACCAGACAGAAGGTGGAGAGACGAGATCGAGAAGTTTGCAGGAGTGACGTGGCAGAGGATGGCATGGTCGTGTGATTCATGGAATGCTATGAAGGAGGCCTTTGTTCAGCAGTGGACTCAGGATGGCTGATTTGATTGAATGATTGATTGATTGTGTTAGTTGGTGGTGCATTTGATTGATTTTCAATTTGTGGGATTCCGTCTTCTGACGTGAGTTTATTTCAGGATATGTTGTGTCCACAAGGAAGTAGTGACGGGGGGGCGGGGGGAGTTTTTTTTATACATTTGCCATCTTACCCATGTTTATTCTGAGTCAGCGGTTCAGTTCATGATGGTTTGTGGGATTTGTCCTAGACATGTGGTTATTACACTCTGTGTGGTACTTAGCCTACCAGCTTCAGGTTATTGGCTGTGTTGCGGTGCATCGTGGCATATGGACTTTTTTGCTACCACTGTATTACCCTGAAGACAAACCCCGGATAGGGTTCGAAAGGTAGGAATATATTTCAAACGACGAATCCAGTGCGTGCTTTCTCCCCCCCTCCAAGAAAAAATTGTTCCTGTACTCCGGCTCTTCACGAATATATATATATATATATATATATATATATATATATATATATATATATATATATATATATATATATATACAGAGAGAGAGAGAGAGAGAGAGAGAGAGAGAGAGAGAGAGAGAGAGAGGAGATGTGGAGGAAAGGGGAGAAGTGGAGAGGGAGAGAGAGAAATGGGAGAGAGATGAGAAATTAGAGGGGAAATCACAAAAGAATGTAAGAGTGATCAGATTTTTGAGGATTGAGGAAAGAAATGGAAGTAAAAGACAAAAAAGGGGAAGAGAGGGAGGTAAAGGGAAAAGAGAAAGCGTGGAAGGAGATAGGGGAAGTAGTAGGGAAGAGAAGGTATAGAAAAGGGGAGGATGGAGGGAAGCGATAAGGGTGAAGAAGGGAAGAGGGAGGGGGAAAGTAAAGGAGTGAGGGAACGGGGGGTTAGGTGTCTTACGAAGGGGAGGATTACCTTTGTATTCAACTTCGTAATGGACCCTTTTATCGCTAATATGTTTCTTAGGTTGAGTAAAAAAAAAAAAAAAATGCTGCATCACTGGAGGTGAAATGAGTCGGCAGATTTTCTTTGCGCGATTGTGGTGTATTGTGACTTGCTCGTGAACTCGGAAACCAGGCGAAGAAGACAAAAGAAAAAAGAAAAAACAAAAAGTAGACTTGTAAATTTTTAATTGTCCATGACGCGCTTGGAAATCAACAGGGCTGGACTAAATATTCGAAAGTTCTTAAAGAATTAATAGTGAACGTGCTGCGTTATTAACTTGATTGCTCTTAAGCAAGAGAGCTTTGGCCAGAAAAAAAGGAATAAAAAATCAGAGAGCTTTGTCTTCTCCATACCTGATGATACCTTTCTCATTATTCTTGCTGTCACAATGCAATTTTATTAATACCCCCGCCCCCCGTGGTGTCCTCTGATGAACTCAACGGCTAGAGGGCACGCCCCCTAGTCTCGGTTCCCAGGGAATGCAGCGTCATTCAACCCGCCCCTTCCATGACGTCAATTTCCCAACTACAACAGAGATGGCGTCCACGGATTTCCCAAGTGTAGTGGAGATGGCGACCTACGGCATACAAATTGTTTATTTTATTATTGCATTATTTTGACACTGACTAGGCAGTCTTTGTAAAATGTTAGTACCTAGTTGTAGCCTATTCCAAGCTAAGTTGACCTCAAACTTACCTGATTAAGTGGACCCCAGGGTTCCCCATTGTAGATTCGGGCCAGCGAGTCCAAACACCTTTGGGAAAGCTGACGACCTCGGTCACAGCTAGGTGGGTGGCCACTTCCTGACAGGGTGTCATTTCCCCTTTAATTTTTACTCCCGGCAGGGGATTTTATTCACCTGAGTGGCGCCAACGGGTGGTAACTTGTCTTTTATTTTGGTTGCCGCTTGACTTGACTACTCACCTGCGAGGCACTCCGCGGAACCTTGGTATAAAATGTGTCGACGGCAGTAAATGCCCTGATGCAATTTGTATACATTGTGATGGCAAACGCTATATGACTGAATTTATGTGTGGTCCGGGCGTCGGTTTGAAGGGGGTCCCCTCTCTACCCTCCCCCTCTTCTATCCCCCCTTAAGGTGAATTGAATCATCTAGCTCATTCCCAAACCCATTTAGGTAATGATGGATTCTGACTGGCTCGGACAGCTGAATACGAAAAGTCGTCTAGGGTAAAGGGAATAGAATCCCCCAATGTCTGAGGCGAGAAGAGGTTGGGGGGGGGGGCAGAATCACACCTTTGATTCAACAACAACCCCCTTCTCGTCAACTTCTCCATCAACTGGTCAGCTAGCGTCAATCAAGTCAGTTTCCTTATGAGTCACTGGAAAGAGGTCAATTAGCCAGAGACCTTAACTAAGACCCAACCAACTCAGGGCAATTAATGAACATTCCACTCCCCACCTCCCTCCTCCCCTCTCTCACTACTCGCCACCTCCCTCCTTCCCTCTCTCAACCTCAGACCCTTTCTATGTCTCTCTCTCACGTCTCATTTCCCCCTTCTCTCTCTCCTTCTTCTTTCCTTCTCTATCTCCCCCCCCTCTCTCTTTCTCTCTCTCTCTCTTTCTTCCCCGACCTCCTTCCTCTTTCTCTCCTTGTTGCCCACCTCTTCCCTTTCCATTTCCCTTCCTTCCTTCCTTCTCTCTCCCTTCCCTCCTTTCTCCTCTCTTTCCTCTTCCCTCTTTCTACCCTTCTGCCCTCATTTCCTCCCCCTTTCTTCCCTCCCTCCTTACCTACCTCTCTCCCTCCCTCCTCCACCTCGCCCTCTCCTTCGGTAGCTCAATCGTCTTTTGTCATATGTGGAATCTTGAACACGGTGGCGTGCGTGCTTGATGCATTTTCCTCTGGTTAATTACGGGCGATTGTATCAGCCGAGGGAAAAGGATTCCGGGATAAAGGGGGTCTCGATCTACCGGCATCCTGTTCAAGTCAGAAGGCGCCCTTTAGCTGAATAAAATAGCTTGCCTTTGGCCAAAACGAAGTTCTTAAAACACATCACCATTTTGAAAATGTAAACCCACGGTGTATTGTACAGGTGATTTTATTTCAGTTGGAGGCTGAAGAGGAAGAGGAGGGGGAGGAACAAGAAGAGGAGGAAGAGAGGTCTGGACCTCGTCCTTGGACCTTTCTTCGTCTTATGTAAGGAACCATCTAGCCTTCTCCTCCTCCTCCTCCTCATTCTCCTCTTCCTCCTTGTCCCAGTCCCACCCATACTGCCTCCATGTCTCCCTCTTAACCTGCACTCTACCTCCGGGACTCTTCTTTAACCTCCATTCCCTCCCCACCGCAGTTCATCACGAGGGTCCCACGCTCTCCCCTGCGCTTCCTTTCCTTCCTCCCTCCCTCCCCCCTCCCTCTCTCCATCTCTCCCTCCCTCCCCCTCCCTCCCTCCCTCCCTCCCTCCCTCTGTCATTCCTCCCTTTCCTACGTTCCTCACTCCACAACTCCTTACCTCTCTGTCACCAGCTCTTTCCCTTCTCTCCCGCCTTCCTTACTACCCTCCCTGTTTCTCCCTCACTTACTCCCTATCTTTGTATTTCGGTTTCTTTTCCTCTCCCTCTCTCCTCTTCCTTTCCTCCCCCTCTCTCTCGCCCTACCTCTCTTTCTTTCATTCCTACCTCCCTTTACCTCTCTCCCTTTTTTCCTCCATCTCCCTATTTTCCTGGTTTGCTTCCCATTTGCTTGTACGCATGTGTCGTGTTTTATAGATCCTACTAGCCAAATTACCCCGCGAGTTGGTGCGAGTTCATGAATAGTCCTTAACCTAACCATACCCCACCTAACTTGAGCCCTTAACTCTAACCAAAATAATATATACATACATATATATATATATATATATATATATATATATATATATATATATATATATATATATATATATATTTAATGTGATATAGTTATCCAAGTACCTGGAGTGATAGGGTATCAGAATATATATGGTTATGGGGGTCTATCTCGAAAACCCTAGGAGGAGTTCGTGAACAAACAAACAAACAAACAAACAGACAGAAAGACAAATGAAAGATAGTAATCCAAGTACCTTGGGTTATAAGGTTTCGGAATATATATGGTTATAGGGGTCTATCTGCAAAAACCTAGGAGTTCGGGAATAATCTCTAATCTAACCATCCCTAACCTAACTTTAACCCTTAACCCTAACCATTTTTTTAATGAAATATAGTTACTCAAGTACCAGGAGTGATAGGGTATCAGAATATATATGGTTATGGGGGTCTA
>NC_134780.1:17625258-17640258 GCF_046742065.1 Oratosquilla oratoria | reverse complement strand
TCCCTACCCTGTGGTGAGGGAAGAGAATGCTACCACCAAGTCTTTCCACTTGAGTCGTAAGAGGCAACAAAATACGGGACGGGGGTGGTATTAGGAGTCCTGCTACCTGTAGCCCCAAAGGGGACATTCCTAAAAAATTAAAGGTATAAGAGGGTCTGGGAGTTTTCCAACCAGTACCCTAAGGTTTGGGTCTTTTAATGTGCGTGGATGTGGTGGAGATGAGAGTAAAAGGGAAGAGATAGGCAATATGTTTGCGAGAAGAAAGATGGATGTGCTGGCTTTGGGTGAAAATAAAATGAAAGGGAAGGACGAGTGTGAGTTTGAGAGTGTAGCTGGGAGGTACTCAGGAGTGAAGAGGGGACGAGGGAGAGAAGGGGTGGCTATACTAGTAAGTGTAGAGATAAGTAAGCGTGTAGTGGACTGGAAGGAGGTTTCATCAAAGTTGATGTGGATGAAGGTGAAGCTGGGAAGGGAGGTGTGGGTTTTTGTAAGTGCGTATGGGCCTGGTAGTGAGAAGAGCGTAGAGGAAAGGGAGGATTTTTGGGTAGATATATATGAGTACATAGTGGGATTAGGGAGAAATGTCAATGTAGTTGTATTGGGAGACCTTAATGCTAGGGTAGGAAATGAACCAATAGACGGAGTGATTGGGAAGTATGGAGTTCCAGGTAAAAATCGTAGTGGAGAATTGATGGTGGAGATGTGTCTTGAAAGAAAGTTGATGATAGCAAATACAGTGTTAAGGAAGAAACTCAAGCATAAGTACACATGGGAGAGGGTGGTGGATGGAAGAGTGGCAGATAGAGCGTTAATGGTAGGAAGAGTTAAGGATGTACGTGTTCTAAGGGGAGAGAGTGGGGGAATATCAGGTCATTATCTGGTGGAAGGTAAATTAAGAGTTGAGAATAAGTGGAAAAAGAGGAAAAGGGCAGAAGGTAGGGAGGTACTTACAGTGAACTGCTTAAATGAGAAAGAAAAGGAGAATGAGTATAAGAAGAAGCTGAGAGAGGAGTGGGAGGGAGTGAAGGATAGAGTAGAACTAGGAGTGGAGGAGGAATGGGGATGGTTCAAGGAGGGAGTCATAAGGTGTGCAAAGATGGTGTGTGGAACAAGGAGGGCGGGGGGAAATAGAAGGAAGGGTAGTGAGTGGTGGGGTGAAGAAGCAAAGAAGGGTGTAGAAGAGAAGAAGCAGGCATTCATAGATTGACTGCAAATTAGGACGAGGGAATCGTATGAGAGGTACAAAGTAAAGAGAAGGGAAGTTAAGTATAAGATAAAGGAAGCAAAGAGTAGAGCAGATGTGAAATGGGGTAAGAGTATGACAGAAAATTTTGAAAGTAATAAAAAGATTTTTTGGAAAGAAATTAAAAGAGGAAGAGGAGGCGAATCAAGTAGATAAGAAAAGGTAAAAGGTGCAGATGGAGAGATGATAACGGAAGAGATGGCAGTGAGAGGAAGGTGGGCAGAGTATTTTAGGGAATTGCTAAATGTGAAGGAGGGTAGGGAGGGAAAGGTAGTTGCAGTGGGAAGTGCTAAAAAATGAGATTGATGAGTGAGGAAAATGGAGGAGAAATAGGGAAAGATGATGAGAGCAGGTAAGGCACCTGGGTTGGATGGATGCCATGCGGAATGTCTGAAGAAAGGAAGTACAGTGATGGTGGACTGGCTGGTGAGGTTATTTAATGTTTGTTTAAGAGAGGGTAGAGTGCCGGACGACTGGAGGAGTGCCTGTATAGTTCCGCTTTATAAGGGAAAGGGGGACAAGTGTGAGTGTAGTAGTTACAGAGGGATCAGCTTGATGATTGTAGCTGGGAAGGCTTATAGGAGGGTCTTGATTGAGAGGATTAGGAGAGGAACAGAGGGAGTAATTGGTGAGGAACAGTTATATGAGAAAGCTATAGGAAAAGGTAAAGATGTTTTTTGGGCTTTTATGGATCTTTAAAAGGTTTACGAGAGGGTAGACAGGAAGGCACTGTGGGAGGTACTGCAGATATATGGGATAGGAGGAAAGCTGTTAAGAGCAGTCAAGAGTTTTTACGAGAGTAGTATAGATTGTGTTAGGATTAGAAATGGAGAGAGTGAATGGTTTGAGGTAAAGGTGGGACTTCGTCAGGGGTGTGTTATGTCACCCTGGCTGTTCAATCTATGCATGGATGGGGTGGTGCGAGAGGTGAATGCAAGGGTAGTGGGTCAGGGATTAGAGATGGTTTAAGAAAATGGAGAAAAGTGGGAAATAAGCCAGTTGTTTAACAATCTTCAAGACTGTATTCTTTAATCTGGAGAATACTTTCCTATTAGCAACTGAGAGGGACTGGAAGTAGTCATTCATGACTCTCAAAAGAATATACGCAGTGTATGCCAACTGATATATTTTTGCATAGTAATAGTATTGAACAACTATTGACTCCACCGAAACTATAGTTTTTCGCCTCGTCGTGAGGCGTCTTCAGGGTGAGGACTACTTTGTAGGATGCTCTGCTATACTGAAGGTCTTCCAACGAATAATGACCGCTGGTTGGATGGGCTGGCTTATAAGGCTCATTCTGCCTAGCTCAGACGGAATACTGGCCTCTCATTGGCTGAGAGGTGCAGTATGGGATTTTGTCCGGGAGCCAAGGGGGTGGGATTTTGTCTGGGAGCCAAGGGGGTGGGATTTTGTCTGGAAGCCAAGGGGGTGGGATTTTGTCTGGTAGCCAAGAGGGTGGGATTTTGTCTAGGAGCCAAGAGGGTGGGATTTTGTCTGGGATTCAAGAGGGTGGGATTTTGTCTGGGAGTCAAGAGGGTGGGATTTTGTCTGGGAGCCAAGAGGGTGGGATTTTGTCCGGGAGCCAAGGGGGTGGGATTTTGTCTAGAAGCTCTGGCCTGATTTGCTGCTGCTCTGGTTACTGGTCCTAGGCGCTGATTAACTAGCTGGACATGTTTCATTTGTTCGAGGGGCTGCTGCTGTCTAAGGGCTTGTTGTTCCTGGAGGGGGTTATTCTTGAATCCCAGACAAAATCCCACCCTCTTGGCTCCTAGACAAAATTCCACCCTCTTGGCTACCAGACAAAATCCCACCCCCTTGGCTTCCAGACAAAATCCCACCCCCTTGGCTCCCAGACAAAATCCCACCCCCTTGGCTCCCGGACAAAATCCCATACTGCACCTCTCAGCCAATGAGAGGCCAGTATTCCGTCTGAGCTAGGCAGGCTGAGCCTTATAAGCCAGCCCATCCAACCAGCGGTCATTATTCGTTGGAAGACCTTCAATATAGCAGAGCATCCTACAAAGCAGTCCTCACCCTGAAGACGCCTCACGACGAGGCGAAAAACTATAGTTTCGGTGGAGTCAATAGTTGTTCAATACTATTACTATGCAAAAATATATCAGTTGGCATACACTGCGTATATTCTTTTGAGAGTCATGAATGACTACTTCCAGTCCCTCTCAGTTGCTAATAGGAAAGTATTCTCCAGATTAAAGAATACAGTCTTGAAGATTGTTAAAGCAACTAGTGCAGTTGATTTCAACCAGAATATATATATATATATATATATATATATATATATATATATATACATATATATATATATATATATACACATATATATATAATATATATATATATATGTATATATATCTATATATATACATATATATATGTATATATATATGTAAATATATACAGTATATGTATATATATATGTATATATATATATATATATATATATATACATGTCAATCAATCAGTCAATCAATTAATCAATCAAGTCAGGCATTATGAGTCCACTGCTAAACAAAAGCCCCCTTCTTCGCATTCCATGAATCACGACCGCGCCAATCTCTGCCACGTCTCTCCTGTGAACTTCTCAATCTTATCTCTCCATCTTTTGTTTGGTATACCTTTTCCACGCTTCCCATCTCGCGGCGTCCACTCAGTAACATACCTACTCCATCGCTCATCAGTCGTTCGTATAAACTTACGTGCCCAATTCCACTTCTTTTACTTTTACCGCCTCCACAATATCTTCAATATCTTTCACTCTAGTCTGCTCTCTCCCCCAACTTGCTCTCTTTCGGTCTCTCAGTGTTATTTCCATCGTTGATCTTTTCATTCTCCTCCGTTTTGTTTCCATTGCCTTCGTCAGTTTCTAAGTCTCACACCCGTAGATTATTGCTGGCAGAATGCATTGATTGTAAACTTTACGTTTCAAACATAAAGGTAGACAGCCTCTCGGGATTTTATTATATTTACCAAACATTTTCCAACCAATTGTAATACGTCTTTTTATTTCATTATCGTGATCTTTCGTCACTTTCACCATCTGGCCTAAATAATTATACTCTTCAACTTCTTCAAGACTCTTACCATCGATTACAATCTGTTTTGAACTTTCGTGTTGAACAATAGTTTTGGTCTTATTTATTTTTAAACCTACTTTCAGAATTTCCTTTTTCAGATCACTCAGCATATCTTGCAAGTCTTCTGCTCTTTCTGAAATAAGAATAATGTTATCCGCAAATCTTAGGTGGTTAAAATATTCGCCATTAACCTTCAAACCTTTCTGTTCCCAACTCAACCTTCTGAAAAATCTCTTTCAAACAAGCTGTAAATAATTTGGGTGAAATGGTATCGCCTTGCCGTACTCCTTTCTTGATCTTGATCTTTTCTCTATCTTTATGTAGCCGAATTATAGTGGTACCTTTCGCATAAATCTTTTCTAAAACTCTTACGATCTGTTCGTTTGAGCCCTGATTGCGTAGCGAGTTTAGTATTGCTATTTGTTCTACCGAGTCAAAGGCCTTCTCGTAATCTACAAAAGGTAAACAGAGAGGTATGTTGTATTCTGTCGTTTTCTCGATTAGTTGGTTCATCACCTGCAAATGGTCTAGAGTCGAATATCCATTCATAAAACCTGGCTGTTCTCTCGGTTGGTTTGCATCTAAAACTTTACTTAGTCTATTTGTAAGGATCTTGGAGAATACTTTATATACATTTGATAGCAAGTTAATCGGTCGATAGTTACTAAGGTCCTTCTGGTCTCCTTTTTTATGAAGCAAAATAACTATAACATTGCACCACGATTCAGGAACGCTTTCTTGACTTAATCACTGGGTGTACAACTGAGCCAACCTAATATGAACTTTTTTCCCTGAGTCTTTCAACAGATCTATCGATATACTATCTTCCCCAGGTGCTTTTCCTCGGTTCATATTTTTAGAGCAAATTCTACTTCTTCCTTTGTAATCTTCTGTACACTACTAATGTCTACACATGAATTTATTTACTCAACTACGATCTTCGACGAATAAAGCTCTTGGTAAATTCTTCTACTATTTTTATAATTCTGTCTCTACATGTAATTATTTCTCCATTCCTATCTTTCAAACATATCATTTCCTGTCTTCCTAAAGCATGTCTGCGCTTGGTCTCTTTAATACTTTTACCTTTCCGAATAGTTCCCTCTATTTCATCAATGTTTCTCTTTTTTTCTCTGATGTCTGCCTTTTGTTAATAAGCTTGTTCAGTTCTACTCTATTTCATCTCTCCTATTTTTACTCTGCATGGTCCTTCTTTTAATTAGGTCATTTGCAACTTTGGAGTATTTGTTTTCTTTCTACTTTATCTGTTGATTCCCTAATGATATTCACTAAATTCAAATTCATGTCATCGACGGTGTTGTCGTTAGTTTTTAGAGCTTCGAATCTATTTTCAATTTCTAACTGAAATTTATTCTTATTATCCTTAATCTTTGGAAAGCTGATTTCCTTTTTTAAAACTAGTTTATTTCTCTCGGCTCTGAAATTGAATTTAGGTGTACAACCTACAATTCTATGATCACTACCTATGTTGACTTTATCTATGACTGTAACACTGCTAACGCTCTTGCTCTCATCTCCTAATATGAAGTCTACTTCGTTCTTTATTTTTCCATTTAAACTTATCCAGGTCCATTTGCGACCTACACGCTTTTGGAAGAAAGTGCTCATTATCCTCACGTTGTATTTCTCTGCAAAATTGACTAACATCTCGCCTCTGTCATTTCTTTCACCTACTCCAAACTTCTCAATATACGACTCATCTTCTTCCCCACTTTAGCATTAAAGTCGCCTATTACCAACGTGTACTTACTATTTCTTGATCCATTACCTGACTTAAATCATCATAGAAGGACTCAGTTTCATCATCTGAACTCTGTGAATTTGGTGCATGAATCTAAACTATTTTTAGAGTGTACCTTTTACACAGCCTAATCACAATCCAAGCTACCCTGTCTGATAAACTATTGAATTTGACTACGTTACCAGCTGTATCCTCAACTGGTGCTGAAAGGATACATTTTACGGAAGTCGGGATGGTTAATCCAAACTCGTAGTAAGTTCCTTTCCTTTATTCAAAGGATTCACTTGTTTCACAATACACTGAAATTGACTACATGTCTTTTCTATTTTATACAGTTAATTGTCTGTATCACTAGCCTTTTTGCACAATACCTGTCATCGCACCAACTGCTCGTCCTCCCCGGTGCGTCTCAGTTTCGTTCGGCGGAAACGCTAGATATGCAAAATTTCCAGGTGCTAGCAATTGTACTTACACTGTTTTCAATGGGAGTATTCGGCCTCCCACAACCAATATTCTCATACTTAATTACTAATTACATCCCATTTATTTATTATATAATATTTCCAAGGGGGAAAAGCTCGTTGTTATTGGGTTGTTCTGTAATGTTATGAGTTGGTAGTCGACTGCACTTATAAGTGTGCGTTCGTGTGTGTGTGTGTGTTGCCTGGCTGTCGCGATGCTAGAGATTGCTTGGGTCAGCGAGATGTGTGTTGCATTGGACCTCGTGATGCTCAGCTCAGCAATCTCGAGACAGGAAACAGTGTGAGGTTGGGGTGGTTGGGTGAGGATGTAAATGGGTCATATGACTGGGTGTATGCTCACGTATATATGGGACGTATACATATCGCTCTCCCCCTGGGGTTAGGTGGCTCCCGGCACCTAGGTTACATGGTTTACAAAAGTATTCATATGGGTAATACATCGAGAAAAGGTTCAGAGACACAAAATCCTGTGGGATTAAATGTGAAGATGGGGGGGGGGGTGTTGTTGAAGTGAATCTGAGGTCCCAAGGGGGATCATGAACTGTAAATAAGGGTAGCGATGTTGTGTCTCAGAAGTGTAACGTTGTGTCTCACCAGATTACATGTTATATTAAATATCATATGAAAGGTTTCACTATATATTTGATAACACTGTTGAAATCACTTTCTAAATGTTATGGCGTTCATGTGTTTAACACTATCACTGTAGGGAGTGTCATTTTCTAAACACTGTTCTATGGTCAGTTTGGTGTGTCACATCGCACTTGTTTTATTTCATAGTATGTATATAGTTTCTCGTAAGAATTATTATGTTATTTAAGATATTGGGTGAGACACAAGAATAAACTTAATCTAGGTTTACAGTAATTCGGGAATGGGGGTTGAAGGGTTTTGGAAGTTTTTACTTCGTGCAACAGAATTTGGTCAATATTACCAGTATAAAGAGAATGATTAAGAGTGAAAGGGCTGTGGAGTTAATATGGCAGTACCTTGTAGTGTAGGTCAAGTGAGTCCATGTCAAGAGTAGTCGATGTTTAAGGTGGGTAATTAATGATGTATTTCATTTTGGAGGATGAAGGTTATGTTTCAGTAAATGAGGATATGTTTATTTGACTCTCGCTAAGGTTATATTGGTCGGAAGGAAGTGGAGAAGTTTCAATAGATATGCGGAAAGGAGTTCTTATTGGAAATGGGCCATTTTAACCTCCACTGATAGATACATGACGTCCTGCATCTTCAGGGGCGAGAGCTAGAGTGCATGTTTAGTTGCGTCGACGCAGAGTCATGGGATGAGACTTGCGTTTGGGTGAGTTATGTGTGGTCGTGGTAGGTGGGTTGTTGATGGGAAGTGGGATTGGGTCGAGGTTGAGTTTGATCTTTCTCAGTTTCTCTCCATGTATAGTCGCGGTTGTGTAATCGGAAGGATCTGTTAGTAGAAAAACATTGTTAGGGAGTGAGCTTGTGACTGTGAAGGGACCTAAGAACTTGGGTCTGAGTTTGTTAGTCCTGGTTGAGTCTTTGACCATGACAGTGTCACCAAGCGTTATGTCAAGTGGAATTGAGCGTTTGTGTTGTTTTGTCTTTGTCTTTTCCTGGGCTTCTTTCAAGTTTGTTCTAACTTGTTTGTAAATGGTTTGCATACCTCTTTTGATGCAGTGTGTGAGGTTATCTAGGTTGTATAAGGGTGGGGGTGGTTGGTTGAATATTTGGTAGGGTAGGCGCATTGGTTGGCCGAAAATGATCTCATGTGGGGACATCTTTGTTGCGGAATTGACTGTGCTATTGATACTGGCTTGTACCTGTGGTAGCCAATCTTCCCAACTGTCCATGAGGTCGTTGACCAAGGGTCTGAGAATCTCTAGGACCTTGCGATTTGTTCGCTCAGTCAGACCATTTCCCTGTGGGTGGTATGCAGTGGCAAATGTTTGGTCAATGTTGTACAGGTGTGCTATTTCGCGCATCACCTGATTTTTAAATTCTGAGCCATTGTCAGATAACATTGTGTGTGGTATGTTGTATCTACAAAAGATATTGTTAACTAGGGCTTTGGCTACAGTCTCTGCTGTTTTGTCTTGGAGTGGTATTAAGATTGTGTATTTAGAGAAATATTCTACTGCTGTGAGTACATAGTTGGAACCTTGATGGCTCGTTGGCATTTTCAGTAGGTCAATGCCAAGTGTTTCCCATGGCTCAGCAGGGAGTGGGGTGTCTTTTATGTTGATTTCTTTCGGGTCAGGGCCTCTGAATTGGTTACAAGTTATACAAGAATCTATGTGTGTGTGGTTATATCTCTTTTCATGTTAGGCCAGTAATATGTGTGCCTAGCAGTGTTTAGTGTCTTATCTCTGCCCGAGTGGCCTCCCATTGCACTGTCGTGCAATATGTGTAGGACCTTGGGGACTAGGGCTCTGGGGATAACAGTAACCTCTCTTGTGTTAATGGTTCTCCTTATGACTCCATCGACCAGTTTGAGTTCCTCAATAGGGACAGGTGGTCGGGAGTGTAAGGGGGTTTGTGAAAGGAGATGCTGTTTTATTGGGGACCATATAGGGTCTCTTTCAGTTTCCTCTGTGAGTTCTTGCATAGGTATGCATGTGGTTTGGGTTATGGGGGTGATGTAGGTTTGTCTGTTGAGGCTATCTGCCACTACGTTAGCTTTCCCAGCTAAGTATACGATCTTGGGATCGTAATCAAGGAGAGTTGCTTTCCATCTAGCAACTCTCCCATGTAAGTCTTTGGAGTTAAAAAGATAGACTAGGGGTTGGTGGTCTGTTAGTATGGTAATCTTGTAGCCTAAAATGAGGTATTTGAAATGTTTAAGTGCCCAAACTATAGCTAACCCTTCTTTGTGAGTAGTAGAATAGTTACTCTCAGCCTTATTAAGGACTCTACTTGCGTAGGCTATGGGGTGCTCTTTGCCATTGTCATCTTTCTGTTGTAGGACTGCGCCTATTCCTTTAGAGGAGGCGTCTGTGTAAAGAAAGAATTCTTTCTTCATGTCAGGGAAGGCTAGTACAGGGGCTGTGGTCAGAGAGTGTTTCAGTGTGTCGAAACTTTGTTGTTCTGTTTCTGACCATTGAAATGGTTCGCCTTTCCTTGTGAATTTGGTCAGAGGGGAAGCTATGTGTGCAAAATTGTGAATAAAGTGTCTGTAGTATGAGGCTAGCCCTATGAAACTTCGTGTTTCATTTGTGTTTCTGGGGATTGGGAAGCTGTTTATGGCATCTATTTTGTCTGTGTTTGTATGGATCCCCTTTGCATTCACTTTATGGCCTAGGAAGGTGAGTTCCTTCATGAGGAATCTACATTTCTTTAATTGAATCTTTAACCCCGTATGTTTGAGACGTTTGATGACAATCTCTAAAGTGTTAAGGTGGTCTCTTTCTGTGGGACTATATATAATGAGGTCGTCTAAATAGACGAATAATGAGACTCCTATCATGTCACTGAATATGCGGGTCATCAACCGTTGTTGGGTTGAGGGGGCGTTTTTAAGGCCAAAGGGCATACGTTCAAAATGAAAGTGTCCTTTGTCAGTGGAGAATGCAGTTATGGGTTTAGATTCCTCAGATAATTCCACTTGCCAGAAGGCAGACTTAAGGTCGATAGTGGAAAAAAAACTGTGTTATTGTTCCCTAATGATTGGAGGACAGCCTGCATGGCAGGTAGTGGGTGGGGGTCAGGTAAGGTTCCGTCTTTCTTAGGGACCAAAAAGAGGGGACTGTTCCATGGGGAGTCTGAATGGGAAATTACGCCTTGGTGTAACATCTCTTGTACATTGCTATTGACTTGGGATTTCCTACTGTGAGGAATGCGGTAAGCGGGGGTGTATGAAGGGGGAGTGTTAGGGGGAATTTGGATGTGATGTTTGATTATATCACATTTGCCTAGTGGTTCACCTTCTAAGGCGACAGCTGATCTATTCCTCTGTAGGAGAGCTAATAGCTCGTTATGAATTTCTCCGTCAGCTGATGTTATGATTTGGTCTGGATTGATAGGGGTGAGGGGTTGTGTTGGTCTTACTGGGTTGATGTGTTGAGGGAGTGGTTCCTGGATAGGGGAATTATGGAGGTGGACTGCGCAAATGTTAGTATTCTTCTTGATTTTACGGTGTTGGTCTGAAAGATTTGTTAACATAGCTAGGGTGTGTTTATTTTCTGATACTATATCCCAGAAGGACTCCAAGGTTATGTTATTTATTCTTGACGTATCTGGGTCAATTATGACATCCTGATGTTCTATTGCTCCGGGTATGTATAGTGGAACTGTTATTGAATGTCTAGGGGGTATGATGACTGTGTTAGACATCAATGCCTTTGAGGTGACATAAGGGGGTGGTCGGAAGGAATAGTTGTTAGTTGGAATTGGAGTATTTGAGGAAGGGAGACATGAGAGAGGTTGTGTGTCTGAGTCGGGTGTCTCAGTGACAGTTGGCTCATCATTCACATCTGAGAAGGAGATGTTATTTTTGTCTAGGTCTATAATAGTTTTCCATGTCCTCAATGATTTTAATCCTATTATACCTTGTTGATCGAGACTCCATTCGTCAGCTATGTGGAAAGGTGTGAAACCTACTTGTAAGTTATTGACTTCTATGTTTAAGTCTATGGTGTCGTGTAGAGAAATGGTGCTCCCTTCTATTAGGAGTCCTTCCATATTGGAAAATTGAATTTGGGGTGGGTCATTTAATGCTTCATAGAGAGCTCTTGGGATGATGTTCAGGTTTGTTCCTGTATCAACCATCATGTCAACTGTGAGTTGATCTAAACTCACTTTTAGGGTGACGTAGTTGTGTTGTGTATGAGATATTCCTATGGTGGTTTGGTGCGTGAGGCTGGTACACGTTCCCCCAATCGGTGTTGAGTTGTGCGTGTTGTGTGGGAGGGAGCTGTTTGTCGAGGGGTGGTGAATGGTTGGTTAGTTCTCTGATGAGGTTGTGGTTGTGATTTCTGTAGGTAACACTCCTCGTTGGAGTGAGTTGTTGTTTTGTGTAGGCTGCAGTATTTGTTTGGATGTGTTGGTGTAGGTAGGAGTGGAGGTTTAAAGGGGGGTGGAACTTGTTTGTTTTGATTCTGAACTTGACACTGAGCATTCGTATGCGAGGTAGTAGCATGCACTGAGCAAGGGATGGGGTGGTGTTGTACCTGCGGGTATTGTTGTTGCTGTGTTCGACACTGGGCATCGGTGTGGGAAATGGTTCCATGAACTGAGCAAGGGATAGGGTGGCGTGGTGCCTGTGTTTGTATTTGTTGTTTTTGTATGCAGTCTCTAGTGTTGTGACTGGGTGATGAATGGTAGGAGCACCACTTAGAAGGTTGTCCTTGATTGGTGGGAGGGGGCTGCTGTGAGTGAAGGCTATTTAGTCTGGGGAGATAGTGGGGGGTGTCTAAAGATGCATTGCAAGCATTGATGATGTCTAAGATATAGGTATAAGCTAGAGGGTTTCTAGTGTTTAGTTCCCTTTTGGAGGCTTCCTTTAAACACTTTGGAGGGAGTTGGGAGAGATAGAAACCTATCTCAAAGAATGTTAGTAAGTTTTTTGTGGTCATGACATTTTGACCAAATTGGTCAGTGTGGATCCAAGGAGAGTTATTCTCCAGGTCCTCTCTGACTTCTTTAATTCCGTTTGCTACGAAATCCATAATGTTCGTAACGGAATGTGGTTGGACTCTAGTGTTATTGAGGAAAGTGAGAAGGAAGGAGATGTTGTTAGCTTGTTTGTTGTGAAAGACATTAAGAAGGTGGTGTTTATATTCCTGATATGTGATTCCACATGCAACTAAACTGTCTAGCATCCTTGCCTTTGAACGGCAAATGTCAGATGGGTCTATTTTCTGACGGCACAAATTTATTTTATCTGTGTCAGAGTAGTGTTTGTTTTTTGAGAAAAACAGGTCACATGCTGTCAAGAAGTCATTTATGGATAATCCACTGTTTTGGGAAAAGGTTGGGATTTCTGTGAGGGGGGTTATGGTTTGATAGTTGTTAATTATTGTTGGTTGAGGTTGTGGGTAAGGATAATATTGTGGGTTTGGAGGAAGGTTAGGTGGTGGTTGGTGGTATGGTGTGGAGGTGGCTTGACCAGATGGGGTATGGGGGGAAGGGAAGGGGAAGTTTTGGTACTGTGGCTGAATGGGAGGGGGGTTATTGTGTGTTGGGATATGGGGGTTGGACTGATTATGGTTTATAGGAGGTGTAGTTTGCATATTTGGCTGGATGGGAGGGGGGTTATTGTGTGTTGGGATATGGGGGTTGGACTGATTATGGTTTATAGGAGGTGTAGTTTGCATATTTGGCTGGATGGGAGGAATGGGTGGTTGTAGTTGTGAGGGGTGAAAGGGGTCTATTTGAGGGGGTTGGTTAAAAAAGGCTAAGATATCATTCTCATAAAGAGGGATTGTAGGGGTACCTGCCGTGGGAGCAGCTTTGTCCGAGAGATGTGAGTGTTCATATTCTAACTGTTGGATGGCTATGTCAATCCGTGGATTTATTTGATGAGGGTCTGGATTGTCTTTGTCTATTTTTGAGTTGCTTGATGGGTTTTCCTCTTGAGATTTAGAGAGGATGGTTTCTAGCGCTTTTTTGAATTTGCTTCTCGTCCCTGTGGCCATGTTAGTGGTAACTAGCGAGGCATGTATTACTTAATAATTAGGTGAGATGGGTGGTCTAGTTTAAAATAGTTAAGTTAGAAATAATTGGTATACAGTAACTAAGGGGGAATATGTTATGCTTAGCTTGTCAACGGTTATTAGGTATAATGGGGTTACATATGTAAAATCATAAAAATATGTATATACATATAATAATATTAAAATGTGGAAATAATATGATATTATGTTTATAATAGTAAGGAGTTAAATATTTGGTAATGATAATATAATATTACTAACTATACATATATAGTTGGTTAACAGCAGTAATTATGGAATGTAGGTTACATTGATAAAATTGTTTAAGTAGAAAACAGAATTACTTGACTGAAGGAATGCATATGCATATGATAAGTAAAAGTGAAATATAGGAAAGGTTATTGTATATAATAATATATATAAGGTGCAAGTAGGCCAACACTGCAGATAGTAAGGTTGTTGATAAGGAATACTTGAAACTTTCCGACCGTAACTGGCGTGGATACTCTGCCGAGGTGGGCTGTTTCTTTCCGTAGAGTTGGTTGTAGTTACGCGTTTAGGACGACGTAAGTTTTCAATAAAAATAGGGTACTGGGAAGAGATCAGCGGTGTGTGTGGAATTATCTCTAGATGAGGGGAGTGCCTCGTTGATGTTCTCGTAAAAACAAAGGAGAAAGGCAGTATCAGAGGGGGGGATGGATGGGTTGGTTAATACTGGTATTGATAATATCAAGTATTTTGAAAGGTTGGTGTTTAGTTTACCTTTGTTAGAGGCGGGTAGATGATGTGGAGTCGGTGACGATAACCTTCGTATTGTGCAAGGTGTGATATTTGCTTGTAGGGCGGTTAGGACTTATTGTTCTTGGTAGGGAATATCTTGTAGAAGTTGGCTGCCACCAGGTGGTGAGAAATGTAATTTTCACCACCGATACTAGACTGCGAAGTTTGGAGTTGGTGTAGAGGGGCGCGTGTGAGGAGTCCTCGATATTCTTTCTTCTGGTAGGTGTGGCGAATTCAATTGGTTTTCTTCTCTGGAGACGTGGGTGCGGCCACTAGCTGCCGCCAGATTGTATCCTCAACTGGTGCTGAAAGGATACATTTTACGGAAGTCGGGATGGTTAATCCAAACTCGTAGTAAGTTCCTTTCCTTTATTCAAAGGATTCACTTGTTTCACAATACACTGAAATTGACTACATGTCTTTTCTATTTTATACAGTTAATTGTCTGTATCACTAGCCTTTTTGCACAATACCTGTCATCGCACCAACTGCTCGTCCTCCCCGGTGCGTCTCAGTTTCGTTCGGCGGAAACGCTAGATATGCAAAATTTCCAGGTGCTAGCAATTGTACTTACACTGTTTTCAATGGGAGTATTCGGCCTCCCACAACCAATATTCTCATACTTAATTACTAATTACATCCCATTTATTTATTATATAATATTTCCAAGGGGGAAAAGCTCGTTGTTATTGGGTTGTTCTGTAATGTTATGAGTTGGTAGTCGACTGCACTTATAAGTGTGCGTTCGTGTGTGTGTGTGTGTTGCCTGGCTGTCGCGATGCTAGAGATTGCTTGGGTCAGCGAGATGTGTGTTGCATTGGACCTCGTGATGCTCAGCTCAGCAATCTCGAGACAGGAAACAGTGTGAGGTTGGGGTGGTTGGGTGAGGATGTAAATGGGTCATATGACTGGGTGTATGCTCACGTATATATGGGACGTATACACAGCAACCTCTCGGTTTGTCAAGAATCCTACTCCACTAGATCTTTCTTTGTCCTTACCTCTA
>NC_134780.1:17605258-17617758 GCF_046742065.1 Oratosquilla oratoria | reverse complement strand
ATATATATATATATGTGTGTGTGTGTGTGTGTGTGTGTGTGTTTGTGTGTGTGTGTGGTGTATGACACACACACACACACACACACACACACACACACACACACACACACACACACACACACACACACACACACACACACACACACACACACACACATATATATATATATATATATATATACATATATATATGTATATATATATATTATGGAGGAAGTAACGTCAACTGATATACAGTGGGAAGGAATCCTAAATATCTGTAGTCGAGGAAGGGACTCGATAGAAAAGATTTCTCTTCTTTTTAATAGTTGAGGACCGTGGCTGTCGTCTCTTGAAACATTACGAATACCGCGAAACTCACGACATACGGAGTCTCACCTTTGCCGACACCTGAGGTAGTTTAAAAGTGACGCCTTATTTGTATTTTCTTATTCCTCTTAAAGAGAGAGAAAGAGAAGAAGAAGAAATAGGAAAGAACTTCGGCGTCGCTAATTGTCTCGAGTGATGTTTACGTCGTTTGGTGTTCGTGAAGTCGATCAAATCTGTTCTTACTCTCGAATACCACTTGCAGCACACATGAATTCCGCAGAGTAGTTGAATCTGATTTATTTTTATTCAAATATAATACAAAAAGTTATCCCAAATCTATACGAAAGTGACCCATATCCTCATAAAGTTATATTCTAACTTTTTAAATGTTAAACGTGACGTTTAACAACAGCATAACTGAGGAAACAAATTCCAAGAAGTTCTGCCAGCATGCGTTAGGTTCGAATTGGCGTTGATATGTATGTAAATGAAAAAAAAAAGTATTTGGTATATCTGTGTTTTTGTGACCAGGTATATCAAAACTGATTCACACAAGAAACTGTTAATAAATGTTAATAGATAACAATAAAATCAGCAGGCGAAGGTTAGATATAAATTATGCCATAGATTACGATTACAACAATTATCAAAGAAAAGTAATCCATAGTCCCCTTAACATTAGAGATTTATGAAATCTAGAGATCGCCAGTTGAAAGAGTCATTTGTACAGTCACTAAAACAGTATTGGTAAGAAATTGCACAGAAATGGACGTAAGGAAACGCTAAACTCTGACACACTGTTCAAAAGACTTAGAAACTGTTGGTACGCCTGTGTATCAATGCGCCAGTATTTCTCATAGCTTTGTAGTTTGTAAATGTGAGTCTTCATTATAGCAGCAATTAGTGAAGACATCTAAAATACTAAAATAATATTTAAAGTTTATATATTACACAAAAGTTATATTACTCGGAAGAAACAACCTGTCAACTGCTAAGGAGCTCTGGAGTGTTTTATTATAGCACGAATGGCTGCCCCTCTGGGGGGGCAACGGTTGAGAAAGGGAGTGACGGGTAAGGGTTGCCATGTAGACATAAGAGCTTGTAGCGTTGTCTAGGCAGAAAACATGTTATGGTGTGGTAATATCTATTGTGTATGCTCTGGTGTGTGTGTGTGTGTGTGTGTGTGCGATTCACCTTGGTCTGTTGGATCACGTGTTGGACTCGTGATCGACAGCTATTTCCCTCCCGGAAGAGAGCTCAGAGCTCGTATGACCGATCTATGGGTAATGCTATGACCTTACACGCACCCCCCCCCCAACTCTCCGCCCACGAGAGATAAAGTGACGACTCGAAGCGCAGCGATACTGAAATTATTTCAGCCCTGGGCAGGACTCGAACCAGGTACCGCCAGTACCGCCGTACTGACAGTCTGGGACTCTACCAACAGCGCGCGCGCGCGCGCGTGTGTGTGTGTGTTTGTGATTTCAGTTACAATAAAATATTAACAATTCTTGTCGGTGCAAATATAATTACTTTCAATCTTGTCACATCTTCACGCAACAAATGCTTAATCTACACCACGTATTTTAACGGTGGAAAAAAGGTAGGGCGCAACTCTGTCACGACTACCAACTGTACAGGAACATCGATTCTGTTGTTTCACTCGTCTCCCATGAACATCTAAAACCACCAACCGATACTCTTTTGAGTGACTGTACATCGTTATAGGAACTCGCCTCGTTTACGGTTCGTGCCAGAATCAGGCATCCTTTGGGTAATATCTTACGTTTCCTACTAGATAGACACTCTAGTACAGAACAAGTTGTTGACTTTGTTTATTTAGCTAAGAAAATAAAACGAATAAAATAAAGAGATGACTTCAGACCGCTAAGGCCATAACGATACATGGTGTTTCGTTCAAGTTTGAATTCTTTAACATCTGGAAGGTAAAGCCAGACCGCGGGGCTATAGACCTACACTGAGGCGTTGCGTGACTGGTGACGGTGGCATTCACAATCCAGAGGTGAAATTCGATTTGTACTAATGATTTATCCCCTTTCTCCAAATTCTTTATTTCTAACTTGATGGAGCTCGTTTCAGCTGGGAGTTTGATCTTTGCATGGTACTGAATGCCTATATTCACACGCTGATATACACACACACACACACACACACACACACACACACACACACACACACACACACACACACACACACACACACACACACACACACACACACACACACACATTTTGTTGTACGTTAATTTGCGGCATGTAATTTCTGATCATCACTGCCTCAATGCATTTTAGTTTTGTTTTATTATTATCATTGGCAATTATCATTGTGTTCTTGTTTAGGTAATAATTACCAATAATAATAATAAAACAAAACTAAAATGCATAGAGGCAGTGATGATCAGAAATTATATGCCGCTAATTAACATGCAACAAAATATGTGCGGGCCCCTAGAATTGTATGGGTTACGAGTAGCGGGCTGGCAAAGATGAAGTGTTATATTTCTTAGATCTCCCCCAGTGTATCTATCTTTTTAGTATATAAGTATGTAGCTTGTCTGAATAAGATACCAGAAGATTCCTATTGCATAGGCGAAACGTCGTAAAATGTTAGTTTTCATACTGAACCATAGACTTGTTTGGAAGTATTGTATAATCTCTCCTCCTTCAGAGAGAAAAGTTATTAGAAGAAAAGTAAATTTTAATAAGAAGATAACCAATGCCCAATTTGCTGTTATTTAATAAGAAATACATTGTAGAGAACTTGCTCCCTAAATTCACTAATATATCAGATAATTTTCATAACCGTCGCGCAGAGGATTCGAACCTACTGCTCTGATGCCAAGAGGCTCCATTGTCAGTCGCCTTTATCCACTAAGTCACCGATTGATGTCGCTGTTTACTAGCGAATTTCTCATGTAGTCACTAATATATAAACATACATATACCAAGGCTTTTTCCACCTTACAAGGGGGGTAGCCAAAAAGGAAAAGGCATAAAATCATTCCCACCCATTCCATCCCTGAATACACTCCACACCCCTCCACCCTCCCACTCATCTTGCACCTCCTGGATGACGGGTCATCCCTGTACCTTGTCCACTGCCCTGGGTCAGAAGCAGTGTCGCAAGACACAGCACATCCACAGCAAGGCCGCTTCATTAAATCGGCGACCCCCCTCTCCGTCCCCCCATGGATAAAAGGAGAAGACGGGGAGAAATCCCTTCGGGCTGCGTCAAAATGTGCTCACATATACTACCTCACCCACCATCCCCCCACCCATTCCACCTCATGCATCACATCATCATCCATATACAACCATTCTCCATTCACCCCTGTCTTTTGTCCTCTCCCTTCCTTCCTCAACAGACATTCCCCTCTTCCCCAAAGCCTCCTTCACCCCATCCAGCCACCTCATCCTAGGATGTTCCCTCATGTTCACTCACTCCACATCTGCCTTCAATACCTCTTTTACTAGTCTTTCTTCACTCATTCTTTCCATGTTTCCAAACCATCCTAATACTCTTTCATCAACCCTATCTCCCAGTTCCCTTTCCACCCCTGTTCTCCTCCTCACCTCCTCATTTCTCACTCTATCTAGCCTAGTAACACCCATCATACTTCTCAGACACCTCATCTCAAACACATTCAAACTCCTCTCTTCCTCTCTTATGTTCCATGTTTCTGCCCCATACAGTGCTGTTGGCACAATCACTCCTTCATATAGTCTCCTCTTGGCATTCATTCCCAAATGTCTATTCCTCATTACACTCTTCAATCCACCAAGGCATTTACTCGCTTCTCTCAATCTACATTCTACCTCCACCTTCACTCCACCTTTTCCTGCCACATTTGCACCCAAGTATCTAAAACTATCCACTTCCTCCAGTCGCTCTCCCTTAATACTCACTTCCAGACTATTGCCACTTTCACCCCTTGTACATCTCATCACTTTACTTTTACCCACATTTATCTTCAGCTTTCTTCTATCACACACTTTCCGAAACTCTGTTACCAACTTACTCAATCCCTCCTCCGATACTGCCACAAACGCAGTGTCGTCCGCAAACAACAGCTGGCTCACCTCCCACTTCTCTCCATTTTCTTTAACCATCTCCAATCCCTGACCCACTACCCTTGCATTTACCTCTCGCACTACCCCATCCATGTATAAGTTGAACAGTCCCACCTTTACCTCGAACCACTCACTCTCTCCATTTCTAATCCTGACATAAGCTCTACTACTCTCATAAAAACTCTTGACAGCTCCTAGAAGCTTTCCTCCTATCCCGTATATCCGCAAAACCTCCCAAAGTGCCTTTCTGTCTACCCTGTCGTAAGCCTTTTCCAGGTCCATAAAGGCCCAAAAAACATCCTTCTCCTTTCCTATAGCTTTCTCATATATCTGTCTTACCACAAAAATCTGATCTACACAACCTCTACCCGTCCTAAATCCACACTGTTCCTCACCAAATACTCCCTCTGTTCCTCTCCTAATCCTCTCAATCAAGATCCTCCCATAAGCCTTCCCAACTACACTTAACAAGCTAATCCCTCTGAAACTACTACATTCACACTTGTCCCCTTTTCCCTTGTAAAGTGGAACTATAAAGGCACTCCTCCAGTCTTCCGGCACTCTACCCTCTCTCCAGCAAACATTAAATAACCTCACCAGCCAGTCCACCATCACTGCACCTTCTTTTTTTTAGACATTCTGCATGGCATCCATCCAACCCAGGTGCCTTAACTGCTTTCATCATCCTATCAACTGCCTTCACTTCATCCTTCCTTATTTCTCCTCCATTTTCCTCACTCATCACGGTCATTTTCTTAGCATTTCCCACTGCAGCTATCTTTCCCTCCCTATCCTCCTTCACATTTAGCAACTCCCTAAAATATTCTGCCCATCTTCCCCTTACTGCCTTCTCTTCCATTATCATCTCTCCATCTGCACCTTTTACCTTTTCTTCTCTACTTGATTCGCCTCCTCTTCCTCTCTTAATTTCTTTCCAAAACATCTTTTTATTACTTTTAAAATTTTCTGTCATACTCTTACCCCACTTCATATCTGCTCTCCTCTTTGCCTCCTTTACCTTTTGCTTTACTTCTCTTTATATATATAAATATATATATATATGTACATATATATATATATATATGTATATACATATATATGTATATATATATTATATATATATATATATATATATTGGAAGTAGGCCATTAATAATGCATGCGTTGTTAAAGTCAACAGCTGAGATAGCATTATTCTGTTTATAGAATATCTTTTCTATGTTACGCACCAATGTGCGGTCGTCTGGATGCAGATTTCTGAGTAGAGTACTGAAGTCCATGGTGTTTTCCTCTAGACGTCTTTCGGCCCTAATTGGCCATCTTCAGGAGGTGTTGTCTGGTTAAATTGTTGACAGAGAATTCTGAATTCTGAATTCCTAGGAAAGACCACCCGCTTGCGCGGGATCGGTTTCTGTGGTAGGGGAAGAATGTCTGTAAGAAAATGAAAAGATTGTAGCGTATAAAAGAGGGCTATTGCCACCGGGCGAATTAGCGAGCGATTTGGGGCAGTTTGTGGTCGTGGCTCGGGGGAAATTGACTGGGAGCTTGGACGGCGGCGCCGACGCCGGGAGTAGGATTAGGGTCACCAACAAAAGTTTGAAAATGGTAGGAGGCGTAGTAGTAGAGAAAGGTGGAAAAACGGAAAAATCTTTAGTGGGAGGTAAACTGAAATGAGAAGATGTAGTATAAGAGAAAGTTAGAAAGGAAGCGAATTTTAGTCGAAGAAAAAGTAAGTGTAGATGTTTGTGCGTATAGCGTGGCTATGTTCGTGAGAGGTGTGTGTGTGTATCTTACGGGAAGTGAGTAGAGTTCACTTTCCGTGTGTAGAGCGCGTTCCTGTTAAGCCACAGGTGAGGCCTGAGTAGCCTGCTTTTCCCAAGGTTGGGTTTGAGTTCTATGTGCTTGCAGCCTGTCAATTATTGGGCTACATGCAATATTATTATTACTATTATTATTTCATCATTATTGCTATCACCAGTAAAAGCTGGTGAAGGGGTGTATTATTAGGAGGTACGGTTATACACGTCTTATCGTGTACACCGCACGTGGGACGGGCGCAGCTGACAGATAGTCTGTACGGTGTGGTCTAGGTGTAATGTGTTGTATCAGGTGTTTGTGTCTGTCGTGCAGTTTTTCTAGGTGTCTTGAGTGAAGTTTGTGTTTGTGTTGGTTGAGTGGACGGATGTTGGAAATTCGGTGTAGAGACTCAGTGGTTCTGAAGTCGCTCCATCGCGAACCCGTGATGAACTTGACAGCGGCATTCTGAACCTTCTGATGCTCGTAGTTATTAGTGGGACATGTCAGCTGGCTTAGTCCCGGGGACTGGCACAGAATCGGTCTGATGAGGGCTAGCTATAATCGACGTTTGGTGGTCAGTGTTGCAGTTTTGAAGCGTCTTAGCTTTCCCAGCACAGCCCTCGCCTTCGCTCCCTGCTTGCGGAAGTGTGGGGTCCAGGTAAGGCCACTATCAAGTGTGCTACCCAGCACACAGGTATGGTCCTTCACTGGGATGTTTGTGTTGTTTATTTTAAGAGGAGTGTTTGTGATTGTTCTGTTGGTTCGCTTGCAGCAGAAGTATACAGCATTGCATTTCGACGCGTTGGTCTTAATGCGCCACTGTTGCTCCCACGCGTGTGCCCCGTCAAGGATGTTTTGCATTACGTGTAACGCTCCCTGCAGCGTTTTGTGTCTGCTGATGTGGTTAGTGTCGTCCGTATACGAAAGAGTTAGAGCCTGGTTGCGTGGATAAGCTGGCTCTGGCAGGTCATTCGTATATATATTGTACAGAGTGGGGGCAAGGACTGACCCTTACGGTACTCCAGCCTTCGGCACAAAAGGTTGGGACAGACAGCCCCGCCACTTTATTCTTATTGTCCTGTCGTCCAGGTAGTTACAGAGCAACCTTGTGAACAGCAGGGCAAAGTCGAAATTGTGGTACAATTTGTAGTTAAGGCCTTCATGCCAGACAGTATCGAATGCCTTCTCCACTTCCTTACAAACCAAAATGGCCTTACCAGGGCGACCGTCTGGCGGTCTTTGAACCCATTGAGTGATCATGGATATTACGTCGTCTGCACCGCGCCCCGGCCGAAAACCAAATTGGCAATCCCTCAACACATTCTCCGTCTCTAAGTACACGGTCAGGCGGCGCCATAGGACGTGCTCAAACACCTTACCAAAGTACTCCAGAAGGGAGATCGGCCGGTATGAAAGGGGGGCGGAGGCGGGTTTCTGGGGTTTAGGAATGAGGATGGTGTGGGAGGCCTTGAATAGTTGTGGGAAGTACCCAGAGGCTAGTGAGCTATTGTATAGTGTCGTCATGTGTGAGATTATGTTGTCTGGCATTCGTTTGAGTATGTGTGCATCGATGCCTGAGGGGCCAGGGGATTTTAGTTTTAAAGCCGAGATAACCCCCTTTACCTCCTCCATAACGATGGGGCAGATAAGAGGATCATCTTCATCTAACTGAGAGAGATCAACAGTCTCGTCGGGAATGAGGTCACTACATCTGTTCGTGAAGGAGTTAACACTGTGCAAGGTGCTAAAGCAATGTGGTCCTTGCACAGGATGGGGTTTAAAGACCTCACTCCATGCCGACGCCAGAAGGTTAGCTTGATGTTGGGGGGAGTGTGCAGAGTGGTTAAGATGGTTGATTACCTTGGGTGGAAGCACAGAGCACTCCTCCAGCTGACGTTTGAGGGTCCTCCAGAACTTGGAAGGGTCCGTCTCACAGGCGCCGGAGAGCGAGGTCATCAGTTGCTCCTCCTCACGATGTGAATCGATGTAGAGGGACTTCCTCAGGCTACTCTGTAGCCAGTGCATGTCTCGTAGGATGGCGACACGGGCCTCTAGGGGTGCTTGTAATAGATCTGTAAATCTGTCCTGTAGTGCAATGCGTAGTCTTTTAGTGCGCATAGAAGCGGTGAAGGTGGCAACCTTTCGGTGCTTTGTACTAGGAATGTGCTTTTTTACAGCGTTTTTGACAAACTTTGTAAGTGAGCGCCATTCCTGCTCTATCGCCGTATGTGGAGTGTTGTTCATGTTTGTGTTGGTGTATGTCGTGAGAGTGTTTTTGAAGCCTTCCCAGTCGGCCTGACTGTAACGTAACCGAGGCTCACTGGGGATAAGGATGGGTGAGGTGGAGATGCGAAGGATTAAGGGTATGTGGTCTGAGAGGGTGGGGGCACCGGGTTAGATAGTAGAGTTGAGGAAGAAAGCTCGGCTGTTGGAGAACACCAGGTCGGGCTTACCCTGCGATCCATGACCTATGAATGTGGGAAAGTCCGGACCTAGGAACTTCAGCCGGTGAAGTATAGTAAGAGAGTGCATTTGCCGACTCACTGAGCTGCTGTTGTGCGTTCCAGGGCTCCAAGCAGCATGCCTGCAGTTGAAGTCGCCAATGAAGAAGGTTGGGACTTTGTATGACATCACCTTGGCAATGTCAACAAAGGGGAGGGGGAGGGGGATACGGGGAGGGCGGTAGAGGGTACAGAGGAGGATGGGACAGCGAATGGTGCTCAACTTGATCGCGAGCATCTGCTCATAGTGAAAACAGGGAATGGCGCGGTTTGGTCGTATGACAGTATATATCGGCGGAAAGCGGAGTGCCGAAACGTCTGCCTGCCAATCAGCGCGCGGGGTGCATCCTCTGTCTTCTGGTTGGTAACGACGTTTCAGGCTGCTGCTGGATATTAATAGCGGATTTTTGGTTGTAAATTAGCACCGCTTCTGTCATCTTTAGTCTTCTGGTGTCGTTATTTCTTTCAATGATGGTGGTGGTGCCTTCCATATGGTGCCTCTTAAGTGTTAGTCCATGCTTGTACAAGTAGTGTCTTCTTATGGCGCCGTCCTGCAGATGTGCTGAAATTCTCTTAGACAGTGTTGTAGTGGTGACGCCAATGTACCGAGAATTTAGGCGACTGCAGTCACCACTGGAACATGTGTGTTGGTACACGACGTTCACCTCTTGCAATTCACTTGTCTTAGGGAGGCAGCTATTCTTTACAACTAACTTGGATGTCCTTCTTGTTTTGTAGTAGATGACGAGGTTGATTTTTGAAGAAGGGTCGGTGGGTGTGACATTCTTATAAATTATATTTTTGATGGCTTTCTCGTCATCCTTGTAGGCTGAAGACATAGTACCACTATAAAAGAGTTTTATGTTTTGTGTAACTGTCTGTTGTTCTTGTTGGTGCATAAAGGTGTCCAGTCGATGCCGTATAACACTATCTATTTATTGAATGGGGTAATTGTTGTTGCTGAGAAGCTGGGTGATTCTCTTGAGCTCTGCGTTCGTGGCGGTCCATGTTGAGCAGTGGGTGAGGGCTCTTTTGACGAAGGCGTTGATGACGCTGCATCGATACCGCTCAGGACACTCACTTGCACCGTTAAGGCAGAATCCGAGATTGGTGGATTTGGTGTAAACTTCCGTAGAAAATGAAGCGGCTTCACGTCGGACCAAAATATCGAGGAAAGGGAGCTTGTTGTGTTGTTCTATCTCGTGGGTGAAGTTGAGGCAGGAATTTGTTTTGAACTTGGAAATTAAGTTCACTTCTTCTTCTGTGTTAGCACTGATGAAAATATCGTCCACGTATCTTGCGCAGATTTCTGGTTTTGGATGGTGCTGCTGCCAGAATATCTCTTCTTCAATATGACCCATATAAAAGTTGACGAAGAGCACTCCCAGAGGTGATCCCATGGCGACGCCGTCACATTGCACGTACATGTTGCCATCGGGCCCGTAGAAGGGAACTTCTTTGGTGCATGCCTGTAACAGCAGGCGAAATGTGTTCTCTGGGATTGCGATTTTCTGTTCCGGATGGTATAAACGTTGGCATATGAAGTCTATAGTTTCGTCAGTTGATATGTTCGTAAAAAGACTTTCGACGTCCATGGAAGGTCGGGCTGTCTTCAGGATATCGAGAAACTCTTCTGAAGACTTCAGGCTGAAGGAGGCAGGGACAAACGCGTTGAGGCGCTTAGCGAGCTTGTAGGTGACTGATGGTGTCTGGCTGATGATTGGGCGAAGGGGATGGCCATTCTTGTGGGTCTTCACATTTCCGTAACCATAACCAAGCTTATGGTCACCTTCTATCAAGGGGAGTTTTGTTGTGCTAGAGTTGTTGTTTTCCAGAATTAAGCGGTTGAGTTTTGTCTTGATGTCATTGGTGGGGTTTCTGCAAATTCTTTTGAATTTGGTGGTGTCGTTCAGGATGGAAGCCATTTTGGAAAGATAGTCCTCTTTGTTGAGAATAACGAAAGTTGAAGATTTGTCTGCTCTGCGGATCACGATCTGGTCGTTGTTCTTAAGTTCTAGGGCAGCAGCCCTCAATTCGGGTGTAAGGAGGGAACTGCGATTATATCCTCTTGTGATGTTTGCCTCGCGGATGATTTCTGCGCCATTCCCTGTCAACAATTTAACCAGACAACACCTCCTGAAGATGGCCAATTAGGGCCGAAAGACGTCTAGAGGAAAACACCATGGACTTCAGTACTCTACTCAGAAATCTGCATCCAGACGACCGCACACTGGTGCGTAACATAAAAAAGTTATTCTATAAACAGAATAATGCTATCTTAGCTGCTGACTTTAACAACGCATGCAATATATATATATATATATATATATATATATATATATATATATATATATATATATATATATACATGTATATATATGACGAAAGTGGGAGTAGGGAACACATGAGTCTTAGTCTGACTTTCTTCTTGACTAGTTTCGTATTTATGCTCTCTCAAAGCATTTCTTTTCATATATATATATACATATATATACATATACATATGTATATATATATGTATATATACACATATATATAGTATAATATATATATATATGTATATTTATATATATATACATATATATGTATATATATACATATATACATATATATATATATATATATATATATACACTATGGATATATAAAGAAAAAAAAAGGAGAGATAACATGGGCAGAAAGCTTCAGTAATGATGTAGAGGCAGGGCATGAATCCTGGCCGGGGTAGGTGAGAGAGTGGGTGGGCGAGTACAGTACATGTGACCTGCGAGGTTGGGCAAGTGGGCTTATATTGCTTCCAGCGTCACCAACTGCCCTGGCCGCCGGCAATCTGTCCTTCCAAAGTATTATTGTTCTTCCTTTAGTACTTTTTTTTTTTTTTTTTGCTGATGATGAAATATCTTCGGGCTTTTGGTTCCTTAATTCCTTCTCAATCCACTAAAGTCCAGTGTGTCTGTTTTGATTTTTTTGTTGATAGTAGGGGAGGATAACGTCTCTACATAAGCAGGGTTCAGTGTTCTTTTTAAGAATAATGTTCTGGCTGACGTGCATGTTGACATAAAAACACGACTTTATCCTCTATCCAAAGCCTACACGACGTTTGTCCACATATGCTGAAAATGTCCTCGGACTTGACATGACGTCATGTCGTTCTCACACGTTTTGATTTATGGAAAACGGGCAAGGTGACGCGACATCACCGACGGAATTGTGCCCGGTATATTCCAAAGGATGTCATAGTCAGTCTTGTACTAGCCTACGTTCAAGGAACCTCTGCCTCCTATCATTCATTCAAGGAACTTTTGACATATGCTGAACACTGTTCTTTTAAGCAAAATCAGTGTTTCTGTTGAATCAAATTGACCTTTCGTCTGAAATAATTTGACCTTGTGGTTGAAAAAAAGATATTTCGGTTGAACAAATTGAACACCCTCAGTTAGAAAATAATTCCATGCAACCGGATCGGCTGCATTCTTCACAATTTCTGTTGTTTACCTTCAGGTGATTTTTTGAGCTCTGACAACTCCCCACCCAACTAATTGTGATGACCCTTAAAACTATATACCAATTCAGTCCGTCTGTTATTGTCCGTGGCCAAGTGTATAGCCTGAATTAAGATAAACAGGCAATTCTATTCAGCGTTAGGGCAAGAACCTATGTGAACGGGGGTGTCCCAACCCCATAGTGGAATTAAATCACCTGGTGCAAGCTAGACCAAGAGTAATACAGTGAACCAGTGCACTACAGAGGGTCGAATTAGCATTATGGCGCACTGGTATCATCCTCGCCTAGTAACCTGTGGG
>NC_134780.1:17595258-17600258 GCF_046742065.1 Oratosquilla oratoria | reverse complement strand
CAAGCCCCCGTAGGAACCCTATCACCGTCGTCAGCCCCGTCATCTACGGGTTACATGACGCGAAGAATGCGCTCGTCACGCGAAACGTAACGTGCGTCACGGATACACAGTACGCCGCACGCTCCTTCTCTTCCTCCTTCCTCTATGCTTCTTCTCTTTCGTTCTGTGGCTGGCGTTTTGAATTCCTGCAGATGCGTAATCCTTTATTGTTTATTTTCATTCTTGTTCTTGTTCTCTTTCGTTCTCCCTCCTTCTTCTCTCTCTCTCTCTCTCTCTCTCTGATTGTGTGTGTGTGCGCGCGCGCGCGCGTGTGTACGTTTGTGTGTGTGTGTGTGTTTGTGTGTGTGTGGTCAAACTTGGCTTTGAACTTGCTCTCGTTGTCTGACTAATGTGCCTTTTTCTCTAGTTTTCCACGAATCAGTGCATCTTTTTGGAAAACTGTAGCTCTCAACATCCTTCAGATACATTGTTGTCTTTTTCGGTTCTTTTCCATGTCCTTTGTGTTTTCTATTGGCTGCTGGTCTTTTATATATATTTCATTTTAGATGTGGATCACGGCACTACAGCATACTCCAGTTTAGGGTGGGCCAGGCTCTTGATTTATTTTTTCATCATATCCTTGCATACGAAGTGTCATGGGACTCAGTATTTCATAACTTTCTTGATTTTTTTCGGTGACAAATCATCCATTACCAACACTTTAGTTTCATTTTTCCTCCTTCGCTTTCGCGATTGTTTTGTTTCCCATTTTGTAGTTAAAAGTTGGACTTATATTTTTATCCTTTTCCAAGACTTTTCATTAGTTGAAATTAGATTTTAATTTCTGTCTCAACTCAGCCTACCACTCGTACAATTGTTTTCAGTCTTCGTTGTCCTCATCGTCGTCCAATAGGTTGTCATGACTGGTTTTTTTAATCCATCATCTCAGTAACGGAGATCAAGGCCATAATTGGTGCTGAGACACCTCCAATCAGATATCCTTTCATTATTGTCTTGATTAATCTGTTAATTAGAGTGTCCTTTATCCATTCCAGCAAAATCATTAAATCCTCATAGATGTTCTATTTTTTATACTAGTCTTTTGTAAGATACCCTATCAAAAGCTTACCCTAGACATAGGAATACTCGTATATAGTCCCGCTCAATTTCTCGAGTAAATACTCATCAAGTTTGAAATGCATGAGATTCATTTTTTAAATCCAAATTGGTATCATCCAAGATTTTTCTGTCTTTTAAACATTTTGTACATCTTCTTTCACAGTTCTCTAACTCGTTTTAATTGCATGCTTACCAAAGACATTGATCTGCAATTCAGGAGTTCCTCCTATCTTCCTCCCTTATAGATTGGGACTACATTTTTCCAATCCCTGGGCACTTTTCTTTCTTCTTCTAAATATACAAGTTTATGGATCTTATCCACCAGACATTCTTTACTTTTTTGAATATCCAGTCTAAGATCTGGGGCTTTTCTTATATCTAGTGTTTTTTTTTATGAATTTTGTATTTCTTGAACTTTACTCTTATTTCACTCAACACAGTATTACTAAATGCTCCTGTCTCCTCTTTCAATTAACTTTACTGGTAATCGCAGACTGGAAACATTTATTGATTGCCTTCGTTTGCGTTTTCTTTTCATCATAGTAGACTGTTCCGTATATTTTCAACGTTGGTTTATTTTTTATTTTTACAAAGTTTCATTCTTCTCCTGACTAATGTATTCATTTCTGGTTTTCTTATGATTATTGCTGGTTTTATTAGACCTTTTCTTTCTCTGTTTGCCAGTGGTCTCTATTTTATACATGTTAAACCAATCCACCCTTCGATTTTCTCCCTCGTCTGTCTTAGTACACATTTTTCTACTCCCGAGTTTCAAACATCAAAATTAATGCCAAATCTCTTCTGCATTTTTCTTGTTTCTTTGAATTCTCTCCAGCTTGTCTCAGCTAATGTTCTCAGTTTTATGATATCTTCCTTCCCAAAGTTATATATTCGTTTTTATGGGAATCACCTCTCATTTCTGCACTCCCTAAAACCATATGGAATTTTGAACTAAATTATTACTATTTTCCCAAAGGACATGTTCTATCAAAGTGTTCGTTAACGTCCAACTCCTCCTTGAACGCCATTCAACGCAACGGGCCTCGGTATACCATTGCCAATAATTTTTGTCTTGTGTTCTGTCTCTACAACTTTCCCGGCTCCTGTTACCCTCCCTCATCATAGTCCTGTTCCACATAGTCCACATACTCCACCTTCTTCTTCTATGGTTCTTTAGTTAGCGGCAAATATAATCTGGCTGGTGCATCGTCTTCTCTCATTCTTGTCGTATCTTGTAACCCATTGTGTCAGCGTATTACCCCATTATTCTTCCCATAGTTTACCTCCACACAAATAAAGTCTTCCACCAATGCCACACATTCAATTGCTTATTTTCAACCGAATAACCATGTCTATCAACATTTCTTGTCATTCAATCTCACTACATGTCATTACTTTATTCAATAGAAATTCTAATATCTACTCAGCCCAGTTCCACCTTATCCCCTTTCACGTTTTCCTCCACAGATGATCATCACCCCCTTTCTGTCTCCTCTGTATCTCCTCCACAAACTGACATCATCATCATCATCATCATCATCATCATCATCATCATCATCATCATCATCATCATCATCATCATCATCATCATCATCATCATCATCATCATCATCATCATCATCATCATCATCATCATCATCATCATCATCATCATCATCATCATCATCATCACCACCACCACCACCACCACCACCACCACCACCACCACCACCACCACCACCACCACCACCACCACCACCACCACCACCACCACCACCACCACCACCACCACCACCACCACCACCACCACCACCACCATCACCATCATCATCATCATCATCATCATCATCATCATCATCATCATCATCATCATCATCATCATCATCATCATCATCATCATCATCATCATCATCACCACCACCACCACCACCACCACCACCACCACCACCACCACCACCATCATCATCATCATCATCATCATCATCATCATCATCATCATCATCATCATCATCATCATCATCATCATCATCATCATCATCATCATCATCATCATCATCATCATCATCATCATCATCATCATCATTATCATCACCATCACCATCGCCATCGTCACCATCACCATCGCCGTCACCATCACCATCACCATCACCATCACCATCACCATCACCATCACCATCACCATCACCATCACCATCACCATCACCATCACCATCACCATCACCATCACCATCACCATCACCATCACCATCAACCATCACCATCATCATTATCATCATCATCATCATCATCATCATCATCATCAAGAAGAGGCTGAGAGAGGAGTGGGAAGGAGTGAAGGATAGAGTAGAGCCAGGAGTGTAGGGAAAATGGAGATGGTTCAAGGAGGGAGTAACCAGGTGTGCAAAGATGGTGTGTTGAACAAGGAGGATGGGAGGAAATAGAAGGAAGTGTAATGAGTGGTAGGATGAGGAAGCGATGAAGGTTGTAGAAAAGAAGAAGCAAGTATTCACAGATTGGTTACAAGATAGAACGAGGGAATCATATGAGAGATACAAAGAAAAGAGAAGATAAAGGAGGCAAAGAGGAGAGCAGATGTGAAATGGAGTAAGAGTATGATAAAAAATTGAAAATAGAGAGGAAGGGGAGGCGAATCAAGTAGAAAAAAGGTAAAAAGTGCATAAGGAGAGATGATAATGGAAGAAACGGCAGTAGGAGGAAGATGGGCAAATTATTTTGGGAAGATGCTAAATGTGAAGGAGGATAGGTAGGGAAAGGTGGTTGCAGTGGGAAGAGCTAAGAAAATGACAGTGATGAGTGAGGAAAATGGGGGAGAAATTAGGAATACTGAAGTGAAAGCAGTTGTTAAAATGATGAGAGCAGGTAGGGCACCTGGGTTGGATAGGTGTCATGCGGAGTGTCTAAAAAAGGGAGGTATAGTGATGGTGGATTGGCTGGTGAGGGTTAATGTTTGTTTAAAAGAGGGTAGAGTGCCTGAGGACTGTAGGAGTACATATATAGCTCCATTTTACAAGGGAAAAGGGGATAAGTGTGAGTGTAGTAGTTTCAGAGGTATCAGTTTATTGAGTATAGTTGGGAAGCCTTATGGGAGGGTTTTGATTGAAAGGATTAAAATAGGAAAGAGGGAGTAATTGGTGAGGAGAATGTGGGTTTAGGGTAGGGGTTGTGTGGATCAGATTTTTGTCGTAAGGCAGATATGTGAGAAAGCTTGAGGAAAAGGTAAGGATGTTTTTTGGGCTCTTATGGATTTGGAAAAGGCTTATGACAGAGTAGACAGAAAGGCAATGTGGAAGGTATTACAGATATACGGGATAGGAGGAAAGCTGTTAAGAGCAGTCATGATTTTTTACGAGAGTGGTAGAGCTTGTGTTAGATTCAGAAATGGAGAGAGTGATTGGTTTGAAGTAAAGGTGGGACTTCGCCAGATATGTGTTATGTCACCTTGGCAGTTGAATTCATACATGGATGGGGTGGTGCAAAAGGTAAACGTAAGGGTAATGGGCCGGGGAATGGAGATGGTTAAAGAAAATGGAGAAAATGGGAGATAAGACAGTTGTTGTTTGCTGACGACGCTGCGTTTGTGGCAGGATCAGAGGAGGGATTGAGGAAGTTAATGACAGGGCTTGAGAAAGTGTGTGAAAGAAGGAAGCTGAAGATAAATGTGGGCAAAAGAAAGATGATGAAATGTACAAGGGGAGAATATGACAGCAAATTAGAAGTGAGTGTTGGGAGAGAGCCTGGAGGAAGTGGATAATTTTAGATACTTGGGTGCGAATATAGCAGGAAAGAGAGGAGTGGAGGAAGATTTAGATAAGCAGGTATATGCCTTGGGGGATCAAAAAGTGTAATGAGAAATAGAAATTTGGGAATGAATGCTAAGAGGAGATTTATGGAGGAGTAATTGT
>NC_134780.1:17572758-17587758 GCF_046742065.1 Oratosquilla oratoria | reverse complement strand
GTATGACATTCAAGTTGATTGTAATCTTCAGAATTGTAGAGAGGACGAATAGGACTATCCAAAAGATCATACGGAAGCTTCTTCTCAGAACCATAAATGGCATAATGAAGTGTCTTTCCCGTTGCTATTAAAGCAGCTACAGACATGTGGTAGCCAGTCTTCCCAATTTCCCTGTAGATCACTAGCAACGTGCCCTTAGGATATCAAGTATTTTCCTTATTGTCCACTCCACCAGACCGTTAGAGGAGGACTGATAAGCAGTTACAAATGTCTGGGTGATGTTGTATTGTTTGCAAATGTTGGCAATGACCTCATTCTTAAACTCAGTCCCATTTTCACTAAGCAACACTGAAGGAGTAGTGTAAGGACAGAAAACATAGGAAACTAGAGCATGAACAACAACTGGAGTAGATTTAATACGTAAGGGGGACGATATCACGAAATGGCTAAAGTGATCAACACATACAAGAACGTACACTGAGCTGTGAATACTACGGGGCAATTGCAAGAGATCAATGATGATAGTGTCGAAGAAGCGAGAATAAGTAGGATACTCTAGAATTGGAGCAGTGTGAGTAGATCCTTTGTTCTGAGCACAAGACTTGCACTGGGCTACGTGAGTGGCAATGTCTAAACGCATTCCATGCCAATAATTTCATGCCAGCCATAGCCAGAGCTTTGTCACGACCTAGGTGACCAACTTGAGGGGAATTATGAGCAAAAGATAAAACAACAGGTACTAGGGACACAGGGCAAGGTAGCATCATCGCCAGATTCTAAGACGTAAATGACAGCCGACCAAACAGGGTCCTCACGTTGAGCTTTGGCTAATCTCGCAGGGAGTAGTTGTGAATTACTGCAACAGCAGCTATAGGTATATTTTGTGAAAGTGCATCAGCAACATTGTTTGCATGTCCCAGGATATGCTTAAGGACTGGATTGGACTCCTCAATAATACGAAACCATCTGGCTAGGCGGCCTGCAAGTCTTTTGCCCTTGAAATGTTGTTTGACAGCAATGTGGTCTGTGTAAACTGTGACAGGATAGCCAAAGATGATGTCACGAAAATGCTTTAGAGCTCACGCCACTGCTAAAACTTCCAGACGTGTAACAAAGTAGCGAGATTGAGCATGATTGATTATGTGGCTAGCATATGCAATGACATGTGGAAGACGACCATCTACTTGCTGCATTAGGACAGATCCAATACCTAAACTAGGAGCATCAGTGCAAATGGTAAAAGGAAGACTACAATCTGGGAGTTCCAACACAGGAACCTTAGTAAGTGCATGCTTCAAGGAATCATTTTTTTCTGATGAGCATCACACCACTGGAAGAAAGTATTCTTTTTGAGGAGACGAGTAAGAGGTGATGCAATGGAAGCAAAATCTTTTACATAAACACGATATTATCCTGTCAACTGTCTTAGGTGTAGGAAAGTTTCTAACACCTTTGATTAAATCATCTGTAGTATGAATGCCATCTTTGTCTACCACATGGCCTAAGAATTGGATGATGGACTTAAAAATGAACATTTGGGTATCTTGAGCTTCAACCTAGCTTCAGCAAAACGTTGCAGGACTAAGGACAACTCATGGAAATGACTTTCTACATCTTTGGAAACTAGAATCAAGTCACCCAGATACACAAAATGTCCATTACTCACTAGTCCATGAAAACTAGAGTTAATAAGGCGCTGGCATGTTAAAGGAGCATTTCGCAAACCAATGGGGTAACGGAGTCATTCATAATGACCTGACGGACTCGAGAAGGGCGTGGTCTTAGGGGACTTTTCTTCCAAAGGATCCTGAAAAAAGCCAGCCTTTAAGTTCAAGGTGGTGAAGACTGTGTTACCTATTCCTACGGAGTGAAGAAGATCACTCGACACAGGCAACGGCAATGATCTGGAACTGTTGCATCGCTGACACGCCTATAATCCACAACAGGGCGGAATGATTCGTTCCTCTTGGATATAAGGAACGGAGAGTTCTATTCGGAAGGAGATTCTTGGATGACACCCTCACTCAACAACTCGTCAACTAGATTCTGGGCTACAAGTCTATGAGAATGAGGCAACATGTAAGAAGGTATGTAGACTGGACACACTCCTGGCTTAAGATCAGTGCTATGGAGAACACGATCCGTAATTCCCAGTCGTTCTCCAGGTAAGGCCAGAGCTTGACGATGTGTCACTAACAGTTTAATGAGACGGTCCCTTACCTCCGGGAAATCAATGTTACCTACATGTGTCGCATACTGAGAGGCTAAATGGGTTGTGTCACTTGCACATGTAGACGATGGAGTAGAAGCTCCTATGATAGGAGGTGAACCCTGGACAGTGTCAACATCAACGACATCAAAAGAACCCAAATGAATACCAGAAGAGAGTGTGATGGGAGCACCAGTAACGTTGGTTATCAGGGCCGTGGTAACATGGTCCTCACGAACAGTGGAAAGAGTACCCTCCAATGCAAGATGTCTAACACGAACAAAGTCAGGTTGAGATAAGACGTCAGAACCAATTGGAGTAACTGAAATGCGCACCGAGACTCGAACTGCACTAGAAGGACCACTATAGTGCTAGCCTACAACAGCAGCAGAACAAGAAAGTACATGAGGACCTAAAAGGTTTGAACCCTTGGAAGATAACTGCCTGGTCAGACAATCTACAGAAGGTGAGGTATGTATAGAAACTGGCCTGCTCATTGCAGAAATGACATTGATGTTGAAAGTAACTATGCGGTGCCTAGGAGATATATCTATGGCATGAGTTGCTAAAGTATCAAAGCCTAAGAGGTAATCACACATAAGTATGAAATCAGAAACTACCACAAAGTTAACATGAAACACATTAGCATAGGAAGAAAACATTAAGGGAATGCAAATAGACCCAAGAATAAATAAGGGAGAGCCTTGTACAGCTTGCAAAGTACTACAAGAAGGTAACAATGGTACGTTGTACAAATCCTTGAGAGCAGAATATGCTTTTTGCTTATAATACTACATTCTGCCCCAGTGTCTACCGCTACAGAGATAGGTAACTGGGCCATATAACACTGAAAGGTAAAGAGCTGGGAGGAGTCAACAGCCACTAAAGAGACGATCTTGGACAGGTCACTGTTAGTCAGTCTTTGGGATTTTGATACGGGTGCTTGTGAAAATGAGACTGAATATGCCTGGGGACGGAACTATTTTCTGTTCTAAGATTCAAAATCTAGGAACACTGATCAGAAGAATGGCTACACTGTCCATGGGCAAGACAGTAGTTAGATTGAGGATGAAATGGTATTCTTAAAAAGTCATATAAGATGCTAGAAGAGGAATTAATTAAACGTCTACGTACAGGAGTCTGCTTAGAATTTCGTTCATTACACTTACGAAGGTAACAGAAAACACTAGAATGACCTATTTTGTTACAATACGTGCAGGTAAGTACGGTAGATACCGATGGAGATGAAGGAGTGCTCTGCGTAGGTGTCGAAGACAGAGGAGGTGGTGAAGGAGGAATAGGAACCTCTGGAGTCTGCAATGAATAACTAGGTAGTACAGGGGCTAGCAAGACACGACAAGGCAATTCTTTTAACTTTTCAGAAAGCTTTGTTGCAAAATGTTATTAAAGACTCATCTATCTGATAACTAAGAGAAGAAGCAGTCCTTCGCTCATATGGAGCGAGGAACAAAATGTAGATAGGTATTCCAAAACAAGTCGGAGTCGATCTAATGTAATAGAATTTTTTATCTACCCACTTTGAATGTATCAATGAATCTAATGCTTCAGAGGCCACCGTAATGTGTCTAACCTGAACACGCATAGATTTTTCAGTACCCATAGAGGAAGAGAGTACGTCAGCTAATCTGAATCACCAGAGGAAAGTATCACCTACCAGGTTTGCATCAAACATTTTAAGAAAATTCGTCCTGAAGGTGGCGTAATCATAGTTTAAAGCTCTAGGGTTGACGCATGAAGCTGACATCATCTCAGAGGCTAGTGAGTTAGGTACAAGTTGAGACCGTATAAATGAAATTTTATCTGACCCTGTAATGATGTTAGTGTTGATGATACTATCCTCACATTGTTGAATAAATGCAGATGCTGAATAATTAGGATCCTCACCCGAGAATTTTACAACGGAGGGGTCCTGGTGCAATAGAGTAATAGTGTGAGGAGCCATGGCTGAAGAGTCTAGGGATCAAACACACATGAACGTTGGCGTCGTCTGCTTGGAGAAGGGATGCTTGCGTTCTGAAGGAATACCTTTCTAGGGCAGGACAGGGGACCACTGAATGCAGTATAGCTCTCATCCACACAGGGATTAACTGCCGATCAACAGCTACGTACGTGATCCTGGCTCACACACATCTACAAAAGCATGAAATTATAAGAAATTGTATAAAAGGTTACTATTGTCTAAGTGAAATTAGCCTCGACATAGAATACGAAGAACGATAGCAAATATGAGTACTAAGAAAGGAGTGACCATAATATACATTAACGGTAATATACAGATAATATGACGGACAACAACAACACCCCAATTAAGGGGTCCCACATTAACTCGGAAACAATACTCTTCCGACAATATCTACGTGTATAATAAGGGTATTGCTGGAATTACTGCATCAACACGTTGAGAGATCTCGTAGCACACAGGTGATAATAGTATGGTACGATGTTAAGGTAGCTAGTGGCGAAAAGACGAGCTTAAAGTCGGAGGCCAAGTGGCGCGAGTCGATGTCCAACAGAATGATACTAAGCAGTCCACAATTTCACTTTTTGCACTTCCTCAATAGTCAATTATTTACAATCGCATGCACTGTAGTGTTTATACGAACCTAGTTGTAAGAATGAGTGAGAAAAAAACATACGCGCGAAACCATATAAACCATTTAGTGCTCTTGCGCACAAGTCACTGTGAAATCGTCACTATAATGTCTCACAAAATATGAAGATTTTATCCGCTGCCACCATTTAATACAATGGTAGGTAATGAAATTTTTGACATATTTACAAAAGTAACACAAAAGTATGTTATGAGGTAGAACAAACATGTGCTCTCGCCAAATGCTATTGAAGTACTGACGCCACACATGGTATCAGTCGAGTCCATTATTGAGGATGCAAAACCATTAGCGGGAATCCGCTACATGGTTCCACATAATTACACACCTATAGACATTTATACAATATTACAAATATAATGCACTTGACATGTGCCCACTACACAACGCACATCCCCCTCCTACAGCTTTTTCTCCCTCCTACCACACCTCCCTCTCCTACCCCCCCTTCCTCCTCCTAACCCACATCCCCCTTCTTCTCCACCTCCTTTCCTACAAAAAAAACAAAAAATACGCGAAGAGAACGTAGACCGAAAGCAAGGAATTCTATTGGGAAATAATCGACATGAGACTGAGAAAATGGTACATCAGAATGGGCGAATCAAAAACAGAAAAAAAGACGGAGCAAAGAAAAAATTAAAAGTGGCCTATACTAATATCGACGGATTAATTTCAGAACTGAATGAATTTAATGACTACCTGTTAGAAGAAAAACCAGACTTAATGGGAATTGTGGAGACTAAATAAAGGGGTGCAATACCACCCATCAATGTTGGACAAGGGCTATACAATTACTGGATTAAAAACAGAGACGAGAAACAGGGAGGAAGAATCAGGTCCTTGGCCAAAAAAAATCTTGAATGTGACAAAAATTGCGGAGGGCAAAGGTAATGAAGAACTGATCATGATAGAAGTCGAAGACAAGGACATGAAAATTAAAAAGTTTGTGGTGACTTATGTGCCCCCAAAAACGAATGCTTGGAAAGAGAACGAGCATATGAAAATGCTAGAAGGTACAAGTCATTCATTAAATGAGATACTAATGGGCGGAGGTAACCTGGTAATTATGGGGGACTTTAACTGCAGAGAAATTTGTTGGGAGGACATGACAGTGAAAGGTGGAGAAGACTTGTGGGGCAATGTATTACTGGATATGACCATGGAATATACAATGACACAGTGGGTCAGTGAAAACACCAGATACAGAAATAACGAGGAGCCGTCAAGACTAGATTTAATATTTACAACAGAACCCGAAATTTTGGATAAAATTCAATACAAGACACCAATTGGAAAGAGTGACCATATACTTATTGAGACTGAACTAAAGTAAGAAATATTTATGGAGAGAAAAGCATAGGAAAGGAAGATTGATGTACAACAAAACGGACTTTGGAAAACTAAAGAAATTCCTTCAGAATACAAATTGGGAAAATTTTTACATAGATGAGACAAAAATGGAAGAGAAATGGGATATCTTGGTGGATAATTATAATGAAGAAGTGAATAGGGGCGTGCCAAGACAGAAGCTAGAGAGAGTGTACATTAAATGCTGGCTCAACAAAAGATGCAGTGAGGCAAAAGATAGAAGAGACAGAGCTTGGAAAAGAAAGAGAAAAGATAAAAAAAAACATGGAAAATGGCAAATATATATAAGATATAGTAATGAGTATGTAAAAGTGCGAAGAGAGGAGAAAAGGAACTATAAAAAAGACATTATAGATAAATGCAAAGAGCAATCCAAACTATTCTATAGATATGTGAATGGTAAACTTAAAAATATACAGGAAATTGTGAAACTACGCCAAGGAAATATAGAATACACAGAAGATCTAGAAATGGCCGAAGTCATGAATAATCACTTCAAATCTGTTTTCACTACAGATAAGGCACAATACTGGGGCGAAGGAAATGAAGTGCAAGCTTCCCCCATGAGGGCAATAATAATATCACAAAAATAAATAATGGAACATTTATCAAACCTTGATGTGGGGAAATCGCATGGCCCGGACAGAATTGCAAAGAAGAATTAATGGACAAAATACATAACATAATAAGTTGCTCACTTAAAGAAGGAAAAATACCAAAAGACTGGAAAAATGCTAACATTGTACAAATATATAAAGGAGGAAAAAGGAAGAACCAACTAAATATAGACCGGTCTCACTAACAAGCACGATAGCCAAAATTTGTGAGAAAATCATCAAGAATAGATGGGTAAAACACCTGGAAGAAAATAATATAATAAACCCAAGACAATTTGGGTTCAGACAAGGAAGGTCATTTACCACAAACTTAATATGTTTTTTCTCAAGACTAATAGACATAGTGCAAGAAAGGGATGGATGGACTGATTGCGCTTTCCTGGACTTACAAAAAACTTTCGACAAGGTACCACAAAAAAAAAAAAAAAAAAAACTGGAACATATAGGAGAGATACAAGGGAACCTACTAAAATGGATGGAGAACTTCCTGATTGGTAGAAATATGAGAGTAGTACTCAGAGAAAAATATTCAGGTTGGAAGGAGGTGATCAGCTGAGTTCCGCAAGGATCTGTATTGGCTCCAATAATGTTTGGTATTTATGTGAATGACATGGATGATGATGTGCAATGTTACATGAGCTTCTTTACTGACGAAGCTAGATTTTTAAGGAAAACAAAAACCGAAACGGATTGCGAATCACTACAGGAAGACCTGAATAAGGTATGGAACTGGAGTCAGAAATGGAAAGTGGACTTCAATATTAAGAAGTGTAGCATAAAGAAGTTTGGAAAAAGTAAAAATAGAATATCAAGACAATATAAAATTGGAACTAAGGAGGTAAAGAAAGTGGGATCTGAAAAATATTTGGGAGTAATTATCTCCTAGAAGAGTTAAGGATGTACATGTGCTAAGGGGAGAGGACGGGGGAATATCAGATCATTTTTTTGGTGGAAGGTAAGTTGAGAGTGGAGGATAGATCGAGAAAGAGGAAAGGGGCAAAAGGTAGGGAGGTGCTTAGAGTGAACTCTTTAAATAAAAAAGAAAAGGAGAAGGCGTACAAGAAGAAGCTGAAGGAGGAGTAGGAGGGAGTGAAGGATAGAGTAGAACTAGGTGTGGAGGAGGAATGGGGATGGTTCAAGGAGGGAGTCACAAAGTGTGCAAGAATGGTGTGTGGAACAAGAAGGACAGAAGGAAATAGAAGGAAGGGTAGTGAGTGGTGGGATGAGGAAACAAAGAAGGTTATAGAAGAGAAGAAGCAAGCTTTCACAGTTTGGTTACAAAATAGGACGAGGGAGTCATATGAGAGGTACAAAGAAAAGAAAAGAGAAGTAAAGCAAAAGGTAAAGGAGGCAAAGAGGAGAGCAGATGTGAAGTTGGGTAAGAGTATGACAGAAAATTTTGAAAGTAATAAAAAGATGTTTTGGAAAGAAATTAAGAGAGGAAGAGGAGGCGAATCAAGTAGAGAAGAAAAGGTAGAAGGTGCAGATGGAGAGATGATAATGGAAGAGAAGGCAGTAAGGGGAAGATGGGCAGAATATTTTAGGGAGTTGCTAAATGTGAAGGAGGATAGGGAGGGAAAGATAGCTGCAGAGGGGAATGCTAAGAAAATGACCGTGATGAGTGAGGAAAATGGAGGAAAAATAAAGAAGGATGGAGTGAAGACAGTTGTTAAGATGATGAAAGCAGGTAAGGCACCTGGGTTGGATGGATGCCATGCAGAATGTCTAAAAAGAAGAGGTACACTGATGGTGGACTGGCTGGTGAGGTTATTTAATGTTTGCTGGAGAAAGGGTAGAGTGTCAGAGGACTGGAGGAGTGCCTATATAGTTCCACTTTACAAGGGAAAAGGGGACAAGTGTGAATGTAGTTGTTTCAGAGGGATTAGTTTGTTTAGTGTAGTTGGGAAGGCTTATGGGAGGATCTTGATTGAGAGGATTAGGAGAGGAACAGAGGGAGTAATTGGTGAGGAACAGTGTGGATTTAGGACGGGTAGAGGTTGTGTAGATCAGATCTTTGTGGTAAGACAGATATGTGAGAAAGCTATAGGAAAGGGGAAGGATGTTTTTTTTTGGCTTTTATGGATCTGGAAAAGGCCTACGGTAGGGTAGACAGAAAGGCACTTTGGGAGGTTATGCGGATATACGGGATAGGAGGAAAGCTTCTAGGAGCTGTCAAGAGTTTTTATGAGAGTAGTAGAGCATGTGTCAGGGTTAGAAATGGAGAGAGTGAGTGGTTTGAGGTAAAGGTGGGACTTCGTCAAGGATGCGTTATGTCGCCCTGGCTGTTCAATTTATACATGGATGGGGTAGTGCGAGAGGTAAATGCAAGGGTAGTGGGTCAGGGATTGGAGATGGTTAAAGAAAATGGAGAAAAGTGGGAGGTGAGCCAGCTGTTGTTTGCGGACGACACTGCGCTTGTGGCAGGATCGGAGGAGGGATTGAGGAAGTTGGTGACAGAGTTTGGGAGAGTATGTGATAGAAGAAAGCTAAAGATAAATGTGGGTAAAAGTAAGGTGATGAGATGTACAATGGGTGAAAGTGGCAGTAGACTGGAAGTGAGCATAAAGGGAGAGCGACTGGAGGAAGTGGATAGTTTTAGATACTTGGGTGCAAATGTGGCAGGAAAAGGTGGAGTCAAGGTGGAGGTAGAATGTAGATTGAGAGATGCAAGTAAATGCCTTGGTCGATTGAAGAGTGTAATGAGGAATAGACATTTGGGAATGGATGCTAAGAGGAGACTATATGAAGGAGTGATTGTGCCAACAGCACTGTATGGGGCAGAAACATGGAACATAAGAGAGGAAGAGAGAAGGAGTTTGAACGTGTTTAAGATGAGGTGTCTGAGAAGTATGATGGGGGTTACTAGGCTAGATAGAGTGAGAAATGAGGAGGTGAGGAGGAGAACAGGGGTGGAAAGGGAGTTGGGGGATAGGGTTGATGAAAGAATATTAGGATGGTTTGGACACATGGAAAGAATGAGTGAAGAAAGACTAGTAAAAGAGGTATGGAAGGCAGATGTGGAGGGAGTGAACATGAGGGGACGTCCTAGGATGAGGTGGATGGATGGGGTGAAGGGGGCTTTGGGGAAGAGGGGAATGTCTGTTGAGGAAGGACGGGAGAGGACAATAGACAGGGGTGAATGGAGAATGGTTGTATGTGGATGATGTTGTGATGCATGAGGTGGAATAGGCAGGGGGATGGGGGATGAGGTAGTATGTGTGAGCAAAATTTGACGCAGCCCTAAGGGATTTCTCCCCGTCTTCTACTTTTATGCGTGGGGGGACGGAGAGGGGGGGGTCGCCGATTTAATGAAGCGGCCTTACTGTGGATCTGCTGTGTCTTGCGGCACTGCTTCTGACCCAGGGCAGTGGACAAGGTGCAGGAATGACCCGTCATCCAGGAGGTGCTAAGATAAGAGGAAGGGTGGAGGGGGTGTGGAGTGTATTCAGGGATGGAATGGGTGGGAATGATTTTATGCCTTTTCCTTTTTGGCTACCTCCCTTGTAAGGGGGAAAAAGCCTTGGTATATGTATGTATGTATGTAATTATCTCAATCGACTTGCCCTATGATAATAAATAAAGAAATTGTCGGAGAATCCTATAATTTGCTAAGATCAATAAAAGTGGCATTTACGTATTTGGACGAAGAAATTATTAAAAAATATTATGTTCTTGGAGTAATCTTCTCTCTGATACAATTCTTGTTAAATTGAATAGCCGCTGACGATCTGTGTAGCTGATCGCTCAAAATTGCGGAAGACCTTTTTTTCCCCATTGTTCAATGTGGAACAGAAGTTTCCGATATTCATCTGGGAACCAGTATCTGCAGATTTCGAGGTCTCTTACCTCTTCTTCAGCTGGGTGGTAATAGTGAATATTTTAATCTTCATGGACTATATGTTCACAAGTGAGAAATAACCTCACCGAGTATGCTGTGATTTTTCGTCCGTGACTGTTGTGGTGAAACGTCACTATGGTGTTCTAGTCCGTTTTTTTAGGGAAGTATCAATTGGTTCTGCTGTGTATTTAAGGATGGTCTGAGTTTTTCAATTAAAACAGCTTCTGCTATTTGTAGTCTGCGGTGATCATTTGTACGGTAAATAACTGAAGTATTATTTCTTAAGTCTGCTTTTTGTGGTCTTTTGTCATGTTGTGCTGTGTAGTGGGCGAGAATTTCGCCATTGTAACGGTAGTGATAAAGCCTTTTTTCCAGAGAAGTTCTGGTGAACCCAATGTAAGTATTTTGAAGGGATGCACAATTCCCTGTCTGACATGTGTGTTTACACACTACATTGTTTTCACTCTGTTCTCTGGAGTTAGCTGTGTTGTTCTTCATAATGAGTGACGCTGTTTTATTTGGTTTGTAGTAGCAGACTATGTTAATCTTTATATTGTGTGCTGGGATAACACCGTTTTTAACTATTCTACGAATCGCCTTCTCCTCTTCTTTGCTTTGTTCATTATAGAACATCTTATAAAAGATGTTGATAATTTCCAAATTGTCATGTTGTTTCGACGAACCCTCAAGGAATCTCTCCATTGTTCGGCGAATACCATGTTCTATAATGGCATCGGGAAACCCGTTGTTGGTCAGGAGTTGCCTAATGCGTTCAAGTTCGTTGTGAGTATTTTACCAGGTACTACAGTGTGTGACGACTCTTTTGGCAAATGCAGCAACAAAACTTTTTTTTTGTAATTGCTGCTGCATTCGCCCCTGGCGTTCATGACAGTCCCGTTGTTAGTGGCCTTAATAAAAACGGAGGTTTTCATTTTGGTGTCGTTGATATCAACTATTACCACCCAGCTGAAGAAGAGGTAAGAGACCTCGAAATCTGCAGATACTGGTTCCCAGATGAATATCGGAAACTTCTGTTCCACATTGAACAATGAGGAAAAAAAGATCTTCCGCAATTTTGAGCGATCAGCTACACAGATCGTCAGAACGTCAGCGGCTATTCAATTTAATAAAAAATATTAGTCATACTGATAAGGCCTAGAATAGAATATGTGGCAACATTGTGGTCACCCAGTACCAAAAAGAATATAAAGAAAATAGAAAAAATCCAGAGAGCAGCCACAAAAATGGCCCCTGCACTTTCAAACTTGTCATATGAAGAGAGATTGGCTAACTTGGAGTTGCCGATTCTGGAGCAAAGAAGAGAGAGAGGCGAACTACCGACCATCTATAGAATCATGAAGGGCAAAGAAATACTCGATAGAGAGGACTTGTTAAACTGGGACAAAGGAAATACAAGAGGACATGGAAAAAAAAAAACAGTTATAGAAGAGATCTGAAGAACAGTTTTCCACATAGAGTAGTGGACACTTGGGACAAACTGGACGAAAAAATAGTGTGTGCAAAAACCCTTCATGAATTTTAGATCAAACTAGACATTACGAAATACAAAGGCGGGTCAGCACTAGCGTAGCTCCCCTTCCCGTAAAATACAACTAGGTAAATACGAGTACAACTAGGTAAATACATACCCTTCCTACCGTGCTTTACCCTTCTACCCCACCTCCCCTCCCACCCCACCTCCCCCTCCTACCCTCACCTCAATCTCCTACCCTCACCTCAATCTCCTACCTCACCTCCCTCTCCTCCCCACCACCACCCTCTCCTACCCCACCACCCTCTCCTACCCCACCACCCTCTCCTACCCCACCACCCTCTCCTACCCCACCACCCTCTCCTACCCCACCACCCTCTCCTACCCCACCACCCTCTCCTACTCCACCACCCTCTCCTACCTAGATGACGGCCTCCTCTGCAAAGTATCAAAATTTGCTGATGACACAAAAATTGCCGGTAAAGTAATAACCACCAAAGAGAAAGAAACTCTACAATCCGATCTAGATAAATTATCAAGTTGGGCTAGCAAGTGGCAAATGAAATTTAACGTTAACAAATGTAAAGTTATGCACATTGGAGGTAACAATGATCACATCCAATACCAAATGAATGGCGAAATACTGGATTCAGTAACTAAAGAAAAAGATCTAGGAGTTTTAATATCAAATGATTTGAAGCCAAGTCAACATTGCTCAGAAGTTGTTAAAACAGCAAACAAATTAGTTGGCTTCATCGGTAGAATCTTCGAAAATAAATCAGAAAAAATATTGCTAAACCTCTATAACTCCTTGGTTCGTCCCCATCTAGAATACTGTGTACAATTTTGGTCCCCATACTACCAGAAAGATATTAACAAACTAGAAAGAGTACAACGGAGAGTGACCAAAATGATACCAAGGCTGAGAAATCTGCCGTATGAAGAAAGACTAAAAAATCTAAACTTGTTCTCCCTCTCAAAAAGAAGAATGCGAGGAGATTTGATTGAGATTTTTAAAATGTTCAAAGGCTTTGACAACATTAATGTCAAAGATTACTTCTTATTAGACCAATCAAATACAAAAAGACGCCACGATTTCAAAGTAATTGGCAAAAGATTCTCTACGAACGAAAGTAAGCACTTCTTCTTTAACCGGGTTGTTAACGTGTGGAATTCGTTACCTCCCACTGTCGTCGAAAGTAACACGATAACAACATTTGAAAATTGCTTAGACAAATACTTGGAATCTAATCCGCAGATAAAATATTATCCTTTGCAATAAAAGATATGACAATCAGACATTCAATCATAATTGGATTAATCGGATAGGATAGTGATAGCAGTAGTGTTAGTTCGAAAGTAACACGATAACAACATTTAAAAATCGCTTAGACAAATACTTGGAATCTAATCCGCAGATAAAATATCATCCTTTGCAATAAAAGATATGACAACCAGACATTAAATCATAATTGGATTTATCGGATAGGATAGTGATAGCAGTAGTATTAGTTCATCTTCTATCGCCTAGTTGTCCTGTTGCCTTAACTGTAGTGTAGTTTAGTTAACACAAACAGCCTCGTTAGGGCCAGTAGGCCTGCTGTTGTTTGTTCTTCCTTTGTGTTCCTTTGTGTTACCCCACCTCCCCCTCCTACCTCACCTCTCCCTCCTACCCCGCCTCCCCTCCTATCCCACCTCCCTCTCCTACCCCCTCTCCCTCCTACCTCACCTCTCCCTCCTACCCCACCTCCCCTCCTACCCCACCTCCCTCTCCTACCCCCTCCCCCTCCTACCCCCTCCCCCTCCTACCCCCTCCCCCTCCTACTCCCTCCCCCTCCTACCCCACCTCCCCTCCTACCCCACCTTCCCTCCTACCCCACCTCCCTATCCTACCCCACCTCCTCTTCCTACCCCACCTCCCTCTCCTACCCCACCTCCCCTTCCTACCCCACCTTCCCTCCTACCCCACCTCCCCCTCCTACCCCACCTCCCCCTCCTACCCCACCTTCCCTCCTACACCACCTCCTCCTCCTACCCCACCTCCCCCTCCTACCCCACCTCCCTCTCCTAGCTCCCCTCCCCCTCCTACACCACCTCACCTTCCCAATCCACATTCCCCTCTTACTTCACATTCCCCCTCTTATCTCACCACCCCCTCATATCCTACATACCCCTCCTACCGTACTTCCCCATCCTACTCCAACTGTACCCAAGGAGACCATGGGCACTTCTATTTTTCTATAATCTAGTTTTCTTCCCAATGATAGGTGTTTTCACAAAAGAGATGCTATTAACACCTTCAGTGCTACTTACTATTAATATTATTATTATCATTATTGTTGATATTATCATTGATATCATTATTGTTATTATTATATTCATATTATTATTGTTAGTCGTCGTCGTCGTTATTATTGTTATTATTATTATCATTACATTTTTATTTAGGATACTCCTATGATATTCATTCCAACAGCCAAATGGTGAAGTTCCTTCTAATGCTCTCCCCACTCCCCTCCTCTTCGCAACTCTCCCTCCTCTCCTCTCCCTCCACGCCCTCCAGGAGGCAGAACCCTCCACATTTTCTCCCATTTCCTTAGACTTAACCCTCTCACGCCCTCCACATTCCTCCTATTTCCTATCTTTCATTTCCGGCTCTCCACCCTCCCTCTATCCATCCAAACAGCCACATCCATCCATCCATTCATTGACTCATTGTCACTTCCTCCATTTCATCCTCTTACCTATCCACTGCTTTAACCATCTATCCCTTCCATCCCATCCTCCCTCCAACTCTCACTCCCTTCACGCCTCCCTCCCTTGCTCTCCTCCCCCCTTTCTTCTTT
>NC_134780.1:17560258-17570258 GCF_046742065.1 Oratosquilla oratoria | reverse complement strand
GAAGAGGGAAGGGGAGAGAATGTGGAGGAGGAGGAGGAGAGGAAGGAGGAAAAGGATGAAGAGGAAGGGAGAGAAGGTGGAGTATGAGGAAGAGGGGAGGGGAGAGGAGAGGAGATAGAGGAAGAGGAGGAGGAAGAGGGATGGGAAGAGGAGGTGGAGGAGGACTAAGGCTATCTGGGTCGAAAGAAGACGGTGGTATGAAAGGAGTAGGCAGGCCAAGTGACATCATTCCTTTTTGTGACGTCAAAGGAGTGATGTAACAAGGGTGAAGTATCACATTATGTAACGAGAATGACGTAATGGAGTGACGTACTAGATGATGTAACGGGAGTGACGTGACAAAAGTGACGTAACGGTAGGGACATGTAAAGTAGGACCTAACGAAAAAAGGTCACTGTAACGTTACAGAGGCGTGTTGAGACGAAGATGATGTAGGGAGGTGTGTGATGGAGAAAAGCGAGGTGTGTGTGTGTGTGTGTATGTGTGTGTGTGTGTTTGTGCGTGCGTGTGTATGTATGTGTGTGTGTGCGTGTGTGTGTATGTATATGTGTGTGTGTGTGTGCGTACATACGTGTGCTGGAAAAGTGTGAGAACATTTTGGTAAAGGGCGAGAAGACATGTGTTGAAGAAAGAGAAGGGGATATTAGTGGAGAGAGAGGGCGATTTCGTTGAAGAAGGGCGAGGGCGATTTTGTTGGGGCGAGTAGCGTGTCTGGATAGGGCGTGGGAGTAGAGTGGGGGCAGGGGGGGGGTCAAGGAGGAGAGAGGGAAGTCGAAATGTTGGAAATGAGCACCTCTCAGAAAGTGGGAGTTTGAGAGTTGTGGGATTGTAAGTGGTTCTAGGGAGGACGACGTGCAATTGGAAATGTTGGGGTGTGAGGCGGGGTGGGGTGGGGTGGGGTGGGCTGGGGTGGGGGAGTTGTGGGGAGGATGATGACGAAGAAAGGATCCAAGCAATGATGGGTGTGGGTCAAGTTCGTGTGTTTTTGGTGAAAGACGGAGGGGAGGGGTGAAGAGAAAAAGGGAAGGGAAGGGAGCAGTGAGGGAGAGAGGGAGAGAGGGAGAGAAGGAGGGAGTGGGGGAGGGAGGGAGGGACGAGTGGCAGGCGATGGGCGACGGGCGGAGGGGGGGAGGGGAAGGGCGAGGGGGCGGGTAAGGGCGGCAGGCGGCGCGAGCGACAGACAACACACAGTGCAAGGCATGCCGGGGTCGCGCATAGGTGGACCGTCGTTGCCGCCTATCGGCCGACAGCGTTTCCAGCCGAGGTGGGACTAGACCACTGTTCCTCCTCCTCCTCCTCCTCCTCCTCCTCCTTCTGCAGCCACCACCACTACCACTACCGCCGCCGCCACCGCCACCGCCGCCGCCGCCGCCGCCTGCTGCAGCAGCAGCTACCTCATGCCCCTGGCCAAGCTCTCGCGACCACACCTGACCCTAGTGTTTGGAGTCGGGTTTTCCTGATGGGGGTGCGCTTGGAGAGGAGGACCTGACTTTCTCCTGACGGAGGTGTGGTGTTGGGGGTGACTGTTGTGGTGGTGAAGGTGGTGGTGGGGGGGTGGTAACGATGGACTCAGTGGTGGTGGTGTCATGGTTGAGGTGATGGTGATAATGATGTGTGGTGGTGATGATGACACCGAAGGCGAAGATAGATTGCTTTGGTGTTGTTGTTAGTGGTGTTCTTGTGATGGTTGTGAGATTGCTGGAAGACTACGGGCTTCACGTCCCACTGGTGATAGTAGTGATGTTGACGAGTTTCTTAGAGGTGTTGTCATGGTGATGCCTGTGGTGATCAACTTTGTGATGTGTTCAGTGTTGTTCTTGTGCTTGTGATGAAGATGATGATGATGACGACAGTAAACTTTGATGCGGTATTACATGTAAAGTAATGGTGATACAAATGAAGATAAACATAAACATAGTGAAGTCATAGTGCTGCTTACAATGTGGTTATAGTGATCATGAACTAGTGATGATAATAATGCAATGGTTTTGAGCTCTAGTGTTGCCATCCAACAATTATCATTGTTACAATATCATTGGTTCCTTGTCGACAATTGTGATGTCATTGATGATTGCGATGTTCCTGGAGCTATCGTTGCGATATCTGTGATGGTGCTTGTGAGGTTGATTTACTACTAAATGATGAAATACTTGATCACGTCATCTCAAATCTGTAAGGACTGTATGAGTGATGACGCACAGGATGAAAACATTCCGATGGTGATGCGAGGACGATGAGGACGAAGAGACACACGACGACGACGTTGACGACGACAACGACAACAACAACGACGACGTCGACGACAACAACGATAACGACGATAACGACGACGACGACGTTGGTGATTACTTCGTCGATATATTGAGGATGTAATGAATGGCAATCATTGAAATAGTGATCGATTTAGATATTTTATAAGAATATTACTAGCATTGCTTACACTGATGGTGGTGACGATAATGATGGGAGTATTGATGCTACTGGGACATGGTAGTCAGGGCGCAGATGATAACAGTGGTAATGATGACGGGGATAATGATTATAATGTTGATGATGATTATTATTTTTGTGGTAATGGAGGTTACAATAACCAAGATACCAATGAATATAGTTATGATGCCAGGGGCGATGACAATGATGACCAATAACAATGCTTTTGATAATAACCACAACCACGACAACAAGAAAGACAAGAATGACGACAAGAATGAGAAGAATAATGGCGACTATGACAACTATCAACGACGATGACAACGACTATAGGAACAACGACGAGGACGACGACTATGATAATTAGCCATATAGTGTTGTGGTCCCAATGGTAATTGCAACGTAGGGTTTTATTATGATTGTTGTTGTAGTTGTTGTTATTGCTGCTGAATTACCCTTACTCTTCTCGACGTCTTCGCCGCTGTATTGTCAGCATTAGCGATGGCTATGATGATAAACACAAAGATATTACGAATGTGATGCTGTTGACGGTAGATGAGATAAAGTGATGATGAGAGTCATTACTTCATTAATAAGTTACAGTGACGTCACACATCGTCTTGGTACTGTCACTGTAACCACCGTGACTAAAAGTCGGTACGTTGTATCTTCGGAGATGTGGTGAAAACATTACTGGTACCTCATCATAGGCACAGATTAGTGACAGTACTGCGCCCGGTATGGTACTGGTAGTTGTCGCAATAGTGGTAGTAGTACTGTATGGTACAATGACGTAACATTTGGTAGTATTAGGATGTCAAGAAGCCATGTTGTATGTGGTAATGATAGTCGGTGGGTCGATGGTACTACTTAAGTAATGATGGTGCGACGGTCGATAAGAGTGTGGTACTAGTTGGATGTACTATTTAGTGGTACTATTTAGTGGTACATTACTGACGAAACAACAGGGAGGTATGGAAAAATTGGTACTGATGAATGGGCAAGTTGATTAGGTGGTACTGTTATACCTAATGGTATCAGTGGGTGAAGGAGGGATTGGTACAAGTATGTGTGGTACCACCAGTTTGGGTACTTGTAACTGAAGAGACACCGAGAATATACGAGAGATATTGGTGTCCGTCTACTGTTTGACGCAGTTCCGTTGGGTGCTAGTACCGGATACTGGTATCGGCTGCTGGTATCAGTGCCGTTGTGAAGTAGATCTACTGACACGGTTCGAGCCGTTATTGCTGTTGTTGTTGTTGTTGCTGCAGCTGTAGTTGTTGTTGTTGCTGCTGCTGTTGTTGTCTGAGTCAGTCAACCTCGCCAGCTACCTCCACCAACACCCCCGCCTGAGCCTCGCTGAACCTCCTCCTCCACCTCCTCCTCCACTTCCTCCTCCCCCTCCACCCCCTCCTCCTTCCCCCTCCACCACCTCCTCCTCGCCCTTCTCCACCTTCTCCTTACACTCTTCTAACTCCTCCACCTCCTCTCCCCCTACTCCCTCCACTTCTTCCTTCCTCTCATCTACCTTCTCCTTCCTCTCTTCTACTTCCTCCCTCTCCTCCGCCTTCTTCCTTTCTTCCACTTCTTCTACGTCTTCCTCCCTTTCCTCCACTTTCTCCTCCTCCCACTCCTCTACTTACTTCACTTCCTACACACCATTACTTCTCTTCCTGTTGTACTCCTTCCTCTGCCACCTCTCCTACCACCTCTCCTACCACCACCACCACCACCACCACCACCACCACCACCACCACCACCACCACCACCACCACCACCACCACCACCACCACCACCACCACCACCACCACCACCACCACCACACCACACCACCACCACCACCACACCACACCACCACCACCACCACCACCACCACCACCACCACCACCACCACCACCACCACCACCACCACCACCACAACCACCACCACCACCACCACCACCACCACCACCACCACCACCACCACCACTTCCTCTACCACCTCCCCCTCTTCTTGTTCCCGCTGTATATACCACTGCATACACTCAAGCTGCTGCACTTGTATTCACTACAACAGACTATAGCTGTATACGGTCCGCCTACGTTTGCTCCTAAATACAGTGTTATTAGAAATACTACAACGGTTGCTCTGATACAATGAGTTAATGCAGTAACACTGTTATAAGACATTCTCGTGACTTACGCCGGGAGGCACTTACCTGTGATTGAAGCATGACGTCACCTTACCTGCAGTGCAGGCGTATCAAAGACGTGATACCAGTTTGTGATGTCATCCCTTTGCGACATTATGAAGTATCTTGGTACTGTAGTTCAGTCAAGCCATCTCCTCTTTGCGCCCCTCCCCTCCCCACCACACATTTCCTCTTCTTTCTCTTCCTCTTCTTCTTCTTTTTGGTCAGTCTCCCTCCCTTCTCCACTCTCCTCCTCCCTTTCCAACTCCTCTTCCCTCTACCCCCCTTTCGCGCTCTCTCCTCTTCCCTCTCTTCCTTTCTCTCCCTCACCTCCTCATTCTTCCTCTTCCTCTCTCTCTCTTCATATAGCTTTCTACCGACCTTCTCCCTTTCCTCCTCCCTCTTCTTCTTCATCCCTCTCCACTTTCTCCTCCTGTTTCCCTTCCTCTCCCTCTTCTTCCTCTACTTATCCTCTTCCCCTCTTCTTGTCCCCTTTCCCCTCTCCTCCTTTCTTTTCCATTTTCTTTTTCCTTTCCTAAATTTTTATGACAGTTTCTCCGCCACAGTCACCACTTGTCGTTTCTCGGTTTATCATGAAATGAAATTGAAATGCAGCAAAGAAAAAGAAAAGTTTGGTCTATGATTAGGCCCGGCTGAAAAATTTGTAAACAAATCAAACGATTTTGGAATACCGATGCCTCTGCGCTGACCTGGGTGGTACCAAGTATATATGAAGAAAAAAAGTTATGCATTTCATATTCTCATTCCTACTTTTCACTATTTCTTTCCTCCCCCATTTCCTTTCTCATTCGCTCTCTTGTTATCTACCCTCCTCCTCCTCCTCCTCCTCCTCCTCCTCCTCCTCCTCCTCCTTCTTCTCCTCCTTCTCCTCCTCCTCCTCCTCCTTCTACGACTACTGCAAGACCTCCAATTTTCTCTTATTGTTCTCACTTTTCTTTATCTTTTCTTTTTATTCATCTTCATATTTTTATTTACTTCCTTCTTTAGCACCTCCCATTCTTTACTTTACAGATCTCTCACTTTATCCTCTACTAAATTCCTAAATCATTATTTCCTTCCACTCTTTTCCTCCCTTCTTCCTCCCCTCTATCTTCTCTCCTTCTCCTTTCCCTATCTCACTCATCTATGCCTCCCTTACTGCCCCTTCTCCCCTCCTCTCTTCTCTCTTTCCTTTCCGATTCTCCTCTCTTTAGTTATCACTCCCCCCTTCTTTCCTTTCGCCTTCCTTCCTTCCTCCCTCCTCCTCTACTACTTTCCAGCGCGCCTCCTCCCTCGCCACCGGACACACTCCGCTCCTCTTTCTGCATGTTCTTCCCGCCTTACACTGCTCTTCACTCTCCTCCTCCCCCGCCTCCTCCACCTCCACTCCTCCTTCACCTCCACCTCCGCCTCCTACACCTCCTCCTCCCCCTCCTCATAACCACTCCTCGTCTTACTTCTCCCCAATCCACCCGCGCTGCGTACTCTTGCCCTCCTCCTCCTCCTCCTCCTCTTCCTCCTCCTCCTCCTCCTACTTCTCCTCTCTTCTCCCTCCCCGAACCTTCCTCTCATCCCCTCTCCTCTTCCTTCTTTTGCTCATCCTCATCTTTCTCTGTCCTCCTGCCTCTCACAGTCCTCTTCTTACTTCCCTTTCCTTCCACTCTCCACTCCCTCCTCCTCCCTACCACTCTTTCTCCTTTCTCTACTGTTCCCATCTCCCCTCCTCCTTCCTTCTCCCTCTCCTCTTTCCCTTCTCTCTCTCACTCCTCCCTCTCGTGCTGCTCTTTCCCTCTCCTCCTCCTCCTCCTCATCCCTTCCTCAGCCCCGCCTCGTCCTGCCTTTCCCTTTCTTCTTCCTCCTCCTTCTACTCTCTTCCCCCCCTTCCTCACCTCCTCACGCTTCCCCTCATGCTCCCTCTTCCCCTCCTCTTCTCTCTCCCCCTCCTCCACCCTCTCTCCCCCCTTCCCTCTCCCACTCCTATCTTCCCCTCCTTTGATTCTTTTTTCTTTCAAGTATCATTTCCAAGAACTGCTCTTTCAGGGCATTACGCATCTCCTGCTATTCCACTCTTTCTCCCTCCCTCCTCCCCTTCCCCTCCTCCTCCTCCCCTTCCCCTCCTCCTCCTCCTTCCATCCTCCTCCTTCTCCTCCTCCTCCTCCTCCTCCTCCTCCGTCTCCTCCTCCTCCCCTACCTCCTCCTCCCCTACCTCCTCCCTTTATCCCTTCTCCTTGCCCTCCTCGTCCTCCTCCTCTTTCAGCTTCTTTAACTCCTTCTACTCCTCTCCTTCTCCTCCTCTCTCCTTTTTCTATGGGCGATTTCTTCTCTTTCTCCTTTTTCTTTTTATCCTTTGCTGCCATTGGCACTTTTGTCCTTCTTTCTCGTCCTTTTCTGTTTATTATTCTCATTCTCCTCCTCCTCCCATTCTTTCTCACTTCTTCACTCGCCTTCCTCAAACGTCGCACTATTCGTCTCTTTATTGGCCTCTATCCTCTCCATTCTCCTTTCTTCTTCTTTTCTATTCCATCCCAACGCTTCTTTTCCACCTCCACATCCTCCTCTTCTTTATCTTTCTCCTCTCTTCTTTTTCTCCTAGTACTATTTATCCATTTCTTTTCTCCTGTCCTCAACCCTCTCCTCTCCTCATTCCCCTCTCTTGTGACACCTTGCTCACCTTCATCGGCTTTCTCTCTCAATGTTTTGTTCACATATAAGTCTTCCTCCCCCTCCTCCTCCTCCTCCTTCTCCTCCTCCTCCTGCTTTTAGATCCTATACTCTTTTCTGTTCCTCTTCTCTCTTTCTTTACAACCAACCCCTCTTTAATCAAATCTTACTGGGGTACCAAGTTTCTGTGTATATATTTTGATCTCTTTCTGCAGCCAGGCTATTCCATTCATATGCCACGGTGACCTAATTTACGTATTATGTTCTGGTGGACTCCAAGCAATTTTATCTGAATCAAGGGTAGTCCCAAGCTCTTAGCTGAATATAATCGCCCGAGGTTTAGCCAGAATAAGATATACGAAGGCTGCCATCGCACCGAAGGCTATAGAACAGTCATCAAGATGAACTTTATGTATTTTTCCTGTTTAAAGCTAAGTGATTTTATTCAACACCTCGCGTTGAAATGGGCCAAACATTACGGCATGCAATGCTTCCACGTGATGTCAGCGAACGCAGCACTACGCTCTGGTGCTGTAATACACTGAAGAGCTCTAACTGTTGTATGCTGTGGTGCCGTGCCGTACCGTGGCCTTGACCTTGGCCGGCACGGGCGGCGGTGGCGGTGACGTCATGTGATCCAGGTGGGCGTGCGAGCGGCGGGTGGGAGTAGGAGGGAGGGAGGGAGGAGTGGGCGTGAGGGCGCAAGGCAGAAGCAGCAAATAAGGCGGGTCGCGAATTTCCCAACTGTAGTTAGGATGACGACCCAACGCGCGCGGAGTGCTGTTTATTATGATATTCTGTCAGAACTGTGTGCAAACTCGAAATTAAAGATGTGCTTATTCGAGTTCTCGTGAAAGTTTTCCCTCGATAAGTGTATTCTAACCTTATGTGACCCAACTAACAACATAACCTAACCAAACCGAGGGATCTTTAATGTTTTACCTCAAAACCAGTCTGCAGTCCTGTAACGTGCTCAATCGACTTTCCCAGACATCTTACCCTAGACTAGACTGAGATACTTAAATACAAACCCAGCTTAACCATCGTAAACCATCTTCCCGGCTAAAGGTAGTCCATCGCCACACTGACTGTCATCAGCGCGGAGTGGTTCATAAACTGACGCGCGGGACATTGGAGGAGTCAGGAGGCAGGAACCAGGAGGTAGGAGAGTAGCAGGAGGTAGATTAGGAGTTGTAGGTTTATATGGGAACAGAAGCAAAATACACCGAATGGCCAAGTAGAGGTAACAGAGTTAGAGCGTGTCTGGGTGGTCAGAAAAAGAGTAGGTGGGAATGAAGGAGGTAGGAAAGAAGAGAGAAGAGAGAGAGGGAGAGAGAGAGAGAGAGAGAGAGAGAGAGAAAGAGAGAGAGAGAGAGGTAGAAGAGAGTGGAGGAAGGGAATGTAAGATTCAAGGAGGAGGCAGAAGTGGACAGATGGATGAAGCAGAAGAAGGGAGGCGGAAGCCAAGTGAAAGATGATGACGCCTTGAAAGCAGAGGGCAAACTTGGGAGATATTTTTTTATGGCTTGACGCTACTTTTCCTTGGCTGAGGGAGACCCAGAGGTGTCTTTCAGGATAGAACTTTGAGCAGAACCGTCTGACGTTCTACAGAACAAGAACATTAAGGCTAGGCACGATGCTGGAGGGCCAAATGTGGCCCAAGAGTGGGGAGGAAATACAAGGAGCCCTGAACCACCATTCCCTCCCCTCCCTCCCTCCCTCCCCCACCACCACAAAACAAAGCAAAGCGCGGGAAACACAGCAGCAGCAGCAGCAGCAGCAGCAGCAGCAGCGAGGAGTAAGAGGCGCAAGAAAACGAGTAAGAGGGGGATGTGGATGAGGATGAATATGAGGACGATGTCTAAGGTGAGAAATATGAGGAGGGTGATGTAGAGGATGGGAATGAGGAAGTGTAGGGGAAAGAATATAAGGAAGAGGGTGAGGCGGAGGAGGAAGAGGAGGATGGGGATGAGGATGAGGATGAGGATGAGGATGTGGATGAGGATGAGCATGAGGATGAAAAGTGAAGGTGAAGCACGGTACACGGCTGTAGTGGCCGTGAAGATGTTGTCATATGTGAGTGGCACCGCTTTTCTCAGCGGTTAGAGGCTGGCTGTGGCAGTCAATGTAGTCATGATGACGAGGGTGATAGTGGATGGTGGTTGTAGTGGTGGTCGTAGTGATGGCTGTGGTTGTGGTAGTGGCTGAGGTAATGGGGAAGAGGATGACAGTGGCTGTGACGGTGGGTGGTAATAGTGGAAACTAGTGGCAGTTGCTCTAAGGCGCTTTGGTGATGGCAGCGGTGAAGGAGGAGGCGGCGGCGGTGGCGGCGGCAGCAGCAGGTGCCTCGACCACCGCAACGGTCGATACCTGGCCCACTGCCCCAGTGGCGCCTCTTCTGCCTCTCCCCCTCCATGCACTGCCTCCCCGCGCTCTGCACAGCACACTGCCCCCTCTCCGTTTGTATAAACTCCCCCTAATACCTCTATACAATGCCTCCACTTTTGTCGCACTTCCTCCTTCGCCAGCATACAATCAGGTTTTAGTTCTAACACGCCCTCCTAAAGACAGACACACACACACATACGCGTACACATACACGCGTACACAAAAACACACACACACACACACACACACACACACACACACACACACACACACACACACACACACACACACACACACACACACACACACACACACACACACACACACACACGCACACGCACACGCAC
>NC_134780.1:17535258-17555258 GCF_046742065.1 Oratosquilla oratoria | reverse complement strand
GTGTTCGGGCTAGTCTCCATGGTAACTGGCTAGACAGTGTTGTGCATTAATACATCCCCTGACTGCTTTTTCCATGCGTGCGAGTACAACGTAGTTCTCCCTTTGTCTCCTGTGCTAACTGCAAGTAACTACAAAGACGCCAAAAACTCAACGAATTCAAAGAATGGAACATGTAATTCTGAAAAAAAGGAGAAGAAGGCGGTCGATGAGAGAACGGGGGTGGAGGAGGAAGAAGAGAGAATGAAAAGAGTGGAAAGGACATTGGAATGAAAGAAACAAGGAAATAAAAGAGGGCAGCAGGGAGAAGTAAACACCGGTTTAGCCAAATGAACGGTAATGTAATTAGGAAATTTCTTTCTCTTTTCGTGATTCCAGATATAGTTTATTTATGACCAACGTGGTCTTGCCTTGAGCTGCTGGTTGCTGATCGAGACCAAAGAACGACTGATATTTCTTTCAAGGAACGGCGAGCAGAAAGAGAAAAGTACCTACACTTGAAGTTTAAGAGAGAATGGGGAATGTGAAAGAACGCGCGGGGGGCAGAAAATGTAGGAATGTGATTACAGACAAATGTATCTAAAAAAAACTGGTTTTCTGTTGTATTAGACATTGCGGTCCTTTGGTATTTATTTCGCTAGTAAATCATTTATAAACTCCTTTACGCATATTTCATCTGGCTTAACTTGAAAGAGACTTTCTTTATCAATAATAATCAATTATTGATCTATACTTCTAAGATTACAGTTTGTTATTTCTTATGTTGTTTTTAGTGTCGTTCTTGTGTCTATTTGTTTAATTGAATAGGACTGTTATTATGATTTATAAGATTTTTTTATTTTTTTATTTGATGAATAGCCACTAAGTCATAAAAAGACAATATGAACTTTTCCTGGCTCCCAAAATCGTTCGCTCAAAGTCGCTGAACTTTTCTTGACTTCTTGAACAAGTGACCTTCTCTTGGTCTTCTTCTTCGTTTCACAGTTGTTTGATCTTCTATTTTGGCTTCTAGATCGAATGACCTCCTTCGACCCTCTTTTCGTTTCACAAATGTTTGATCTCTCCTCATCCCCTTTACAAACGCTTAACATCTCTTATCACAAACATTTGGACTCTGTAACCATTCTCTGCTCCTGAATCACTCAGCCACGTTTAGGCAAGGGACCTATAGGACGATACATGGGGGACGAGACGAAATCTTTATTTACCCAGGCACAGGTGAGTGAGCAAGATTCTTGGCACTTAATGGACGAATCTTGGGATCTGACAACAAAACAAAGGACACTGTCGCACTGTAATTCGTCACCAGTAAACTGTCAGAGTCTTGGGTTGACTTCTGTCACCAGGAGGAACCAAGGAGGACGATTTTTTTCGACTACATGTGAATTAAAATCTATTTAACACCAATACATGAAAATAAAGCATTGAAGATATCATCTAGCCAGTCTTACCATCAAAGAGTTAGTGAAACAGACTCAAGATATTTTAATTTAAGTAGACTAAAGTGTGACTCACTTTAGGAAGCAAAGAGGAGGATTCCTTCGTTACCGGCAGCCAGAAGAAGGGAGAAAGTGCCACCCGGTATGGAAGGAGTACATCGATATGGACACCAGCCTTTTCGTTACCGAGACCAGACGTGCCACGGAGATAAATAAAATAAACTGGCAGCAGTCAGAATAAGAAGAATACCGCAAGGTAAAAAAAAAAAAAAAAAAAAAAAAGATGAAATGCCAAACCACTTTGAGGAAGAGAGAACATGGGACTCAAGCTGTACAGCAATTCAGGCTTATACTCATAGATACAGAATAGAGAATGAACCTTGTTCAAGTCTGCATGTCACCAACACAGGAGAACATTCTTTCTCTTATTCTAGCTGCCGCCAGGTTATTCTATTCACTTCACTGGCACTCCCATGGTAGCAAGGGGGTCATATCTCATCTTGTGTAATGCTGTACGTGAAGACTGACTATTTTTTTTTCTCTCTGTCTACAGAGTGTGCCTTTCATCTCTGTGGCACACTTGTCTCCTATCTGTAGTGAAGAAGTTTAGTCGAAGATTCTCTCAGCCATGCATAGGTTTCTTGATTACCAGAATCAGTTATTGGCCAAATAATGACTTTGTCCTCTCTCAAGATGATCTAGTGACGTCACATTCTTATGCCAACGATGTCACAGTTCCATGCTAGTGACGTCACAGTTCTATGCTAGTGACGTCACAACAATGACATCACGGTTCCATGCCAGTGACGTCACAGTTCCATACCAGTGACGTCATAGTTCTATACATGTGACGTCACAACACCGTGCCCGTGACGTCACTGATCCCTGAGAACGCAGGAGCGGTAAAAGTCGGAGCTTTCGTGTTCGCAACAATGCGCACTCAGGGCTGTTAGTCGTCCGCTGTCATACAAAGGCCCCGCGGCCACTGACGAAGAGAGAGAGTGATAGATAGATAGATAGTTATATATATATATATAGATAGATAGATAGAGATAGAGAGAGAGAGAGAGAGAGAGAGAGAGAGAGAGAGAGAGAGAGAGAGAGAGAGAGAGAGAGAGAGAGAGAGAGAGAGAGAGAGAGAGAGAGAGAGAGAGAGAGGGGGGGGGGAGAAAAGACCCGGCTGGAAAAGGGGTCGGAGGGTGATAGTCATTGTTTTGCCTGTGTGATCCCTGATTGCGCACCAAGAAGAACAAAGGCCTCTCCAATTGCAACCGTCTTCTTCTCGCCCACAGAGTCCGGTTGCAATTAGTAAACGCGAACTGGATCTGATCCCGCGCATACCAATATGCATCGTTAATATGATCCGATCCTTTGTGAAGGATTGGAGTATGGCTACGATGTAGGTCATGGTATTCTGTTGTTTTATTTAGGTTTTTCTCTATATACCAGGTACAGGAAATAAGGGCAGTACAATTAATAGACACACACGCGCGCGCGCGCACACACACACACACACACACACACACACACACACACACACACACACACACACACACACACACACACACACACACACACACACACACACACACACACACACACACACACACACACACACACACAAATGAGAGCTCAAAAGTGACCTGTGGCACCACAGTAGATTCAATTCCTTTGCAGTGCATGCAGAGTCACAAGAGGACCTTCCTTGCTTGGAAAGTGCCTGTCCCCTCTTCCACGGACTTGGGAAGAAACCGCTCACCTCCTCTCAGGACAGGTCACCAACCACAGGGAAGGGATTGCTAATCTATCATTGTAACCAGGCTGGTACTTGGCAAAAGTGTAGACCAATCAGCGCGATCCATTTTAAGACGTCCGGCAAAATCATCTGATGTCAGGGTATATATTACGATGATCTGTAGTTTTCTGTTACTGTGAAGAAGACGCAAAGTTGAAACGTTAGGTTACATTAGTATTCCTGGTTGAACCTAAGTTTCCTTACCACTTTTTCCACTCAATTGTCTCACCTTCAAATAACAATGTAGGCATGCATAAATAATATAAACTTTAGAATTAAGATACACAAGTACTCCCTAAACCATAGCCATTGGTCATTCTTCGGGTTTTGTTAGTGACTCTACATCAAAAGATAATACTTGCAGATTTGTACTATAGAAAATAAATAAGAGATAATGCAAAATAAAAAAGTCAAGAGCTATGTCCTATGTTGGTACGCCAAATGTGCGCCACTGGGCATCGATGGACATTATATATATAAAAATGGAAATGGTCAAAACTAAAAATTTTTGAACGAAAGTGCGTGACCCGAACAAAAGGTAACAGGGGGTCATGGACCGGGGTGAGTGTTTTAACAGTGATCTGGCGCGGGGACGATCTGGAAGAAAACGATTTATACGGTTACTATACACAACAACATGGGTGTATTTTCTAATATAAAAAAATTTAATGGTTGCTTACGCCGTCCGGTGGTAATTCGGTCACACCTTCGCGTTTGGTGGTAAATCGGTTACACCGCCAACTACGGTGAAGAAGAAGAACTCGAAGAAGAAGAAGAACTCGAAGAAATCGAAGAAGAAGAAGAGGAAGAACTCGAAGAAGAAGAAGAAGAAGAAGAAGAAGAAGAAGAAGAAGAAGAAGAAGAACTCGAAGAAGAAGAACTCGAAGAACTCGAAGAAGAGGAAGAAGAAGAAGAAGAAGAACTCGAAGAATAAGAAGTAGAACTCGAAGAAGAAATCGAAAAACTCGAAGAAGAAGAACTCGAAGAACTCGAAGAACTTGAAAAAGAAGAACTCGAAGAACTCGAAAAAGAAGAACTCGAAGAACTCGAAAAAGAAGAACTCGAAGAACTCGAAAGAGAAGAACTCGAAGAAGAACTCGAAGAAGAAGAACTCGAAGAAGAAGAACTCGAAGAAGAAGGAGAACTCGAAGAAGAAGAACTCGAAGAACTCGAAGAACTCGAAGAAGAACTCGAAGAAGAACTCGAAGAAGAATTCGAAGAACTCGAAGAAGAACTCGAAGAACTCGAAAAAGAACTCGAAGAACTCGAAAAAGAACTCGAAGAACTCGAAGAAGAACTCGAAGAACTCGAAGAAGAACTCGAAGAAGAACTCGAAGAAGAACTTTATTTTCCAAAAAAGGGGCGTAGCCCAAGGCGCGCAGCGCCCGCGCCTAAGGCGCAGCGCCGCAGGCCAAGGGTGAGGCACCAGCGGAGAAGGTACGAAGAAATCGGCATTTCTGGAAGTGGGTTACTGATGTGAAGAAGATTAAACCTTCCAACCTCCTACTCCGGAAATGAGTCATCACCGGAAATACAAACTCCCGGGGACACATCTCACTCAGACTCAGAGAATCTTTACGAAATATTACCAAGAGAATCTTTACGAAATAACGCTAAGAGAATCTTTACGAAATATTGCCAAGAGAATCTATATACATAAAAACGGAATTACGGAATTCTGACAAAAGAATCTTTGCGAAATATTAATGAGAAAATATTTACGAAATATTGCCAAAAGAATCTTTACCAAATGTTAACAAGAGGATCTTTACGAAATATTACCAAGAGAATCTTTACGAAATATTGCTAAGAGAATCTTTACGAAATATTGCCAAGAGAATCTCCACTCCACTAACATAAAAAAATATTTCTCTAATACGTTAATAATATTACCATGGAAAAAGAAAGTGGTGCTAACAAGAAAAAGAGAATCTTTACGGAATTCTGACAAAAGAACCTTTATGAAATATTAATGAGAAAATATTTACGAAATATTGCCAAGAAAATCTTTACCAAATGTTAACAAGAGAATTTTGATAAAATATTACCAAGAGAATCTTTACGAAATATTGCTAAGAGAATCTTTACGAAATATTGCCAAGTGAAGCGAAGCGAGCTACGCCGTAGGCCAAGCACACCTGGCGAAGCCAGGTCCGGGTGCTTGTTCTTTAAAAAAAAAAAAAAAAAGCCACTCGTGGTATTTTTCATTCATTCATGGCTGCCACCAGACTATTTCATTTATCTCCGGGTCATCCAATTGTTAAGAAAAAGGACCTTTTGATATTTTTTTTTATCTAAAGAGCCCCTTTCGTGACAATCATCAATTTTCATTTAATTCTCATTGCCACCAGAGTATTTTGTCTTCTGTGGCGCATCCACGAGGACTTTTCTCGATGAAAAACTTACGTACTGGGTGGTACTCTTCCCTTTTATTCTAAGCACCGTTAGGTGATTTTAACCACGTGGCACTCAGAGCCAGGTAGTGCCATACGGAACTCAACGTCAATGTTGCAGTGCCGGCAGAAGACCTTTCGGTCCCTGACGAGTTAGGACGCAGTGCCGCCGCTTGGTCGAGCAAGGGAGGCAGTTGGGGCACCTCTCCCTTTCTCACTACTTACTCCCCAATGCTGGGTCGTTAAGGACGCGAGCCGGGCAACCGCTGCAGCAGCAGCAGCAGCAGCAGCAGCAGGAGGAGGAGGAGGAGGAGGAGGAGGAGGAGGAGGAGGAGGAGGAGGAGGAGGAGGAGGAGGAGGAGGAGGAGGAGGAGGAGGAGGAGGAGGAGGAGGAGGAGGAGGAGGAGGAGGAGGAGGAGGAGGAGGAGGGAGGGAGAGGAATAGGAGGAGGAGGAGGAGGAGGAAGATGAGATCGAGGAAGAAGAAGAGGAGCTCGGGGTGACCTACTTCATCGAGTGCCTCGGCAGCACATTCGCGTTTCCCAAGACAATTCTTCGGCGGTTTGATGCGTTGGACCTCAGTCGCGGGGGCCTCGTAACCACAGTCTGTTTTTGCACAACAGCGGGAATGCACTTGGCCCGACCTGCAGCCTTTGGCGTCGATTGGTTCACCAAAAGCATATTCGGAGGGTATAATTGCATTGCAGATGAATGTTTACCACTGCAATGCTTTTAGGTGACCAATGAAGGATTATATGTGCATATGTATGCGTAGATGTGTGTGTGTGTGTGTGTGTGTGTGTGTGTGTGTGTGTGTGTGTGTGTGTGCGTGTGTGTATGTGTATGTTAGTGTGTGTGTGTGCTAGTGTGCGCGTGTGTGTTTTCTAAACTTGTCACCTTTGGCCTAAGTACTTGGACACCTACGATGAGGTACTTGCCCTTGTCTCTTCACAGGGAACAGGAGTGTCGGCTATGGACGAGGATTGGCACCTTCTGTATGCCCCTTCCCTTTTAGCCAAATGTTCTCTATTCACTAAAATAAGAAGGAAATAGGCAAGAACTGGTGTACCAACAAAGTGGTTAGCGAATGGAATAGACTTAGAAACCATGTAGTGAGCACTGAAACAATTGACTGTTTTAAGAAGAGATTAAATAAATTTATAGATAGCGATGAAAGGTGGTAATGGACATGGAACTGCCTAGTGTAGGTTTTATAGTCTCCTGCAGTTTCCTTCATATTTATATCCTTAGGTTCTTATATTCAGTGGCTAGTACAGATGACTTTTAGTTCTCCCCTGGTGACTGCCATTTACTTGGGATGTCCAAGCACATAAAGCAAAGGTGACGGTAACGGTCAAAAAAAAAAGAAAAAAAAGAAAAAAAAAAAAAAAACATCCTAGAGAAAGTTTACTATTTATAGCACGTCATCATCTCTTCTAACGGCGTGGCGACCAACCACAAGGCTTTCAACAACAAACTAGAATCCTATAGACGTCTTTTCAGAATATTTGGTCTCAATCAGACGTCGTCACTGTTGATAAAGTTACCTAATGTGGTTATGAGAGCGGCAACGAAGCGACGCTCCGGTGCCAAATGTGCCGGGCCATCGAGGGTCACGGCGAAACTAGGTCACCGTAAACGAGGTCACCACCCGAAAATGGTACCGACGCTCTGGCCTTAAAACGAGGTCAAATGGAACAGAAAGCGGGGTCAAGCGGAACAAGAAGTCGTTGGGGGACTGAAAAAAGAAAGAAAAAAGAAAGGAAAAGGAAGGAAGGAGGGAAAGGAGGAAGGAGAAGGAGAAGGAGAAGGAGAAGGAGAAGGAGAAGGAGAAGGAGATGGAGAAAGAGAAGGAGAAGGAGAAGGAGTGAAGAAGAAGAAGACGAAGACGAAGAAGAAGAAGAAGAAGAAGAAGAAGAAGAAGAAGACGAAGAAGAAGAAGAAGAAGACGAAGAAGAAGAAGAAGAAGAAGAAGAAGAAGAAGAAGAAGAAGAAGAAGAAGAAGAAGAAGAAGAAGAAGAAGAAGAAGAAGAAGAAGAAGAAGAAGAAGAAGAAGAAGAAGAAGAAGAAGAAGAAGAAGAAGAAAAAAAAAGAGAGGAAGAAGACGAAGAAGAAGAAGAAGAAGAAGAAGAAGAAGAAGAAGAAGAAGAAGATAAAGAAGAAGAAGAAGAAGAAGAAGAAGAAGAAGAAGAAGAAGAAGAAGAAGAAAAACAAGTCAATGATACACTCTCGCTAAAGTCCTGTTCTGAGGAAAGTCAAACGATTTTATTCAAACTGGGGTGGGGTAGGGTTCCAGAGGAGGGGGGCAGAGAAAAGGAGCGTCTTTCGTGCACATTTACAATAAGCTCTTAAGGGCCGTGTTAGTGATGACTCGCTTCTGATGGGTATATCTCGTTGAGAATGAAATAAATGGTGGTCCTGTAAACATCGATGTTGGTAAAGAGGCTCTCTACATCCAACGAAACGATTGCACCTTCGATGGAGGAAATCTGCGGCAGAGGACAAGTAATGTCTCGGCACGAAAGGTGCTACTCATTTAATTTCTTGGCAATCTGGTATGTAGGAATGGAAAGCTGGGTAATTATAGGACTGAGTGGGTTGTTATTTTTGTGAGTTTTTACATTCCTATAACGATATCCAAGGCCAAAATCACCTACCAGTTTAGGAAGCTTTAACCCAGCTGCTTTAGAGTTTACTGTCTCGATAATCTTGTTTGCTCCTCTTTTGATTTCCTCTATCGGGTTCCTTGAAATTTCAATGAATTTAGTATAGTCATCCAGGATGGTTTCTATTTTCTCCAGGTACTCGGTAGTGGGTAACAAGACGTAGTAATCACTTTTGTCTGCTTTACGGATGGTGATGGAAGGGTCTTCGAGGAGAGCTTTTGCTGCATCTAGATGTCTCTTTTCGATGAGTGTACTTTTGCAGTTGCCTCTCCTCCTCCGTGCTTCACGTAGATGTTCAGGTTGTATATTCTCGTCGGTTGTGTTTTTTCATTAAATGGGAAAAGTGAGTGTCCCCAACGTCTTAAAGATTCCATCATCGGTGCTTACATCAGAAGGACTCTTACGCACTGCAGCAGCTGGAAAAGCGCTAATCAAGAAATGGAAAGATCCACACAGATTCTGGTCAACAATGGATATTCTAACCACGAAACTTCGAAGGTTATTAAGACAATCATCAACAAATAGTACGACCAAACCTCAGACAGGCCCAACTTGGAGGGAGACAAAATTAAGTTATATTACATATCCCACATGACTTCGGATTAGAAAATCGAAGAGAAAATCACGAAACAAATTATCAAACGTCATCTATTACAAGAATAAGAAGACTTCGAACCTCCCTCTATAGAACAATCCCGCCAGCAAACCTTCTGTGCTCCAGCGCAGTTATCTTGCGTATGAATTTATTTGTAAACTTAGGGTACTGCACCATTAAGCTCACTAGAAGAATCAGTCTACATTTACAGAACGGTACACCTAAGACACACACTAAATCTTGCCACAACACCACAATTATTAGGACTAACATAGTTGGAAACACTATAATCTTAGGACAAGCACAAGACACGAGAAGACTACAGATCCTTGAGGCTCTCCTTATTTGGGAGAGATCACCTTCTTTGAATCTACAGGCACAAGAATTCATGGTCATCCCATCCGCACGGAGAGATCTCTACTCTTCCAGGAGCCCGCAACGACTGATGACGTCACTACCCTCAGCTCCTGTGTTCGACGTACCTGATTGGCCATTGCATCCACGATATCGACACTTGATTGAGTGACCTCTCTCTACCTCGTTCTTATCTCCTATTTGTTGTTGTTTTGTTACATGTTCCCCCATTTTTTGTATATAAGATTCTATTCCCTGATCTCTTGTCGTTGCTTTTGGGAATGTACATGGTGTACGAAACGTCAAGCACAACTAAATTTCAACTTTATCTTTTCCTGAGTTTGGATCATGTCTTTCGAACGAGCTATAGCTTTCTTAAGCAACTAAGCCAAGTCTAAAGTTAGACGAGTGGAAAATCTCCAAACAGTAGGCCACCATAAACGGTGTAAAGTTCAAATGGAGGACTGTTAATTGTGGAGTTCCCCAGGGGTATTGTCTTCCTATTGTTCCTCATGTATATAAACGACTTGGACAATGCGATTAATAGTGATGTTAGTAAGTTTGTGGATGACACTAATATACTGTAGGATATCAAATTAGGCCAGGAGAAGACGCCAAGATAATGTAGGAAGCTCTTAACAGATTGTTCACGTGGTCAGTGGAATGTTAAATAGACTTCAATGTCTCAAATTGCAATGTGTTAAACGTATGTTTGACGAGTTAAACACCATATGAGGACGGATCCTTTATTTGTATGACGTTTTGTTTATTACAGCTTTTTCAAGTACAAGTTGAGATTTAATCTCAAGCAATGTGTATCTCAACTTGTACTTGAAAAAGCTGTAATAAGCGGAACGTCGTACAAATAAAGGCTCCGTCCTCATATGGTGTTTAACTCGTCAGTCTTGTCGGCAACTGCTACTTTCATAAAAAAAACAACTAGGTTTACATAACCCAGAAAGTAGGTATACCTTAGATACCACCTTGAAAAAAAAAAAAAAAAAAAAAAAAAAATAGTGTGAGAGACTTGGGAGTTCTAGTGAGTCCTGATCTTGAATCCAGGAAACAGTGTATTAGTGCCTGAGATAGAGCTGACAGAGAATTAGTTTTCATTGCTAGGACCGTTACGAATAAAAGTGTAGAGGTAGTTATCAAACTCTGTCTGGTGTTAGTTAGTCCAATCCTTGACTATGGGGTACAATTTTGGTCTCCGTCCTATAGAATGGATATCTATTCACTAGAATCAGTACAGAAGAAAATGACGAATATAATACCTAGGCTCAAAAATTTACCTTACGAGGGCAGGCTTGGGCACCTTAATTTACACTCTGAAAAATCTGAAAAGATACAGAGTGCGGGGTGGCCTTATAGGGTATTCAAGTGGATCAAGGGCTTTAACAAAAGAGATGAAGACAAGGTCATCATGTTAAGACAACAGGGTAGGACTCGCACTCAAATCAAATCAGCCATCTTGAGTCCAATGCTGAACAAAGGCCTCTTGCATAGCAATCCACGGCGCCAATCTCTGCCACGTCACTCCTGCAAACTTCTCAATATCGTCTCTCCACCCTCTGTCTGGTGTCCCTCTTCCACGCTTCACATCTCGCGGCGTCCACTCAGTAACACACCTGCTCCATCGCTCATCAGTCGTTCGGACTAACATACCTACCCAATTCCTTTTCCTCTTTTTTACCGCCTCCACAATATCTTTCACTCTAGTTTGCTCTCTCACCCAACTTTCCTTCGGTCTTTCAGCGTTATTCCCATCATTGATCTCCCCATTCTCCTCTGTGCATTCCTTAGCTTTGTTTTCATCCCCATCGTCAGTTTTCAAGTCTCACACCCGTAGATTATTGTTGGTAAAATGCATTGATTGTAAACTTTACGTTTCAAACATAAATGTAGAGAGCCTCTCAGGATTTTATTATACTTATCAAAGACTTTACAACCAATTGTAATATGTCTTTTTATTTCATTATCACGATCTTTGGTCGCTTTCACCATCTGGCCTAAATGATTATACTCTTCCACTTCAAGATTCTTCCCATTGCTTATAATCTCTTTACTTTGAACTTTCGTGTTGAACATTACTTTGGTTTTAATCTTATTCCTTTTTAAACCTACTTTGAGACTTTACTTGTTCAGCTCACTCAGCATATCTTGCAAGTCTTTCAAAAGATCTATCGATATACCATCTTCCCCAGGTACTTTTCCTCGCTTCATATTTTTTAGAGCAAATTCTACTTCTTCCTTTGTAATCTCTGGTATATTACTGACGCCTGCAGGTGAATTCACTGACTTAACTACGGTCTTTGACGAGTAAAGCTTTTGGTAAAATTTCTCTAATGTTTTTATCATTCTGTCTCTGCATTTAGTGATCTCTCCATTTCTATCTTTTAGATATATTAATTGCTGTCTGCGCTCAGTCCCTTTAATATTTTTACCTTTCCGAATAATTTCCTCTGTTTCATCCATGATTCTCTTTCTTTTCTCTGATCTCTGCCTTTTGTTGATAAGCTTGTTTAGTTCTACTCTTTCTATTATTATTATTATTATCTAGTAAGTGAAGAGATAGGTAAACGTGTAGTGGAGTGGAAGGAGGTTTCCTCAAGGATAATGTGGATGAAGGTGAAACTGGGAAAGGAGATGTGGGTCTTTGTAAGTGCATATGGGCCTGGCAGTGAGAAGAGTGTAGAAGAAAGGGAGGCCTTTTGGATAGATTTAAATGAGTGCATAGAGGATTTAGGAAGAAATGTCAACGTAATAGTACTGGGAGACCTTAATGCTAGGGTAGGAAATGGTCCAATTGATGGAGTAGTTGGGAAATGTGGAGTTCCAGGAAAGAATCGTAGTGGAGAGTTGATGGTGGAAATGTGTCTAGAAAGAGAGTTGATGATAGCAAATACAGTGTTTCGGAAGAAAGTCAAGCATAAGTACACATGGGAGAGGATGGTGGATGGAAAGGTGGTAGATAGAGCGTTGATGGATTATGTAGTGGTAAATAGGACTATAATAGGAAGAGTTAAGGATGTACATGTGCTAAGGGGAGAGGGTGGCGGAATATCAGATCATTTTTTTGGTGGAAGGTAAGCTGAGAGTGGAGGATAGATCGAGAAAGAGGAAAGGGACAAAAGGTAGAGAGGTTCTTAAAGTGAACTCTTTAAATGAAAAGGAAAAGGAGAAGGAGTACAAGAAGAAGCTGAAGGAGGAGTGGGAGGGTGTGAAGGATAGAGTAGAGCTAGGTGTGGAGGAGGAATGGTGATGGTTCAAGGAGGGAGTCATAAAGTGTGCAAGGATGGTGTGTGGAACAAGAAGGACAGGAGGAAATAGAAGGAAGGGTAGTGAATGGTGGGATGAGGAAACAAAGAAGGCTGTAGAAGAGAAGAAGCGAGCTTTCACAGATTGGTTACAAAATAGGACGAGGGAGTCATATGAGAGGTACAAAGAAAAGAAAAGAGAAGTAAAGCAAAAGGTAAAGGAGTCAAGGAGGAGAGCAGATGTGAAGTGGGGTAAGAAATTAAGAGAGGAAGAGGAGGCGAATCAAGTAGAGAAGAAAAGGTAAAAGGTGCAGATGGAGAGATGATAATGGAAGAGAAGGCAGTAAGGGGAGGATGGGCAGAATATTTTAGGGAGTTGCTAAATGTGAAGGAGGATAGGGAAGGAAAGATAGTTGCAGTGGGAAATGCTAAGAAAATGACCGTGATGAGTGAGGAAAATGGAGGAGAAATAAGGAAGGATGAAGTGAAGGCAGTTGTTAAGATGATGAAAGCAGGTAAGGCACCTGATCTGGATAGATGCCATGCAGAATGTCTAAAAAAAGGAGGTACATTGATGGTGGACTGGCTGGTGAGGTTATTTAATGTTTGCTGGAGAGAGGGTAGAGTGCCGGAGGACTGGAGGAGTGCCTATATAGTTCCACTTTACAAGGGAAAAGGGGACAAGTGTGAATGTAGTAGTTTCAGAGGGATTAGCTTGTTAAGTGTAGTTGGGAAGGCCTATGGGAGGATCTTGATTGAGAGGATTAGGAGAGGAACAGAGGGAGTAATTGGTGAGGAACAGTGTGGATTTAGGATGGGTAGAGGTTGTGTAGATCAGATCTTTGTGGTAAGACAAATATGTGAGAAAGCTATAGGAAAGGGGAAGGATGTTTTTTTGCTTTTATGGATCTGGAAAAGGCTTACGATAGGGTAGACAGAAAGGCAGTGTGGGAGGTTATGCGGATATATGGGATAGAAGGAAAGCTTCTAGGAGCTGTCAAGAGTTTTTATATGAGAGTAGTAGAGTTTGTGTCAGGATTAGAAATGGAGAGAATGAGTGGTTTGAGGTAAAGGTGGGACTTCGTCAAGAATGCGTTATGTCGCCCTAGCTGTTTAACTTATACATGGATGGGGTAGTGGGTCAGGGATTGGAGATGGTTAAAGAAAATGGAGAAAAGTGGGAGGTGAGCCAGCTGTTGTTTGCTGACGACACTGCGCTTGTGGGAGGATCGGAGGAGGGACTGAGGAAGTTGGTGACAGAGTTTGGGAGAGTATGTGATAGAAGAAAGCTAAAGATAAATGTGGGTAAAAGTAAGATGATGAGATGTACAAGGGGTGAAAGTGGCAGTAGACTGGAAGTGAGCATTAAGGGAGAGCGACTGGAGGAAATGGATAGTTTTAGATACTTGAGTGCAAATGTGGCAGGAAAAGGTGGAGTCAAGGTGGAGGTAGAATGTAGATTGAGAGAAGCGAGTAAATGCCTTGGTGGATTGAAGAGTGTAATGAGGAATAGACATTTGGGAATGGATGCTAAGAGGAGACTGTATGAAGGAGTGATTGTGCCAACAGCACTGTATGGGGCAGAAACATGGAACATAAGAGAAGAAGAGTTTGAATGTGTTTGAGATGAGGTGTCTGAGAAGTATGATGGGGGTTACTAGGCTAGATAGAGAGAGAAATAAGGAGGTGAGGAGAAGAACGGGGGTGGAAAGGGAGTTGGGAGATAGGGTTGATGAAAGAGTATTAGGATGGTTTGGACACATGGAAAGAATGAGTGAAGAAAGACTAGTAAAAGAGGTATAGAAGGCAGATGTGGAGGGAGTGAACATGAGGGGACGTCCTAGGATGAGGTGGATGGATGGGGTGAAGGGGGCTTTGGGGAAAAGGGGAATGTCTGTTGAGGAAGGACGGGAGAGGACAGAAGACAGGGGTGAATGGAGAATGGTTGTATATGGATGATGTTGTGATGCATGAGGTGGAATGGGTGGGGGGATGGGGGGTGAAGTAGTATGTGTGAGCAAAATTTGACGCAGCCCGAAGGGATTTCTCCCCATCTTCTCCTTTTATGCATGGGGGGGACAGAGAGGGGGGGGGGTCGCCGATTTAATGAAGCGGCCTTGCTGTGGACGTGCTGTGTCTGGCGACACTGCTTTTGACCCAGGGCAGTGGACAAGGTGCAGGGATGACCCGTCATCCAGGAGGTGCTAAGATAAGAGGGAGGGTGGAGGGGTGTGGAGTGTATTCAGGGATGGAATGGGTGGGAATGATTCTATGCCTTTTCCTTTTTGGCTACCTCCCTTGTAAGGGGGAAAAAGCCTTGGTATATGTATGTATGTATGTATGTATGTATGTATGTATGTATGTATGTATTATTATCATTATTACTATTATTATTATTGTTATTATTATTATTATTATTATTATTATTATTATTATTATTATTATTATTATTATTATTATTATTATTATTATTATTATTATTATTATTATTATTATTATTATTATTATTATTATTATTATTATTATTATTATTATTATTATTATTATTATTATTATTATTATTATCATTATTATTATTATTATTATTATTATTATTATTATTATTATTATTATTATTATTATTATTATTATTATTATTATTATTATTATTATTATTATTATTATTATTATTATTATTATTATTATTATTATTACTATTGTTATTATTATCATTAGACGGAACAAAGGCTATTACTATTGTTATTATTATCATTAGACAGAACGAAGGTTATTACTATTGTCATTATTATCATTAGACAGAACGAAGGCTATTACTATTGTTATTATTATCATTAGACAGAACAAAGGGTGTGAGAGTTGTCTCGGGACTAATGCGGTGAATGGTGATTAAGAGGTTATGAGGACAAATTCAGAAAGACTACATATCTATAGGATTTGATGAAATACAGATTTCGATATAGATGCATAAATGCTTGGAACAGCTTCGAAGGTGATAGCTCAAGCTGGGATAATACATGCATTTAAATCTAAATATGATGATTGGAAATCAAGGACATAGAATAAATTGGAAATGGGTATGATTTTGAGGCTAGGTAGGACAAATTGAAGAGTAGGAGACGGGACTCAATGAACTTTACTCCTTTCCAGTATACTACAATCATGTAAATACAATTAGGTTAAACACAAGTACACACACACACAGACACAACGTACACGTACAACCACAGGCTTTTAATTTAATTTTACTCGCATATATTCATTCATTTATTCATTTACTTGGTTATCTATATTTGCTCGATAAAAGTGTTAAAGAACTACTCAAAAGGGCCTCAACCCACCGTGACCTGATCGTGACCTCATTATCGATCAGCTGAGGTCACGCTCATCCAATCTGTGCCCACGAGTTGGGCTTTGCCCTGACAACCCTCGCTCCTCCGATGCCTCCAGAGGACATCGCAGAGTGAGGGAATCCTTCGACCGCTCATCTTCAGCTACCTCTTCGAGAAACGATATTCCTTCAGGGATAGCTCCCCTTCCCGGCCAGCGCCCTCGAATTGGAAAAAGGCTTTCGACACAAGTTTGGTTTGAGGTCGGCAGTGGATCGTCGGGTCTCATTAGCCCGCACCTCAGAAGCCCGCCGGAGAAAGAACCTCTTCAAGTGAGGTAACGGCGACGCCGTGGAAGATGGGTCTCATTAGGCCTGACCTTCGGCCGCCTTCTTTGAGAAGGGATCTCCCGTGTCGACCCGGGAGACTTCACGATCGGCCAAGGCACGGTACAACTGCCAGAAGATGGGTCTCATTAGTTCTGACCGCAGTGCCTCCATTGGAAAGGAATCCTTCGGCCCTTGGCTTGGTGCCACTGCTGTACTGAGACCAGGCCGTCGGGAGTTTCTTCGACAGCCTGAGGACACTGGTCTGTATTGGGTATAGGCCTCATTAGCAGCCCAGACCAATACAGTACACCCTGATGGAATTTAAATTTCTTCGAAGAGAACTGGAGGCGTTGGAAGAAGACTTTCTTTACTCTCAGACCCCCACGCACACACATATACACAAACATACTCATATATACGCTCTTACACATACATGTATATTACTTGCATACACACATTACACGCATAAACACATTACACGCATAAACACATCCACACATTACACGCATACACACATTGTACACATACACATACACGTGTTGGGTTTCCCTGAGCTGAATAAAATTACTTGGCTAGAGCCAAAATATGTATGTGACGCTGACTTTCCTTTCATCATTTGGAATCCTCAATCCTTGTGTTTCCTTTGCTTTTGTAATCAAATGTTTCTCGGACCTGAACTCAAATAGTCGTCAGAGAAATGAAGAAAGTGAAAAGAATGAGTAAAAGAGAAGAAGAGAAAGAGAACTTTTACTAATTCGTTGTCTGTTATCAAGGCTTCTATGTATACATTCATTTTTTGTGTAGATTACTCTCCAATCATAAAAGAAAGTTGCATGACCTTCTTTGTCGACATCAACTCGATCTTCCGGGTCGACACCAACTTCCTTCGACTTGTTATCGCCGTTATCGACGCAGAAATTGTCGACACCAATCAGGCTTAAGCTGAACTTGCTTCAGTGCCTGCCCACAGGACAGGTGTCTACAAATTGCCCCCCCCTTCCTCTTCCGGACATTTCGCCAAGCGACCATACCTTTTACTTCCTTTGCGGTTGCCTGGAATCCGCCAAAGTCCTTCCTCCCAGCCTCGACCACATGGAGCCCGTGTCTGGTCTTAGGAGTAGTCAGAGCCAGTAAAGTAATTTAATTTTGTATATTCATGGTGGGGGCTTTCTCCTTAATATAAAGGGCTTCTAGAATCTCCAACCGGTGGCTGTCATTGGTAGAGTCGAGGGTTTGAGTGTTGTCGAATAAGATCTGCCTGGACAAAAGGGTAGAGTGCGCATCTGAATTTTTTTTCTTTGGGGCCCCGATCTTTAAATGGCAAGTGAGGTGTCGGGAAAGAGAAGTTGTCATTCCTATAGAGGAAGAAGGACGAAGCTTATAGTCTTCGCGCGGGCAGATAAATTCGTGCACTACTTTACCTCTTTTGATGGGGTTTTGGGCACGGAAAGGGCTATTTTCTAAGATGAGGTTAGGGTTTGCTGTAGGCGTTGAAGCTTTTGATGGAGTAGGGGCCATGTAGAACAATTAGTGAATGCTCTGTTGACGTATGAGCGGATGACACTTCTTTTATAAAAGGTGTGACATTCGCCTTCAGCATTCAGGCATTTGACTTCATTTTTCAGACACACACTCTACCCTTTTGTCCAGGCAGATCCTAGTCGACAACACTCAGATTCTCGACTCTGCTAATGACATCCACCAATAGGAGATTCTAGAAGTCCTTTATATTAAGGAGAAAGCACCCACCATGAATATATAAAATGGAACGACTGGCTCTGACTACTTTACATGGACACTCGATCACCACCACATATAACTCCAGAAGAAGAACGGATAGAATATTACCAAGTCAGGCTACGGAAATTAGGTCCACAGTACAAACAACACCAGAAAACTTGAGTCTATCAACAAGAAGTTGATTCTAGCCCAAGCTGCGATCAGATTTAACTCATGTATGAAATAAGAATTACTGCCCACTTTTACTAATATATATATATATATATATATATATATATATATATATATATATATATATATATATATATGTTTATATACATATATATATACATATATATATATATATAAAACTTAAACCCACTCTCGGAGAAAGATAAGCTGAGATACAGAGTAAACCGTATATTTCGACCACTGACTGTGGTCCTCTTCAGCAGTTACAATTATAGGGTACATAGACAAGGGGTTATATACAGAGGAGGAAGTAACATTGAGGAATTCAGTAAGCTTCAGGTCACTTGCCCCGAGTGAGGTCGGACGTTACGTCCTGTAGAGATGAGCTTGTCAACTGCCATACCCAGACTGGTTTCTGACAAAAGCCCTCAGCAAAGCCAAAACCAGTTATTTTAGAACAACCAATTCCAACACAAAATTTGTCTGGAAAAAATCAAATATTAAACTCCCTTATAACGAATCCATGCATGCCGTATCTAAATTATTACCTAGGAACCAAATTAGGATCACTTTTAGTTACCCAAATAACATTTTTAAAAAAGTAGTAAATGTCCATCACAGAACATCCAATAAGGACAAATCAGGAGTATATAAGATACCATGTCTCGATTGTGATAAAGTGTACTGGGGACAAACGGGACGTGATCTACCCACTAGGATCAAAGAACATAAAAATTCTTTAAAATACGGCCAAGAAAACTCAGCTGTATTCCTCCATTCTAGCCTTTTAGATCACAGAATAGATTGGAAGAATGCAGCTACAGTATACAATTCACATTGTAGTTTCAAAAGAAAAATTATTGAGTCCTCACTAATAAAAAAGTTTCCAAATTATAATACTTCCAAAGGTCAATGGTCACCTGATGCCATAACTAGTATGGCAGTTGACAAGTTCATCTCCACAGGACGTAACGTCCGACCTCACTCAGGGCAAGTGACCTGAGGCTTACTGAGTTCCCCAATGTTACTTCCTCCTCTGTATATAACCCCTTGTCTATGTACCCTATAATTGTAACTGCTGAAGAGGACCACAGTCAGTGGTCGAAATATACGGTTTACTCTGTATCTCAGCTTATCTTTCTCCGAGAGTGGGTTTAAGTTTTATTTTATTCGTGTGTTACGACACCTACGTTACTTGATATATATATGTATATATATATATATATATATATATATATATGTATATATATATATATATATATATATATCTAGACAGAAATGTAGTAGCACATTTGTAAATTACACACAGGAACCCACAGTCTGAGAAAGAATAAACTTCGAATAAAAAAAAAAAAAATCCTATATTTCGGCTATCAACTGTAGCCCTCTTCAGGAAAGTACATAAGATAGAGAACAGAGGGGACTTATAAACATCTCTTTTTACTGTAGTTTATAAGTCCCCTCTGTTCTCTATCTTATGTACTTTCCTGAAGAGGGCTACAGTTGATAGCCGAAATATAGGATTTTTTTTCTATTCGAAGTTTATTCTTTCTCCGACTGTGGGTTCCTGTGTGTAATACACATATATATATATACATATATATATATATTATATAAGTATATATATATATATATATATACATATATATATATATATGTATATATATATATATATATATATATATATATATATATATATATATATATATATATACTGATAAATTACTATACTCCCATTTCATTTACTCTCCGGATATTCCTACTAGGTACCACAGACGTGTGAGACATTGTGCCTCGTAATTAGCCGAAACAATTAACTTGTCAAAAGAGGATGAAAGCGCGCGAATGAGAGGCGTGGGCACGCGCGGAGTGACAGGCTGCTGAAGGAGGGAGGGAGAGGGAGGGAGGATGATAAGAGAGAGGAACTGCCTGATGGGGG
>NC_134780.1:17512758-17522758 GCF_046742065.1 Oratosquilla oratoria | reverse complement strand
CTCTTTCCCTCCCTCTCCTCTTCCTTTCCTCTCGCCTTACCTCTTCCCCTCGTTTCCTCTCTCCCTCTCTCCCTTCTTCCTTTACTTCCTCTTCCCTCCCTTCTCTCCCTCTCTCCCACTCTCCTCCCTCCTCTCTTGGCTTTCCTTTCTCCTTCGATCGCTTTTTCTATCTCTTCCTTTCCCTTTACCTTCTCTTCCTCCTTCCTTTCCTCTCTCTTTTCCTTCCTCTTCCCTTCCTTTGCTATTTTACTTCCTCCTTCCCTTCATTCTTCCCTCATGTGTCTAAGCCTCCATGTATCTTTCCTTCCTTTCCTTCTCCTGATTTTCATCTTACTCTGCTTCTCTCCATCTTCCCCCTCTTTTTCTCCACCCCTTCATCTTTCCCTGTTTTCATTTTCCTCCCTCCCTTCTTCTCCTCCCTCCTCTTCTTCCTCCTCTTCTTATTATTTTCCTTCATTTTCTCCTTCCCCTCTTCCTCTTCCTTGACTAGACCGTGCATTTTCCCCGTCTCTGCCACACCTCCCAAATCAATCATTTCTCCCTCCAGCACCTTGTCCTTCTCCTCCCTCCCTCCCTCCCTCCCTCCCTCCCTCGCTCCCTCCCTCCCTCCTCATTCCTCGCTTTATGCACTCTCCGCTCCCTCCATCCTATCATAGAACCAATTACCTCCAATTTTCTACCTCCATATTTTCCCTATCCTACAACATTTTCGTACCCGGTGTCTTCATCCCTCCCTCCAAATCACTCCTTCTTGACCTCCTTCTTCTCCTCCTCCTCTTCCTTTTCCTCCTTCTACTCTTCCTCCTTCTCCTCTCCTCCTTCTCCTCCTCCTTCTTCTCCTTCTCCTCCTTCTTCTCCTTCTCCTTCTCTTCCTCCTCTTTCTCTTCTTCCTCCTTCTCATCTTCCTCCTTCTCCTTCTCCTCCTTCTCCTTCTCCTCCTTCTCCTCCTCCTTCTACTCCTTCTCCTCCTCCTCCTCCTCCTCCCCCTCCTCCTCCTCCTCCTCCTCTTTCTCTCTTCACTGTCTTCTCCTTCCCTCTTATCCCCCCAATTCTCCTTAACCTTGATCCTTAAACTTCTACTCCTACTTTTGCTCTTGTTTCTCATCCATCCCCTTCTTCTCTCCTCTCCCTTTCTACTCTCGTCACACTCTTCTTCCTCCTACTACTTATCTTTCTCTTTTTCCTCTTCCGCTATTTCGTTCTACCACTAATCCATTATTCTTTACTCCTCCACATCCTCCCCGTTCTCCTCCTCCCCCCTTCCCGTCCCTTTATTCCTCATCTTCATCTCCTTCCTCCACTCTACTCCCCCCCCTCCACTACAATTCTACCCTTCCACTTCCTTCTCCTTCCCCTCCTCCTCCTCTCTTTCTCTATTCTCTTTACACTACCAAATTCATTCCATTCATCGTTTGAATGATTCCCACTTCTCTCCCTCCCTCTCTCCTCTTCCTCCTCCTCCTCTTCCTCCGTTTCCTACCTCTCTAATCTGGTCCTCCGTTTCTTCCACACAGGACAAACCCGCTCCAATCATCTCTCAGGTTTCTCCCTCCCCTCCCTCCCATCCTTCCTCTCTCCCTCCTCATTCCTCCCTCCCTTCACCCCCTCCTTCCGTCCTCCTTCCCTCCCATCTTCTTCCTGTCGTGACCAGTTGGAGGCGGCCCTTCCTCACTCCCTCTCATCCTCCCACACTCCACTCCCTCTTCTCCCTCTCTCCCTCCGCCCCCTTCACCCCCTCCACTCCTTCACCAGCGAAACCTCCTCTTTTCCATCCGACGCCGCAAATAATTAGGTTCCTTTTCTTGTGCCATTCATAGGTTTATCTGTCACTCTTCACTTCTCTCTCTTTATCACCTCTCTCTCTTACTCTCTTACTCTTACACAGGCTCTGATTCTGACTTTATCTGACCTTAATACTCTCTCTTTCTCTCTCTTTCCCTATCTCTCTCTCTTTCTCTCTCTTTCTCTCTCTCTTTCTCTCTCTCTCTCTCTCTCTCTCTCTCTCTCTCTCTCTCTCTCTCTCTCTCTCTCTCTCTCTCTCTCTCTCTCTCTCTCTTTCTAGCTCTCTCCCCCCAGTCTCTCTCTCTGTCTGTCTTTCCGTCTGTCTGTCTTCTCTCTCTTTCTCCAAAATACTTCCGCTAGTACCTCCTCTGGATACCTCTAGATGCTTCCTTGCCTTTCCCGATTGAAATAATGTTATCCATTTTGAGATAAGCATGACTTACGCTTTTGGTCCTCAATCATGATTTATGACCCCTTCTTTACCAGATGACCCTTTTCCTTTTAGCTCAGCTGACGCCAGGATATTTTATTCATCTCTGTGTCACCTTCTCGGTCGTGAAGAGGCTAACCACCCTTCTTGCTGAAGAGGCACTTCAGGTAACCTTGGAGTAAATTTTTTGCTTTTGGTAATTCGAAGGACCTCCTAAAGCAAGAGCTGTAGAAGGACTTCGAGTAACCTTAGATTAAAAATTTTGGTTTTGGCAATTCAAAGGACCTCCTACAGGACTTCGAGACCCTCCACCCAGAGCTCTTCTGCAAGAGGTTCTTCAAACATCAAAACCAAAATTTTGGTCTTTGGCAATTCAAAGAACCTCCTACAGGACTTGGAGACCCTCCACCCAGAGTTCTTCTGCAAGAGGTTCTTCAAAAATCAAAACCAAAATTTTGGTCTTTGTCAATTCGTCGAACCTTTTTCAGCCCTGACCCTACTTGCCCAACTCGGCCTTAGCCTTGGGCTTGGTTCCCCATCTGTCCTTAATCCTTGACTAGGGAGATGGTATTCTTCCAGCTGAATGTAACTATCTGGCGGTAGCCCCATCCCTCATTTTTTTTTATTACCAATAAAAGGGACATTATCTTTCTTCATTGCAATCCTTTCCTTAGCTATCTTAACTCCCTTTAAACAAGATGAATGAAATCACCTGGCGGTAGTCAGAAATAAAACAGTTTCGCGCGGTACAGAAGAGATGAACAGAATAATTCATTCAGTTATGACAACCTATCTTTATTTTTTGATATGAAAAAAAAAAAATTACTACAGTCCGTGTGTCGAAATGAAATGTCCGCCCACATGACATATCTCGTGTGTTCACACTTATCTACAATAAAAACTGCTTTTACAGCATGACAACCTTATAAGAAACCCTTTCGTAACGGGTGGCAATTATATATATATATATATATATATATATATATATATATATATATATATATATACAAGCACCTGGCTACGCCAGCCCTGGCTACGCCAGGGGTGCTTGGCCTTCGGCAAGACCCGCTACGCGGGTCGCTCACTTCGCTCGCAGTGCGCTCCGCGCATTTTTTTTTTTTATTCCGATTGCTTTATTTATCTGAATCAGCCTTATCATCTATCTTCACACGCTTTATAGGTTCATTTTCTGTCTCATCACCTTCTCTTTTCCTCTTGGGTGCCAACGATCTTCCCTCTTGAGTAGGCTCCTCACCCGATGCCTCCAATAACTTATTTACAGCCTCGTTGATATTGTCAAGTTTATGTTCAAGTTTACGTTGCAAATTTACAGCCTCGTTGATATTGTCAAGTTTATGTCCAAGTTTACGTTGCATAGCCTCTATTTCTTCTTTTACAGTACTTTTAGGGGTTGTCGGTTTCTCATCTTCTTCACTGTCATAAGTGTAGTCTGGGAGTACCATATCGATTGCCTCTTTCTCCGATATTGGAGGGATTTCTACCATGAACTGATCAGGTTCTTCTTCTGCTATCGCTGCTTCGTCCGAGTGTTCGGTCACCACCCTTGATTGCTGTTCGGGCTCTACTGGCATATCTTGGGCAAAGAATAACTCTTTATATACTACGTTGGTAGGCAGTCTTCGACATTCACTGTCTTTAACCTTCTTCCACCCAGTATAGTAGTATAGTTAATCCCATCTCGTAACACAGGAACACGCAACGTACAATTGTCCATGTGCGAAGCACTGTGTGCCATCTAGCAAAAGTCCACATTTTTCAAATGTTTGCCCTTGCGACTTGTTAATTGTCATGGTAAAACTCAACTTGACAGGGAACTGCTTGCGCTTGAAGGGGATACTTGAATCCGTGGACTCGAGTGTTATCCTGGGGATTACGGTCTGTTCTTCTGAATACGTTCCCCCTAGAATCTTGCCAACAATAGTGTTCTTTTCAAAGTTGGTGACCATCAATCGCGTACCATTACACAACTTGGGAGGAGTAATGTTTCTCATAACCATTACCACGTAACCAAACTTAACCCGCAATTTATGCAAAGGGATAGAAGGGGTGTCTATGGTATTTAAAACAGAGGTCTGTATATCCGAACCTATTTCAATCGGAGTATCAATACTTAGGAATGTTTTCTCCCTTCCTTCAAACATGTCATACACAATGTCGTTGGTTGCGTCTACGTCGTTATTTGTAGGGCTTACTATCACACTACTCTCCAAAAAACGTTCGTTAAGAACATTATCGGAGAGACCACCGTAAACTTGACCAATTAATTCTTCCCGACTCCGAGTCATTATTCCGATTTTTTTTGGTAGTTTAGTAGGGCCACTATGTCTCTGCCCCAACAACAATAAGGATCGTGCAAATTTCTTGTTTTCTTGGTCTGTAGTTTTCAGCTTCACATTTTCGGTAAGTTCGATTTTGATAAGGTCTTCCCAAAAGCCACTTGACATGATGCAATACCTAAGTTCGTCATCCTCTCCACCACCTCGAATGACAGGTAAGATTTGCCTGAAGTCCCCAGCACACATAAACACTATTCCTCCCATGAAAGCGTCGTTACCGGTTATGTCTCTCAAAGTGATATCCAATGCCTCCAAAGTGTTCTTGTTTGCCATAACAACTTCATCCCAGACTATCAATGATGTCATATTTATAAGCTGTGCTAAATCGGTATTCTTCTTGATGCCACATGTTCTCACTTCATTGTATTCCATTAGGGGTATCTTGAACATGTTATGAGCTGTTCTACCACCGTGCAAAACAGTAGCAGCAATCCCAGAAGAAGCTACAGCCAAAGCTATCTTCCCCATGGAACGGACAGAGTCCAATAAAGTGTTAAGCACAAATGACTTACCGGTGCCACCTGGAGCATTCAAAAACACCCCATTATTCATGCTCTTATTAGCGTTCTTTATCCTTAACATTATGACATCGTAACAATGCCTCTGTTTAATGTTCATGATAGTCAACTTATCGTTAACTTCCTTCAAGAGTTTTTCTTTGTTGTACGACCGTTCCCGGCGAATGACGTTGCTCGACTTTTCCCGGTTTCTACTCTTGGGCAGCCCATACTCTGTGATATCTTTTCCTCCACAGTTCCAAACGTATTCCTGTATATCGTCAAGAGCATCGAGATAAATCTCATCGTTATAGTCTTTCAAACCGGACTGATGAAGGAAATCACTTGAAAAAAGATCCTTAGTCTCACTCCAAGTCGTAGACTGATCCTCCAAGTCTGAAAACACCAACATACTCGCGTATGTTTCTCGAAGCTTTTTTCGATCATTTGTGTGATTGATGATTTCCAATATAGTTTGCCGCCAAGTCTCTTCGTCATTTATGAGACCCATAGCTTTAACCGTCTCTCGGTACGTGTCGTACCTACGACCCTCGTGAGTTCTGAGAGCTTCAAATGAAGTAGGGCCCTTTATATGCATCAGCAGTAACCTCATATAGAATAATTCTACAGTCTTGGTGTTAACCGCCCTTATGCGACCCAATGTTGTCCGACATGTCTTCCGCTTTCGCGGGCACAACCCACGAATTTTCGATAGTGACGTCCTTCCCCTTGACTTTCTTAACAATAGAGTTTCCTCCTTGACCTATTGATCTCCTTTTGTACAGAGGGTATCCGTTATTACCAAATAGGAGTTCTTCCCTGCAAACTTTTGGGAAACCCTTACCACAGGTGTCACCTTTACTGTTTTTGCCCTGACAACAGGGTTGTTGCTCATTGAAACCCTTGCAAGGACCGTGAATCATATTTCGTGTTACAATATCGTGTAACCTGGGCTCCTTTTCAGGGTCCGGTATCTCTGCTGATATGATTTCATCAACCAACGATGCAGTTACACGTTTTTCCATCCACAACAAAATGTGTGCATGAGGAAGCCCTCGTTTCTGCCACTCGATAGGGAACTGCTTGCGCTTGAAGGGGATACTTGAATCCGTGGACTCGAGTGTTATCCTGGGGATTACGGTCTGTTAAGTGAGCCTTAACACCACCGAAAACCCCTTTCCTCACCAACTCATCTATGAAGGCATCTATTTTCATCTTGAGCACCCTACTCACTAAATCTGGCCTGTCTTGAATCTGATTGTATATGGCATCGTCGCCTACGCTGGTAGCGCTAACAGCATCTTTCGACTCTTCCCAGTGAGGGTTCATCGTGAACGTAATGAAGAAATCCGGAGAACCGTACGTTGTAACGTACGTTAGTGCATCTTGCTGACGCTGCTTCATGTACCTTGGTCCTCCCACGAAAGTGGGAGGTATTATCACCCTTTGATCCACGTTCTTTCCCGAGTCTGCAGCCAAAATATCGGCACGTTCTTTTCGCATTGTACTCTGGTTAAACTCTATGAACGATAACCACAACGACTCAACCTTCACATAGTTGTCGACCACGAATTGCTGGAATAACCTTCGCATCTTTGTCAAGTAGTTAAAGCTACCTTCACGTTCCATGTAAAGAGATGAGTAGTACATGCAAGGGCTAAGGGTGTCGTACGTTTTCGCTGAGGTGGCTTCTAATTGCTGTTCGAACGAAGGTGGTTCATCACTCTCTTTATTGTCACATTTCCCTATTTTTAACTTCTTATTTTTCTTGAATTGATGACTATAGCCAAGATCCCCGTTAGGGAACAATAGTGGATACTGGAAACTATCATAAAAGAAATTCGTGTGATGGACCAAACGCGTTCTATACTTTGAACCCTCTTTTATTGAACTGATGATTATACACATTGGATCTTTTGCAGGGTCTAACTTGACTATCGCCCCCACTTCAACAGAAGCTGTCGGGAGGTGATAGATTCCCTTATGTTCCCGGGTTTGTACACCCTCAGCTGACTTTAACGTGATTGACACGTTTGGCACACTATCATACTTCTTCATGTGAGCCTCAATCAACCCCTTTGCAGTCTCAAGCTCTTGGAGCATACCGGATAGGCAACTGTTGTGTTCAGCCATATAGTTGTAGAAGAGTGTGACTATGGACTGGTTTTCTGTTATTTCCTTTTGTTCTCTTTTTCTACGGTTTACTGTTTGTTTGGAGACTTTCTCATCCGGCTTTCGTGTTACACGGACAGTTCTAATCTTTAATTGTTGGTCTCTGTCATAATAAAAATATAGGTCCAAATACGAATTATCATTTCTCCGCTCCGGCGCCCCTGGAAACGGTGAAGATTGAATTATTTTCTGAGCATCCAACGTGGACAACCTATGATATATCCTACCCTGAATCTTGTAAGACATCACTGACTATGCTGCATTTTCCAACTTTTTGGAAGTCGAGAAAGACGTAAATGAGAACATATTATTCAACCCCACTAAATTATTAAAAAAAAAAAAAAAAAACGTTTAGAGAGCGGCGACTTTCCCTTGTACAGATCTTTGAGTACCTTATCCTTTATCTCGGTTGGTACAGTGAGTGGCGTCTACCCCTGGTTACAACATATTGTCTGGAGCTCATTTTTCCACAGCAGCGCATTGCATATGTTACACTTTCTGTCCCCCAAAACCCCTATATCATTAAGTTTCACTTCTTTGTCTGCTTCGCGTAACGATCCCTTCACATTCTCATGCGCACGCCCACGCGGATTACTTTCCTCAGCTGTCTTCTTTTTGGCGATTACTGTACGTTGGTTCCTCATTTCAGTGAGAACACGGTTTTCCTGCTCTGTGTAGTCCTTCAATTCCTTTGGTGAACACTCCGACCCACCCATCCGCTTCTTTTGTTGGGAGATGTATTCCGATTCATTATTTTTCATTTTTTCTAACATTGTTTTCCGCAGCTTATTATCCACTTCATTCTTTTCCGCTTGTAACCGTTTTTTCTCTTTTTGGATCTTTTTCAGGTCTCTTCTCAACTCTACTTTCCTTTGCTCCCTCTTCTTTTCTTGCTGGCGCCTCACATTCTTCATAGCGAACACGTTTTTTTCGGTCGTTTCTTTTAAATGTCTTGAACCTACGCTCTAAATAGTACAACTGGTATTGCCTGTGTCCCCTTCCACCATTACCACAAATTTTTTTGTAGCCTGTGTAATAGTTCTTCTTGAAATTTTCTACAACCTCGGAAGAAATATCCCCGCTATACGGTTCCAGGTCATCTATTGTACTATCACTGTACTCGTATGTTGGTGAATTGCGTAACATCTCGTTGAAACTAAGGACTATACGTTGGAATTGTTGTATAGATTGCTCCGCGACGCATGTCGTAGATGGCCGGTTTTTACACTTTTCGTAATATTCGGGGTGGCATTTCTTATGCTCTTCTGTTAACTGTGCTCTGAGAACTTTGTCAATAGTGGATTTGTCAATCTTTTTTTGTTTTGTCAACCAAGCCCAGAAATGTCGCTGTCGCCTTTTCATGGCGGCTTCACTATCACGGGGTTCTTTGACCTTTTCATCGTAAAATGAAGGAAATTTTTCACGGTGCTCTTTCCGTAACAAACCTTTTAAAATCGCTGACATATTGATCTCCATCTTACTGATTTTCTTTTCATCCGCAACCCACTTCCAATAATGCATATTACGTCTTTTCAACCGAGCTGCTACGGGCAGAGGCATTGTGTCCAACGTCCAACCTTGACCACGATTGGGGTACTTTCTTTTAAATGTCTTGAACCTACGCTCTAAATAGTACAACTGGTATTGCCTGTGTCCTCTTCCACCATTACCACAAAAATTTTTGTAGCCTGCGTAATAGTGCTTCTTGAAATTTTCTACAACCTCGGAAGAAATACGAACACCAAGAACTTCGAGATCTTCGAGACCTTCCAGAAGTTCGAGACCTTCCAGAACTTCGAGACCTTCCAGAACTTCGAGACCTTCCAGACCTTCGAGAACTTCGGCACTTTCGAGAACTTCGGCACTTTCGAGAACTTCGGCACCTTCGAGAGCTTCGGCACCTTCGAGAACTTCGGCACCTTCGAGAACTTCGGCACCTTCGAGAACTTCGACACCTTCGAGAACTTCGGCACCTTCGAGAACTTCGGCACCTTCGAGAACTTCGGCACCTTCGACAACTTCGGCGCCTTCGAGAACTTCGGCGCCTTCGAGAACTTCGGCGCCTTCGAGAACTTCGGCGCCTTCGCGAACTTCGGCGCCTTCGAGAACTTTGGCACCTTCGAGAACTTTGGCACCTTCGAGAACTTCGGCACCTTCGACAATTTCGGCACTTTCGAGAACTTCGAGAACCTCGACACCTTCGAGAACTTCGGCACCTTCGAGAACTTCGGCACCTTCGACAACTTCGGCAGCTTCGAGAACTTTGACACCATGGCTTAACGATGATCGTTCTTTACTCAACGATGATCGTCCACGGCTCAACGATGATCGTCCATTGCAAAACGATGATCGTTCAGGGCTCAACGATGATCGTCCATGACTCAACGATGAGCGTCCATGGCCTAACGATGATCGTCCACGGCTCAACGATGATCGTCCACGGCTCAACGATGATCGTCCACGGCTGAACGATGATCATTCTTGACTCAACAACGTCCATGGCTCAACAATGATCGTTCTTGACTCAACGATAATCGTCCACGGCTCAACGATGATCGTCAATTGCTCAACGATCATCATCCACGGCTCAACGATGATCGTCCACGGCCCAACAATGATCGTCAATGGTTCAACGATGATCGTCCATGGCTCAACGATGATCGTCCACGGCTCAACGATGATCGTCCATGGCTCAACGATGATCGTTCTTGACCACGATTGGGGTACAACCGCACATGAAAAATCCCTTATACCGGGCACGT
>NC_134780.1:17492758-17495258 GCF_046742065.1 Oratosquilla oratoria | reverse complement strand
AGGGTGAGGGTGAGGGTGAGGGTGAGGGTGATGCCGAGAATGAAGTGAGAAAGTTAAGGTTAAAGTTAAGGGTTTGGTTCAGGGTAAGGTTGAGAGTGTGGGTGAAAAACAGGGTGATGGTCAGGGTATGGGTGAGGCTCAGGGTGATGGTAAGGATTAATTGGGCGAGGGGGAGAGTTAGTGTTAGACTGAGGCTGAGGGTGAGAGAAATGATGAGGGTGACAAGTGAGGGTAAGGGTTGAAAGTTAAGGATGCGGGTGAAAATGGAAGTGAGAATGAGGTTATGGGCGAGGGTGAGGGTGATATTGGAAAGTAAGAAATGAGGGTAAAGGTGAATGTGAAGGTGAGTGTGAGGATGAAGATGAAGCTGAGCCCTGGCTCATGAAAGACTTATTGGACTTCGGTGACATAGGGTGGGGATGGGGGAAGAGTGTGGGACTAGGACAGTGGAGAGTGAGTGAGTGAGTGAGTGAGTGAGTGAGTGAGTGAGAGCTACGGAGGGGGAGAGCTAAATAGGTGAAAGTTGGTGGGAAACCAGACCGAGCCACCAAAGATGTGGTAAAAGATGGTGATGTGGTGATGGTGTCAGTGGTGATACGATCGTCATCAATTTGGTGATGATGGAAGGGACGCTATTGTGTCAATGCATACACGATGGTAATAATGATAATGTGATGGTGATGATGATAATGTGGTCTGGTAATGGCGATTGTGTTAATGGTAGTGATGGTTCATGATGATGATGGTGGTGGTGGTAGTGATGGTGGTTTATGATAATGGTGGAGAGCATGGCAGTGATGATGGTGATAATAATGATAATGGTTGATGATTATGTTAATAATAGTGATGGCTGATGATGATGTTAATAATTATAATGGTAATAATGATGATGGTGATAATGATGATGATGATAATAATGATGATGATGATAATGATGATTGTGATAACGATTATTGTGGTAACGATTATTGTGATAATGATGATGGTGGTCACGATGATGATGGTTATAATGATAGTAACAATGATGGTAATGATAATAGTGATAGTAAACGATGATGACGGTGATGATGCTTACGACGACAACGACACTGCTGCTGCTGCTGATGATGATGACGATGACGACGACAACGACTACAACAACAACGACGACAACGTAGATGATAGCGATAACGATAAAGATAGTGAAGATGGTGGAAATACCTGTGACGAAGATCAGTGTACTTGTATCCGTTGTACTAAAATTTATTTTGACGACGGATGGGGCGATGCTAAAAAAAAGTCAACAATTTCGACGACAAGACCACGAGCACTTGCACGTGATAATTTACTGATACATAATCAAACAAAGCCCAACCACGAAATAGTGTTTCGCACGATCTAAAGAAAACAGACGAAAAGAAATAGAAAAGAACCATGATGGGGGACAAAGAAATTAATGGATCCGAAGGAGAATTATTGAGAGAAAAAAATGTGGATGAAAAAGAGATGTTATAGTTTTAGTGATACTCGAATTTCTAAGCCAGGAGAGATAGAGTTTCATGTACATTGACCTATGACTGATGGGTCGAGCACCAGATCACAGATAAAGTGATTGATGATTGCAACACGGAAAGCAATAATAAAGTCGTTTTTTTCTATTCTTTCGATAGGATTATAGGAATATAGTGATATTTTATACAAGTACTCAGAAAAAAATAGCTTGAAAATATATTGAAAAAAAAAGAAAAAGCGACGGTTATACCAGCTAAGCTGGTGAAGAAAATAATTGTGTACATTTCTTCTGTATAGTTTCGGTAACTCCAATTGCCTCTACCCCGCACCGTCGCCGCAAGAAGACTCCGCCCCTACCCGCCCCATCTTCCAGCCACGCTCCTTCCCGCTTCCAGTCAACACTTGCAACAGCCACACTTCAACTCAACCTCCTCCTTTTTCTCCTCCTCTTCCTCTTCTTCCTCCTTCTTCTCTTCACTTCTCCCCTTCCCACTTTCTTTTCTCCTCGAGCTCATTTCATTGCTTGCTGAAGACTCAGTTTCTGTGTAGTCTTGTCCAATGCAGCCGTCTTGAGGTTCCCTCTGGCCAAAGGAAGCCTGTTGCCAAAAACACACATTTGTACTTACAATCCTCTAGTTGTTACAAACACAACCCTTCCACCTCGTTTCCCTCCTCATTTCTACTCCATCGAACTCCTAAGAAGACTATTTACTAATTGTGACAAACACAAACCGCCCACAGTCACTCTCCCTCCTTTTTTCTACTCTCCAAAGAAAACGACTCTATTCATTACAAGCGTGACCCGACCACACGTACACACACACAATCCCTCCTCGTTCCTGCTCCATCAAGTCTCAAGAAGACCAAAAAAGCTCCATATCACTGCCAGGTGCACCTGAACCAGTTTCCTCTCAGTACTTTCATTCGTTTAAAAAAATAATATATTTCCATCTTCCTGACTCATTATTTTATCTTCTTCCCAGTATCTTCTTCAGGCGTTCCTCCTACT
>NC_134780.1:17487758-17490258 GCF_046742065.1 Oratosquilla oratoria | reverse complement strand
GAGAGTTAAATTAGGAGATTACCAAGAAGTGGAATATTGGGAGAAGAAATAAAGCTCTGGCGAACAGGTATGGCAGAGGAAGTGAGGAGAGAAGAGGAGGAAGGCTAGCAGAAAGAAGGAGAAGTGACAGTGGAAACCAAAGAACCGATGGGTATGGGATGGATAAATGACAACCTTTTTAAGTGTTGGTGCAAAAATCAGCCAAATCTTTGATACTAAATTTTCTTGCGCTCCAGCGGAGTAGAATTATAGATAGACCTCCATACGAGTACATGGGCCCCTCCCTCCCTCCCTCCTTCCCTCCCTTCCTCCCTCCCTCCCTTCACCTCCTAAGGCCCCAAGTCGCCGCTCAGCGCAGCATGCAGTTACCAATGGTCATACAAAAGAAGATGGAGGTTTACTATTCATTTTCTTAAGGTGAGATCTGGGTTTCGCGTGCCGGAAAAAATCATTAGTGTGCCAAGTTTTGCAAGCGTGCCAAGGATTGCCCACCCCTACCCTAGGTAAATGAGGAGGACTTATGGTCGAAAGGAAGAAGAGAAAGAGTGAAAGAAAGAAGAGGACGGCGAAGAGAAAGGCAACGACGAGGAGGAAGACGTGGAGGAGAAAGACGTCGATGAGAAAGACAAGAGAGCTGAAAAGAAGTAGTAAACAAAGTAAAAGAGGAAAGTTGGAAAAGAGGAGACAAAAGGTTTTCAAAGGAAGGAAGAAATAAAAATAGGGGATAAGAAAGAGACTGGGAGAGAGAGAAGATTAAAGATAAAAGAAAAAGAGAGAATAGGGAAAAGGAAAAGGAAAGAGCCAGGGTTTAGAAAATGACCCAAAAAGAAGGGTATGTGACCACAAATGGTTTATTAAAGTTTGGGACTAGTCACTTTTTTTATCTCTTTTTTTTTTTTTTTTGTTAAATGTTGGAGTCGAGGATCCATGATGGGAGTGGGGGTAGAGGAGAACCCCAGCCCCCAACATCTCCGGGACGGAGACGATCTGACGTTTAGTCGAACAGCGAGGTCCCCTGCCAAAGCGCCTTTAGCTGGTTGATGGAAGTCTATGATGCGGTCCACTTCCTGGGAGATCGGCAAAACGCCACCACACTTCTACCTTCTGTGACAGTGGGTCTCGACCTTATTTTGCCCCCTGTTCACCATATATCACCACGTCATCCCTCTCGTCTTCTACGAACTTGTTTTTCTCATCATCATAGTCATCATCAGTGGAGAGTATGACGGGAACGCGTCGCTTCACTCACACGTCAACACCATCCCCTGTGGATTCTTCGAGTAAGCTTCCATGCAGTCTCCTTTCCCATCCCAAGCAGCTCTCCTTAGGATTGGCCGGCTTGCTCCAGCCATGAAATAAGTGAGCGTCCCTTACGTCTCCTAGATTGATGTCGACGATGACGTTCGTTCTCCTCAGTGAGGAAAAGATCCCATGAAGACGGAATCCAGTGTCATAGGGAACCCTCGGTGACCAGTGTCTTCATGGGTTGCAGCATCATGTCGAGGATCCATTCCACCGGATCTTGCATACGCGGGGATACAACGCCGGCAGGAGTGGACTTATTTGGTAAAGGCGGTCTACATTCGCCTGATACCTTCGCTTTTGAGATAACAGGAAGATTTAGTTGCCTAGGTGTAGCCAGCACCGAGACCTCCTCACTCTGGTAAGGATGACACCAATTTGTCCACGACTGCTCATTCACCACTAGAGTTTTTCACAGCAAGCCATACATATTGCATGACCACCTCTTATCAACAGCCTGGCGACACGCTGGATGGCGGGCTGTCGCCGCGCACTAGGACCGAATTGTACTGGTGAAATATCTTGACTCGGTTTCACGGAGCTGTCCCTGGCTAGGTACAGTTATACCAGCTACACCCAACAATTCTCTCCAACAAGCAAGACAGGGAGTACAAGTAATTTGAAGATTCGAATCTTAATCCTCTTTATGCTTTACGCTATATGCTTGATTGAGCGAGTCCATGATACCATGGGACACGCCAATCCTATGAAGGATTTCCTGATATTACTGTTATACACAAAAATATGCAAAGCTTTTCAAGTCCCGTATGTCCTCACCATATGCATACATACACCGTATCATCTAGTAATGCCACAGACGTATATATATATATATATATATACACATATATATACATATGTATATATTATATATATATATATATATACACATATATATATACATATATATATATATATATATATACACACACATATATATATACATATATATATATATATACATGTATATATATATATATATTATTTTTTTTGTGTGTGAAGGGGAGCGGTTGCGGGACTGGCACTTGCCCGGACCATAATAAGAGTCTTGGTCCAGAAGATCTAGAGTCTCAGCGGCCGTACTTCCCCGTCAAGCGACTCGAGGATTGCAGCAAGGACTCCAACGATTCCACAGAGGCCAGCGTCATCAGCAAAATCCTTTCTATTGTCAATAGATGCTCTGGAATGACAATGGCCA
>NC_134780.1:17465258-17482758 GCF_046742065.1 Oratosquilla oratoria | reverse complement strand
GAGGGAAAGGTTGAAGAGTACGACCGACCAGGTTGCGGATGATGGGGTGAGGGGTGAGGTTGCAAATATAGATCAGGTTGCGGATATAGGATAGGTTGTGGAAGGTGGCTGGAGGGTTGGGGAAGGAGGCTGCGTACCCAGAGAATGTTGTGGAGGATTGCAGAGATGGGCGGGTGCGTGTGAGCGCCAGAGAGTTGCGGATCCAAGAACAAAGCCGCTTTGCGGTAATGACGAAAGGTTGAGAGAAATGAGAAAATTTGTGGGAGTAGGGAGCGGTGGAGGGAGAATTTGACCACAAAAATTGGGAACAACTGTAGGTATGGAGGTGCGGAGGTGGATGAATATGTGGAGGGAGAAGAGGATTGAGGTGTAGAGGGGATGGAGGACGGAGGTGGAGGTGAGAGGAGGATAGAAATCTGGAGGGGGAGGAGGATGGAGCTGTGGAAGAGGAGGGTAAAGGAAGATGGTAGCGAGGGGAGGAGGATGGAGGTGGCGAGGGAAAGGGGGGTGGGGATGTGGAGGGGAAGGAGGATGGAGGTGTGGAGGGAGAACATAATGGAGGACAGGAATGGGAAGGATGGAAGCGTGTGGAAGAAGAATGAAGTAATGGAAGGGCAGGAGGATAGAATTGTGGAAGGGAAAGAAGATGGAAGTGGGGAAGGGAAGAAGGATGGTGGCGTGGAAGGGGAAAGGGCCTTGTGGCCAGGTTATGTATTTGTCTGTGGCCGGCGGAAGGGGAGAGGGAGGAGAGAAGGGGAGGGGAGGGAAAGAGAGGGGAGGGGAGGGAAGTAGAGGGGGTGGGAGGAGAGGGGAGGGAAGGGAAGAGAAGTAGAGGGGAGGGGAGTGGAGGTGAGAGGGGAGGGGAGGGAAGTAGAGGGGATGGGAGGAGAGGGGAGGGGAGGGGAGGGGAGAGAAGTAGAGGGGAGGGGAGTGGAGGTGAGAGGGGAGGGGAGGGAAGTAGAGGGGATGGGAGGAGAGGGGAGGGGAGGGGAGGGGAGAGAAGTAGAGGGGAGGGGAGGGAAGTAGAGGGGAGGGGAGGAAAGGGGAGGGAAGGGGAGAGAAGTAGAGGGGATGGGAGTGGAGGTGAGAGAAGAGGAAAGGGGAGTGGAAGTGAGGGAAAGTGAGGGGAAGGGAAGGGAGGGGAGAAGAGTGCAGTGAAGGGAAGGGAGGTGGGTGGAGTGGAGGAAGGGGAGTGGAGTGGAGGGGAGGGGAAGGGAAGGGAGGGGAGGAGAGGGGAAGGGAAGGGATGGGAGGGGATGGGAGGGGGTTGAAGGGGATGAGTTTCTTTGAAGAGTGAGAACTGGAGCATCTGTCCGTATTGAAAGGAGATTTTTGCCAATGTAAAGTCGAGGAAAAATCCTTTTTTTTGTGGGAATTGAGTGTGGATTCTTGTGGATGTTAAAAAAATAACAATACATGCGCAAGAGTACAAAGGAAAAAGAGCAAAATGCCTATTGAAGGATATGAAAGAAGAGTGAAAACACGTAAAAAATGCGAAATATTGAATAAAAAAGGTAAACTGAAAGATACACCACTAGAAATATCAACAACTATATTACTGGAGAATCTAAGATGAATAATATATAAAAGAGAATAAAAAATACACATTGAATAAAAAAAAAAAGTACTCCGGAGGACATAACTGAAAGAAACAAGGACGAGGAAGAAGTAATGTATATATATATATAATATATATATATATATATATATATATATATATATATATATATATATATATATATATATATTATATATGTATATATATATATATATATATATATATATATATTGAATGACGCGCAAGGAAGGGTGAGAACACATACTGAAGATGATGAACAAAAGGATGATAATGTATGTAGAGACACAAAAGAAAGAACAACAGGGCATACTACAGACAAAGAAGAAATGGTAATAAGCTTTTTTAAACACTGAAAAATAAGAGAGTAATTACACATGTTGAGGAATGTAAAAAAAGAGAGAAACAGCTCATAAAGCTGTTTTTTTTACTGTATTTTTAAGAATATGAAGAAGCAACACTATATAGTGGTGAATACAGAAAGAGTAAAGATACACAATGAGGGCATAGAGAAAATGCCAACATGTACTGAAGAATGCGTAAGAATACAAAATAATGGATACAAAAAAGTAACAATATATACCGACGGGGGAGAATGCAATAAAACAAACTGAAATCCATACAAAGAAGAAAAAAAAGACATATAATGAAAGACACTAAAAAGGAAAGCATGTTAATGTATACTGAAAGACAGAAAAGGAAGAGTTCTATTTATACAGAAAAAATAAGAGTACATAATGAATGATGAAAATATAAAAATCCATAAAAAAAAAAAAAAATGTAAGCCAGGAAGAGGAGACCATTGTTGTTGGTACTCGGGAAAATAGAAATGCAAATATATAAGGAGGTGAATAAGTAGGTAGAAAATAGTAAACAGATAATCAGCTAAACAAATAAATAAACAAGTAAGCAAAATATTAGATAAATAGATAACTCCATAAATGAATAAACAAATGAATACATATGATAAAACATAATCCCTCAAAAGGATGGAGTGAGGGTTATGTGAAATGGACGGGAAGGTATGGAGACGCACAGGGGAGAAAGCGGAACAAGGAAGCCACGGAACGTGGTGGGAAAAAAAGGAACAGAGGCCACGGTGGTACGTGGAAAACAAAGGGAATAGAAATAACGAGAAAAAGATTGTAGTTGATTAAAGAAATAAAGTAAAAGTTCTGTCCTTTGTGATTTTATAGCCGGGGCAATTGGGTGCTACAGTTGTGTTAAGATGCATACTACAAGGGGAGTATATGAACAAGGTTATTCGGTTACCAGTATACGGCTGACCATTCAACTGAGCATTGATATGATCTTGTAACAGGCCTAGTTCAAATCGACCAGCTACCTGTCTGGTATTCCGAGTACACTGGGCAAAGGTAACGGGTTTGGTTGCAGCTAAGCGCCTCCTGTCGTGATATCCCCAACTTATGACATCATCAGTGATGAGATGGAATAGGGAACACTTCTTCTTGGAATGGGACAGGATGGAATGGGGACTGGTGTGGGATGGAACAGGAAGAGATGAAACGTATGAAACGAGGACATTATCTGGGAGCACTGTGGAACGGAACTGGAAGAGAAAAGAATTATGGAATGGGGACAAAATACCTGTGAATAATACATGATGGAATGGGAATGACGCAAGATGAAAAAGGATGGATAGGAAACTATGGAACAGTTTTATCATGGAATAGTACGGTATGGAGTGGGAACGGTGTAGAATGGAATAAGAGGACATGGTTCGGGAAGGGAGGCAAATTTAACTTGGAATGGTACGGGATGTCACTGGAATTGTTCAAAGTGGAATGGAATGAGTTGGAAACGGAAATGGCGTGGAATAATGGAACTCAGAAAAATCAAACACGGGATAACGAAACGTGACATAGAACGCGGAATAGAGAACGTAGGATGACGGAACAACGGAACGATAAAACATGATTTTGCGGAACAAAAATAGAAAAGGAGCGCGTAACAGTAATAAACGGAACGAAAAGTACCAGAACTGCAGAGGAAATCCATCGTAGAGAAATGGAGCAAAAAACCACAGGAACGGAACAAGGCGGACGCAGTGAGACGGAGCAGAATGTAATTAGGTAGAACAGTGTGGCCAATGGTTTCGAGTAGGGGTGTCTGTCCAATGGAATGGGATGGGGATGGGAATGAAAATAAGGAGAAGGGAACGGAGAAGAAGGAGAATGAGCTGGAGGAGGAAGAGCTGGAGGAGGAGGAGGAGGAGGAGGAGGAAGAGGAGGAGGAGGAGGAGGAGGAGGAGGAATAAGGCATTCAAAAGGTCGAGGGTGGTTACTTGTATATGCTGAAGCTCAACACTCTCACCCACCATCACGTGCTACCTTCGCCTCTGTTCTCTCCTTCAACGCCATCGATACTCCTCCCACTGCCGCCCGCACTTACTACCAACCCATCCGCAACTCCAGACCCCCACCACCACCACCACCACCACCACCACCACCACCAACAACAACAACAACAAATCCCCTCCCCAGCACTACCCACCACCGCCACCACCACTACCACCACCATTACCAACACCTCCACAACCAACTCCAGCTCCCCCAACCACAACCACCACCACCACCACCACCACCACCACCACCACCACCACCACCACCACCACCACCACCACCACCACCACCACCACCACCACCACCACCAGCACCACCACCACCACCACCACCACCACCACCACCACCACCACCACCACCACCACCACCACCACCACCACCATCGCCGTCACCATCTCCATCACCGTCACCATCACCATCACCATCACCATCACCATCACCATCACCATCACCATCACCATCACCATCACCATCACCATCACCATCACCATCACCATCACCATCACCATCACCATCACCATCACCATCACCATCACCACCATCACCACCACCACCACCATCACCACCACCACCACCACCAAAACCACCACCACCATCACCACCATAACCACCACCACCACCACCACCACCACCACCACCACCACCACCACCACCACCACCACCACCACCACCACCACCACCACCACCACCACTACCACCACTACTACCACCACCACCACCGCCACCATTTTAAACCTAACTGGTCATCCCTCCTCCATTCCCTCCATCTCCACCTCCGCATGTGACTCCTTCTGTCCTCCCTCCCTCGTTCCAAATCGTTCTTTCTTTGTCCTCAGTCCCGATTTCCCCAAAATCCTTATCCTAATCCTAGTCCTCCTTCTCCACCTCCTCCTCCTCCTCCTCTTCTTCTTTTGTTCTTTTATTCTATCTATGTCTTGTCTTGCTCTAGACTGCCGTCTCCTTTATTATCCCATCCCTTTTCTTCTCTTTTCCCTAGTTCTCTTTCTTTTTCTTCCTTTTTTCCTTCTTCTATCCTTCTTCGTTTCGTTCTTTTCATATATATATATATTTTTTTCTGCCTCTTTCTCTTGTACAGAATCATCTTCTGCCTCATTTTTCCTCTGTTTTCTATTTTTCCTCTGCTTCCTCTTCTTCTATCTATTCTTCTTTTGCCCATTCTTCTTCTGTTATCTATTCTTTTTGTCCTCCTACACTCTCTGTTGTTCTTCTTTTAATCATTCCTCTTTCTTTACCTATTCTTTTTATGATTTTTCTGATTCCTCTTCTTCTTGCTCTTCTTCATTGCTTATCATTCTGGCGAGTACTTAAAAAAAAGAAAAGAAAAGAAAAATATCTTCTATAGATTCGCTCTATCGTTTCTCTCCTAATTCCAAAACTCACCCACATTCACTCCAAAACTTCCCAATTTACTGTCACCACATTCCTTCAACCCTGCTTAGATTGCGGCCCTGAGGACTGGCAATCGGTTCCCAGGCTAATTTACCCCTTTTGTGCCTGATGGCACTTTTCCTTCTGGTTTGGCTGTCGTGAGGCTATTCTATACCTCTGTGGCTTCCCTTTGGTGGGTCATAATGGGTTACAATGGTAAACTAAGAGACTAACAGATGGTCTTCAGGTTCACAACAAAGACGAATGCAGTACAGATAAAGATAAACATAAAAATATGTGATTTATAGCAACATGAATTAATTTGTGAACAAATAGAAGAAGAAGAAGAAGAAGAAGAAGAAGAAGAAGAAGAAGAAGAAGAAGAAGAAGAAGAAGAAGAAGAAGAAGAAGAGGAAGAAGAAGAAGAAAAAGGGGTGAGTGTGCGTGTGTGGATCAACCGAAACACTGTAGTCTGATTTGAACTTGAGCCACAAAAGGGAAAATCAAATTCAATGGAGGCAAGTGGAGTACATCTACTCCAGAAAAACTCGAAAGAGAATATCTACAACTCGCACGCAGAAAAGAGAACATGAATAAGGCCGAATTAACAGAAGAAAAGCGACTGGAACGAACAAGTAGTTAACATTTTCAGAAGACCATCTGGATGCTGGATGTATGACGATAAATAATCATTCATATTGTCCTCAACATAATGAAAACTGTTCACGAATAAAAGATGCTGACCAATCTTAATTTCACACACACACACACACTCGGTGGCGTAGTTGGTAGAGCGCTGAACTGCCACCATAGTGGCCCGCAGTTCTTGGTTCGAATCCTGCCCAGGGCCGAAATTATTTCGGTACCGCTGCGCTTCGGGTCGTTACTCTGACTCTCGTGGGCGGGGAGTTGGGTGTGTGTGTGTGTGTGCAAGGTCATAGCATTACCCATAGATCGGACCTACGAGCTCTGAGCTCTCTTCCAGGAGGGAAACAGCTGTCGATCACGAGTCCAACACGTGACCCAAAGACCAAGTGAATACACACACACACGCGAACATACACAGACGCGCGCACACACACACACACACACACACACACACACACACACACACACACACACACACACACACACACACACACACACACACACACACACACACACACACACACACACACACACACACACACACACACACACACACACACACACACACACACACACACACACACACACACACACACACACACACACACACACACAAGAAGAAGAATCAACACCAATTTCTCACGAGTTGCTTAGAAGAGTAAGTTTGTCCGACTTCCTTCGGTTTCCACAAACAGAGACAGTTGGGTTACATCTTCCCGACTTACATGAGTGCTTTTCTGAAAGAGCGGATCAAGCTAGCCTCTTTGGAATGTGGTTCAGCACTCTATCGGGTAAGACTTACTACTAGGAATCTTAAATTCCTCAGCCAGAGTTATCACATTTACAACATACTCTCTAGGTTGGCTCTAGGGAAAGCTTTTCATAATAGTGTTAAACATAAAATTAATCTTAATAAGAAATTAACCAGATTATGCCATAACAGTCTTTGGACCAAGTTCTCTCTTACGGACAATGTAGTCAACTTATCAGATGAAATCCTTACTAGATATGAAAAAGAAGTATTAGGATTCGGAGTCAATTTTGCCATGAAACCGGACAAAAGTCATGCCTTAGATTATGTCGTTGGATTTGATAAATACATGGCAGCTAATGATTATGACAAAGACTTACTTTGTTTAAAAGGTGTTATTTTACAAGGAATTATGGACTGTTTCAAGGAAGACAATGGGCTACCCAAACGTTACAAACTAGCGTTAAAACATCTTACAAATCGTAAAGATATCATCATTACTAGAGCGGATAAAGGGGGGAAGTTAGTAATTCTCAATCAAAAAGATTATGAAACAAAAGCTCTCAACATGTTAGCAGATAGGGAAACTTATGAACGTCTCACCAAAAATCCCCTCACAGATTCAGCCACAGAATTCATCAAAGAAGCCCGTAAAATCTTAGGAGATGAATTATTTAACAAACTTGAATCATCAAAAATTACTCAATTACCCAATTTTTATGGTCTTCCAAAAATTCATGAAGAAGACATTCCCCTTAGACCTATCATTTCAAATAGAAATTTCTGCACTCACTCCGACAACTATTTACATTTTTTCAGCCACCACCCTAATAACATTAAAGTAGTGTAGCTTCGGGTTTATATCTAAGAGCTTTGAGGATATGCAGCCCACAACACCTTGACAAAGAATTAGAACAAGTGAGTTCCCCACTCTCAAAATTAGGATATCCGTGGTGGTTTTTGTCCAAAGCACTGAGCAAGGCAAAAAGCAATTTTCATAAGACACCTAACCCAGACAATAAGTATAAGTGGAGTGATAACAACATTATACTTCCGTACAATGAGTCAGTGAACGGCTGTTCCAAAACGCTACCTATCAATATGATATTTAACTACCCAAGCAGTATTTTTAGGAAAGTAGTAAATGTACACCTAAGGACGAATGTGACCACCATCCCCCGGGTTTACAAACTACCTTGTAAGGACTGTGAAGAAGTGTACTGGGGCCAGACAGGAAGAAAACTGACTACAAGAATTAGAGAACACAAGAACTCCATCAAATATGGTCAAGAAAATTCCGCAGTGTTCCTACATACCAGCAAATAGGATCATCGTATGGACTGGGATAATGCTACCATCGTTTATAAATCCCACTGCAGCTTTCGAAGGAAAATTATAGAATCCTCCCTTATTAAACATATATCTAATTTTAGTACCTCTAAAGGTCAGTGGTCCCCAGACTGCATAACTTGGATGGCTGCTAAGAAATCCATATCAAAAGCAGCCGGGCTTGACCTCGCTATCGGCCAACCTCCGCCCCGACCTCATCAAGAGGGGACTCAGGTTATGGCGTCCTTGATGGGGACATGGAAAAGGGGGTTTCCATGTCCCCAAATGTACCCCTTCTTAGCTATATATACTCTCATATTCCACACTATGTATGATTCTGCTGAAGAGGACCACAGATAGTGGTCGAAATATACAGAATTTCTGTCCATCTTATCTTATTCTCCGACAGTGGGTCAATAAGTATTATGTATATATATATATATATATATATATATATATATATATATATGTATATATGTATGTATGTATATATATATACATATATATATGTATATATATACATGCATATATATATGGAGATGAGGTGACAAAATGAAAAGTGAAGGCTAGAGTATGGAGCTTTATTCAGAACCAGACGTTGCGACCCCTTGGGCCTTCCTCAGTGGACTGAAAACAGAAGAAGAATCAAAGTCCGTCAACAGCTTACATATATACACGCACACACACACATACACACTTTGATACAGACTTTGATTCTTCTTCTGTTTTCAGTTCACTGAGAAAGGCCCAAGAGGTCGAAACGTCTGGTTCTGAATAAAGCTCCATACTCTAGCCTTAACGTTTCATTTTGCCACCTCATCTCCATATTTATATATATATATATATATATATATATATATATATATATATATATATATATATATATATATACATATATAACACAAGCACGCACAATCATTTTTTCTCTCCTCACTCACTCTCAATCACTTTTTAACTCTAGCACTCCTACTCTCATCACCTCTCTCTCTCTCTCTCTCTCTCTCTCTCTCTCTCTCTCTCTCTCTCTCTCTCTCTCTCTCTGTCTGCCTGTCTGTCTCTATCTCTCTCTTTCTCTCCCTCCCTGTCTCTCTGTCTCCATCATTTTCTCTCCGTCTCTTTGTCTCTTTCTCCCATCTCTCTCTATCTCTCTCCCCTTGTCTTTCTCTCCCTCTCTTTCACTCTCTCTCTCTCTCTTTCTCTCTCTCTTTCTCTTTCTCTCTCTCTCTCTCTCTCTTTTTCACTCTCTCTTTATCTCTCTCTCTCTCTCTCCCCCCTTACTTAAGTATTCATGCAATTCTGCATTATTCACGAGAAAATCCTTTTCCTGATTTCCAAGAAGCATAACTTATGATAAGCAAAGAAGCATTGCCAAACAGACGTTTACTTAGGTTTGCAGATATTAATAATACTTTCGGCCCAAGTTAATTTCCTTACTTAGGAATAAGAGCAGCAGCCTCGATTAGCTTCTTTGGAGGCAACGTACTCCGATACTCTCCCACATCCGTCCCACAAATGTCACAGAACCTCTTTTTCTTTTCTTTTTACAAATAACTGTCATGATACACCCAACGGATGACATTTAGAGTCCTCATTAATATTTCTCCCTCGTCCTCCAGGTCACATGTAGATTCCTTTGCTTGTGGGTGATCGAACATGCATTCTTGTTGTGTTATCTTTTTAGCTGACAGATCAAACCATATTGATGATAATCACAGAACGATACTTGTTGTCTGTTAGACCAAAAACACACTGTAGCCGGACTTGACACCTTGCGAACAACTTTTTAGTTGGCTGATTTTTTTTCTTTTAGTTACGGAACTGTTTTAATAGTAAGTGCAGGCAATTCATGCCATTGGTATAATAATTTATCACTTATGATAGGTACGTTTGAACTGATGTCACTAACTGGGCTTACTTGGAATCATCGATAGAGTTAGATTTCTACCCTCTAATAGAGTGGGTCGCCTTTGTTTAGAGCCGCGGCCCCACAGGCACAAAAACCACAAAAGGATTGACACCGTGAGCAATTCTAAGCGACTAGTTGGGTCATACGGGCTTGGAACCGACGATATTCAGCACAGACGCAAATGGCTCTACCAACCGAGCTACTGTCCTGAGAGATAATATCGTACCGAAGGGGTGAAGTTACAAAGCCGGTACAGGAAACATTCAAGGAAAGAATCAGAAATGTACACCACCTGAATATATCTGGAACTGCACAACAGGCATTGCACCACCTATATATTTGCTACTATACCACCTGTCACTGCACCGCCTGTATGCGACACTGCAACCTTTGGCACCTCGAAACTTGTTTACACTGCACCCTCTGCAACCTCCGCACTACGCAACCTGTACATAAAGGTATACTTGTAGACAGGACAAGTGTTGTCTGGGATCCACTTCCACGCTGAGGCAAATCAATTACTGGAGACAACGCTGGGAAACGAGATCTCGAGCTGTTCCTCGAGCAAGCCATGGAGGGCCTTTGGCCTCCTAATGCGAGCCTCTGAGGACTCTTGGGGCAAGAGGTGGACGTGACTCAAGAGGTCTTGCTCTCCCTTTTTTTCTTTGTGGGAAGGGGGTATTACCAAGAACAAACATGCATGTATTTGGATAAATAAAGACACATGTGCACGCACGTGTATACACGCATACATACATACACACGCGCCCGCCCACATGCACAAGTACACACATGCACACATATTCACCCACACATACACACGCACAGGCACACACACATGCACACAAAACTAATGGAAATACACATACACAAACGCACTACGTACACATACGCACGCACATACACAAGCACATATTTATGCGCATACATACACAGGCAGCCAAACACACGTACATACACAAACACATAGAAATACGCACATGTGCATACATGTATACACACATACGTACGTACACACATGCATTGACACACACGTACACAAGCAAGTACACACACATACACAAATGCATATGTACAGTCGCGTACCTTTATCCATACATGCCCGCCGCGCACACGCGAACATCCACATGTATATACGCACGTACATACACATGCAAATGCCCACACGGCTTGCTGGTGTAGTGGTACCGTGCTCGACCGTCTAGAGCTTTAAAGCATGACAACATTGCAAGCCGCTACTCCTGGTCTGGTGGGCAAGATTTTTTCTTTTTTGTTTGTGTGTGTGTGTGTGTGTGTGTGTGTGTGTGTGTGTGTGTGTGTGTGTGTGTGTGTGTGTGTGTGTGTGTGTGTGTTTGTGTTTGTGTGTGTGTGTGTTTGTGTGCATTTACCTAGCTGTATTTACCTAGTTGTATTATACGGGAAGGGAGCTATGCTCGTAGTGACCCGTCTTTGTGTGTGTGTGTGTGTGTGTGTGTGTGTGTGTGTGTGTGTGTGTGTGTGTGTGTGTGTGTGTGTGTGTGTGTGTGTGTGTGTGTGTGTTTGTGTGTGTGTGTGTGTGTGTGTGTGTGTGTGTGTGTGTGTGTGTGTGTGTGTGTGTGTGTGTGTGTGTGTTGTGTGTGTGTGTGTGTGTGTGTGTGTGTGTGTGTGTGTGTGTGTGTGTGTGTGTGTGTGTGTGTGTGTGTGTGTGTGTGTGTGTGTGTGTGTGTGTATGTATTACTCACAGATCGGGGTATAAATGAGATGTACGCTCTCATCCTGGAGGGTAATAACCGTCGAACATGAGTACAACAGATGATCCAAAACCATGATAAATTACACACACGCACGCATACACATGCCCACGTGCACCCCCCCACACACACAAACACAAACACACACACACACAAACACAGTAAAAACTGAAGAGGATTGCGAATCACTGCAGGAAGACCTGAATAAGGTATGGAACTGGAGTCAGATATGGGAGGTGGACTTCAATATTAAGAAGTGTAGCACAATGGTGTTTGGAAAAAACAAAAACAGAATATTAGGACAATATAGAATTGGAACCAAGGAGGTAAAGAAGGAGAGATCCGAAAAAAGATTTGGGTGTAATTATCTCAAACGACTTGTCCTATGACAAACAGATAAACAAAATTGTTGGAGAATCCTACAACTTGCTAAGATCAATAAAAGTGGCATTTACATATTTGGATGAAGAAATTATTAAAAAAATATTGGTCACACTGATAAGGCCTAGACTAGAATATGTGGCGACATTGTGGTCACCCAGTACCAAAAAGAATATAAAGAAAATAGAAAGAATCCAGAGAGCAGCAACAAAAAATGGCACCTGCACTCGCAAACTTGTCATATGAGGAGAGATTGGCTAAACTAGATTTACCGACTCTGGAGCAAAGAAGAGAGAGAGGTGACCTACTGACCATCTACAGAATCATGAAAGGCACAGAAATACTCGATAGACTGGACTTGTTAAACTGGGAGAGGAGAAGCACAAGAGAACATGGAAAGAAAAAACAACAACAAAAACATAGCTACAGAAGAGATCTGAAGAAAAACAGTTTTCCACATAGAGTGGTAGACACTTAGAACAAACTGGACAAGGAAATAGTGTGCGAAAAAAACATTCATGTGTTTAAAAGCAAACTAGACACTGCGAGATACAAAGGCGGGATATCACGAGCGTAGCTCCCCTTCCCGCAAAATACAAATTAGGTAAATACAACTAGGTAAATACACACACACACACACACACACACACACACACACACACACACACACACACACACACACACACACACACACACACACACACACACACACACACACACACACACACACACACACACACACACACACACACACACACACACACACACACACACACACACACACACACACGTAAATAAACAGAGGCAACACGGTGGTATACTTAGCAAGTTTGTTCTGGCTGATGGGAGGTGATTTGAAATGTGCCATGGCAGAGTGACCAGATTTCTTAAGCGATATTATGCTAGACAGCAGCTGAAATTATGCTAAATTGGCAAAAATAATGCTAAATATTTTGTTCTCCCTAGTATGTTTGGTTTACATTATATATTTTATCGATGTATCACAACTTTATGGAAACATTTGTTAAATTTAGCATAATTTTGCTATATCTGGTCAACTTGATCCGTGACCTCTGCTGAGAAAGACCCAGCGCAGTCCAAGACTCGTCAACCAAAGGACAATGCGAAGAGTATGTAATGGCGGTTTAATTAAAGTTATAGCATTTTGACACAAATGTATTTTATACAGAAGTAAGGCGCGAGCGTGTGCCCTCAACCGAAGCAGGGTCAACACTGCCTTGATATAGCGTGGGGCATGCTTCAACGCGTGGGAATATAAATCCATTGGCGGGGAATACAAATGCACTAGCAGGAACCCGCCAGAATGGTTCTATACAGAGATATACATTGGTACATATTTATATAATACAATTATAATACATGCTCCCACTACAAGTACGTCACCGTAGTAACCGACGGGGGAGGGGTCTAAACGCGTGACGATCCGTCATCTTACTCGCTCTGGTGAATCTCAGGCCTCTTGTAGACCCCTTTCTGACCTCAACAAGTCTCTTCACTGCTGCCGGTTCTGCGCCAGAATAATATAGTCCGTCTTGTTATTACTTTGTTTTTGTACTTCTTCCTTAACGTTCTCTATCCCTTCGTTTTCTTTCGTCTATTGGTCTCAGCTTTACCTTTCTCATTATTCTGTCTAATTCCAGTAACATATACTGTCTATCTCAACTAGTTTTTCTTTATTACATCGATTAATATATAATTCTTGGTTGTTGTCAGAGTTCTCTCAGTATTTCGTTATGTCATCTTCCCCATCTTCTATATAAGACACTGGTGCTAATTTTCTTCAGATGATGCTATTTTCAAACACTCTTAGTTTATTGTTTTTTTTTTATTTTATTTTATTTATGTATACTTTTTGTCTTTGTTCAAATTTCAGAGGCATAAAGAATAATGAGTCTTATGGTTACTTTACTAACAGAACACACCCGTATCTCAATCCGCTTTCTATGACATTTTCTCCCTTACGCTCACGTTACTAGACTTCTTTCCAAAAACACCTTTAACAGGTTCATGGTTTTGTCTGGAATTCCAAATTCTCTCATTGTATTATAATCAACATCAGTGGTCTATATATACTATCGTAAGCTTGCTTAAAGGTAAGTAAAAGATGATATTGAACCCGGACGTATTCCAAGGAAATACTTAACTGTGAACATGTGATCTCTTGTGGAACAATCTGGCTTAAAACAACACTGGTAAAATTCACTTATTTCTTCCGTATAGCTTTCAAGTCTGTAGAATATTATTTTTGTTTTTGTCTTATATATAGTTTGTAGTAGAGTGATTCTTCTCATGCTATCGTTGTTGGTATCATTTCCGTCGTCAATACAAGTCTATCTATATTTCTATTTGCTGTTTTAAACTCTCCCCCTCCCCACAGTTGATCAGTTCTCCTGGTATGCTATCACTCTTTTTAGTCTTTTCTTGATTCTTTTCCAGACTTTCACCTGTTGGGTTCTGCAAATAAACATTCCTTGCTATGTTTCTTTCCTCAAAAGCATGTCTACGTTCTTCATTCTATCAGTGAGTTTTGGGTGTCTTTTCTTCGGATTCAATCATTTCTTCTGCCGTGTCTTTTATCACTCGGGCGATATCCATCCATATATCTTCCGCATTCTTTTTTTTTCAGGTTTATCCAGTATGGTTTGCACAAAAAAATCTTTTACGTAATTTGGTAGTCATTCCTGATGACGTTTTTTTCTCAAATTCCAAACACTGAAAACTGTTCTCATTTATGTTCGAAATGTCTTCTTGTTTTTTAGCTTTACTTTTATTCTAGTTATTCATAGATAATCACCAGTGTCACAATCTACTCCTATGTTAAATGTGCACATCCATCAACGAGTTTTTAGATTTCCGATTATTAGGGATACAGTCCATCTGGGTATACGTCAGGTAGGAGGGACAAGTCCATGTTCTTTTGTGAATGTTCCTATATAAGAACATAAGAATATGAAAATGGAGGAGACCGCAAGAGACCATAAGGTCTACACTAGGCAGTTCAATGTTCATTACCAATTATCATCCCCATCCATAAGGTTATCTAATCTTCTCATAAAGCAACCAATTGCTTCAGCGCTCACTACATGGTTACTGAGTCTATTCTATTTGTTAACCACTCTGTTGGTAGTAAACCAATTCTTGCCTATATACTTCTTAATAGGAGTCACCTAATTGAGAGTGTTTGAGGATACACATAGACTTAGTCTCATACCGTTATCATTCATCATTGAAAAATGAGCCTTTCTTTTCCCATCTTGACGTTCATATCTCACTGTATCACGTTTGGGTTTTATTATCAACAAGGTCCTGTAACTGCACATTCATCGTTGAAAAATGAGCCTTTCTTTTCTCACCTTGGCGTTCATATCTCACTATATCACGTTTGGGTTTTACTATCAACGAAGTCCTGTAACTGCACATAAAAATCATCTTCGTCTTCTCTTTGTTATCCTCGTAAGGTATACGCACCACAAGGACGATCATCTAAAACCATTTGAAGTTCATTTGCAGTCGCATAAGCCTTTTAGCTTTAACTGTACCATTACTAATTTTTCCTTGTTTTTTTTTAATCATGCAAGTTATAACTCAATTTCCATCAGTGTGTCCCCTATAAATAATAGCGTATTTGTCCACTTTACATTCTCCACAGTCATTCCATCTAAAATTTCCTTGGTCTGTAATAGCCAGATTATACTTTCCTATCTCTACAATATTCTTGGCTTATTTCTCCCTTATATAAATTCAGCACTCTCCAGGATCAAAATATGTTTCTAGTTGAAAGGCCATTGCCTTGTCCAAGCGCTCTAACCAGAGGCTCTATCCGAATCCGAGGGTAAGTTTTGGTTTTAGCAACGATGAAGTTGTGCAAACAGTAGAAGGTGGCTGTCAACCTAGCGCTCAACCCCCCCCCTACCCACCCACCACCACCCAAAATTCATTCTGCCTTGGGAGACTGGAGAGGACCCGTCTTCCTTAAACATTCCATTTGTCTTACCACCAATTGATTATATTCATACAAAGGATGCAGCCTCCTTGGCACTAGGGATCTTCAGAATTTCTTCTGAACAACGCCAGATAATGTCATTCAGCTATGATAGACCCTGGGTCTAATGTAGGGTGGACCTATTAACTATTTATTAACTAATTAATTAGAACTATTTTCATTAACTTGTCCTTTAGGATTTTATTCTGGATGATACTAGGTGATTTTATTCAACTGGGAGACACTTTATTTGGCCCTTTGAATGTCGGACTTGTGCTATATAAGCATCTATGTTAACAATATGCCGTATTCTCTCTTAATCAGTTAATTTGTTTGCTTAAATGTTTTCCTTTTCTTCCTCTTTTCTTCTTTATTTATTTGTTCCTTTCTTATTTTGCACCCAGAGTTATCATGGACTTGAAGGTTTCTTGTTTGCACTGCAATCCACTGTAATTTTACTGTGTTCAAGAGAACAAGGAAGGGTCGGAGTGGACTGAGGTTTAGCGCTCTCTGCTTACGGTTACTGGTTCTTGTTGAAGAGAACACACGCTTCCTAGGGTGAAGGTCCCACGCCAGGAGGCTCTTAGCTGCGACCAAGGCCGTCACCTACAACTACAATTAATGATAGTAATGTAAGGACACAACCATGGGGTTGGAAAATTCAAATTCATATATTTGGAATCAGACCGAAGTTGTTGGGAAAAGTATTTGAGTTGATAATTGTTTTAACACACACACACACACACACACACACACACACACACACACACACACACACACACACACACACACACACACACACACACACACACACACACACACACACACACACACACACACACACACACACACACACACACACACACACACACACACACACACACACACACACACACACACACACACACACACACACACACACACACACACACACACACAGACACACACACACACACACACACACACACACACACACACACACACACACACACACACACACACACACACACACACACACACACACACACACACACACACACACACACACACACACACACACACACACACACACATATATATATATATATTTATATATATACATATATATATATATATATATATATATATATATATATATATACATTTTTTGCAGTAATTCACAAGGCACACGTGAAGATAATATGCAGAAAAAACCACTGGGAAATAAGAAGCTTAGTCCGAACGTTTTCGTCTATTTAAGACATTATCAAGGAATACACAGTTACAGAGACAAAGGTGGATATATATACATAAAGTAAAAGACAAGCTAGGAACATGGGAAGTACACACAAGATGCTTCACAATCAGGTAGAGTTTTACATACACACACACACACACACACACACACACACACACACACACACACACACACACACACACACACA
>NC_134780.1:17455258-17457758 GCF_046742065.1 Oratosquilla oratoria | reverse complement strand
CCGAACAGGTTTCATGCTAGGGAGGAGGGCGAAATCATTTACCTGCCTATTAATGGCAGGTTGCAGCTCCTTTATCCATATGGCTTCCAAGATAGCCAAGCGCTGAGGGTCCTCTTCTTTTGCCACAACTTCGGTGTTTTTTACCATAGTCTCCCTATCGAGGTGGCGTCGATGCTGGGTCCAGTGGTGTTGCTTGGGTCCTCCGTGTTGCAAGTGCATGGTGATTCTTCTAGATAATGTGGTGGTCGTCCTTCCCACGTAGACAGAAAGGGGCGTGCAGTCCTCCTCTGGGCATGTGTATTTATATACTACGTGGGATTGACGAACCTCCTGGGGTTCTGGAGCGGGGTTGTTCCTTAAAAGTAGAGAAGAGGTCTTTCTACTTTTGTAAAAGATTGTGAAGGACAATTTATCACTTTCTTTTTTGGGGACAACATTTCTATAGATTATGTTCTTTATAATCTTTTCATCCTCCTTGTATTTGGTAGACATGCAAGCTTTGTAGAACACCTTAATTGCGGTCCCTTCGTGTCCTACTGTAGTCGGTCGTGTTTGTTTATACCAATTGTCGATCACTCTGCGAAGATTGGCTTGGACCTCGTGATTCGTGTAACCATTGTTGATAAGGAGTTGGTGGACCCGATCAAACTCTTTTTGAGTGTCACTCCAAGAAGAACAGTGGCTGAGGGCTCTTCTGAAAAAGGCGCTAATGGTGGCGTCTTTGTACCTCTGAGGACACTCGCTCTCTCCATTCATGCACAGTCCGGGATTGTGATCTCTCCCAGTGTTTGTGGTCCTGCGTGTGACTTCCCCCAGTTGCAACACGGTGACTTCTCCCCGTGCTTCCCATTTCATTTAAAATATGCTCCCTTTCCCTTTCTTTTCACTTCAACTGAGGATGCAGAAAGATCTGCGAAACGTCTTGATAACTATTTTGTTGTGCTTGTATTTTGTTTTTTGCTGTATTTCTTGTATTAATTTCTTGTATTGTGTTTATTGTGTACTATACTTTTGTGTCTATTATAACTTTTGTGTTTCCTATGAATTTTGGAAATCTGATTTACTCCCTTTCCCCCTACCAAAAATCTACTTTTCGCAAGCTTGAGAGCTCACGGAAAAAACTAATCAATAATTCTTTTGCTGTCGTTTTTAACAGAATATATATATATGTATACATACATATATATATGTTTATATGTATACATACATATATACATATGTATACATATATATATATATATATATATATATATATATATATATATATATACTGGTTGAAATCAACTGCACTAGTTGCTTTAACAATCTTCAAGACTGTGTTCTTTAATCTGGAGAATACTTTCCTATTAGCAACTGAGAGGGACTGGAAGTAGTCATTCATGACTGTCAAAAGAATATACGCAGTGTATGCCAACTGATATATTTTGCATAGTAATAGCATTGAACAATCTATTACTATGCAAAAATATATCAGTTGGCATACACTGCGTATATTCTTTTGAGAGTCATGAATGACTACTTCCAGTCCCTCTCAGTTGCTAATAGGAAAGTATTCTCCAGATTAAAGAATACAGTCTTGAAGATTGTTAAAGCAACTAGTGCAGTTGATTTCAACCAGAATTGCCTTAGAGAAAACCTGTGCCCCAGAAATATATATATATATATATATATATATATATATATATATATATATATATATATATATATATATATTGATGAAGGTGGAAAAAGAAGTCACGGGTCTAGTTCCGAGTTCCTGAGTTTATTCATGACCAGTTTCGCTCTATGATTCTTCTGAAGAAGCATAGAGCGAAACCGGTAAGGAATAAACTCAGAAACTCGGAACTAGACCCGTTACTTCTTTTTCCACCTTCACCAACTTGTCACAATGTACCAGCATATATATATATATATATATATATATATATATATATATATGTATATATATATATATATATATATATATATATATATATAAGTAACGTAGAAAAAAAGGCAAATGACTTATTTGCACTCTGTCTATCTCTAAGAACTTGCTTCCCACTAGAAGGAGCTAGGTTAAGAAAAATGGGAAATATACACAAAAATCTTCTAAATTTATTTTAGAAATATCCTTTCACTCACAGCTGTAGAAAAGATAGATATGATAACGTGACTAGACATTCCACACAATGGATTCCATTCAGTAGCTGTACAAGCCCAGAGTAATATATTTTGCCTCCTACATTACTGCCACCCGCTTACATATTTAATTCTGGCTAACGGCAGACGGTTTCATTCTGCTCATTGTAGGTCTTTGTACGGTTAACTAAACCTAAATCAGGGCAATTTTCTTCGCCGTTCTAATTAATCAGTCTAGCCGTCCATCACACTGCGACTAATTGAGTCACCCCTCGACAATGCCACAAGCCATCAAGAACCCTTTCAACATCAATTAGATCTAATTCACGCTAAATCCGCGTTAAGTAGGCCAAGGGTAAGGCCTAAACCCCATTAACCA